>NC_139023.1:25423692-26023692 GCF_964662115.1 Mustela nivalis | reverse complement strand
ATGGGTTCTGGTAATACCCTCAGCAGAATCACCTGGTGTGTTAAAAAAAAAAAAAAAAAAAATACAGATTCCTGGGTCCCCTCTCAAGCCTGCTAAGTCTAGTCTCTCTGCTGATAGGGCCTAGATTTCTATACCTTAAGGAAGAGGGCCAGAGTGGTTCTTCCACAGCATTTGATGGCCAAGTTATCAAGCATGGGGGTTTCTCTCAAGTCTCTGAGAAAAACAGGAGAGGGCAACAATTGAACCAGCAGCAGGAGGAAGCAGTCGGCCAGCACGTGGAACACTGCAAGACAGCTGGGCCTGGTTTCTTCAAAGAGTCAACATCATACCCATCAACTGATAAATCACAAAATCTGCTTTATCCCTTCAAGGCCATATTATTCAGACATCAGAAGGAATGAAGACGGAATCCAGCACTGCATAGCACTGCTCTTGTCTGTTGGGCCTTGGAAACATTATGGTAAGTAAAAAAAAAAAGCCAGACACCAAAGACCACATGTTGTGTGATTCCATTTACGTGAAATGCCCTAAATAGGCAAATCCGCAGACAGGAAGTAGATTAGAGGTTGCCAGGAGACGTGGGGAGGGCGGGTGGGGGAGTGACTGCTAGCAGATCAATTTCATTTTGGAATGATGAAAATGTTCTGGAATTAGGTAACGGGGGATGACTGCCCAAGTCTATGATTATACTAAAACCCACTGAACTATATACCTTAAAAGGGTGAATTTTATGGCCTCTGAATTGTATGTCCAACACTATTAACAGAAAAGTTGAAGTTGATAAAGTTAATTCCCATATCAGGACTCAACAGAATGGAGGCCTCCCCAGTGGCCTAAGCCCATCATGAATCAAAACCTGGGTCAACCTGTACATGTAGGAAGCACCTCTCAAAGAAACCTTACCCCAACATACACCCAACAAACACCCACTGTTTGACAGGCATTGTACTCCTCCAGTCCGTAGGCGTTTTTCCCTTGAATGGGGGACATCAATCTTGTTACTCAATTGTTTGTGTTTAGTCATTTGACAAAGGTGTTGGGGGGGAAGACATTTTTTTGCTTGACTAAAAGAGGCTTAAAAGAAATGGGAAATATAACCAAATACAGTGAGTAGACCTTGTTTGGATCTTGATCCAACAGAAAATTTTAGACAATGAGATAATTTGAATATGGATTGGAAATATTGTTCCTTTTCTTAGCAATCATACTGAAACCTATTAGGTATGATTATACTGTTTCTTTAGAGATGAATACTGAGATACTTAGGGGTGAAATAACATGATATCTTGGGTTTTCTTTAAAATGATTTGACAAAATATTCTGCAAAATGGGTGGTTTTGGTTGATAGTTGTGGGCTGAAAAATAAATACACAGGGATATGTTGAATTTTATCTTTGTGCATAGTTGGATATTTTCATGATAAAAGTTTAGAATAAAGGAACTCCAAATTATCTTCATTTGTTTTGATTTCAAAAATTTCAGTTCAGTTTGTATGCTTAAATACTCCAAGGGTTAGGATGAAATTGAAGGGCAAATATTAGAGGTAGGTCTTTAGTTTTGAGCTTTTCAGCAGGAAAAGGCCAGAGGGAGAATTTTGAATACTTCCTTGAATTCAGAGAAATGAAATGGACAAAACAGAAAGGCCCTGGACTCAAAGTTCTTTGGTCATTTTATAAAAGAAAAACCCTATTGAAAGTCTGTCCTCAAAAGCCTTTTGAAGTTCTAAGAGGATGAAATTATTGTTAACTAAATATATAGCTGATACATCAAGCAAGAAATTAATTTCACATCAAAATATATTTGTGTCTAATATCCTGGGCTCCGCATTTTATTGTGTAGCACTTCCTATGGGAATCTATTGTTTCAGAACTGAATTTTACTTTTATAATCTTACTAGAGATATTTACTTGCCTTAAAGATCTGTGACTGTATATACACACACATACATATATAACTTAATGTTATATATATGTCATATAATACTTTATATACATATAACTTCATGCTGAATCTTTGACTAGGGAATTCATCCAAATTATCCCATCTCTCTTACGGGATCCTGCCATCTGTCTTCAGACACTGATTTCGGTATGACCTGGAAGGGTGACCTATCTGCTTCAAAGTCAGAACCCCACATTCTTCTCCAGTGTCACCTCGCCTGACCGAGAACCCTCTTGCCACAGGATAATTAGGACTTGACAAAAACGTTGACTGGGAAACATTCTACCTGGACATCAAAAATCTTGGCCACGTAAACGTTTGAGGGATTCTTTTCATACTGATTCTTTCCAGGAGGTTGGTTGCAGTGCCCTCTCTATGAAGATCCATGGAGGAATTTCTTTCAGGAATATGTGTGCTTCTCTTGAGCATCTGGTTGGCTTCTATTTTCTGATTTTTGCGTCAACTGCCAGGCAGCTCAGGGGAGGACTTTTGGCCTTCGTCCAGCAAGTGTATAGAGCCTCCTGGACAATATTTTGTGTACTAGCCCCCATGTTCCAATTTCCTCACTGTTTTCTTAAAACTCATTGCAATGCATTCTTATAGATAGATGACAGTTAATTCCTCTTTGGACTAAAATGGGGGCATAAACAATAAATAAACAAATCATAAATAAGCAAATACAAAAACAAATATAAAAAGTATTACAGATACATTACGGGTTGCTTTTAAGTACTTGGTTGAGAGTTTCCCTTTTCACAGGTACTGCTTCCTTCTTCTGTGCGTGGGTGTCTGGCTCCGTTCTGGACATTTATCACCTGTCAGCGAGCTGGGTTTACTGCAAAACGTGAGGAGAGGAAAGAGGGCAAGACTCGGAGAGCTTCGGTGCATCATTGAGGGATCATTGTTTTCCAGCTACGTTGGGGAAAAAAAAAAAAGCAACACGAGGCCTCCGAGATGGTCTGAGATTAATGTGTTTGTGTGCAAGTGGGAAAAAACAAGCCAATGTGAAATGTGTCCCATCCCAAACAGGGTGGAGAAAAGCAGTGTCAGATTGTTGCCTGTTCACCCTTTTTATCCAGAGGGCTTGGTGGCTGTTGGGAGAGGGCAGGCAATGGATCTTTTTTTTTTTTTTTTTAAGATTTTATTTATTTAATTTAGAGAGAGCATGAGCAGGGGGAGGGGCAGAAGGAGAGGAAGAGAATCACAAGCTGACTCCCCACTGAACACGAAGTCCAAAGCAGGGCTTGATCTTATGACCCTGAGATCATGATCTGAGCCAAAATCAAGAGTCAGATGCCTAACCGACTGAGCCTCCCAGCTGCCCCTGGCAATCGACCATTTTTATGTTTGAGGTTTTGGCTCTCAGGGAAGCTTTCTGTAGGTTGACCTATCATTTCTGCATCTCTAAACCCAATCTCATTTTACATAGGGGAGATTCCTGGGGCTCAAAACCAAGCTTCTCCACACCTGCCCTCCAAACTTGGCTGGGACCCTCTGCCCAGTTCTGGTAACTGGGTCCGTCTTCTAGTGACCAACCGGTCACTTACAGTACTGCCCACTCTTACCAAGCTCTTCCTAGTCACGTGTTGGGTCTCAGCATGGTAACTCAGGACCCCTCCCCCCCTTCCTCTAGTCCTAGAGTTGGACAGAAAGGGCACCGTGGCAGGAACTCAAACACTGGAAACCAGCTTCTGCCTCTCCCTGGGCTTTAGTACACAGCTGGTGCATCTTCTGGGGCAAGTTATCACCTGTCCCGGGTCTCAGTTTCTACATGTATAAAAAGGGATCATAACATCACATATTTCTCAGCTTTCATATGAGGCTTCAAGGAGGCAATATGTGTCAGAAACGTAGAACAGCACCTGGCCCACAATCATAGGCATGCAGTGCAAGCTGGCCATTATTCTGATGAGTCAGCAAGAAGGCTCAGTGGTACGAACACCGGATTTTCTCCTTAGCTATGCTGTGCTGGGGATGTTACTGAAGGAGAACAGGGCGTACCTTTCCCCCAAGCATCCCAGCCTCACGGCGGATTTATAACGCAGCTACTGGAGCCCAGTTTAGGTTCCAGGCCCAGTAGGAGTTCTACGGTATGTTCGCATGGTTGCTATTTTTGTTCGATGCATAAAAGTAAGATGTTCTTGCATTCTTTTTCTTAAGAAGAAAACTCTGCACCAGACACGGATCATCCTCATGCAGGTGAGGACTCTTAACATAGGCATTACTATGATGGCATTTTGTACCTGAGGGAACCAAAGCTCGGAGAGGTTGAGGAGATCGCTCACGTATATGGACCTAGTAAGTGGCAGAGCAAGGTCTGAACCCACGTGGTCTGACTTCAGAGGGTAGATTCTCCACTCTTGGTCTACACTATTTCCCTCTAAAGATGAATGAGGAAACCAAAGGAAATACACAAGAGATCGTTTAAGAATTTGAGAGTTTCAGGGGCACCTGGGTGGCTCAGTTGGTTAAGCATCCAACTCTTGGTTTCGGTTCAGGTCCTGATCTCAGGATCATGAGATCGAGCCCCACGTTGGGTTCTGCGCTGGGGGTGGACTCTGCTTGAGGTTCTCTCTTTCCCTCTCCCTCTGCCCCTCCCCCTCCTAAAACGGATAAATAAATCTTTAAAAAAAATCGATTTGAGAATTTCAAAAAAAAAGGAAAAGAGGAAGAAGACGACGATGACAAAGATGATGATCATTTAAATCATCTGAGTTCAGGCCTCCCAAAGTTTGGCTGCACCTGCTATCAAGTCCTATTGTGTCTTTGGCACCCCCACTACATGGCCACACCAGTGCTGACAGCAGGGAGATTGACAGGTGGGTATAGACTTATAGATAGGACTGTACATGTTAAAAAGATTGATTTAAAACTCTGTCATTTGCTGGGGCACCTGGGTGGTTCAGTGGGTTAAGCCTCTACCTTCAGTTCAGGTCATGATCTCCGGATCCTGGGATCAAACTCCATGTCCGGCTCCCTGCTCAGCAGGGAGTCTGCCTCTCCCTCTTCTTCTGCCCCGCCCCCTGCTTGTTCTCTCTCTCTCTCAAATAAATAAGTAAATATTTATTTATTTATTACTTATTAAAAATTTTAAAAATAACTAAAACACCTTCATTTGCTGAGATGAGCCACCTTTGCTCTAAAAGAAAGAGTATAAATGTTCTGATCTGTCTTCAGAACACATTACATCCTGGGGTGCCTGGATGGCTCAGTGGGTTAAGCCACTGCCTTTGGCTCAGGTCATGGTCTCGGGGTCCTGGGATCGAGCCCCACGTCGGGCTCTCTGCTCTGCAGGGAGCCTGCTTCCCCCGCTCTCTCTGCCTGCTGCTCTGCCTACTTATGATCTCTCTCTCTCTGTGTCAAATAAATAAATAAAATATTAAAAAAAAAAAAGAACACATTACATCCTACCCTGAAGAGGTAGCTCTCTCTCCAAAAACCGCCTTCTTCACCTTGCTGTTTAATCAAATTTCACACCACTCCCTGCTTTTGCAGATGAATTGTTGCACGGAATTTTGGCCCCAGGCTATGCTGCCCCCTCTGTATGCGCAGGTGGCTCTTTGTGGCCCTACTCTATAAGGAGCGCATGGGTTTCCAGAGCTGAGCCCATTAAGTCTTTGCAGAAATTGCATTTCCCAGTTCAGCAGAACACATTTTGCCACGAATTTAAAAAAGCCTCTCTATAGGTAACTCACGCTTGCTTCGGTGAAGGAAAAAAATCGCCACAACTTAGAAAAGAATGGAATGCAACAGCCAATATACAAAATCATCAGTTCTTAATAGAGCAAATCCCTGATGCTTAGGGCCAACTAAGATGCCATCCAAGGCATCCAAATGTCTCTGCAGTTCCCTCTGATGAGTCCAGGTGACCCTCTTAGTACACCTA
The DNA here is from genome assembly GCF_964662115.1 of Mustela nivalis. NCBI lineage: Eukaryota > Metazoa > Chordata > Mammalia > Carnivora > Mustelidae > Mustela > Mustela nivalis. The sequence continues at coordinate 26,017,865 of NC_139023.1, read as the reverse complement.
ACCCCCCTTTCAGTCTGCAGCCCCTGTACCCAGACAGGGGATGGAGGGCAGACTGTCATCACTGTTGCAGGATTATGTCTGTTGAGACACAGGGTAGACATGAGAGCACCAAAGGCATCACAAGGGAGATCCTGATGTTTTCTTCGTTTGATTTCAGTGAGTGGTGGCTGGTGCCCAGGCTGTTCCTGGCCCTTAAGTCAGTGAGTGTCCCTAACTGTGGAAGGTTAGAGCAATCCCTAACTGTGGGAGGTATGAGCAAGGGACAACTGCTATCCAGTTGTCCCTTGACCAACACGGGTTTGAACCACCCAGGTCTGCTTATATGTGGATTTTTTTTTTTTATAAATATAATACAGTACTGTGAATCTATTTTCTCCTCCTTACAATTTTCTTTCTTTTTTTTTTTTAAGATTTTATTTATTTATTTGACAGGCAGAGATCACAAGTAGGCAGAGAGAGAGAGAGGAGGAAGCAGGAAGCAGGCTCCCTGCTGAGCAGAGAGCCCAATGCAGGGCTTGATCCCAGGACCCTGGTATGATCTGAGCCAAAGGCAGAGGCTTTAACCCACTGAGCCACCCAGGTGCCCCTCTTCCTTACAATTTTCTTAATAGCATTTTTTTCTCCAGCTTAATTTAAAGAATACAGTATATTAAACACATAACATATAAAATGTGTGTTAATGGACTGTTAAGGTTATGGGTAAGGTTTCCAGTCAATAAGAGGCTATTAGTAGTTATGTTTTGGGGTAGTCGAAAGTTATCTGTGGATTTTTGACTATTCTGGGTTCAGTGCCTCCAACCCCCACGTTGTTCAAAGGTCAACTCTACTTTGTTCTGATATCATGTTCATACAAGTGTTTACAGAAGGCTAAACTAAGCTGCTTTTATTTTCTGTAATGAAAGTGATGATTATTTTATTTTCTGTTTATAAATGGTACAGGCTCATTGTAAAGAATTTGAATAATTCTGAAATATTTGAAGGAAATTAATACACGAAGTCCCACCACCTTGAGAGAACCACCATTAACAGTAACGATCTTTGCATGAGGACATACAGACTATAATATGTGTGCATATGGATATAGATACAGTATATAGATATTAGATACTTGGGATTACAAGATTCGTGTGGCTTTATCATAGACATTTTCTCTCTCCTCCTCACCCCTCCCCACCACCCTCTGTGCTCCAGATAATCATACTAAGGATATGTTGTGCTTGTAGATGCTAAGTCTTGAGAAATAGATAGGAGTTAAGGAACAAAGGAGAGGTGATAGGCAGTCCAGACAAGGAAATCAGCACATGCAAAGACAAGGAAGCAAGAACTCTTAGTGCATACTGGCATTTACCCCAAAGATACAGATGTAGTGAAAAGAAGGGCCATCTGTACCCCAATGTTGATAGCAGCAATGGCCACGGTCGCCAAACTGTGGAAAGAACCAAGATGCCCTTCAACGGACGAATGGATAAGGAAGATGTGGTCCATATACACTATGGAGTATTATGCCTCCATCAGAAAGGATGAATACCCAACTTTTGTATCAACATGGACAGGACTGGAGGGGATTATGCTGAGTGAAATAAGTCAAGCAGAGAGAGTCAATTATCATATGGTTTCACTTATTTGTGGAGCATAACAAATAGCATGGAGGACATATGGAGATGGAGAGGAGAAGGGAGTTGAGGGAAATTGGAAGGGGAGGTGAACCATGAGAGACTATGGACTCTGAAAAACAACCTGAGGGTTTTGAAGGAGCGGGGGTGGGAGGTTGGGGGAACCAGGTGGTGGGTATTAGAGAGGGCACGGATTGCATGGAGCACTGGGTGTGGTGCAAAAACAATGAATACTGTTATGCTGAAAAGAAATAAAAAAATTGGGGGTGCCTGGATGGCTCAGTTGGTTAAGTTGCTGCCTTCGGCTCAGGTCATGATCCCAGAGTCCTGGGATCAAATCCCACATCGGGCTCTCTGTTCAGCAAAAAGCTTCTCTCTCTGCCTCTGCCTGCTTGTGTTCTCCCTTTCTCCCTCTCTCTCTGACAAATAAATAAATAAATAAAATCTTAAAAGAAACAAAGAAAGAAAATAAAGAAAAGAAAAGAAAAGAAAAGGGGAAAGACAGTCAATGAGGAAAGGGAGAAGCCCCTTTCAGGATGAAATACTCAATTAAAAGGAAAGCTATTTTTTTGTTTTCAAAAAAAAAAAAAGCTCTTAGTGCAGTGCTTCTTGAAACTTCAGTGTTCATACAAGTGACGTTGGTTGAAATGCAGGTTATGAATCAGCAGATCAGAGGTGGGAACCAAGATTCATTATTTCTAACAAGGTTTCAGTGAGGTCTATGCTGTTGGCTCACACTTTGATCTAAATTGCTGTGCTAATGCAATATGGTATCTACCAGTCACCTGTTACTATTTAAATTTAAATTAAAGGTAAATAAAAACTAAAAATCAGTTCCTCATGTCAAATACTGACTAGCTAGCTACCTGTGGCCGCCATATTGGACAGGGCCATTATAGAACATTTCCATTATCACAGAGAGTTGTATGGAACAGTGCTGGCCAGAGCATCCGGGGAGTTCCAAATAGTTCCGCATGGCTGGAATCATAACACGTGTGTGTGGTCGGGGGAGGCAGAAAGACAGACAGGGAATTGGTCTTGGTCCTGGTGGCAGTGAGGAGCCATTTAGGGATTTCCAATGGAGATGACAGCAGGGTGGAGGTTGCACTAAGGCAGGAAAAATGGAGGTAGGGAGGCTGAGTGGAGGCTGCTGCCATGGGCCAGAAAGATGATGTGAGCTAGAACTAAAGTAACAGGGAGTGGGTAGAAGAGGGAAGACTCATGGAATGGTCTACGGAAAGAACTGACTGACTAGAAGGACATGAGGAAGCAGGATGTTGGGAATGGGAGGAGGACGCAAAGAGAGGACATCATTTGGGCTCAGTTCTGGACAGCGGGGCTGAGGAACTGTTATTCTTCAAGTTGACACAGAAGAGAAGCGTGGGGTTGGAAGAAGAGAATGAACTGTGCTTGAGACAAGCTGATTTTGAGGTGTCTCTGGTCTTCCAGATGAAGAAGTGAGCAGGATTTGTGGGTATTTGGTACTTAAAGCCAGGGAGAGAGGTTTAGACTGAGGGAGTCCCTTTGAGCAAGAGGGGATCTGGAGTGGGAGAGGCCAGGCAGGCTGGGAGTCCTTCATGGGCATCCTAGTTCTGCCACAGTTGTGCAGTCTGGGACAGTCACTCAGACTTTCTTGGCTTCAGTTTATGATCTCTAAACTGATGCTAATGGTATTTTTATGTAAAAGACTGAATTCTATAACTGGTTCATAAGTGTTCCTTCAGTGTTACTAACAACAGTCTTGTTATCTGCCTTGCGGGATTGTCTTATGAATTAGAGCCGGCATGTGTTAAGTGACTGATATTCCGGAAATGGCTTCTATTATTGTCATTCCTGGGAAGTTGGTCAGCAAGAGTGAACACAGTAAAAAGAGAAGAGAGCCGAGAAAGAACGTACCCCGAACCCACACCTGAAAAGGGAGGACAAAAGAGGAAGAAGGAGGAGCCACCGGTGTAGGAGGAAAAGCAGGGATGAGTGGAGACTCAGAAACCAGAGGGAAGGAGGAATCAAGGAGGGAGCGGTCAGTTATGTCCGATGCCAGGGAGAGGCTAGGAGGTCTCACTGCCAGGTCGCTAGTGGCCTTGGAGAGCAGTTTCAGGGGTTTGGGGAAGAAGACAGTCAGACTATCCTGACCTGACCTAGGGGCTGAATAAGGTTGAGGCAATGGAGGCCTACGTCAGCGTGGTCTTTCTGAAGGTCTGTTAGGAAGGGGAGGAGAGTGTGACATCTGGGGACTGGGGCATATTTGATGGAGGGAACGTTTATTCAGGTTGAAAGTGACAGAGTGTGTATATATGGAGAAACTAAGAGCCAGAGAGAAGTGAGAAACAAGACAGGGAGGGAAAAATACCCCCAAATAACAGGTAGCTTGTGAGGTGGAGGGAAGCTGGAAGGAATGGAGGCTGGAGCCCAGAGGCTGGGATTTATTTAATGGTGTGGAAGGTAGAGGTACCGGTTTACAGAGGTGGGAGTTCTGGGAAGCATGAAGGCAGTACCCACCCATCAGGTTTCCTGTGCTTTTCTACCTGGCTCCCTGGTCCTCTAAGTCGAGCTAAATTCTCTCAGGCTGGAGAGATTTCTCTCAAATAATCAGGTCAAATAATCATAAAGAAATGATCCTATTTTCTTTAACCTGAATTAGAAGCATTTTTCACAACAAACATAGAGGACCCTGAATTTAACTCCAAAACCAGTTATACAATGAGTTAATTTCATGTCTGTATTAATTTGAATTGGTTTTTTTTTAATAGTTGAGAAGACATTTTTCCTCTACCCCAAACAAATGGTTTTTACCATTTCAAATGAACTACAGTTGTTTGCTCAGAGGTGTGAAGTCCTCAGACAGAGGCGGATTTCTCCCAAGTTCAAGTGAAGCCTTAACTGTCATTCTTCCATGGCCTCATCCAGTGTTTATCACCTGGCTCAGGAGGAAGACATTCTGCACAACCACTCCCACGCCCGCGGGGTCACTGCTGAATTCCTACGTTCATCTCTTTGTAGACAAGTCTTCCCAGGCAGTTAACTTGTCCACATTCATTGCCATAACTGAAGGAAAGGTAATACCTTTCTGCTACCCAGAGGGACTGTAACTAGAACAGATGCAAAACTAGAGACTCTGAGATAAGTTAAAGGGACAGCAACGTGATATGCCCTCTGCCACTAACTCATTTTACATTCATCTTACGAATATCCACAAAGTAGGGGGTGGCTGGCTGCCGGGACTTATTAATAAAATTTATTCTAGGGTCCTGGGATCAAGCCCTGCATCGGACTCCCTGCTCAGTGGGAAGCCTGCTTCTCCCTCTCCAGCTCTCCCTGCTTGTGTTCCCTCTTGCTGTCGATCTCTGTGTGTCAAATAAATAAATAAAATCTTTAATTTTTTTTAAGATTTTATTTATTTATTTGAGAAAGAATGAGCGAGAGAGAGCATGAGAGAGGAGAAGGTCAGAGGGAGAAGCAGACTCCCCAAGGAGCTGGGAGCCCGACTGGGGACTCGATCCTGGAAGTCCGGGATCATGATCTGAGCCGAAAGCAGTTGCCCGACCAACTGAGCCACCCAGGCGCCCAATAAATAAAATCTTAAAAAAAAAAAAAAAAATTTATTCCATTTCTTCTCCTCAGCAAAGGCATCTTAATGACCCCCAAACCACACCCTACCTCGGATCCTATCATTTTCCCTCCTAAAAACTGCCTGAATAGATTTTCATTTTTCTTTGCATAAAAGACACACTCTACCAGGGCCTCCAGCATTGTCTGGCCCCCGTGCACCCTCATCTCAGGCCACTCTGCTCCCACATCCTTAAATTCCATTTATACTTTTGGGTCCTGAAAAGGTCAAGTGCTTTCCTGCTCTTTGGGCCTCCTGACCCCCAGCCACACAGAGAAGGTCTTTCCTGATCAGAGAGTCAAATGGAAATGCTGTTGGTTTCCCATCCGGCTCCACACAGTGGAGGCAGTGTGGTAGTGTTTTGAGGGGCTCTACTTTTTAATAAGACTTTTGGGGTTGAAATCCCAGATCCACCACTTGCTAGCTACTCTGTCACCTCGGAAAGCTACTCTGCGTGTGTTTCCCCATTTAAAACGTGGGCCTGAGAAAAGATACTTTTAAGGCTAAATCTGTTAACAGATGGCAAATTCTTAGGACTGTAATCGGAGTTCTCTTATTTTCGCATATACTCCGATTTTATTCCCCTTGTTTGTCAAGTTTGAGACTGTCACCTAGGGAGGGTTTATGGTGCTCCCCAAACCCCTGCCGTTTATGGTGGACATACTGAGCTCGGCTGATGAATGCATAATGGTCCTCTCGGATTTAGGAGGGGCCCTGGGTGAACGTGGTCATAGAGACTCGGTCCGGCTTCTCTTGGAGCTTACGGTTCATCAGGACGGACTCGGAACACACGCCGGGCAGGTCTAGTCGTGGGAAAGAGACTCTCTGGGTCCTGGCCCAGCCCTACAGTGACCGTGAACCCGCTCCCTCCCCCAGGAGGGACCCCGAGGAAGGCACCCCGCCCGCGAGAACCAGAACCACGAGGGCCAAGGGGAGGCGCCAGGACTCCGGATTCCAAGAAGGATGCTCCGCGCGCAGGCCTAGCTCGTCCTCCAGCCGCGGAAGAGCTCGAAGGACCTGGGCGGGCCGAGGGCCGCGAGCGCCAATAGCCGGGCCCGCCCCGCCCCTCCCCGCCCCGCCCCCGGCCGGAGGCTTCCCGGGATAGGCTGCCCGCCGCTCCGCCTCCTGCTCGCTGCGCGATAGTCCTGCAGCCCGCGAGACCGTGCGGGTCTTTGCGCCGCCTGCGTCCCGCGAAGGTGAGTCGTGAATGCGCGCGGGTGCGGCGGGGAGGGCGCCCGGCCTGCGGGCCCGGCTGGGGCTGCGCTCGCCCCGCGTCCCCTCGAGCTTTGCCCGCCCCGAGCTCCGCTGCTCCCGGCGGCCAGAACGGAGGGGTAGAGCAGTCTCCTCCGAGGCCCGGGGGACGGGCGGCCCAGTCCGTCCCGGGGCCGCGCGAGGCACAGGCGCCGCGCGGAGCCGCCCTCAGGCTTCCCCGCGCCCGAGGCCGCCGCCCTAACAACCTCGCGCTTTGCTCCCCTAGGGCGCCGCCGCGGCCACCTCGTAGCGGGTTCGGGGCCGGCCCGCCTGCGCCTGCGGGAGCCCGGCCCGGGGACCGGAGAGTTTGTCACCGATGTGTGCCGGGCTGCGTGGGCCGAGCTCTACGAACAGGTAGGTCCGCGTCCTGGAGAGAAATGCCAGGACCCAGGCCCGGAGCACGTGGCCGGTGGCGACGGGGCACCCACGTGTTGGGTTCAGTGGACCCCAGATTGTCTGGCCCTTCGGATTGGGGAATGCGCGTTCCCGGGCTCCCCCCCCCCAGCACAGCAGCTGCTTCCGGTGGGTTTTCGGACTCTTCAAGAAAGCGCTGAGGGTCTGGGTGGCTCAGTGGGTTAAGCCTCTGCCTTCAGCCCGGGTCATGATCTCAGGGTCCTGGGATCGAGTCCCACGTCGGGTTCTCTGCTCAGCAGAGAGCCTGATTCACCCCTTCTCTCTGCCTGCCTCTCTGCCTACTTGTGATGTCTCTCTGACTGTCAAATAAATAAATAAAATCTTTTTAAAAAATCAAGCGCTGAGATCCAGGGGATAGAGGAGAGGAGTGCAGGGATCCTAGAGAACCCTGTAGAAAACCCACCGGCCCTTTCCTGTGCCCTTTTAAGGCTGACGCAGTGCCTTATGAGGCTAACACAGAAGGGTAAAGTAAGTCTCCATAAAACCCAGGGAAGAGATCGTAGACCTCCTCTTTGGATCCTGTCTGGAGTCACAGCTGAACCAGAGGGGCATTTTCTTTTGGTTCAAGCACCTTGGTGATTTTAAGATTTTATTAATCTTCGGGCACGTGCACGCGGTGGAGAGCACAGGTCAGCAGCATGGTGGGGGCTTGGCAGACGACGCCTTGCTGAGCAGGGAGCCCAACTCAGGGCTCCATCCCAGGCCCCGGGGGATCATGACCTGAGCCCAAGCCAGATGCTTAATCTACCGAGCTACCCAAGAGCTCCTTCATGATATTTTTATTCAGTTCCTAGCACAGTGATGAATTTAAACCCAACCGTAGTTTCAGGATACCTCCAGAGATGCTTATCTTTGAAGGTGGGGAAAAAAGTCTACGCAAGGTGTTTTCTGTTTGAAAGGTCATTTGGAATTTTTTCTTCTTTATAGGTTGAAAACCACAGGCACAAGCGGTGGAAGCTGGGATAGTCCAATGCTGGTATATTTACTGACTTATACCAATTCTGCAGTTTATGGTACACACACGCCTCTAATGAGGTCAAATATTGCTTCTCACTTGGATCAGCCGTGTGTCCAGCATGGCCTTCGCAGCTGTTAGCAACAGGACAGTGCTGGTAGTGATCGGGCAGCATAGCAGGTGTTTTTTTATTTCCATCTTGTCCTTTAGTTCTGACAACTGTGAGGTCAGAACTGTTCTCATTTTACAGATGAAGCAACAGACAGGTTAGGTACTGACTCAAGATCCCACCACATGTGTAACCCTGAACAAGGGTCCTAATATAACTTTCTCACCATGTGACCTCCTGGAAAGTCACTTCTCTCTCGGCATTTAACGTTCTAGTGGTACCATAGTAATACTGAAATAGCTGAGGCCGGTTTGGTCAGGGGAGACCACAGTTAGAGCTGTTAAGAATATAAGGTCTTCGTAGTATTTAATTACATAAAACCTATGGGAGTTACCCAGAATTTGGCAGAAAGGGGGCATCTGTCTGCATGTTAGGGGTTTTTGGTGAATGAGCATAAGGAGCTGTGAGGGGATTTAAAGGATAAAGTGGTGCTAGATGGTTAGAATCTGAAAATCTTGAAGGTAATGGGGAAGTTTTCCTGTGGGAAGAAATGAGATAGTGTAGCAAGATGAACAGAGCCTAGTATATGTTGTTTGCCATGACCAGCCCTGAATGTCTGCAAATACCTCATTTTCCAGAAGTTTTCAATAAATATATTGAATATTCACCTTGGAGTCCCTCTCAATGCTTATTTCATAACACTGTGCCAGCCTTTCCTTCTAAACTTCATTTACACTTGCATATGACACTGAAATCCAGCCTTGGGGTTATTTTTCAGGTCATCCATTGAACAACTACGTGAGAAGGCCGTAATTGCTAGAGGGGAGGAAAGTAGGAAAGGGAGAGAGGAACTGCGTGTATGTGCGCTCTTAAGTAAAGGATGTGAGCTCAGGCCTGGCCAAGGAGGACGGGGACTGGGATCTGGAGATGCTGTGATTCTGTATGTATTTGGGTGAAGAATGTTTTGGGCAGAGTGAAAACAAAAAGGCCCCAAGAGAGAAGTGTGTAAAGGTTTTGGGGGGAAGCAAAGTGAAATTGCAGAGAAATGACTGCTTGTATGCAGGCTAAGCTGGTATTTCATAACCTTCTGGCCTCCTGGGTCTCTGAATGCTATAATGTTTACTGAGAAATGTTCCCTAGCACCACCCATACTCTTTCCTGTTCTTAACCAACTTCTCTGTGGTCACTATCATCTCTCCCCTCACCCCACCCCCCATTAGTGCTCTTGTTCTAGAAATCTCTAGCATCCTATAACAGCCTTGTCATACTTAAAAATCTAGTCGATGGTTACCTGACTGCCCTGCCCCTACTTTACTGAAGTCCATCTTGGTTTCTTTCTTTTTATTTTTTTTTCAAGATTTTATTTATTTAACAGAGAGAGTGGGGGAAGCAGGCTCCCCACTGAGCAGAGAGCCCATTGTGGGGGATCCCAGGACCCTAAGATGACCTGAGCAGACGGAAGAGGTTTAACCCACAGAGCCACCCAGGTGCCCCCCAATCTAGATTTCTATCATGTTCTCAGGGGCTAATCAAGCTCCTGCCATTATGATTCTGGTATATTTGAACCCTAAGCCCATCACGAGTATGCTACAAGGAGCAGTATCGTAATTAAGCCTAATATCAATAATGGTTGAATTATATACAGCACTCAAGTGAGTGGCTTAGAGCCAGTAAGAACACTAGAAGGGGCACAACACTAAACATAGGTTCAGTCTCTTGCTAATCCTCATAGTTTAAACTCAATTAGTTTTGGCTTATGTTCCACCAAATGCAGACTTGGATTTTTGGGGGTCGTTTAAAAACAACAAGAAACCTGAATAGTATAACTAATAAAACTAGTCTTTTCAGAGGCACCAGCACAGGGCTCTGACTTAAGTCCTCCACAGTAATTGAGTCTATACATAGTAACTATCTGGTGAGTAGTAAGTGCTCAGTAAATGTCATTAATTGGTAGAACTATAGGATCATTTCTATAATATTCTATGGTCCTTGTAATAAAATGACAGTGCTGGTGTTTAGTATTTCTATACCAAAATGGTGGCTTTGATTTCTATACTAGAGCATGTATCAAGGGCCAAGTACTGCTGTAGGTTTTGTGACCACATCAGTGAATAAAGCAGACAAAAGTCCATGTCTACTGGTGGAACTGATCCACTGATGGAGTCCTCCCTTGTAAAGACCCGTGAGGCTTCCTTGCTCAGTGTAGGAACTAGTCAGCAAGGTGGAGGATGGCGGTGCGGGGGTGCCCGGTGGTTGGGAGAACAAAAGGCCTGTATGAGTGCTAAGTGGGAAAAGGGAAAGAAGAATGGAGAGTCCTAAAGCTTCCATTGGGGCTGCAGCCCCAAGTTCTTGTAAAACATGACATCAACAGTGGTTCAGGGATAAGGGGCCAAGGGAACCACTGTTTTCCAGCCACTGTCTCATGGTGTGAATAGCAAACACGCTTGCCCAGAATAACCACTGGTGTCACCAACCGCTGCCACTGCCCCTAGAAGAGTCACCCCGGGCTGGGTGAACAGGTGGAGACCCTGGGTTGGCCACTGGTCCTCCCCCAACCCACCCCCTTTCTCTCCCACTACCAAACCTCAGTTTACACTTTGGTTTTCCAGTTTTTTGTTGCCTTTTTTTTTTTTAAAGATCTTCTGTATTTGTCAGAGAGCTAGCACAAGCAGGGGGAGTGGCAGGCAGAGGGAGAAGCAGACTCCCCCACTGAGAAAGGAACCCGATGTGGGACTGGATCCCAGGATGCTGGGATCATGACCTGAGCGGAAGGCAACTGAGCCACCCACGTGCCCCCCAGTAGAAAAAGTTTGGGTGCTAAAAAGTTTTAAGTCCATTAGACTAAACAATAGCAGCTGGAAGATGGAAGCAGTCTTAAGCCAGATACGGGGGGGAAAAAAAGGACACTACTTTTTTTTCCTAATGGGCCTCAGAGTTCAGAATTTAGAACTATAGATATTAGAACTGTGCTGCCCAATATGCCCAAGTCACACGTCACATGGGGCTATTTAAGTTTAAATCAAAACTGAATAGGGGCGCCTGGGTGGCTCAGTGGGTAAAGCCTCTGCCTTCCGCTCAGGTCATGATCTCAGGGTCCTGGGATGGAGCCCCCACATGGGGCTCTCTGCTCAGCAGGGAGCCTGCTTCCTCCTCTCTGCCTGTCTCTCTGCCTACCTGTGATTTCTCTGTGTCAAATAAATAAACTATTTTAAAACAGTAAAATGAAAAAATTCAGCTCCTTGGTTGCATCAGCCATGCTTCAAATGCTCAGTGGTCTCCTGTGGCTAGAAGCTACTGTACCAGACAACAGATACAGGACATCTCCATTACTATAGAGAGTTTCTGGGGTGCCTGGGTGGCTCAGTTGGTTAAGCGACTGCCTCCAGCTCAGTCCCGAATCAGGCTCCCAGCCCTACGGGGAGCCTGCTTCTCCCTCTGACTTTCTCGTTTATGCTCTCTCTCACTGTCTCTCAAATAAATAAATAAAATATTTTTTTAAAAAAAGAAGAAAGTTTCGTTGGCAATACTGTTGCAGAGGGTTTTTTTTTTTTTTAAAGATTTTATTCATTTATTCATTTGACAGACAGAGATCACAAGTAAGCAGAGAGGCAGGCAGAGAGAGAGAAGCAGGCTCCTCACTGAGCAGAGAACCCGATGCGGGGCTCGATTCCAGGACCCTGAGACCAGGGCCCGAGCCGAAGGCAGAGGCTCAATCCACTGAGCCACCCAGGTGCCCCTGGTGCCGACGTTTTGCAGAAGAGAAAAACCTATGGCATAGTAGACCCAAATAATGACTTCCAAATATAATTGGGTCCTAATTTCAAACCTGTGTTAGCTTATTTAGAAAAGGGTCTTCCCAGGTGTGATTAGTTCAAGGTTCCTGAGATGGGAAGATTATCCTGGATAATCTCTGAGCCGGAAATCTAATCACAGTGCCTTTATTTAATTAATCTATTCAGCAGACCCAGCGTGAAGCCCAACTCAAAACTGAGAGTGAGACCTGAACTGAGATTGAGAGTCAGGTGCTTAACTGACTGAGTCACCCGGGCGCCTCACAAGTGCCCTTATGAGGAGGCGGCAAAAGGAGAGTCTGTGCTCAAGGGAGGAGGCCATGAGAAGACATGCAGAAAGATCTGATTTTGGCCTTGAAGATTATGGAACGATACAGTTTCAGCCTAGGGGTAGGTGGCAGCCACCAGAAGTTCTGGAACACTCCAGAAATACACTCTCCGCTACCCCCCAGCCCCACCTTGAGAGTGTGCATTTAATTTGACCCAGGGAATCTGATTTCTGGCCTCCAAAATTGTGAGAGAACAAATTTCTGTTGTTTTAAGCCATCACATTTGTACTAATTTGTTATAGAGCCTAGCAGCCTCTGGTAACTAATACAGATGGAAAGCTTAAGATCACAAATACTGCCGGAGCTGGAACCCCACCACGCTGCCTCCTACAGGATTTTTATTAGTGCCTTATGGGTGTTTGAGTGGGGGTAGATCTTATCTATTCATTAGTCAGTTTTTAAAAAAAATTTCAGAGGTGTGGCAATGAAGTTAAATTTCATTTAGATTTAAATCACGAGACGGGAGCATGTGGCTAAAATACCAAGGATTAGCAAATACCCTGTAAAACAACACAGATGGTCAAAACTAATATAAAAAAAATCATTTAGGGTTTATTAGGATGTCAATTTATGGTTTACTTATGTATACTTGCAGTAAATTTCATTTACACAGTACAAAACACCTCCAAAGATCAAGTTGTAAAAATTTAGTTATGAAAGCAAATTAATACAATATGAAAACCATTATTCTAATTGTAACTTTTGCCTTATGGGCCATACAGCTTTGGCCAGCAGGATCCCAGAGGTAATACAGACCATCAAAAATGAGACATTTTTTCCATAACAACCTCAATTAGTTTTGGCTTATGTTCCACCAAATGCAGACTTGGATTTTTGGGGGTCTTTTTAAAACAACAAGAAACCTGAATAGTATAACTAATAAAACTAGTCTTTTCAGAGGCACCAGCACAGGGCTCTGACTTCAGTCCTACATAGTAATTTCCGGTGTGTGTAAGTTGAAACATACCAATAGTGATGACAGTATCCTACCGCGGACTGGGAAGGAAACAAGCATAAACACAGGTTTCTGAATGAGAAGTTCATCCTCACTGAACTCAAAATCTCTTCTTATGGGAAGGAACAGCACATGATCAACTAGCTCCTTAAAATGCCAATGATCATGGACAACAATATTTGAAATTGTTTTCTTGGTTTACCAAAATGTATATGACATCATGTTTCACCTATTACTTCTGTATCTATCTCAAGTATGAGCAATGCTTTTTTTGTTAGTGTTTCAGCAAAGCTACCAATTGACTTGACCATAATGTACTTAAAACTATTGGTGGCCAAGGTAGTGCCCCTTCGATGAATGCTTATTAGAGCTCATGCTTAGGATAAGACCACCACATTCAATAAGTAGTACACATGGAAAATGTGAAGGTCCAAACTCAGCTCCTGTGGGGGCACCTGGGTGGCTCAGTGGGTTAAAGCCTCTGCCTTCGGCTCAGGTCATGATCCCAGGGTCCTGGGATCGAGCCCTGCATCAGGCTCTCTGCTCAGCAGGGAGCCTGCTTCCTCCTCTGTCTGTCTCTCTCTCTCTCTCTGCCTGCTTGTGATCTCTGTCAAATAAACAAATAAAATCTTTAATTAAAACAAAACAAAACAAAACCTCAGCTCCTAGTTACTGATGAAATGACTGTGTCTGTTGTTAATGTGTTGCTAATGGCAGTGATGCTTTCCAAAACTCTCTCAAAGCATCGCATCTCATTCTCCTGGTGAAGGAAGTTAGCAACAAAATGGAGCTCTGTTTGTCTACTTTTGGTACCAAATTCCAGACCCAAAGAATTTATATATAAAAATCTACTTAAAATTGAGATTTAGGAGGCAGCTGGCTGGATCATCAGCTAAGGGCTCCTTCTGCTCAGGGCATGATCTTGGGATGGAGTGGGACAGCTGGCTCCCTGCTCCGTGAGGGGGTGGGGAGGGTGGGCTACTCCTCCTTCCTCCTTCTCTCCCTTACTTATGTGCTTTCTCTCTCACATAATTCTGTTTTCTTTCTTGATGACAGATTTGAATACCTATTTCCACGTCTGAGCTCAATTTCCCACTACAAAAAGTCTCATTATTACAAGTCTGAATATCTCTGCGTAAAGATGTCCATTTGTATCTTTCTTGAAATATCTCCATACAGAGTAACAATGATCTCTAGCGTCCTGTTGAAAGTTTAACTGCTCAGCGTGTAGGTAACATACTGATTATTCAAATGAGCTCACCCTGAAGAAACAAGGTAGAAATTTTAAGTCCCGTGGTGAGTTTGCTAGGTTCCTAATAAACGTTGAGCCCCACGCTCTCTGCTTTGTCACACTCAACTCTATATACTGTTGAAGCCAAGGGAACATGTTTGAAGAAGTTCAGCTCATTTTAGATTCAGACAGAAGTTTCGCCAAGACCAGTGAAACTAAACTGTAGGATTGTGCCCTGAATATACGCCCAAGTGGCAGGTTCACGTGCAGCTCTGGTTTTGTTTGGCCTCTGCAGGATCATCAACCACAATGGAATGAGATACAATCCTCCTAGCAACTTTCCTTGCGTGCAAGTTTTCTTTCAGCATGAGTCTGTTTCTTTGTCTAAATTTCACGTTTCGGCCATTTTTCTTACAGTTAATTGACTATGTGAATAAACCAAATTTCTGACCCTCTCATTGTTTTCATGTGTTCTGTGGGCAATGGCACAGCCCTTTCTACACCATCATGGATATCATCTCTGCCTTCTCTAAACTTTTCCTGCCAGTCAAAAACTCCCGCTCTTGACATTACTTCTTCACCATAAACTACTGTTAACATCTCAAGTGTCTCACTTGCAGACTTATTTAATTTTACACAAAGCTTAAGAGGAACTCATTGCTCTAAATAATGGTCACTCATTTTTATGGTGGAAAAAAAAAGAATAATTCTACTCACATCTACTCCAAGTTAGCTGGTAACCTTGAAAGCATGGTTGTGGGCACCTAAACATGTTCTATCCGGGCAACAATCACTCCTCTGATTTCACAAGAAATGAATTTCACTTCACAATGAAAAATTAGTCCAAATTAAAACACAAGTGTGCAAATGATCTTTGGAGGAGTTGCTGAAGATTTCAGCATCACACCATCTCTGCTTCAATGCCTTCTATTTCCCATCTACAAAAGGGGAGAAAATAAATTGGCATTTTCATACTTGTCAAATGGCTAAGAAAATGATATTTGAAATACATGAACTATATGCAAGGAGCATTTAGCCTCCCCACCCACCCAAAAAAAAAAACAAACCCTAAGATAAAATCTATCCTAATAACAGTATGGAAACTGCCATCCATCTTGGCTGTATGTTTAGAAAGAGCTAGTTTGAAATTATATTTTTCCTAATGATATTGATTGATAGGGAGGCCAAATGCAAGATATCAAGATAGTTTCTTTCCAAATACATAACAAGAGGATGGATGCTGTTGTCTCCAGCCTATATAACACAATGTATGCAGTTGGGTGTCTAGGACACATACTACCTAGTGTATTCAGAGTTTAAAACAAACACACATACATTGAAAAATAGCATCTAGTAAGCACTGAACATGAATTCTTTTCATCTAGTTTTCAAAGCAAAATTTGAAAAGGGTTTCACAAACCCCAGATTCTGGAATTAAAATTAAGACAAGGTTTTCCAATGACTAGTTGCAACTTTAGAGTGTATTTATCAATGAGTTTTGCTTCTTGTGTGTGTGGTGAATATTATATATATATATATATATATATATATATATATATACACACATATATATGTGTATATATATATACATACCATAAATGATTTCTGTAAAAAATTTTTAAAAAATTTATTTATTTATTTTCAGCATAACAGTATTCATTGTTTTTGCACCACACCCAGTGCTCCATGCAATCCGTGCCCTCTCTAATACCCACGACCTGGTTCCCCCAACCTCCCACCCCCCGCCGCTTCAAACCCCTCAGATTGTTTTTCAGAGTCCATAGTCTCTCATGGTTCACCTCCCCTTCCAATTTCCCCCAACTCCCTTCTCCTCTCTAACTCCCCTTGTCCTCCATGCAAAGATTTTATTTATTATTTTGAAAGTAAGAGAGAGCGCATAAGCAGGGGGAGCAGCAGGCTGAGGGAGAAGGAGAAGCAGGCTTCTTGCTGAGCAGGGAGCCCGATACGGGATTAGATCCCAAGACCATGGGAACATGACCTGCGCCAAAGGTCGCTTAACTGACTGAGCTACACAGGTGCTCCCATAAACAATTTTTAAGTGGGTAATTCAGAGGCATTACTTACATTCACAATGTTATGCAACCATCACTTTTCCAGAACGTTTCCATCATTCCTCACATGCTCTCCTCTCCCTAGATCCTGGTAACCCCTATTACTTTTTGTCTCTATCAATTTGACTACACTAAGTACCTCATAGAAGTGGAATCATACATTATCTCTCTTTGATTCTGGCTTATTTCACTTACCATGTTTTCAAGGTTCTCCTATGTTGCACCAGGTATTACTGACCCCTTTTCTAAGGGCGACGAGTACTCCATTGCATGTATATACCACATTTTGTTATCCCTCATCTCTACATGTATTTGGGCTGTTTCCACCATTTGGCTATTGGGAATAATGTGACTATGAACATGGGTGTACAAGTAACTTTGCATCCCTGCTTTCAGTGTTCTGGGGTTTATGCTGAAAGCGGAACTACTGGATCAGATGCTAACTCTGTGTATAGCTTTTTGAGAACCCATCACACTTTCCCACAGCAGCCAAACCGTTTTATGTGCCCACCAGCCGTGCACAAGGGTTCCAAGCTCACCATCCATTTCCTCGCCAACACTTGTCATTTTCTACGTGAAAATTCAGGAGTCTACAGGTTGTCTTCATGCTTTGGGATCCTCCTTTGCCTCCCCCGCCCCCTACTTTTCTGGCAATACTTTTCCTTCACTGAAACACAGAGTCAGGCTCGAGACGTTTACTATTAAGTATAAAGTACTTGAAGTAATTTTGTGGTTTTTGACAAGTGCAAGAATTCAGTACATACTGCCATGCTCCCTTACTGCAGAAATCTGCATTACCTTTTTAGGAGGTGAGCAGGGCTGCTTTTAAGGGTCTGCATTGAAAACGAAGTTCAAAATCTAAGTGTGGCTCCACTCGAACTCTCCGTAAATTAGCCCGTGCTTAAAAAAAAAAAAAAAAAAAAAGGTGGAGGCTGGCACTAAGCAGGGCGGTTAATCCCTACAAGCATGGTATACTGGACGTACTGCATGCACTAAAAAGTGTGTTTGCAATAGAACCAGAAGTTCACTATTTTTAACCCAAATGTCCCCTTCAAGGTTGCATACAACACAGGTAGGGTGAGCGTCAGTACCCAGCGGGGCCTCATCGGGTCGCGGTCCCCTACCCCGGGGTCCTTCTGCCAAGTGACTGCAGACCGCTCGACCGGCTGGCAGAGAGAAGGCGGGTGAAGGCGAGGTCTAGCACGAGAACCCAAAGCCCGGGTCGCACCTCAACTCCGCCTCCGGCACAGCGACTCCAAGGCAGACCGCACCCGTCGGGCGCCACCAGCCGTCGGAGGAACCCGCCCGCCTCACCAAGCACCGGCGAAGACCCGCATCCTCGCGAGACCGCGGAGAGGCTCCCACAAACCGCGAGAACACAGGCAGACGCGTTGTGCCAATCAGAGAATGGGGGCGGCCCTGAGCGCATTCAATTGGTTAAACGCGGGAAAGCTCGCGTCGCATTGGCATCTTTTCTGGCCCCAACTCCACCCCCTTGGCCTAGATCCCCGCCCCCTTCAGTGGCCACGCCTCTGAGCCGAGCCGGTAGGGAGGAGGGGCTGGGTTCCGGTTGCTGGAACTCCCGCCCCCGAAGAGCCCTCACCTGTTTCTTACCTGTGGCCCGGTAGGAACAGATCGCGCTCAGGTTCTGACATGTACTGTCCTATTCCTAATCGCAGCCATTTACTGTGTTCCACGGGACCCAGCCTTAGGCTGGGAGGTGGCTTTACGTGTGCTTGAAAGAAGGCAGGGTTGCTTAGTCCTTGCCAAATTAAGATGTTTCCCTTAAAGCTTCCTAATCTTTGGAAGATTAGGAATGTATCTGGCTCTGCATAGTATGCAAGGAGCAGTGACTTTGTTGTCCGTTTGATTTGGAACAGATCATTAAGTCATCAAAATAGCCTCAGTGAAGTAGCTACTGTTAACTTCCATTTTTCAAGTGAGGTAGGGAGGTGCAGAGGGATTTAGTGACTTGAAGTTCTGTTTCTTCTCTAAATATCAGCTATCCTCTGTCCCTGACAGCCCTATTGCCCTACTTTAATTCAGGCGCTCTTAATCGCTTGCCTGGATTACTTCTACAAACACTTCCTTAGCTCCTCTCCTTGCTATCCTCCACAAAGCCAGGGATTAATCTTTCTAATGCACATCTAATCCCGTCTCTCGAATCATTCTCAAGTCTCTCAAATGGCAAATCCTCTGTGGCCCCATATTGCTCACAGCTTCTGGCAGAAGCTGCTTTTTATTGAAATATTACATACTTACAGATAGGTACACAAATTATAAATGAAATTTTCACAAATGAATCACACCAGCAACCAGGTCAAGAAACAGAACATGGTTAACCAACATCCCAAAAGTGCTTCCTTCCAGTCACTAACCACTTCCCTCCCACCCCAGGGTGACCCACGATCCTTAGAATTCTAAGTCGTGAGTAGACTAGCAGCCTTGTGTTTGTTGTACATGATGAACGGGACCATTACAGCACACACTCTTTTATGTCTAGTTTCTTTAACTCACTGTTACGTTTATTAGGTTCATCCATATGTCGACTCCACTTACAGCCCGTTCATGAGGATTGCTGTACTGCTGTATTGCATTCCACCGTGTGAATATACCACATTTTATTTGTCAAGTCAATTGTTGATAACACTGAAATAGGTATATATCTTGGACCTACTAAAAATATTGTGATGAACACTGTAATAGAGATCTTTCAATGAACCTGATGAATCATGAATGCATTTCTCTAGGATATTTACCTAGAAATGGAATTGTTGGGGCATAGGTTATGCCATGTTCAAATTTGGATATTTTAATACAGTTTTCCAAAGTGTGCCAGTTAGACTCCTATCAGCAAAGTAAGATAGTTCTGGTTGTTCCATATTCTTATCAATACTTGGGATTTTCCATCTGTTTTCATTTGGCTATTTTGGTAGGAGATGATTGTGTCTTGTGTGATTTTAACTTGCCTCTCCCTTGATAGTTAATGAAGTTGAGCACTTTTTCACGTTTATTAGTTGTTTAGGAATAACTTTATTTAGTGTCTGTTGAGATTTTGCTCCTGTTTGTGAGCTGTTCTCTTCATCTGTATTTTTCCTAACATTTGATTATAATAATTTTCAAATATTTAGCAGTTTCTTTTTTTTTTTACATTTTACTTATTTATTTCAGAGAGAAAGTGTGTGTGTGAGCATAGGGAGGGGAGAAGGGGAGAGAAGGGGGGAAAGAATCTGAAGCAGACTCCACACTGAGTGCGGAGCCTGACATGGGGCTGGACCTGGGGCTCCATTTGGGGCTCAATCTGGGCTCCATCCAGGGCTCAATCCTACAACCGAGCCCCCAAACTGTGAGATCACGAGTGAAGCCGAAACCAAGAGTTGGATGCTTAAATGATTGAGCCACCCAGGTTCCCCAAATACTTAGCAAAATTTAAAGAATTTTATAGTAAACACACATAAACTTACCATATGAATAACATTTTATAAAACTTGCTTTGTTACATTTCTATCCTTTTATCCACCTTAATATTGTTGCATTTCATATTACAGATAGCAACACGTGTCCTGTAAGTAATTTAGTCTGCATATCACTAACTGAAATTCAATGTCTAAGGTTTCTTTTGATGTACAAATTCAACGAAATTAAATCCACAAATCTTCATTGTACATCTGCTGAGTTTTGAGCCCATGAGTCTTGAGTTTCATGCCTTCTCCCAGTCAATCTTCATCTCCACTTTTCTGGGGGCTTCCCCTATTCTAATTTGTTCTCCACTGTCCAGCTTTATGTGTTTCAAAATTTTGTATTCCTGGAATTATACAGTGTATACTATATTTCTGATTCCATCCTTTTGCATGTGTCAGCAATCCACTTCTTTTAATTGATGAGTTATATTCCCCTGGACAGATATGCTCCGTCTGTTTGTGCATTATAAGAGGATTTTTTCAATATGCATCCTATGTCAGGTCTATATGTGGCAAATATCTTCTCCCATTCTGGGTTTCTTTTCATTCTTTTAATGAATGAAGTCTTCTGAGGGAAAAAAAAATCTTAATTTTTAATATCCCAATGTGTCAATTTTTATGGTGAGTGTTTCTGATTTAAGAAGTCTGTGTTTACTGTTGGTAGGAATGCAAGTTGGTGCAGCCACTTTGGAGAACAGTGTGGAGATTCCTTAAGAAATTAAAAATAGAGGGGCGCCTGGGTGGCTCAGTGGGTTAAGCCTCTGCCTTCGCCTCAAGTCATGATCTCAGGGTCCTGGGATCGAGCCCCACGTCAGGCTATCTGCTCAGCAGGGAACCTACTTCTCCCTCTCTCTCTGTGTGCCTGCCTCTCTGCCTAATTGTGATCTCTGTCTCTGTTAAATAAATAAATAAAATCTTAAAAAAAAAAAAGAAATTAAAAATAGAGCTTCCCTATGACCCTGCAATTGCACTACTGGGTATTTACCCCAAAGATACAGATGTAGTGAAAAGAAGGGCCATCTGTACCCCAATGTTTATAGCAGCAATGGCCATGGTCACCAAACTGTGAAAAGAACCAAGATGCCCTTCAACGGACGAATGGATAAGGAAGATGTGGTCCATATACACTATAGAGTATTATGCCTCCATCAGAAAGGATGAATAACCAACTTTTGTATCAATATGGATGGGACTGGAAGAGATTATGCTGAGTGAAATAAGTCAAGCAGAGAGAGTCAATTATCATATGGTTTCACTTATTTGTGGAGCATAACAAATAACATGGAGGACAAGGGGAGATGGAGAGGAGAAGGGAGTTGAGGGAAATTGGAAGGGGAGGTGAACTATGAGAGACTGTGGACTCTGAAAACAATCTGAGGGTTTTGAAGGGGCGGGGGGTGCGGGGTTGGTGAGCCAGGTGGTGGGTATTAGAGAGGGCACTGATTGCATGGAGCACTGGGTGTGGTGCAAAAACAATGAATTCTGTTACACTGAAAAGAAATTAAAAAATATATATAAAAATAAAAAGTCTGTGTTTACTCCAGGTTATTAAGATTTCTCTTCTGTATTCCTCTAAAAATATGACTATTGTAATTTGCTCCATTTAGAACAGTAATCCATTTGGAATCAATTGTTGTAGATGGTGGGGTATAGAAGTGCCCAGATGCCTTTTTCCCAGGTGGATATCCAATGAATCCAACGTGTTCATTTAAAAGCTCATTCCCCCATTTGCAGTTGTCATAAATCAAGTGGCCATATATGTGTAGACTAGTTCCCCCCTCTGTTTTGTTTGATAGATTGGTTTTGTCTATCTTTGCATCAATCAGTCTCCATTACTATTTGTTTTATAGTAACGCTTGAGAGTGCATCCCTGAACTGAATATTTAATTTTGTTCACTTTGAATCAAAATAGCCAGGTAGCTAGGGCTCACCAAATTAGCACAGACACAGAACATTTCCATGCTCACAGGAAGTTCTGCTGACAGCTCTGCCGGAGAAGGCATCTAGAGCCCTATACCAGGTACTTCAAATCATAGCCACGGGCCAGCTTCTCTTGATTGCTGGGCTGTTCTTCAAAAATATCTGGATAAACATCTCATTTTAGAAATTCAGAACACACCTTCCTACATGTAGGTAAGACACCCAGTTCTTTTGACCTTGCAGGGTGAGCCATGAAAATATTATTGCAGGTGTGGGAGAGCTTACTGCTTTGAGAGATATTTACTATGATCAGACACCATAAAATATGTAGCCCCAAATCATAGGAAAAGATTCCTGCTGTAGGACCATTACATGGAGTTAATTATCCATTCTGGTCCAAGTTCACCCTGAATTCTCTCTGGGAGGCCTTTTCCGGGCTATCTCTAGCTGTGTTGGAGAGAGCTTGCCCTCTGACCGCAGGTCGGATGTGTCTCCTGTATGTGAGGAATTTTTCAAACCATTTTATCATGTTTATTCCACCAGACACTGAAGTCTTGTGCCATAAAAAGATACATAGGATAATGGTACATATTATTGAGCACCTACTCTGCAAGGTGCCCTGAGCTGGGCCCTGGAGAGATCCTAGGACAGATGATAGATAATACTTACCATTGAGCATCTCCTGTAGCCCACACACTTTTACTTGTTATTTTTATTTTTTTTTAAGATTTTATTTATTTATTTGACAGACAGAGATCACAAGCAGGTGGAGAGGCAGGCAGAGAGAGAGGGAGGAGGAAGCAGGCTCCCTGCTGAACAGAGAGCCCGACTCGGAACTCGATCCCAGGACCTGGGAAGCTTTAACCTACTGAGCCACCCAGGTGCCCTGCACTTATTATTTTTAATGACCATAATGACACTACAAGGTAAATATTGTTAACTTATTTTACAAGTGACAAAGCTAAATTTTGGGGGGCGGGGTCAAATTTCTGCAGCTAGTAAGTGCTAGAACTGAGTTTTAAGCTTTGAATCCCTAACCTCCCTCCCACCTCCATGAGACACATCAGACCTCAAAGGGTCTGTTTCCTCTCAAGGCGCACCTTGTCTAGTAAAGGAGAGAAACACAGAGTGACCACAACCCACAGGAGAACAGACACTACAAAAGGGAAAGGGAGGTACATGAAGCCAACCTGTGGGAAATGAGCCACATTGCCCAGCAGCTTGGTCTTGTGAACGTGCCTTGAAATCCCTTATTCTTCCCAAAGTCCTTCTAGAATGATCAGAGAAAGCAACCACCTGTCCTCTTGCTGTCCTCATTCTTCAGCCAGGTTTTTCTCTGACCCTATGTCTAAGAAAGAGGCATTGCTAACAAGTGGTCAGTGGCCTCTTTAGGAGAACAACGCTCCAGTGATCACCTCCGAACCAGAATCTCCTAGCACCTCCAGAGCAAACATCGGAGTCCATGTAGAAGAAGGACCTGCAAGGATGGGCCCTTTAAGGAAACTCTAAATGTGAATATGACGGCTGGGCCCCTAGTGCTGCCTTGGGCCCTAAGGATGAGGACCACATCCTAGGTGATACAGGTTTAATTCTGTCCCCCCTTTGCCCCCAAAATGTATAATTTCAAGTCCTAACCTCTAGTATCGTAGAATGAGACCTTATTTGGAATGTGATCGTATATAGGGTCATTGCAGAAGTAAATTGGTTAAGATGAGATCATACTGATGTAGAGGAAGGCCCTCATCTAATATGACTGATGTCCGTATTAAAAGGGGAAGTTTGGAACCAGAGACACATATATGCACACACAGGGAAAACACTATATGAACATGAAGGTGAAATCAGAGATGTTTCTACTAATCAAGAAATACCAAAGATGTCTAGAAACCTACTGGAAGCTGTGGGAGAGGCTTGGCACAGATTTATCCTTTTTTTTTTTTTTTTAATTTTTAAATTTCTTTTCAGTGTTCCAAGATTCATTGTTTATGCACCACACCCACAGCTCCACGCAATCCGTGCCCTCCTTAATACCCACCACCAGGCTCACCCAACCCCCCACCCCGCCCCTTCAAAACCCTCAGTTTGTTTCTCAGAGTCCACAGTCTCTCATGGTTTGTCTCCCCCTCCGATTTCCCCCAGCTCCCTTCTCCTCTCCATCTCCCCATGTCCTCCGTGTTATGCCTTATGCTCCACAAATAAGCGAAACCATATGATAATTGACTCTCTCTGCTTGACTTATTTCACTCAGCATAATCTCTTCCAGTCCCATCCATGTTGCTACAGAAGTTGGGTATTCGTCCTTTCTGATGGAGGCATGATACTCTCTAATATATCCTTACAGTCCTCAGAAGAAGCCAATCCTGTCAATTCCTTCATCTTGGGGGTCCGGGCACCAGAACCATGAGACACTAAATTTCTGTTCTTTAAGCCTCCCAGTTTGCGGTACTTTGTTATTGCGGCCTTAGCAAATACACTAGGTAGAGATGGCAAAGGAATAAGGTAGCAGGAATCTGCACCCCGAGGGCCTTACGGAGCACAGCTTCCCCATCAGCCTTGGTGCAGATATAAACGTCGGCCTGGTTTGAGACACTCACACTCGCCCTCTCTCAACTGCATTCAATCTAACCCTGATGGACACTGGGAAAAGTCCAAACTCCTTATCATGACGTATTCTGCCCATCAAGATTCAGCCCCTGCCTTTTCTTTCTGCCTTGCCCCTCCTGACCCCACATAATTCAGTCATATAGCACTACTCCCAGACCCCTCTCTTCACCTCTTTCCTCGGCGCATGCTTCTCCCTCTCCTGATAATACCTTCCTTTTTTTTTTTTTTAAAGATTTTATTTATTTATTTGACAGAGAGACATCACAAGTAGGCAGAGAGGCAGGCAGAGAGAGAGAGGAGGAAGCAGGCTCCCCGCTGAGCAGAGAGCCCGATGCAGGGCTCGATCCCAGGACCCTGGGATCATGACCTGAGCCGAAGGCAGAGGCTTTAACCCACTGAGCCACCCAGGCGCCCCTGATAATACCTTTCTTACCCCTTTCTCTCTGCCCATGTTCTTTCTTATCCTTCTTGACTTGGCCATCTCTTACCTTGGGTTTTACATCCTCCAGAATTCCTTCCTGGACCTCACTAGGGTCCGTTTCTGATCTCATGCTCCCCTGCTTCCTGCTATCACGATGTGTATCCGGTATGTTGTAGATCGTGAACTACTTTCGGAGTTCAGTGCCTGGGCTTTCAAAAATGCTCATTAAATCTTCGCTCGATGATGAAGAATCCCTAGGAGTTTTCCCTATCCTATCTATGGGATGATGTGTTTCAATTCTCTAAATAACAAATTTATTTAGGTTTTTTTGTTTTGTTTTTTTTTTAAAGACTAGACCAACAATAAACAAGATGACTATGAAATGAAGTACCTGCTTTTGGCCTTTTCTTTTCCCTTTAGGGCATGTGTAGCTTTAAAAATCTTTTTTATTATTTAAGAATAATTGACATACAATGTTATATTAGTTTCAGGTACACGATACAGGGATCTAACAATTCTATTGATTACACAGTGCTCACCGTGATACGTGTATTTACTATCTGTCACCACACAATGTTATTAATGTTATTACAATAAGAGTGACTATATTCCCTATGCTGTATGTTCCATCTCCTTGACTTGTTTATTTTATAACTGATATTGGCTTTTAGACAACATGAAAGCAGTGGGGTCTTTAGAACCCCCTGTGAATTTGAAAATCTTCCGTGTCTCTGCCATTCAAAATGGTAGCCACTAGCCAGATGGTTATTTAAATTCAAATTTCATTCAATTCAAAATGCAGTTCCTCAGTATGGTAGCTTGAACAACAGACCTCCAAATACATCCACATCCTAATCTCCAGACCCTGTGAATTTCAACGTATATTGCAGACGTGCTTGAACTAAAGACTCGAACTGGAGAAATTATCCTGGACTATCTGAGTAGTCTGTAAATGTAATTACAGGTGTCCTTATAAGAAAGAAACCAAGGGGCACCTGGGTGGCTCAGTGGGTTAAGCCTCTGCCTTCAGCTCAGGTCATGATCCCCAGGGTTCTGGGATTGAGTCCTGAGTCAGGCTCTCTGCTCAGCAGGGAGCCTGCTCCCCGATCTCAACCTGCCTGCCTCTCTACCTGCTTGTGATCTCTGTATGTCAAATAAATAAATAAAAATCTTAAAAAAAAAAAAAAGAGAAATAAAAGAAAAGAAACCGAGAGCAACTGGATGGCAGAACATAGAAAGCAAGGCTACAGCTAATGTTATGCTGCTGGCTTCGAAGACAGAGGAGGAAGGCCTGGAATGAAGCTCAGGAATTGGGAAAAGGCAAAGAAATGGGTTACCCTGGAGCATCTGGGTGGCTCAGTCAGTTAAGCGTCTGCCTTCAGCTCAGGTTGTGATCGCAGGGTCCTGGGCTCGAGCCCCAGGTTGGGCTCCCTGCTTGGTGGGGAGTCTTTCTCTTGCTCTCCAGGCTTGTGTGCTTGTTCTCTCTCTTGCTCTCTCTCCTCTCTGTCAAGTAAATAAGTAAAATCTTTAAAAAAAGGGGGGGGGTTTGTTCTCTAGAGCCTACAAAAGAAGTGTGGGCCTGCAGACACCTTAATGTCATCCCAGTGAAACTGATTTCAAACTGTAAGACAATAAACATGTGTTGTTTTAAGCCACCAAGTATGTGGTCATTTGTGACAGCGGTCCCAGGAAATTCATACCCACAGTAGTGCTGGTCACATTTCAGGAGCACGCTCTAGACAGTGCAGTTCTAGAATCTTTCTCTTGGGGAGAAAGTACATGTGACAGATCTCCTAGCCTCTACATCTTTCAAAATTGAGAAAAATTCTAAATATGAGCAACTTGCTATTTGATTCCAATATGAATATATGATACAGCCCTTTTGCATAGGCAAACCAAGCCAAGAAAGCTTCCTTGTCTTCGGCTCAAGCACCTGATCAGGACTGTAACTCAAAGCCTTTCTCTGATACTGTGGTCCATCGCTTGCAGTGGAGACAGATTTTAAAAGTCCTCATTTACCTCATGAAAATCGATACCAAAAAGACATGATTCCATTCAATTTGTCTTCCTCTTCAAAACCCCCAGAGCATTAGCAAGTCAGAAAAAAATGAGACCTCTCTTGACAAGTGGGAAAAGTCACGACAATGGTGGTTTTGGCATCTCAGTTTTGCCTGCTGTGTCCATGAGCGGTCCAGGCAGGAGCCGCTCAAAGGTGTGAAGGAGAAGGCGGCACCCTTCTCTGGTCCTTGCTGACAAAGGGCCCCCAAGATAGGCTTCTCAGCACTGCGCTGCCCCCAATGGTGGCTTCGTGCCTCTACCTGGCTGCGCACGTGGGAAGGTTCTGTGAGGAAAGGAACAGAGCAACCTTCTTTGAAAATGGCATGGGAGAGAAAAACCACTACCAGACGAAGTCTATTAAGGCAATTTTGAAACCACCTTGAGCTACAGTCCTTCACAAGAACACTCTAAATCTAGTTGGAGAAGGCGGTTCACAGCCTGCTCCTGGCAACTGTTTTTGTTTGAATTATATTATTGTTGTAAACAAAACATTTGACCGTTTTAACTGTTTTTCAGCATCAGGACGATCCACAATGCTGTACAACCGTCACCGCCATCCGTTTCCAGAAATCTTACATCTTCCCAAACTGAAACTCTGTACCCGTGAAATAATAACTCCCCACCGCCTTCCTCCCAGCCCCTGGTAACCTCTGCTCTACTTTCTGTCTCTATGAATTAGACTATTCTAGGGACTTCATGAAAGTGGAATCATGCCGTGCTTGTCCTTTTGTGTCTGGCTTATTTCACTCAGCGTGATGTCTTCCCGGGGCACGCACGCTATGGTATCTATCAGACTTTCATTCCTTTTTCAGGCTGAATAATAGTCCATTGTGTGTACACAGCACATTTTCTTCATCCATTCACATGCATCAATGGGCACTGGGTTGTTTCTATCTTTTCACTACTATGAATAATACTGCTATGAAAGTTGGTGTGCACACTGCTGTGTGTGTGTGTGTGTATCTTAAATATATATTTGTATATGTATTTATTTATATATATTTTTATATATTTTTTCAGAGTCAGTGAAGCTTGTCTTTATTTATTTATTTATTTATTTATTTTTAATCTTTTTAAAAGATTTTATGTATTTGTCAGAGAGAGAGAGCACAAGCAGGGCGAGCAGCAGGCAGGGGTAGTGGGAGAAGCTCCCACTGAGCAGGGAGCCTGACTCAGGACTCGATTCCAGGACCCTGGGATTATGACCCGAGCAGAAGGCAGATGTTTAACTGACTGAACCATCCGGGCATCCCCACACTGGTATAAAGAAAATGAATATATTTTAATAATTTATTAGAAATATGAAAAATGAGTAGTCCATAGATAAGAAATTTTTTAAAGCTTTAATTCATGGAGAATTATTAACTAGTGAACATTTTTTGAAACAATTTTTCTGTGGAAGGAAAGTCAATTTCTCTGTGCTTTGAAGAACTCAATAGAAAAGGTCTAGAATATCTGAATATATATTACAGATTTAAAGATCTGCAAGATGGGGACTCCTGGGTGGTTCAGTCAGTGAAGGATCTGACTCTTGATTTTTGGCTCAGGTCATGACTTCAGGGTCCTGAGATCGAGCCCCACATCAGGCTCCATGCTGGGTGTGGAGCCTGCTTGGGATTCTCTCTCTCTCACTCCCTCTTTGGCCCTTCTCCGGACCCTTCTCTATCCACACACTCTTTCTCTCTCTCTAAAACAAAACAAAACAAAAAAACAACAAGAAAAAAAAAATCTATAAAATGGAAAATGAAAGCACCATAGCCGAACAGGAGGTTTAAAAATCAAGTAGGACACAAAGTAACCCATCACTTCTCTTGACCCTCACTTCTACTGCCCAGAGGGCAGAATCTCTTACCTTGACCTCTGACGTAGCCCCTCCTCCAGCTGGTCTCTCTGCTTCCGCTCTTTCCTTCCCTAAACTCCATTCTCTGCAAAACAGGCCAAGGAATTCTGTTTTAAATGATCATTGCTTTTTCAAAGCGTTGAAATGAAATTCACATTCCCTCATCCGGCTTCCGGGGACGCAGGATCACTCCCGCGCAGCGTCAGTGCCTGACCCGCCCCACCCGAACCTTTGTACTGGTTGCTTCCTGGCCTCCATCTCTACAAGGCTGGGTCCTTCTTGTCCGTTAGGCCTCAGTTTAAATGTTTCTTCTTCCAAGAAATCTTATCTGGGACCCCAGTTTAAAGTAATAAAAACCAACATTTATAGATTTTTTTCTAAAATATGTCAGGCAAGTTTCTGACACTTGATGTGTAAAACCCATACTATCTCACAAAGACCCAATGAGATAATTTATATTATTATTATTATTCCCATCTTACAGTAATGAAACTGAATCCCAGCAAACGTCTGGAAAGATGGTGATGAAACTACAAGACAGTAGCTCGTCAGAGACTTCACTTAGTTGCCCTATGGCTTATAAGGTAGTCTGCCAGCTGCTCACGATCACATCACTCTGTTCTTAGTTTTACCTTTCCGAAGTGTGATTTTTTGTTTGTTTGTTTTTCTTCTCTTGATGGAATGGAAGCCTTATGGCTGTCTTATTCACTGTCACGTGTCCAGGACCAAGAACAATGGCTAGTGGGTAGTAAGTACTCAACCAATGTTCGTACTCAACAAACGTTTGTTGAATGAATAGATGAGTGAGTAGGAAAACAACAAGAAACTATTTAACTAGATGAAGAAAACAAACAGGATTACAAAAGGACAAGAGGATTTTTTTTTTTTTTGAGACAGAGTGCCTGTGCCCATGAGCAGGGGGTGAGGGGCAGAGGGAGAGAGAGAGGGAGGGGGAGAATCTCAAGCAGACTCCCCACTGAGTATGGAGCCTGACACAGCTCGACTGGGGACTTGATCTCACAGCCTGAGCCAAAATCAAGTGTCAGATGCTTAATCGACGGAGGCACCCAGGTGCCCCAAAAGGATCATTTTAAAATTCTCATTCAAAATTTCCTTCTTTCTTCCTTTTTAGATTTTATTTATTTATTTGACAGAAATGGAGATCACAAGCAGGCACAGAGGCAGGCAGAAGTGGGGGGGGGGGGCAAGAAGCAGGCTTTCCACTGAGCAGAGAGCCTGATGCAGGGCTCGATCCCAGCACCCCAAGACCATGACCCGAGCTGAAGGCAGAGGCCCAACCCACAGAACCAATCAGACATCCTGAAATTTCCTACTCTTTCTGTAATGCTGTGCTCTTCAATGGCTTTAGCATGTGTTCTCCTCCATTCATCCTGGAGGGAAAGGGAAGGGCTAGGTACCACAAAGCCTGGGAGTGAGAGACACTCAGGCTTCTTCAGACTGGGAGCTCAGATAAAGGAAGCCTCTCAGAGGTACTATGTAAACTGAGACCTCAGTGACTAGAACTCAAGCTACGTGAACATGAGGATGGGTGGGCAGCATGGGCAGCCCTCTGCCGCCTTCTAGAGCAAAGATCCCAAGGCAAGAACAAACTTGGAGGATTAATGCAGCAGATCATACTGGGGGTTACAGGCCACTTGTGGAGTTTGGATTTTATTCTAATTATGAGGCAAAGCGCTTGGAGACTTGCAGTAGGGGAATGATGTGATAGAGTTTATTTCTTGAGTCTCCTTTGCCTAAAGCACAAAGAATGAATTTTGGGATGGGGGGGTCAAGATTAGACCCCGAGGGTGGGAAAGGTTGCAGCCATCCAGGGTAGAGGACTCCATGGCTGGAACTGGAGTGATGCTGGCTGGTATTGGGATTGTATGGGGGCAACAGAGTTGAAAGAATTTGCCGATGGGCTGATGAATGGCATCATTCAAGGGGAATGGCAAGGGGAAGGAGGAGGGAGGAACCCAGGCATACCTCCTTGTATTGTGTCGTATGGTTTACTGTGGCTTTTATCAAGGGAAGGTGGCAGTCCTGTGTGGAACACGTCTGTCAGCGTCATCTTTCCAACAGCCTTTGCTCACCTCATGTCTTTGTGTCACATTTTGACAATTCTCTCAATATTTCAACATTTTCATCATTATTATATTTGTTACACTGATCTGTGATCGGTGATTATGACTCACTGAAAGCTCACTTGATCTTGGCCAAAAGGCCAAGAAGCAATGACTCACTGAAGAGGGCTCAGATGACGGTTAGCATATTTTGGCAAACAGGTATTTTTAAATGAAGGCATGTACACTTTTTTAGACATAGTGCTTATCACACAATTGATTAATAGACCACAGCAGAGTGTAAGCATAACTTATATATGCACTGGGAAACCAAACGATTCATTTGATTTGTTTTACGGCAATATTCACTTCATTGCAGTGGTCTGGAACCGAACTCACAATATCTCCCCAGTGTGCTTGTGGCTGAAGACCCTCTGACTTCTGGCTTGAGCAGCGGGGTGGACAGTGTCATTGTGCATGGAGAGAAAGAAAACTGGAGAAGAAACAATGTTTGGGGAAGGAATTGGGGGTTAAGTTTGGCCATATAGAGATGCCTATGAAGAATCCAGCAAGAGATGACAATAAGTATGGATACATGAGTTTAGAGTTGAGTGGAGAAATCAGGGTATGAAATACAGATGTGGGAATCACGGGCACGCAGACACTATTTAAAGCCACAGTGTCAGGCAGAGGACACTGGTCTAGGTTATTATGTAGATAGAGAGAGGGTCAGAGGGCCTAGAACCACACCCAGGACACACTAATACTTAGAGAAGGAGCACAGCAGGATTGGCCAAGGGGTACCTAATTGGAGGAGAAAACCAGGAGAATATATGTTTTGATTAGGGTTCTACGAAGAAATGAACCAATAGGACACACACAAGCCAGCGCGTGTGCACGCACACGTGTGCGTGTGCACATTTATTACAGGAATTGGCTCACATTATTGGAGCCCAGCAAGCCCCAGTATCTGCAGAATGAGTTGAAAAATTGGAGATCAAGGACAGCTGATGGTTTAGCTCCAGTCCAAGTCAAAAGGCTTGAGAAGAACCAGGTGAGCTAATCGTGGAGTTCCCATCTGAAGGCCAACAGGCTTAAGGTCCAGGAAAATCTGGTATTTTAGTTCAAGTCTGAAGGCAAGAAAAAAGTTGATGTCCCAACTTGAGGGCAGTCAAGTAGGAGAAATTCTTGCTCATGGAAGAGGCAGGCCTTTTGTTCTATTCAGGCCTACTGACATCAGGGAGAAAAATTTACTTTACACAGTCCACTGGTTTAAATGTTAATCTTCTCCAAAACATCCTCAGAGAAACATCCAGAATAATGTTTGACCAAATATCTGGTGACCCCATGGCCCAGTCAAATTGACACAAAAATTAACCATCATAGGGTGACTCGGGGAGTATTTGAAAAGAAAAAGAGGCCAACTGTTAAGAATGGCACTGGGAGATCTGTTAAGAACTTATAGGACCACTGACTTGGCAAGATGGAGGACATCAGTGACCTTGATGTGACTAATCTCATTGGTGGACAGAAGTGTCAATGGAGAGGGTTGAGAGAAGAAAGTGAAGCTCAGACAGTGACAGGTTCAAGGGTGCTTCATCAGAAGAGAGGGAAGGCAAAGTGTCGGCAACCGTAGGGGTAGGTTGGTGAGATGATAGTCCATTGGTCTTTCTTCCACTTCTCCATGAAGGATGAGGCAAAGTCATCAAATGGGAATGTGTATTTGTTTGAGAAGAGAGTATAAGATTATTCTGAGGAAAGAGAAGAAGAGAAAGTAAGATATAGGTGTTCAGGAAAGTAGAAACTATAGAATTGCTAGGCAGTGTTAATTTTGGATTTGTGAATGTGAACTTAGTGAGACCTGGCAACTCATTTAGGCATTAGATTCTAGCAATGCTTTGGTGCAGGTGTGAGCCAGGAGTAGGTGGATGGTTTGGGGCAGCATGGGGTGGAGTGGGGTAGGGAAGTCGGGGAGGGGGAGTGGTAAAGTAAGGGGTGAGGGTCAGCAGAGCTGCCACTTGACCAGATGAGTGTAATGGAGGGAAAGAAGGTAAGAGAAAAGAATGTGAGTAATATTGAATTTTATCATAAGCTAAGATTTGTTGACTGAGAAAATCATCCATACTTTCCTTAACAATTACTTTTATTACACGTTTACCTACAGTTGTTATTACTATATAGTATGTATTTTTTTTAATGATGAGTGGGCATTCTCTTAATCCTTGATTTTTGCAGATCTCTAGGTTTGAAAATCACAGTCTACAAAATTGTTGCAAAGTAATAATGCAACTGTTCCCCCTGAAGTATTTCTTTGCAGGAGTACTGACTT
This sequence comes from Mustela nivalis, assembly GCF_964662115.1. Classification (NCBI taxonomy): domain Eukaryota; kingdom Metazoa; phylum Chordata; class Mammalia; order Carnivora; family Mustelidae; genus Mustela; species Mustela nivalis. Next base: position 25,984,842 of record NC_139023.1, on the reverse strand, counting down.
CTGTTTTGATGGCTACATGTAAATACTTTATCTTCTATAAAGTCGCAATGTAATGATCAGAATAGAAAGTATTTGTTCCCCCATAGTCCATCTACATAACATTAGAATTGAGTGAGGAACTGACTTTCTTTCCTTTAAGTAATGTAAGTGGTTTTCTTGATCACTTCCATTTTGTACTTAGATTATCTAGATCCAGTGATGCATCAACTTTTAAAGAGGTATCAATATACCTATACATTTATGGTTTATATATACTATACGTATATGATAAAATAGTTTATTGTTTCAGGAAAAAATATATAGGTTGATATGAAAAGCTGAGATTTAGGAACGAATGGTCAGGAAAGATTCTTGAGGCATCTTTGGCGCAAAAAGGTGGTTTTATTATAGCACAGGGACAGGATCTCTGGACAGAGAGTGCTGCACGGGGTTGTGAGGAGTGGCTGATTATATACTTTCAAGATGGAAGGGGGCTAGGGATGGTGTAGGTCTCTAGAATTTGGAAGCAAGGTTTCCAGGACCTTGACAGACTAGCTGTTGTTAGAAAAAGATCGTTTATTACTGTCCAGTAAAACCTTAGTCATGAGACTCTTTAGATGTATATCAGTGGGCCATATGCTTGGAGAATGTTTGGAGGGTAGAGATAAAGAAGTTTCTAAAGGGATTTTTTTACAGGATCTTGGAGGTCAGGTTAATGTCAAACTAAGTTTACCTTTTACTTCAAGCAAAGTATTAATATTGAACAGCTAAGCTCCTTGGAGAAGGTCACTCTGCCTGTCCCAATTGCTGATCAATGGGCTGTAAATTTTAAGGATTTTTAACTTTTTTCTATATTTCTTTTGCCTTTGTTCTCCACATCATAAATGAGTTGGGGAAATCAATATGAACGAATTTATTTTACCATGTCTAGACACAGAAATATAGATACTGGTATATACATGGGTTCATGTACACAGATCCTAGTAGCCGTGGCAATGAGCACATTTTGTGCCCTGATTTTGGTCTCTAAATAACATTATCAGCAAAAGGAACCATGGTTTCTTAGAAAATGACTGGTTCTAAGGCTGTGCAGGAAACATATAAGATGAAGCTAGAGCATCGTGATGTTCCAGAACAGAAGTGTTTATCTCAAAACACAGGATGGGCTTATGTCAAAAGGATGTAGGAACCTACTTTGAAAAGCACTCAGGGGCCAAAGTTGGGACAATTTGAGCACTAGGAGAAATGATTGGTATTGCATTACAGCTAAAGAATAATGTGGATATCCATGAGTCCATACTGATAAAAATGACTGAAATAAATCTGCCATACAGTAGAATTTAAAGTAATAAATGTAGAAATAGAAAATCACCATTGAAAGACTATGGTAATAATTGCAACAGAGGAAAGATCTACTATTGAACGCTACAATTTTGTGAGATAAACTTTAAGGAGAAACAGGACATTTGCATAATACTTCAACTTGGATGTTTTCCATTCATTATAACAAAACTTCTAAAATGGTACAATTTGCAAACAAAGCATTTAAAAACAATGTTTTTTGGAGAGCCATCCTAATCCTATTTGTAGGTTAAGATGTTCAAATCACTCACTGTTGTTAACAATCATTCAAAGGATTACACTTAATCCTAAAAGACTTGATTACAATGGCCCTTGATTTGCAGTATCTTTCATTGAGTCTCAGCAAATGTTGATAAATAATCCAACAAATTGCTAAATCTTAAGCTAGCTAATAAATAATAAACTTCTTTCCCAACCAAGGTATTGTGTTCTACTGAATAATGACAGATATTTTTCTGATAAGTTTCAAATATAAAAAATGTCTTTGTGTCTATCATTAGTAGCTTGAAACTATTTTTCCAGGACTTTCCATCCCCTACAAACTTTACATATGGAGGCAGAAAACCTTCTTATCCTTTAACCCAATATTGTAGGGTTTAACATATTTCAAAACCACTCATGCTGTTTGATAAGATTTCATCTGCCCAATGACATCTCCTAACACTCCAACAACTGCACTCTTATTTCAGTTTTCCTCATAACTTTATTCCTACTCAACACTGTGGAATTAATGGGCTCAATAAATACAAGTGTGTAGTATTTGTGAGGTTTCTGATATACCTGAATACTTGAAAGGAAACAAAGCAAGCCAGGACAAGAACTCCCAAGTCTAGTAATCATCTTTATTCAAAAGTTTTCAAATTTAAATCTGACAAGAGTTAATGCAAAAGTTCAAATCTGCCAGAGGTTCACATTAGCTATATGTGCACCCCCACTTACATGGAGCTAAGAAATGCCCATGGTCAACTGTGAGGGCTTGAACTGCATTCGTTCATCTTTACCACAACCCTCTTCACTGTGATTCAACAAACACACCTGTCTTTGTGGAGCTTAAAGTCTAGCAGGGAACAGACAACAAGCACACAACAGATAATCTAGTTTTGTCTTAAACCTCCTTAGCAGTGACCAGGAGCACTGAATCCAAGGGTCCGTGGCCATCAGCCTTCTCCTAAAATGAAATAAACAAAACTCATTTTTATAGCCAAAAAAGAGGGGTAAGCAGTATTGGCTCGACCCACCCTTTCCTGTTTATATCCATTTTATGGAAGAAAATGGACGTGATTATGAATCTAGATTTCTTTTCCTAACGCTTTCCCTCAATGGTTTTGCACTTCTGCCCCTCTAATATAGCATCCTACATGCATCATCTACCATACTATCCACATACTATGCTCGACACCGAAAGCTATGTGCTTACTTTAACGGTGTCTCCGGTTTCAATGCCAAGAGTTCAGCTGCATTTTTTTAAAACATACACAGGAAAGCAAGTGGTTAGGACTTCTGCCCATAATATGGGTTATATTCTGTGCATAATAAAACCACCCAGGTTTTATTATGCTCTGTACCACTGGACTAGTCTGTTCCTTCAATCTTTTGACATTACTATGAGCAATAATCCTACCTCTAAGGATGTACCCCAAATTACTGGATTATTTTTGCATTATTTTTGCATGACTTCAGAGAACAATTTTCTCTAGGTTGTCAGTTTGTGAAAATGTTCATCAGGCTGTTTATATTCAACTTTTAAAAAAGAGGTGGGACTCTCACTGCCTGTGCCCCTTAATATAATCCCTTCCATTAGCTTCTGGCTCATCTATCCTTCCTGAGCGGTCTACTTGCAAAACTGAGAAACTACACATATGGAGACATATACATGTTATTTCTGCTGCTTTATGAAAGGCAGCACACCAGACACCCTGTTCTGCATCTTGCTCTTATTTTTGGTAATGATACCCTTTGAGTTTATTCACCTGCCAAGTGGGGGAGGATTCAACAGAAAAATGGAAGGACTTCACCATGGGCTGGGGTAGATGATGTGTTCAATACAATGAAATGCTGTCTTGTCCCTAAAATCCTCCACCCTGCGGCTGCCCACGGGAGACCAGAAGGCTACCCCTCACACCAGATACACTTCCCTGTGAGACTGGAGGTTAAATGTACACAGATCAGGAGAGCACACCAAACCCTTCCAGCGTCAACAGTTTATAGCTTTCTCCTGCAGGGAAGTAAAGAGAGCCTTCAGTTCTTAAACATACCAGATTTTAGATCCAAGTGGCTAGAGGCCTGTGAGTGTACAGAATAATGGGAGGAAAGTTTATTATATGGGTATGTGGGAGTAGGCCATCCAGGGCAGCTGTCGGAACAGTCAGGGATAAGCTTTTATCTACCAGCTTAATGGGATAGTGGACAGGGTATCAGTTGCAAAGTAGGGAAGGAGCACATAGGACTTATTTACACAGTTCTTCAGGTGTCCTGATACCAAGTCAGGCTCCTCCTTTACAAAAGGCTCCCCCAGAGAGGGGCTTAAGACAGCTGAATTCTCAGGAAGGCCTGCTTTACTCATCAAAGAGAAGTTTAAAGTAGGCCTCTTTCCACAGCTGCTGTTTATTCAGATGTTCTCGGTTTAAAGTGGTCTTTATGCCCTCCTGGTGGGACTAACGCCACCACACCCCGCCCCCCCCCCCCAGTTCCTTGTTTGAAACCTGACATGAAGTTTCATGAGCAAGCAGCCCAGTGGACTGCCGTGAAGAGGAGGCTTAGGCTGGAACTTGGAAAGTAAGAGATCCGTGAGCAAAAACACAGATCAGGGCAAGAATAAAAAAGCAAAGCACAAATCCAAACACATGGCTCCAAGGGCCACTGAACCGTTTCTCACGCCTGAGAAAATATCAGTCTAATTAAATCATAATTTGCTTGTTGGATGTAGACTGTTGACATGTTCCTTCACACGCTTCAGATGAAACGGGACTTCTGAGTTATGCTCACGTAGGGGCAGCATCGCTTGCTAGTGATCATACGTGCTTCTTGTTGAGCAGCCGGTAGATCCAGATGGTGATTCTGGAGTGCAGAGAGCAAACTGCTAGCTCCTGATGGGTGCGCTTCCAAGGGCTACACTATGGCAGTGAGTTCTTGATGTGTGACTTTGGAAATCTTTAGGATTGTTTCTTCTGGACAGGAAGTTCCCAAACTTGGAGAAAGGGTCCTTATTGAATTGGTGTTGTGAAAAATGGGTGGACTGTCTATGAGGTCTGGTTGGGTGATCTACGTGGTGCTACTTTATTAAGGAGACCGCGTGTGTGATTTGGCTAGGACTTACAATAGGGTACCAGGTGATGGAAGGCGCCAGATGGCCAAGTCCACATGGCCTGACCATTTAGGTGGGAATTCCTTATATACCTCATTACCACCTAAGATAACAACACCGGGGTTGTTGTCCATGGGCAAGGTCAGAGTGAACATGTGACCCACCAGGCTGGCATGTGGTGCCCAACATGGCCTTCGTCATTACTTATGTAGGCATATGCACATGTCTCAGCCTGTAGGAGCAAAAGAGATTGCAAATATCTGGTATAAAAGACCTTTGGTTTGGTTTTAGCAGCCGTAGAGATGGGGTAGATGGGGTAGATGATGTGGTATTGGGCAGAGCAACCAAGGGAAAAGCCAAGCTATTCCATGTCTCACATGTGTGGCCTGCAAACTAGGAATATTGTCCAGTGGCCAGGCAAACATTTGCATCATAATAATCAGTCCTGGGCTCATTTACAACATCTGTAGGTCTGAAGGTGCCATCTGTGGAATCAAACCAGCGTGTCTAATTACAGTACTGTTTTGGAGGTCTCAGTACTGTTACCTAGGAAGGGTCCAGTGTGATTTTTATTTTCAATACAAAGAGGAAAATTTCCCTCCAAAAGCTTCATCTGAGTAAATGATAGGCCTTGAGCCTCTATAGAAGTTTCCTAATGCCACGTAGAGTCATTTTATCCTCTTGTTTATGGATACGGTTCCCTTTTATACATCCACTATAAAGAATGGTTCCACCAGGTACTTGCGTGGGCAGGAACAAAAACTAGTTCAGTTCTTGTGCATTATACAGATGTTGATAAAACCGGCGATCAGATAAATTAGCTAAGGTGTCGGGGTTTGGAAGAGTGGTGGGAGTGGGTGATGGGGCTGTGCTAGAATTATTGAAAAAGCACCAAGGGTTAGCTGAAGCAAGACTCTGTTTGAAAGGAAGCCCATAGTGGAGGGACGGAGGGAGAATAGTTTAAGACAAGCAACCTCCAGCCAATCTTTCTATAAAAAAAGAGGAAGGGTTTTTTGTTTTTTGTTTTCTAAAGATCTCTAGGTCAGAGAACTTTCCAGGTCAGGGAGAACGGCTTCAAGGGAAGATAAATGAAGAGAACATTCTTGATTCAAGATCTTGGACAAAGCTGCTTATTTCATAGTGTCATCTGCTTCTGGAGTCTGAGTAGGCTCTGGAAGTCCTCAATTTGAGGTCATTCAGAGGGATAGCCTTCTAAATGTTACCAGCATGATGATCTGGAGCTAGCTTGGGTGTGTCTCATGGGAATCCTGGAAGATTTTAATTTTGATGACAGCGTAGATGGTTAACAGCATTTCCTAAAGTCTGTCCCAGTGAGCTGATAATACAAGTTCTCTTCTAAAAACTTTGGTGTATACTCCATCTCCTGGTAGAAAGGTATGGCGAGGCTTGTTAGTAAGTGAAGACCGTGTTTTTTTTCACCTGTTGATGATATGCTCCAACAGTATGTAACTAGTCTACATACTCAATTGTTCACTCAAGGCCCCATATGCTCACCCAGTCCAGGAATGGAAGGTCTATACATGTCAGCAGGCATGGGGTGACCAAAAAAAACATTTCAAAATGGGTCAGTTTTCAGTATTCTGGATCTGGTGTTTCTACCAGGTGAAGTCTGTCTCCAGAGGCTTTATGACCTTTGTCATCCAGGGCTTTCCGACGTTCTCAATCTATAGTTTTTATGTCATTCTAGTAGGTTGTTCCTGCCTTCGTGATAAATGCCAACACTTCCACTGAATGTACCATCAATGCTCCGAGCCCTGTTAAAATATCACCTGGGTGCTTGAACCGAAAGAAAAATTTCCCTCTGGTTCAGCCGTGATTCCAGACAGGATCCAAAGAGGAGGTCTACGATCTCTTCCCTGTGTTTTATGGAGACTTACTTTACCCTTCTGTGTTAGCCTCTTAAGGCACTGCGTCAGCCTTAAAAGGGCACAGGAAAGGGCCGGTGGGTTTTCTACAGGGTTCTCTAGGATCCCTGCACTCCTCTCCTCTATCCCCTGGATCTCAGCGCTTTCTTGAAGAGTCCGAAAACCCACCGGAAGCAGCTGCTGTGCTGGGGGAGCCCGGGAACGCGCATTCCCCAATCCGAAGGGCCAATCTGGGGTCCACTGAACCCAACACGTGGGTGCCCCGTCGCCACCGGCCACGTGCTCCAGGCCGGGGTCCTGGCATTTCTCTCCAGGACGCGGACCTACCTGCGCGTAGAGCTCAGCCCACGCAGCCCGGCACACGTCGGTGACGAACTCTCCGGTCCCGGTCCCCGGGTCAGGCCGGGCTCCCGCAGGCGCAGGCGGGCCGGCCCCGAACCCGCTACGAGGTGGCCGTGGCGCCCTGGGGGAGCAAAGCGCGAGGTTGTTAGGGCGGCGGCCTCGGGCGCGGGGAAGCCTGCGGGCGGCTCCGCGCGGCGCCTGTGCCTCGCGCGGCCCCGGGACGGACTGGGCCGCCCGTCCCCCGGGCCTCGGAGGAGACTGCTCTACCCCTCCGTTCTGGCCGCCGGGAGCAGCGGAGCTCGGGGCGGGCAAAGCTCGAGGGGACGCGGGGCGAGCGCAGCCCCAGCCGGGCGCCCTCCTCTCCACAGGGCACCTGAGAGCTGAGCCACACTCACCGCCCCAGTAGGCGAGACAACCGACCCCGCCAAGACCCCGCCAGCTGCGCGGGGCTGCAAAGCGGTTTGGGAGGGTGGCCCATCCCCGGGAAGGGGGCGGGGCGGGGGCAGGGGGCGGGGCGAGCAGCCGTCCTTGGGAAGGCAGGGGCGGGGCGGCGGGGAGAGCAGCCAATCGTTCGGAAGGCAGGGGCGGGGCGGCTGGGAGAGCAACCAATCCTTGGGAAGGGGGTGGGAGGGGGCGGGACCGGCCATTGGCCCCGAAGGTCTCAGCGCCAGGGACCTTTGGCTCCTGCTTTGGCGGGAAGACAGTCCAGTGGAGCAGGCCATCATTTTCGGAGCCTGAGGGGCCCAGCGGGATAATGGCGTCCCTCAGGACTCTCTTGGATCTGGTTCTTTCAGGCCAACGTCCCGTCCTCGGGGACTCTACTGGCAAGACTTTCACGGTTACCTCCCCCCGCTCAGCACCTGGGGCACCGCTCTGGGTCTTCCACCTCCTAAAATCCCGAGCTGTTCTTTCCCATGCCGCAGGTCTGTTCGCATTTGAGTACCTACTATGTGCCATGCGACTTTCTAATCCTCGGGTGGATGAAACCGAGGCCTTAGTCTGACAGTCTAGTGGAGGAGAAAAATCAAGACGTAAGTAAACCAGTATGTCTTATGCTAAGGAGAAAAACGTCAGTATTGATTACAACTTGAAAAACTGAAGATCGCAAAAAGTCATTCCTGTGAATAGTCATCCCTCTGCCTCTAAGAAACAAACAGAAATCATAACTGGTGGCAGTGGGCTCTTTTGGAAATAAATTTCACCGTGGAAGTGACTAAATAGGATAAAAGGCTTTTTAAGGAGTGATGCTTTGTTGGCACCCTGCACACAGGTAAGGTCCTATTTTGGTCCATATTTGATAAGGCAGAGGAAACCAAGATGGACAAGGCCCATTGCCCTGGAGCACACAATTCTAGTAGAAGTCACTAGTGAGAGGAAACTTATAGAGAAGATTAACTGTGGTGGCAGTGGGAAAGGGGTCTTCAAACCCTTCAGCTTCCCAGCCCCAGAATGGGCCTGTAGTAATGGCTTAACCACTAGTCATACTGCTCCGTGGGTTGGCTCACCGCCCCATTTCTTGTTATGTTTATTTCATTGAAATCTTTTATTCTCTCTTTTTTAAGCTGAAATTTACATTTTATTTTTCCCAAGCTATTTAAACCTAATAAAATATGTGTATCTTCATATTATAGTTAAGGCCAGAGGTGAGAAGAACAGGGATTATGAAATAAAGTGGAAAGAGAAATGCTCAATCATTGGGAGTCATAGCCTTATATGTTTATAGAACCTATATGTATTGAGAAAGTAACATATGCCAAACACTGTGATAGACCTGGAGGGATATAGATAGTGAAGGGGGGAAAAGCCCCAAACATGGACTTTGCCCTGGTGGAAACTTCAGTCTAGTGGGTAAAACAGACATGAATACAAGAATCACATCAAAAATGCAAAATTAATGCTTAAGAAGAGTTATAATGGAGATCAAAGACTCAGCTTTCTATTGAAGCAGAAAACTGAAGACGCGTTTATCGGGAGAAGGAGAAAACCCTGGGGTATAGTTCCATGAAGAGGGGAATGCATGTACAGAGCGGGTATTATAGGAAGGAGCTCGGTGCTTTCATGGAAATGCAGGAAGGTTGCTGTGATTTTTGCACAAAAACCAATGGGTAGGGCATGGAGAGAGACACAGGATAAGGCATGATATATAGTAGACTACAGTGTGTGTGTGGGGGGGAGTTGTGGCTGGAGATGCTGGTCATTGACAGACCTTGCCAGGCCTTGAAGACCATGTTAAACATGCCCATAAGTGATGCTTATTGATGACATGGTATATAAATGCATGTCAATAAAATGTTGCTGTTTGCAAGGCTGGCATGTATCAGCCCAGTGTGTTAAAGATACAAAGTGTTCGCCTTTATTGAGCAGTTACTACCTGTTCTGTGCTTACATTGCTCTATGGAGATGATCTCATTTAATTTTTTCAGCTACCCACTGGGTCCAGTAGGCATGATGAAATTCCTCATTTTGCCCCTGAAGATCCACGTATTGCTAAAGTTTTGTGAGAACTATTCTACTCCCAACCAGGCATATGGCTGGCTGGTGGACATATTAGGGTTTCTAAGCACATTGCAACACTGTAGCAGCACTGACTCAAGTTCCATCCCAGCACTTGTACAAACTTAGGGAAGGAAACTGAAGTCATAGCTGCAGTGGCCAGATGGTGGACACAGGATGGCAGCACGGAATTCTCAATTTCTGCAACTTTGAGGGTGCTTTTCCTTCACAGTGATTACAATATTTAATTTAGAACCCTTTGAAATCCAGAATCCTATTAAGGCAGCCATATTCGAAGGCCCATGTTGACCAGCTGACCCTAAGCAACAGTGCTTGCTGTCTTTTACTGGTTGATTATATTAGATTTTAAATATTGTTTTTTCTTAAAAGAATTCTTTAAAATGATTACATGCCTCCTATTATGCTTAGCATCCAATGTAGTCTATGAAATTACTGTATGAATGATATTTGGTGGGTCAGTTAAATGAATAAACATAAGGTATCCAGTTGAAAGCACAGCCTAAATGAGCCATTTAATTCTATTAAGGAAAATTGAGTGAAGAGGTAGACCCGCTTCTTCTGCAGCACAATTTTAATGAGGCTGCTTGAGCTGAGTCCTGTTCTATATCAAAAAAGGAACATGAATGTGTTCAGGTTCTATTTCTGGCTCTACCACAGGCTTTGCTATTATACCCAGGGCAAGATAAAACCTGTTAACTTTTTTTTTCATTTGCAAAATGTAGACAGTGCTTTTAGCCTTTTTCACGGGAGTGGCAGAACTAATGAGCACCGCAAATGACCCTGACCTGTTTTGTAACTACAAATGCATTTTTATTGCCATATTTTCACAAAAAATGAAAATCTGCTAGCTCTTTCTTGTCCTGAAGAGTTGATACTAAGCTAAAACTTTAAAATCTGGAATATGTGCTTTATCAGCTGCTCCTCAACATTCCAGTTTCCAAATTTAAACAAAACGAGAATAACATAAATCTTGCAAGTGATAATCAAAACAGTAGAAAGGAAGTAAAAGAGTTGTCTTGAAAATGGAGGTCTATTTGTTTTTTCAAAGTTACACTCTTTATTTTCATTAAGATAGGGGTCGGTTCAAGATGTTGGAGGAGTAGGGGACCCTAGTTTTTCTGGTCCCAGGAATTCAGCTAGACAGCTATTAAATCATTCTAAACACCTGCAAACTCAACTGCAGACCTAAGAAAAGGATAGCTGCACTTCTACAAATAGAAAAGTGACCTCTTTCTGCAAGGTAAGAGGTGCAGAGAAATGAATCCCAGGTGATATATGGGAAGATAAAGGGCGGGGGGAGGGAGGCTCTGCAAGAGAGCCAGAAAGTGATATAGCAGTGGAGTGCAAAATCCGACCTTGTAGAAGTCTGATCTGGTGAGGATGTCCATGTCTGAAAGATGCTCTGGTAGGGAAGTAGGGCAGAATCCTAGGTGGGATAGGGTGGTCTCAGGATCCTCCAGGGTACCTGAGTGTGGCAGAGCTCCCAGGCATCAGAGCTGGGAAGCCAACTAAAATCAGTGAGCTCGGGAGTGGGCTCCCAGCTCAGGGTTGCCATATACGACCACTCTCTGAGCAGGGCCCCAGCAAGCAGAAGAACTGGGGAAACCTCCCTTCCTCCCCTTGAGGAGTGGCTTTGGGGACTCTAAATGGGGTCGCTTGCCTGATATACAAATGCTTGGTCACAGGCTGGGTGGGCACGGAGTGCAGATGGAGACCAGGGAGACAGGTGTGATGGATACTTTTCCCTGAGGGGGCCCTGAGGAGTGGGGCCCTGAGCACTCAGCTCTGGGGCCAGAGATTGGGAGGCCTCCGTTTTTCCTTCTCATCCTCTAAAGCTGTGAGGAAAGCCTTCAGGGAACAAAACCTATAGAGAACAATCCCAAGAGCAGATTAATTAACCTGGCCTCTGGCAAGGGCATTGTAGTTCTGCCTGGGGCAAAGACACATGAGAATCAGAGCAACCATCTCCTCCCCCAGAAGATCAGCAAGAATATCCAACCAAATTCACCAGGTCACATAGAACTGAACAACTTCAGTGCTAGGGGAAGATAGTACATAGAATTCATGGGTTTTTTTTTTCCCCCATGGTTCTTTAGTTTTTCAATTTTAATTTTTTTCTCTTTCCTTTTTAACCCAGTTTCTTACTTTATCAACTCTTTTTTAAAAATATTTTTTTAAAATTTTCATTTTTACACTTACATTGTACCTTTCATTGTATTTAATTTATTTTTTGAATATATGTAAGTTTTCCTTTCTTTACAATTTTGGGATGCAGTTTCCTCTAACAAACAGACCAAAATACACACAGAATCTAGTGCATTGCTCTGTTCTCTTCACCTGTCTCATTACATTCTCTCTCTGTCTCTCTTTTTCTTATTATTCTTTATTCTTTCATTATTAAAGTCTTTTTAAATTTTCATCTTCACAGTTACATTCTATCCTTTCCATGTAAATACATAAATATATATGTGTGTGTGCGCACGCGCGCGTGTGTGTGTGTATAAAGCTTTTCTTTCTTTACAATTTTTGGGTGTAGTTTTTTCTAACAAGCAGACCAAAATATACCCAGGATATAGTGTATTGATCTGTTCTGCTCACCTGTCTGATTATATTCTCTCTCTTTTTCTTCAGCTTTTTTTTTTTTTCAGTTTTGGACCTCTTCTGATTTGTTTTGTGTATATTGTTCTGGGGTCATTGTTGCCATTTTAGTATTTCTTTCTCTTGTTCATCTTTCCTTCTCTGAATACAATGACAAGATGGAAAAAATCACCTCAAAAAAGAGAACAAAAAGGATTATTAACTGCTAGGGACATAACCAGTATGGATATAAGTAAGATGTCAGAACTAGAGTTCAGAATAATGATTATAAATATATCAGCTGGGCTTGAAAAAAAATAGAAGACACTAGAGAATTCCTTTCTGGAGAAATAAAAAAACTAAAATCAAATCAAGGCAAAATAAAAGAGGCTATTAGTGAGATGCAATTAAAAAAAAATGGAGGTTATAACTGCTGGGATACATGATGCAGAGAGAGAATTAATGATATAGAAGACTGAGTGATGGAGAATAAAGAAGCTGAGAAAAAGAGAGATAAAGAATTATTGGATCACAAGGGGACAATTCAAGAGATAAGTGATTCTATAAAGCAAAGTAATATTAGACTAATTGGGATCACAGAATAAGAGGAGAGAGAGAGAGGCAGAAGGTATATTGGAGCAAATTCTAGGTGGGAACTTCTCTAATCTGGGAAAGGAAAAAAGGCATTCAAGTCCAGGAGGCATAGAGAACCCCCCTCAAAATAAATAAAAATAGGTTAACACACTGACATATAATAGTGACCTTAGAGACAAAGAGAAAATCCTGAAAACAGCTCAGAACAAGAGGTCTGTAACCTACAAGGATAGAAACACTAGATTGGCAGAAGACTTGTGCACAGAGACCTGGCCGGCCAAAAAGGGCTGGCATGATGTATTCAGGGTGCTAAATGAGAAAAATATGTAGCCAAGAATACTTTATCCTGAAAGGATGTAATTCAAAATAGGAGAGATAAAAACCTTCCAGGACAAACAGAAATCAAAAGAATTTGTGATCACTAAACCAGCTCTGGAAAATATATTAAAGGGGATCCTCTAAGCAAAGAGAGAGTTCAAAAGTAACAGACCAAATAGGAACAGAGACAATATACAGAAACAGTGACTTTATAGGTAATACAATGACACTAACTTCATATCTTTCAATAGTTATTCTGAATGTAAATGGGCTAAATGCCCCAATAAAAAAGATATAGGGTATCAGATTGGATAAAAAAGCAAGACCCATTGATATGCTGTCTATAAGAGAATGATTTAGAACCAAGGACACCTCCAGACTGAAAGTGAGGGGGTGGTAAACCATTTACCATGCCAATGGACATCAAAAACAAAGCAAAACAAAACAAAAAACTAGGGTGGCAATCTTTATATGAGACAAATTAGATTTTTAATCAAAGACTAACTAGAGATGAGAAAAGACACTATATCATAAATAAGGGTCTATTCAACAAGGAGATCTAACAATTATAAATATTAATGCCCCTAGCATGAGGACAGCCATTTATATAAACTAAGTCATAGCAAAATTAAAGAAACACAATGATAATATACAATAATAGTAGGAGACTTTAACACCCCACTCATTGCAATGGATAGATGACCTAAGCAGCAGATCAACAAAGGAAACAAGGGCTTTGAATGACATGTTGGACCAGATGGACTTCACAGATATAATCAAAAACATTTCATCCTAGGGGCACTTTGGTCACTCAGTTGGTTAAGTGTCTGCCTTCAGCTCCAGTCATGATCCCAGAGTACTGGGATCAAGTCCCTCATTGGGCTCCCTGCTCAGCAGGGTGTTTGCTTCTCCCTCTGCCTCCCAACCCCCAGCTTGCACTCTCTTTATCTCCAAAATAAATAAATAAATAAATAAATAAATAATAATAATAAAATATTAAAAAAAAAAAGAACATTCCATCCTAAAGCAATAGAATACACATTCTTCTATAGTGCACATGGAACATTCTCCAGAATAAACTCACATTCTGGGTCATAAACAAGGTCTCAACCAGTACCAAAAGATTGGGATCATTCCTTGCATATTTTCAGACCAGAGTGCTTTGAAAGTTGAACTAAATCATAAGAGTAAATTTGGAAAGAATTCCGATACATGGAAGCTAAAAAGCAGCCTACTAAAGAATGAATGGTCAACCAGGATATTAGAGAAAAATTTAAAAAGTTCACAGAAACAGAAGAAAACAAAAACACAACTATTCAAAACCTCTGGGATGCAGCAAAGGTGGTCCTAAGAGGGAAGTATATAGCAATACAAACCTTTCTTAAGAAACAAGGAAGGTCTTAAATACACAACTTAACTTTATACCTAAAGAAGCTGGAGAATGAATAGCAAATAAAGCCTAAACCCAGCAGGAGAAGAGAAATAATAATGAACAGAGCAGAATTCAATGAGAAAGAAACCAAAAGAACAGTAGAACAGATCAATGAAACTAGGAACTGGTTCTTTGAGAGAATTAATAAGACTGATAAACCCCCGGTCAAATTTATCCAGAAAGAAAAGAGAAAGGATCCAAATAAAGAAAATCATAAGTTCAAGAGAAGATATCACAACCAACATTGTAGAAATACAATTATAAGAGCATTTTATGAGCAACTACATGCCAACAAATTAGGCAATCTGGAAGAAATGGATGCATTCCTAGAGATGTAGAAACGACCAAAACCGGGGTCCTGGATGGTTCAATTAGTTAAGCATCTGTCTTCAACTCAGATCATGATCCCAGGGTACTGGGATTAAGCCCCACATTAGACTCATTGCTCGGTGGGGGGCCTGCTTCTCCCTCTCCCTCTGCCATTCCCCTTAATTGTGTTCTCTCTCTATGTCAATTATATAAATAAAATCTTAAAAAAAAAAAAACTACTAAAACAAACAGGAAGAAGTAGAAAACCTGAAGAGATCCATGAGCAGCAAAGAAATTGAAGCAGTACTCAGAAGCCTCCCAACAAACAAGAGTCCAGGGCTAGAAGGCTTCCAGGGGAATTTGACCAAACAATTAAAGAAGAAATATTACCTATTCTTCTGAAGTTGTTTAAAAAAATAGAAGTGGAAGGGAAACTTCCAAACTCATTCTATGAAGCTGGTATTACCTTGATCCCAAACCAGACAAACACCCCACCAGAAAGGAGAATTACAGACCAATATCCCTGATCAACACGGATGCCAACATTCTCACCAAGATACTAGATAATAGGATCTAACAGTACATTAAAAAGATTATTCACCACAACCAAGTGGGATTTATTCCTGGGCTATAAGCATGGTTCAACATCCACAAATCAGTAAATGTGACACATTACATTAATAAAAGAAAGGACAAGAAACATACAATTCTCTTAATAGATGCAGAAAAAGCACTTGACAAGTACAGCATCCTTTCTTGATTAAACTCTTCGCAGTGTAGGGATAGATATAACATACCTTAATATCATAAAAGCCATATTCAAAAAGCTCACAGTGAAAATCATTCTCTTTGGGGAAAAGCTAAGTACTTTCCCCATAAGATTAGGAACAAAGCAGGGATGTTCACTGTCACCACTGTTGTTAAACATAGTACTAGAAGTCCTAGCCTCAGCAATCAGACGACAAAAAGAAATAAAAGATATGTAAATCAACAAAGAAGTCAAACTCTCACTCTTTGCAGATGGCATGATACTCTATGGGGAACACCCAAAAGACCCCATGCCACATTTTCTAGAACTCATACAGGAATTCAGCAATGTGGCAGGGTATAAAATCAATGCACAGAAATCAGTTGCATTTCTATACACTAACAATGAGACAGAAAAAAGAAAAGATTAAGGCATCGATTCCATTTACAATTGCACTAAAAAAAAAACAAGATCCCTAGGGTAAACCTAAGCAAAGCGGCTAAAGATTTGTAGTCAGAAAACTATAGAACACTCATGAAAGAATTTGAGGAAGACACAAAGAAATGGAAAAACGTTCAATGCTCATGGATTGGAAGGACAAATACTGGTAAAATATCTATGCTACCTAAAGCAATCTATATATTCAATGCAATCCCTATCAAAACAACAGCAACTTTTTTCACAGAGCTGGAACAAACAGTCTTAAAATTTGTATGGAACCAGAAAAGAGGGATGCCTGGGTGGCTTAGTCAGTTGAGTGTCTGCCTTCAACTCAGGTCATGATCCCAGGGTCCTGGGATCAAGTCTCACATTGGGTTCCTTGCTCGGCAAGGAGCCTGCTTCTCTGCCTGCTGCTTCCCCTGCTTGTACCCACTTGCATGCACACACCTTCTCTCTCTCTCTCTAACAAATAAATAAATAAGGTCTTTAAAAATAAAAAAGGAAAAGAATCAGAAAAGACCCCAAATAACCAAAGGAATATTGAAAAAGAAAACCAAAGATGGTGGCATCACAATTCCAGACTTCAAACTCTGTTACAAAGCTGGTACTTGGGCACAACAAATTCTTTCAAGACACATCTCCAAAGGCAAAGGAAACAAAAGCAAAAATGAACTTTTGGGACTTCATCAAGATCAAAAGCTTCTGTACAGCAAAGGAAATAATCAAAACAAAGAGGCTACCCACGGAATGGGAGAAGATATTCGCAAATAATACTGTAGAGGAAGGGCTGATATCCAGGATCTATAAATAACTCCTTAATCTCAACATCCAAGAAACAGACAATTATGTCAAAAAATGGGCAGAAGACATGAAGAGACACTTCTCCGAAGAAGACAAACAAATGGCTAACAGACATGAAAAAATGTTCATCATCATTAGCCATCAAGGAAATTCAAATCAAAACCATAATGAGATACCACCTTTCACCAGTTATAACAACCAAAATTAACAGGACAGGAAACAAGAAGTGTTGGAGAGGATGTGGAGAAAGGGGAACCCTCTCACACTGTTGGTGGGAATGCAAGTTGGTGCAGCCACTTTGGAAAACAGTGTGGAGATTCCTCAAAAAATTAAAAATAGATTTACCCTATGACCCTGCAATTGTACTACTGGGTATTTACCCAAAGATACGATGTAGTGAAAAGAAGGATCATATGTACCTCAATGTGCATAGCAACAATGTCCACAATCACCAAACTGCAGAGGGAGCCAAGGTGACCACAAACAGATGAATAGGTAAGGAAGATATGGTCCTTATATACAATGGAATATTACTCAGCCATCAGAAAGGATGAATACCCAACTTTTGCATCAACATGGACAGGACTGGAGAAGATTATGCTGAGTGAAATAAGTCAAACAGAGAGAGCCAATTATCATATGGTTTCACTTACTTGTGGAGCATAAGGAATAACACGGAGGACATTGGGAGAAGGAAAGAAAAAGCAAATTGGGGGAAATCAGAGAAGGAGCCGAACTATGAGAGACTGTGGAGTCTGAGAAACAAACTGAGGGTTTTATTTTTTTATTTTTTTTTAATTTATTTATTTATCAGAGAGAGAGGGAGAGAGAGCGAGCACAGGTGGACAGAATGGCAGGCAGAGGCAGAGGGAGAAGCAGGCTCCCCGCGGAGCAAGGAGCCCGATGTGGGACTCGATCCCAAGACGCCGGGATCATGACCTGAGCCGAAGGCAGCTGCTCAACCAACTGAGCCACCCAGGCGTCCCAAACTGAGGGTTTTAAAGGGGAGAAGGGTGGGGGGTTGGGTGAGCCTGGTGGGTATTAAGAAGGACATGTATTGCATGGAGCACAGGATGTGGTGCATAAACAATGAATCTTGGAACACTGAAAAAATAAAATTAAATTAGAAAAAAAAAGACAATATGGTAGCAAAAAAAGATACATAAATCAATGGAACAGAAAAGAGAGCCAGAAATGGACCCTCAACTCTATGGTCAACTAATTTTTGACAAAGAATGCCCAATGGAAAGAAGACAGTCACTTCAACAGATGGTGTTGGGGAAATTGGACAGCCACATGCAGAAGAATGAAACTGTACCATTTCCTTATATCCCCCCAAAATATACTCAAAATGGATGAGAGACCTAAATGTAAAACAGGAATCCATCAAAATCCTTGAGGAGAACACAGGCAGAAACCTCTGTGACCTCAGCCATAGCAAATTTTTGCTACATATGTGTCCAAAGGTAGGGGAAACAAAGGTGAAAATAAACTATTGGGAGTTCATCAAGATAGAAAGCTTTTGCACAGTGAAGGAAACAGTCAACAAAACCAAAAGATAACCAACAGAATGGAGGGAGGTATTTGTAAATGTTTTACCAGATAAAAGTTAGTCTCCAAAATCTATAAAGAACTTATCAAATGTAACACCCAAGGAACAAATAATCCAATCAAGAAATGGACAGAAGACATGAACAGACATTCCTCCAAAGAAGACCTCCAAATGGCCAAAGAAATGAAAAAATGCTCAATGTCACTCGGCATCAGGGAAATATAAATCAAAACCTCAAGGAGATACCACCTCACACCGCTCAGAATGGCAAAAATTAACCATTCAGGAAACAACAGATATTGGTGAGGATGGAAAGAAGGGGGAACCCTCCTACACTGTTGGTGGGCATGCAAGCTGGTGCAGCCACTCTGGAAAACAGTATGGAGGTTCCTCAAGAAGTTGAAAATAGAGCTATCCTATGACTCAGCAATTGCACTACTGAAGATTTACCCCAAAGATACAAATGTAGTTATCTGAAGGGGCACCTGATTCCCAATGTTTATAGCAGCAATGTCCAAAATAGCCAAACTATGGAAAGAGCCCAGATGTCCATCAACAGATGAATGGATAAAGAGGTGGTACATATACACAATGGAATACTACTTGGCCATCAAAAAATGAAATCTTACCATTTGCAATGACGTGGATGGAACTAAAGGGTATTATCCTAAGTGAAGTAAGTCAGTCAGAGAAAGACAATTATCATATGATCTCACTCATATGTGGAATTTAAGGAAACAAGGCAGAGGAACATAGGGGAAGAGAGGAAAAAATGAAATAAGACAAACCAGAGAGGGAGACAAACCATAAGAGACTCTTAATCATAGGAAACAAACTGAGGGCTGCTGGAGGGGAGGAGGAGGGGGGGGATGGGGTGACTGAGTGATGGACATTGGGGAAGGTATGTGTTGTAATCAGCACTGGGAATTATATAAGACTGATGAATCACAGATGTGTATTCCCGAGGCAAACAATACATTGTATGTTAATTAATTGAATTTAAATTTAAAACTTTTTTTAAAAAGTAAGTCGGCATGTCAGGATGTGCTATCCACATGAGTTTACCGGTGGAGACGTTTGTGATAATATATTTGAGAGTGATTGCTGACCACTCTGAGATTTTTCCGTCCATGTCAGTACTGACGCGGTGGGCCTGGGGTTGATGGTACAAGTAAGAAAACACTCCTACCCTTGGGGATTTTGCAGAGCTCCACCTGGTCAGAAGATTCCTGTATCCATCCTCAGTGACCATTACTGGTCTACACGCTGTGGGAGGGGTCAGTTCACACTGCAGCCATGAGGTCAGACACACATGTGATTTACTTGCTTTTAAAAGACAAAATGTAGGGGCCCCTGGGTGGCTCAGTGGGTTAAAGCCTCTGTCTTCGGCTCAGGCCATGATCTTGGGGTCCTGGGATCGAGCCCCACATCGGGCTCTCTGCTCAGCAGGGAGCCTGCTTCCCCCCCTCTCTCTGCCTGCCTCTCTGCCTATAAATAAAATTGAAAGAAAGAAAGAAAGAAAGAGAGAAAGAAAGAAAGGAAGGCAAAATGTAGGTCAGAGTGACAAGGAATGAAATCAATTACTTCAAAATACCGAGCTGGATTGTGGGAAGAGTTCGAGCCCCACTCCTATAGATCCCAGGTTGAGGTATTTCAGGGTGGAGAACGTGCCTGGCTGTCTCTGCTCCCTTCCTCACAATTCCCCAGGAACAAAGGAGCTGCATCTCTCATTGATGAAGAAGGACCTGAACCAGGGAGAGGCAGCCTCTCTCTACCGCCACGCCTCTGAGCCTGAACTTCAGAGAGCTAGCGTGAATTCTGTTTTCTGCAACTGAAACCGTCTATTTGCTTTGTGCTTTTGGCTGTGTGGATACTGGTGTTTTTAATCTGGGCTCCGGCATGAATTTTAAAGAAGAAATGAAAACAAGCTCTAGTCGTAAAAATTCTCCCCAATCAACTCTCACCTCATTTCAGTAACTCAGAGGAGAATGTGCCCTTTTAATCTACGCTGGATTTGAGATGAAACTGGAAATGAAACATTTCCTGTCTTTTTCTCTTGCTCACATTCTTCTGTGGCTGTGAAAGCCCAGGGATGGGAAGGGAAAGGTTTTTACATTTGACCATGGTTGCTCTTATTTTAATTACGACTGTGATTATTATCCTTCAACTTAGCATAATAGCTACCATGTCGGTGAAACTCTACACATGTTTTTTGACTAATGAGTTATTAAATTCAGGGTATTTTGATTGGAAATGTTTAAAAACCATTCTAAGGTGTCTCATAATGCACTCAGTCCAATTCCAATAGCATCGGAGATTGCTCGCCGATGATCTTTCTAGGCTGGGGGTGTTATCAAGCTCCTGTTAGGGCTGACACATCATGGAGGCTGTAGATGTGCAGAGCTGAGGAAGCTGTTCGGCATTTGCCCCACAAATGAGGGGGCTGTCACATTAGCCTGGACCTCACATAAACACATCACCAGTAGATATAAAATCCCAGGCAAACCCTTCTGCGTGGGAAGCGTTAGAGAGAATAGAGTCCATCTGGACACTGTTTACATGGAAAATAATGTCAGGCCTCCGGGCCTGAAGCTCTAGCCCAGCCCCCATAATGTATTATCATCTGTCACCTTTAGCTGTGTCTAATGCCCTCTTTTCTAGTTAAGTGTACTTCCTTTGTCTCCCTGGACTTTTCTTTTTCTTTTTTTTTTTAAGATTTTATTTATTTATTTGACAGAGATCACAAGTAGGCAGAGAGGCTGGCAGAGAGAGAGAGAGGAGGAGGAAGCAGGCTCCCCACTGAGCAGAGAGCCTGACGTGGGGCTCCATCCCAGGACCCTGAGATCATGACCTGAGCCGAAGGCAGAAGCTTTAACCCACTGAGCCACCCAGGCGCCCCTCCCTGGACTTTTCCATATCACATAGTCCCGCTGCGCATCCTTGTTCCGGCTGACCGGTCCCCACTGTTCTTTCTCACCTTTCCTAGACTCCTGAGGACACTCATTTTCAACTGTGCATGTGAAGGGTGCTCCGTACTTAATTGGACAACACCGGACACCCACTTACTGTGTTTTGGGCACCAGACGATGTGTGTGGGATACAAAGATGATCCAAACAGGGCCCTGGCTCCCTAAGAGCTCATAGATGAGGCCGTGGAGTCAGTGATGGGGTCGGGGTTGCCCTGGGCGCTGCGGGACACCAACAGGAGGGATCCAACCAGCCTGGGAAGTGGGCCAGGAGCAAGGCCTCCTTCCTCAGGTTGCCTTATTCCGGAAGAGGTGTAGGTAGCATCGAGAATGTCAAATAAGCCCCAGACCCTGATCAAAGGCTTTGAGAAACTCAGCATGCGTACTCAGAAGAGCAGGATGGGAAGGAACACTGCCCACAGTACAGAAGATGTCAGGTGCCCAGATTCCTGGCGTAGAGAGAGCACCCTGTCCCTTTGTGATGGAACATTGTTGACACCCGTTTAATATTGGTCTTGGGAGAATCAGGGCTAAGGGGCAAAAGGTGTCCATTTGCTAAATTCTCTTATAATACATCAGGGAAAAATTGTGTGTGTCCTGTAGGTATTTTTACGGCTATTTTACAGGAGGTTTATAGTTTCCTAACACGCTTCCTTCATTATAATGCACATACTTGTATCAACAAGTTGCAGAAAAACCCGATTGACGTTAACCTCAAAGGTGTTGCTGGGAAGACTTTTTTTTGTTTGGTTGTCTTTGAAGTGAAGATCAGAAGTGATTCTTTGTCACCCACAAAACTTTGATGTTTTCCTGCACTACGGCTCACAGAAACACCAACATACGCAGGCAACAATCCTAGTCCATAATTTTATGACCGGGTGAGAAATTTGTTGAGGGAAATGTAATTTGTTACTGCTCAACATGACTTTGAAATGTTCCTGGGGATTCTGGAGGGAAAGCTAGTTCTAGAACAGAAGCATTAATATCCATTAAGAAAGTCTGCATAAAAACCGGTTTAACTGACTACTGATGAGTATATCAAAGTGGCAAAGAAAGGACTTGCTTTAGTACAGCTAGCGTGGGACGGAATGAGGCTGTGAGTCCGACGGCTGGCTATACTGGACAAGGCGGAGGTTTGGGAGCTGGATGGGCTCAGCTTGGAATCCTGGCTCTATTATTTACTAGCTGTGTGCCCTCTAGAGAACTAACTATACCCTCCCAGCTTCCTCCTAAACAGAAGGGGAATATTAACCTGTTGTCAGGATTAAGTGCTAATTACATAGCCAAGGTGGCTAATATTTCAGTATAGGCTCAAAACTGCAGATATATGGATCTTGAGCAAAATTGTCATTTCTTAAAGGATATGCCTTATCCTAAATGTACTAAATGCCCTGCTTGCTCAGGCTTTTTTGGTGTGATATTGGCTTATGTCTTTCCTTAGGCCATAGAAGGTTGAAGATGCCAGACACGACTCATCAAAGGATACGGACGAGACCTGGTAGAGAAGCTGAGGGCCTATTTATTCACACACATAACTACTACGATTCTACATGTTAGATTAACAAAGGCATAGACGACTTCTGGCTCTCTGTTATAAATAGTATCCTTTCCCGAATTTAACTTCTCTCTTTGACTTATACATAAAAGGAGGTGAAAGTATGTTCCTCCAATCTCTGGGGAGGTCCCAATGTGCCTTGAAGCCTCAGGAGAAAAGAACAGGGGATTGAAAAGGGGAGGAACTGTACGTGGCCCATCAGAACCACCAAATTCATCTTTGCAGCCATCCACGCATCTACCCATGCATCCATCCATCTATGCATCCACTGCCACATTCAGATGCCTGCCCAGCATCGGAACTACCTTCCTGTTTGGGGAATTCCCTATTGTATGAATCTTGGCCAAGGTAGGACCTGTCTTCCATTCTAATAGTTCACATGCTCAAACATACCCTTTCCTCTCCCCTAGGACACGGGAATATGCAATAGGCTTAGCCAATGGGGTTCTTCTGCCTAGGATTTTAAGTCTGGAGCAAATCAGCAAAGAGTCAAGGACTCGAAAGAGAGAGAGAGAGAGAGAATGGTATGAGAAATAGCATCAAATATCTACAGATAGCAGTGTCTGTTGGTAGGGTGTCTTCTGTTATGGCATGATTTTGTCTTTGTCCACTCAACTTCTCCTCCACCCCCACCTTGGAGGTGAATCCTGTCTTGGTTTGCTGATTTCTGGGTCTTTGGCATTTGACATCGAGAGACTGTGTATGAGTGACAGAGCAGGAGACAGGGGAGGCAAGAGAAAAGAGAATAAAGCTTCCAGGAAAGGGAGAAAGATCAAGATTCTGAAGCAGTGTAAAAATATATACGAGGAGGAGCCCTGAGACGATAAGGAAGTGTTGCTCTGGTATCTGACTCAGATTCCTGTACTGGCCTTTGATCATACAACTAGTGACTACAATCACTATTATTAGTATTAGTATTAGTATCATTATTATTATGTTCAATTAGCCAACATATAGTACATCATTAGTTTTTGATGTGCTGTTCAAGGATTCATTAGTTATTATTACAGTTATTCATTAGTTATTTATACAGTTATTTTTAATTACTTTCTGGTTTCTAGACATTGCTCTTTGAGTGTGTTCAATATTCTGTTTGGCAGGATGAGACCCAGCAGATAGGCTACACTTGAACGACCCCCTCTTTGGGCTTGGGTCATTGACTCTCCTCTGTGACTATTGAGTCTATTTCTTCTTGCCCAGGGGAACTGGCCAGCTCTTGTCACAGGCTG
The DNA here is from genome assembly GCF_964662115.1 of Mustela nivalis. NCBI lineage: Eukaryota > Metazoa > Chordata > Mammalia > Carnivora > Mustelidae > Mustela > Mustela nivalis. Next base: position 25,960,933 of record NC_139023.1, on the reverse strand, counting down.
AGGATGAAGCTGATACAGAGGTAGGCAAAGGCGGTTAAGCCACAAGCAGACGGCATCACAGCCATTGAAGTCAGATAATCCTGAATGGGTTTTACCACTAGACTTTCCAGGAAGTGTGCTAATCTATTTCCCTGTGATCTTAGCAAGATGAGATAGGACTTTCTGACTTGTAGTTAAAAGCATTTTTTAAAAAGATTTTATTTATTTGTTTGACAGAGATCACAAGTAGGCATAGAGACAAGCAGGGGGCAGGGGGTGGGGGGGAAGCAGGCTCCCCGCTGAGCAGAGAGCCCGATGTGATCATGAGATCATGACCCAAGCCGAAGGCAGAGGCTTTAACCCACTGAGCCACCCAGGCACCCCTAAAAGCATTTTAAACTGAGATGGCCACAGGGTGGAAAGAGACCCTCAACCTGGAGAATACTTAGTTTACTCCCAGCACGCCTCCCATTGGCTGTGTGACCATAAGCAAGTCACTTCACCATCCTCATCTGAAAAGGGGACACTTTTGAACTAGATCAGTGGTCCTCAGCCGCGGGTGGGTGTGCTCCCGTAATAGATATTTGGGAAAGTGTGGGGCGTTTATCAGGATCACATTAATTGTGGAGATACTATTGATATTTGGCAGGTGGGGAATGGGGGTGCAAAATGTCTACGATGCTTGGGAGGATCCCATACGACGAGAATTTGTCTCACTCAGATTGCCTCTTGCGTTACTGCTCTAAATGTTCCTCTTACTTCCTGCTTCTCTTATGACTCTGCCATCATTCATTTATTTATCTTATTTTCTACTTTTTTACTCTTAGAAATTTGCTGGCCTCCTTTTGGCTGTCTAGACAGAGCCAGTATATCAGCGTTTCTCAATTTTGGTCCCAAGGGCAGTATGAAGCACCCTAGGGGAATTGCTAAAAATTCAGATTCATGGTCTCTCTTGATAACTGCTGAATCAGCATCAAGGTCCTCAGGTGAGGCATATACCGTCTCTAATTTGCTTTACTTGCTGGCCCATCTCGCAAGGCCATACATTGCTGACAATATAAAAGTTTTCTTATAAAACCTACAAATCACAGAAACAGCGAACAGATCGGTGGTTGGCAGAGGTGGTGTTGGGGGGGCAGGAAGGTGGGTATAATAGGTCAAGGGGTAAAAAGCTACAAACTTCCGGTTGTAAGTCCCCAGGCTGTACCATAAGCATGGTGACTCTAATGAATAATACTGTGTTATATTTGGAAGTCACTATGAAAGTAGATGATTGAAGTTCTTATCACAAGGAAAAGAATTGTAACTATGTGTGGTGTGGACTTACTGGGGTAATCATTTCACAGTTTATATAAATATCAAGTCATCACATTGGGCATCTGAAACTAATAGAAGTAATATACTGTTATGTCAACTGTATCTCAATGAAAATCTTACACATCTTACAAAGTCATTTATCATAGTTAAAAAACGTAGTCATCATCCATTTTGGTATTTGAGTGCCTTATGTAAATTATTTTGCTAACCCTTACAGAAACCTAACAAAAAAGGTTAGTGTTCTCATTTGACAGATAGAAAAACCAAAGTGCCTAGCCCCATTTTACATATTAAGGAAAGCGCTTCCTCATCATTACAAGCTAGCAAATATAAGCACTTGACCCCAAAAGCCTGAGCGCACCCCCCCCCCCATTATACAGGGTCATGCTGGTCTCTGTCTTTGTGATATTAGCTACCAAACAGACACACCAGAAAATGCTTTGGCTGCTCCTGTAACCATGTTCTGTTCCCACAAATGAAGTATATCTAAAATACGTGATGTATGACGTATGTATGATGACTGATGTATGATTCAATATATTGTTAATGAAAAAAATCTGGTTAATAGAACAGTATGTATAGGATTTGTTAACTGCATTCCAAATGTTAATAGTAGGAGTCTTTACAGAATATACTTTTTAATGTAATTACATTACACGAGCATGGCAGATGGCTGGCTAACACTCCTGTTACCCATTTCCTTAGCTTAGGAACTGAACACAGCTCCCCACAGGGAACTACATTTCCCAGCCTCCTTTGCATCCAGATCAGGACCTATGGCTAATTCTCACCAATGGGGTGTGAACAGAGTGGCGTGTCACTTCTAAATTGGGACTTTTAAGAAAGGGGGTGGCTCAGCCAAAGCCTCTGCCTTTGGCTCACATCATGATCCCAGAGTCCTGGGATCGAGCCCTGCATCGGGCTTTCTGCTTGTCAGGGAGCCTGCTTCCTCCTCTCTCTCTCTGTCTGCCTCTCTGCCTACATGTGATCTCTGTCTGTCAAATAAATAAATGAAATCTTAAAAAAAAAAAAAAGAAAGAAAGAAAGAAAGAAAGGGGATTTTTCATGCTCCCCTCCACCATCTGGTACCAGGGGCAGAGGACTCCAAATTAACAGGGGCTATTGAACCCCCAAGTTGGAGGGAGTCCAGGTCCTTGAATGACCATAGGGACGAACAGCTACTGGTTGAACCCGACAGCTATACTGAACTGCTACACGAGCAAGAAATAAAGTTCTGTTTTGCTATGTCACAGGAATTTGGGGTTTATTTGTTACAACATCCTACCTAATTCAAGTAATAGAGTTACCCTATCTAAGATGAGTTATACATACTCACCAATGATTATAATTTTACTCTCTTCCTTTTACACATGCATGATGAAAAATAAAACATTTCTGGGATTCAAAGATATACTTATGGCATTGAGCTGCCTCACAGAGTTTTAAAAATTTAGGTTTGTTTGTTTGTTTGTTTGTTTTTTTAAAGAGAGAGAGCAAGAGAGAGGGAGCATGAATGGGGAGCGTCAGAGAGAGAAGGAGTGAAAGAATCCTGAACAGGCTCCACTCCCAGCACAGCTTGATTCCCAAACCCTGAGATCCTGATCTGAGCCAGAACCAAGAACTAGCCACTTAACTGACTGAGCCACCTAGGCGCCGCTGTCCTCACCAATTTTTAACTCTCAAAACTCACATCATATAAAGGATACTGTACGAACCATAGAGGAAGGAGTAAGAAGGCAGCAGATTGACTAGCTGCCTCTGAACGTTAGATCGTGTATAGAAAGTCATTGAAACATCCTTGAGTTATTAATACACCAGCGGGTTGAAGAGGTATCAAAGAATCTGAAACCAGCTACTGAGAATTTCACTTTACCTTGATTCGAAGGGCATTTCATACATAATAAGTAAGTATAAACACGGACAACAGATCGCAAAGTGTTATTAAGGGCATAAAGAAAAACAGATCAAAGATGTGCCTATCTTTTATCATGACACCTTGAATAAATACAGGAAGCTGAATTTAGTACCTAATCGACTACAGAGAATCATGGGTTTTTTTTGGAAAGCTGTACAGTACGTTGGATTTCATTTCCAGTCAGTTACGCTGCAGCATCTTATCCCACAGCCCAAAATGAATTGCAGTAACATAATCCAAAGACAATAAAGGCAAAGCTGACTTAACCATGAGGCCTGATAAGACCCTGAATAGTGTCCATCGGCTGCAGTGTGGAAGGGTTTTAATGCGTTTAAGAATTCATCAAATGTTTGGGGTGCCTGGGTGGCTCAGTGGGTTAAAGCCTCTGCCTTAGGCTCGGGTCATGGTCCCAGAGTCCTGGGATCGAGCCCCGCATCGGGCTCTCTTCTCGGCAGGGAGCCTGCTTCCTCCTCTCTCTCTCTCTCTCTCTCTCTCTCTCCAACTGCCTTTCTATCTACTTGTGATGTCTGTCAGATAAATAAATAAAATCTTTAAAAAAAAACAGTTTATCAAACATTCGAAAGAAGATGAGGGGAAGATGTAACTTCTTGAGTTAACAGGAGTAATCCAAATAGTTGAGTTGCCTAGAATAAGAATTGAAACAAAAATGAAGATTTGGTGAAAGAGTTGACCCTAAACAGAAGGGAGTGTTTATTTAGGGGTAATGTCGAGGTCAAATGACGATGACATCTTGTTTCCCGTCGTTCCACGATTGCTGTGTTCTTCCCCTAGTAAGGGCTTCCACGAGGATGGAATCAGCCCTTTGTGGACAGAGGCTTGATTTCAAGTGGATGATTCACACCGCCTGGCTGTGTCTATCCCAAACCAAAATACCTAGATAGGGAGTAAAACCTTCGCAAATGCCAAATGATGCCAGGGTTTCCGAGGTTTCCCAATACCTAAGTATCTGTCCAGATGTGTCCAAATATGTCGATGTCGATGTTGGCTGCTAAGCTGACAAACTTCAGATAAGGGCTGGGACTTTTTATTTTTAGCATGACTATTTTTAGCAGGAGGTTTTATCGGTAATGGATAATAGGGTAACTGCTTCAAATTCTTGACCCCAGGAAGGGCCCCTGTAGTTGGGGAGGGCTGTGGGAGATGCTTATCCTTCAGGCTTCTATGGGCATCATTACCCTTGTCATCTGAAACCCTGTACGTCCTCTAAGCATTCCTGAGCGCTCTGGAGAGGGGAAGGCGTGTCAATTATTATCAGAACCTACAACGACCTAATGAACAGCCTAGTGTCAGACGTCTCGTAGATGCTCAATAGGTACATGAGAAAGTGTGGCAACAGGGAGAAAATATTCACAGATGCCCTTTACCACTCACCAGAGCCCAAAGCCCTGTCTTAGTGCAGGTAAATTTCCTATGCGCCAATCTGAGTTTCATTCCCTCTTGCCTACTCGAAATGTTGGCCAGCAGTTCTCTCTCCTACATCAGGAAGTTTTCCTCTCCCTTTTCAGGACCCTTTCCGTTAACTTGCACACATTATCTTTCCCATTCTGAAACACACATGCACACACACTCACATACACACACACACTCACACAGACACACTCACACACCACCTTCTTTTCCTTCTATTTCCTCAACCAGCTGCCGTCACGTTTATTTTAGAGCCGAACTCCTCCAAGATTTGTCTGTAGTCACTGTCTCCAAGTCGTCTCCCCGTTTTTCTTAAACCTCCTCTCATCAAGCTTTTTGTTCTACCCACTGCCTCAAGTCAGCTCTCCGCGGGCCAAGCTGCTGACTGCATGCGAACCCACAGGTTCTCAGTCCTTGCGTTAAAGTTTTATTTATGTATATGACACACAGAGAGAGTGGGTGCGCACAAGCAGGGGAAACAGCAGGCAGAGAGGGAGGGAGAGGCAGCCTCCCGTCTGATGTGGGACTCGATCCCAGGACCCTGGGATCACGATCTGGGCTGAAAGCCGATGCTTAACCCACTTGAGTCACCCAGGGCGCCCCTCAGTCCTTGTGCTAACGTGATCCCTCCGTGGCTGTTGACACGTGGGATCTCTCCTTCTTTCTTGCTCCTCTTTCTTGCACGGGGCTTCCAAGGTGTCGGACTGACCCAGTTTTCTGCCGACCTTGCTGCTTGCCTCTTCTCTGTCCCCTTTGCTGGTTTTCTCTCTTTTTCTCATCTTTTAAAATTGGACCTCCCCCCCCCCCCACAGGGGTCAGTCCTTGACCCTTTTCTCGTTTCTATCTAAATAGATACCCTTGGAGACTTTATTTAATCTTGTAGTTTTAAAATCCCCATGCATATGTGGATGACTCCCGAATGGACATCTTCCTGGTAGCGCTCCTGCCTGAAGCCCAGACGGCCATCCAGCCAGCTGCCCCCTCAGTATTTCCACGTGGGTGTCTGGGACACTCCTCAAACTTAGCACCTGTCAAACTCAACTCCTGATCTTCCCTCCTCTCAATCAAAGTTAACTCCAACCTCCAAGAGCTCGGGTCAAAGCCATGGACTGAATCCTTGACTCCTGTTCTCTCCTACCCCACACTCAAGTCACATCCCACGGGAAATCCTACTGGTGTGACTTCCCCAACATGTCTAGAATCAGACCACTTTAGTCACCTTTGCTCCTCCTACCCTGGTCAGAGTCACTATGACCAGTCACATGGCAGCCAGAGTGATTTCTACCAAATGTGAGACATCATGTCACTCCCCTGCTCAGAACTCTGCGATGGCTCCTCGCTCCACACAGAGAAAAAGTCCCCCCCCCTCTGTTTCCCGACCCCCACCTCGCTCATGTCACCGTCTCCTGTCCTCCCCTTGAAGCACTTGGTGCCACCCACGCTGCCCCTTGCTTGGAACAGAGCCTCCAGGCGTGCTCCCACTTTGAGCCGCTCTCCCGTTATGGGCTGGGCTAACCCGAGGGCCCCTTCAAGTCTTTGCTCAACTGTCACCTTCTCACCGGCGTCTGTTCTGATAACGCTTCTTTAAAATTCCAGCCCGAGCCCTCTGAATTCCTGGAAATCCTTACTGGGCTCTGCTTTGTCCCCCCCATACCATGCTCACGGCCTTCCAATACACCGTACAATGACTTTTCTAGTACGTCTGCTCGTTTTTATGCTGTTCATTCTCTCTCTCCTCCCTCCCCGGACCAGACCGGGAACTCGGAGAGGACCGCGATCTTCATCTGTTTGCGCATCCCCAGGGCCGGGAACGGAGCCCCGCAGCCAGAGGACACTCGGAAGTGTTTGCTGAGAGACGGGAATCACACGTGCAAGAATCTGGCTAATGGTCACGAACTGCTGTTTGCGGGTCTGAGCTCTTTATCTCGTTTAATCCTCAAAATGGCCACATGACTTACAATTATCTCCTCCCCTTTCGTAAGTCTGAGGAGTATCCCATGACTGGAGGGCGGCCCAGGCACACTGTGAACCCAGAGTCTGCACGTCCAACTTCCCCACTGTTCTCGTACATTCCCGGGGTGCGTATGAACTCGTGCAGCTTTCCTGCAGGGAACTCAGCCTTATAGAGGAAGAGTGTTCCAAATATTCATACCTCGTTTTCCAGAGAACGGATCCCAGATACGTCCAAAGACCTTTCTATGCCATTGTTGGTCCAGGGGACGTATTGCGGGGAGCTGATGGTTAAAAAACCGGGGTATATTCATTCAGTGGAAGACTGTGTAGCCAGTGCTGATGGAAGAGCACATGAGGACATGGAGAAACCTCCCCAGCATACATTCAGAAGGAGCCACAAGGACAACATACCAGGACCCACAACTGTAGACACACGATGATGGCTCAATTTTTAAAAACTACTTTATTTATGCAGAGAAAATGGCTGGAAGGATTGACCAGAAAGTTAATAGTGGTTCTCCCTAAAGTGTGACTATGGTGATTTTTATCTTCTCTGGGCTTTTCTGTGTAACTTCTTTTTCTTTTCTTTTCTTTTAATTTTTAAAGATTATTTATTTATTTATTTCACAGACAGAAATCACAAGTAGGGAGAGAGGCAGAGAGAGAAGGGGCAGCAGGCTTTCTGCTGAGCAAAGAGCCCCATGTGGGGCTCGATCCCAGGACCCTGAGATCAGGGTCTGAACCAAAGGTAGAGGCTTAACCCACTGAGCCACTGAGGCACCCCTCTGTGTAACTTTGTATGTCTGTGTGTGTAACTTTTAAAAATAGGAAAACAGTTATTTTTTATATAAAAGGAAACTCTCCCTCAATATTAAAACATGCCTTTCAATTTATATGATACATTAGTAAATTTTATGACAAAATGAAACATACCTGAATAGCTGAAATGCAGATGAGGTCCCCGTGAAACACTGAGTGGGTTCTAAGTCGACAATTGTATTTCATATATCCAAGAGTAAAGTGTTTTCACTGCATTTTAATATCTTCATCTAGACTGACTGTACGGAACCGCTTCATTTATTTTTTTAAATTTAACTTTTCCAGTGTTCCAACATTCATTGTTTATGCACCATACCCAGTGCTCTATGCAATACGTGCCCCCCACAATACCCACCAACAGGCTCACCCATCCCACACTCCTCTCCCCTCCAAAACCCTCAGTTTGTTTCTTAGAGTCCATAGTCTCTCATGGTTTGTCTCCCCCCCAGTTTCCCCCGACTCACTTCTCTCCATCTCCCCATGTCCTCCGTGTTATTCCTTATGCTCCACAAGTAAGTGAAACCACATGATAATTGACTTTCTCTGCTTGACTTATTTCACTCAACATAATCTCTTCCAGTCCCATCCATGTTGATACAAAAGTGAGGTATTCATCCTTTCTGATGGAGGTATAATACTCCATAGTATATACAGACCACATCTTCCTTATCCATTCGTCCATTGAAGGGCATCTTGATTCTTTCCACAGTTTGGTGACTGTGGCCATTGCTGCTACGAACATTGGGGTACAGACGGCCCTTCTTTTCACTACATCTGTATCTTTGGGGCAAATACCCAGTAGTGCAATTGCAGGGTCATAGGGAAGTTCTATTTTTAATTTCTTGAGGAATCTCCACACTGCTTTCCAAAGTGGCTGCACCAACTTGCATTCCCACCAACAGTGTAAGAGGTGTACCACTTCATTTAAGGACACTGGATTTTCCTGGTTTTAGTAAGGGTTAGCTTTTCTTCTCATTTGGAGCTATCCCCCCAAATAGGCTTTATGTTCTATTTCTCTTTGGAGGGCTTGGATCTCTTGACTTGGTGAGAAGCATCTCATTCCACAGCACAAAGTACCTTGCTAAGTTGTTTCAAGAACCCTGCAAAGAAAACATATTCAGACTGTGTCATTACATTAAGAAATTACTGTACTAAAGTGCATTCCAAAGCAATTGCTACGTAGGTAAGTTTCTCTTTTAACTCCATTCCTGGAGAATCGTATTCTTTGAAGTCTATCTTGGAGAATATCATTTTTTTTTTCTGGTTCCAAACTATATCAGGAGCTGTCAGAAATCATCATGCAAGGAAGTACTGTGGGGGTGTCTTAGCATCAAAAATAAGGACAATGCTAGAATGGTTAATTAACTTGCTAAACAGAGAGACAGAAGGGCACTTTTAGATTTGCTTGTGAAACAACTTGAAAGATTCAAAAAGGATAATGTTCCCAGATTAATGCTCATGCAATTTGAAGTGACTTTTCAAATATATAATTCCTGAAGCCCAGCTAGAATCTTAACATTCTTGTGGGTTTCAAGATGAAATGTTTCAAAGGATTGGGGATGAACTTATTAAAAGAGAGGCTGGGATTAGAAAGGAAGAGCTGACAGAAGGTGCCATACTGGGTGGGCACACACACACACACACACACACACACACATATCCATTCCTGCACACATGTACACACACACACACATGTGCGCGTGCACACACACACACGTAGTCACACAGCCCCTACAGCAAACTGGGCTCGGTTCTGAGAACTTGAACATGAGCCAAATCCCTACTCAAGAGAGTGAGCTCAGCCCAGGTCGACATAACCCAAGAGAAGGGGACAGCTACTGAAGAAGGAACGTAAGTGCCATCAACTTAAAAACTGGGGACAGAAATGTCTGGCTGGCTCGTTCAGTAGAGCATGTGACTCTTGATTTTGAGGTCATGAGTTTGAGCACCATGTTGGGCATAGAGATTACTTAAACAACAACAACAACAAAACAAAAAACAAACATACAAAAAGCCAAAACGGGACAGTAGCTGTAGAGCTCCGTGCCAGGAATATAGGATATAAATGTGCGGAGAAGTACATTGTTTTCCAGAGTATCACAAGGCTGTGCACAGGGATAAGAAAAGTAATTAATATGTGAGAACCCAGTGCACCAGGGATCATCAGTGAAATGCCCGGCCAGAGCCGGCCAGCTGGAAGCCTGATGGTGGTCTAACACCGCTCACTCTACACTCCCAACAGCCACCCCCCTTCCCTGCCCCACCTGCCTTTAGCAGCTAGGGCTGCCTTCCTTGGAGACCTGTCTCACCGGTGATTGTAGGGAGCAGTCCGGCCAGGCCATCAGGTTTTCTAATCCTGCAAGAGAAGGAAAGGCCCACCAGGGTCCCAGCCTGCCCAGGCATTGTCACCTCCACGAGGGATTTTCATACCCATTTCACTCGAAAGGAAATAGGCTTATGCTAGGTCACTTGGCAAAGAAGCAGTAGCATGAGGATTTAAAATCAATTTTGCTTTTCTCCAAGACTGAAATGCTTCAATTCACTCCATCGTGGCACAGAGGAGTTCTAGTCTTAATGGTAAATGTTGACAATTTTTCATGAAATGGGGCTTTTAGACCTTTAACAAATGGTGACAAGAATTTCTGACAGAAGCTGGTTTTAGAAACCTTGGTGCTGGGGCACCTGGGTGGCTCAGTGGGTTAAGCCTCTGCCTTCAGCTCAGGTCATGGTCCCAGGGTCCTGGGATCGAGCCCTGCATTGGGCTCTCTGCTCAGCAGGGAGCCTGCTTCCCCATCTCTCTCTGCCTGCCTCTCTGCCTACTTGTGATCTCTGTCTGTCAAATAAATAAATAAGCTCTTCAAAAAAAAAAAAAAAAGAAAAGAAAAGAAAAGAAAGAAAGAAACCCTGGTTCTTAACTTTTCTTTCTCTTTCTCTCCCTTTTGTCCATTCATTCTTTTCCTCCCTCTCTCCCTGGATCTTGTCTTTTTTCTAACCTGGAAGGAAGTCTTTAGCTTCCTTTAGCTTTAACCTTTAGCTCCTTCCTCATTATGGCCCGGCTGCCATCTTGGACAGTGACCAGAGATGGTTCGCCTGAATGTGAAGTGCAGCTTCCCAGCAAGTCCTCTTGCCACACTCCTTCTTTGCGACCATGGACCCCTGCCACCCACTGTCAAGTTCTGTGCCAGGCCCCAGTTCTAGTAAGTACTAACTGATTATCCAGAAGAGCACACCTCTCAGGGGGCAAGGCCAGGAACCCAGGCTGTCTCCACTGTTCCTGCGTCATCCTTTCTGGATCTCACTCTCTTGTAATGGGCTGGAATCCCGGGCTTTTCACTTTTCTTACCCTGTGAGGAAAAAAAGAGAGAGAGATTGAGAGAGAAAGACTATTCAGATGGGCGGTTGCAGGACCTGGACCCTTCCACATGAGGACCCTCAGAAAAGCATATTTTCATTGAACACATGCTTTATTATTATTATTATTATTTTCTGACTCAAGGCTTGTGTTTTTCAACAGAATGAAATGTTCTCCATGGAAACAATGTTCGTGGGGATAAAAGATGAGAATGAAGGTCAGAACTGGCCCGTGGTAAGGAAGTGTGAGGAGAAGAAAGGTTGACCTGGATCACGCCAGGGGCCCAGCTCTCCAGACAGGGGGGCGGCAGGGGCAGGTGTGGGCCAGGCCTCTGTCAGCCTCTGAATTCTTATGTGAGGCTGCCTTTTGCTCTAAAATCTGCTGGAACCTAAAATGAAATCCCTGAGCCATAAAATAGGTGGGCTGAATTTCAGGAAAGCCCACCCAGCCATCCTTACTAATGGTGACGGCAGCTCTGTTTGTGAACACATTAGGAGGATCAAACTGATGGATAAAAGGGAGTAATTCTAAAGCAGTAATGTGTGTGTGTGTGTGTGTGTGCACGTGCATGCGTGCTTGTGTGTGATATATACTACCTCAGACACGTTCAAGGGTATTTCACACAGAGTTCAGATGTTGCCTCCTCCAGGAAGCCTTCCCTGACTGCTTCTGGCATGGCCTCCAGGGTGGGTTAGGCTCTCCTCCCATGCATGAGGCAACCACTCAGCAGACCCAGCAACACTGTACCTCTTCACCAGCTTGCAAACTCCTTGTGAACTAGGACCGTATCATTTTCGTCTCTGCAACAGCAGGACCCAGTGCAGAGCCTGGCACATAGCGGGCCTGTAAGGCCCATGTGCCAAGTTGGACGTGAGGCGTCTTGAGACTTCAGGCAGTTGGAGACAGGGTCGTCAATGGTTTACATTCAAGGTTACAGAGCCAGATGTCTTGGGACAGATCGCGTGGTTAGCCTGACATAACTGTGGCCTCTGAGACCCCAAGTTCCTCATCTGGAAAACAGAGGGGTGACTGGCACCCGCCTCTTTGGACTGTTGAGTGTTGAATGAGATAATTATTTAAAGAGCTTAGCCCAGAGTCTGCTGCTTAGCTTACAGGCAGTTCACAAACAATAGCTAATCTGATTATATTATTTGGTGGAGGGAGCTTTTCAGCACAAGGACAAATGGACTCTAGTTCTGTCTCGACTTTGCTTCTAATCCAGATTTGAGAGACCAATTCATTCAAAATCCTGCTTCTCTGTGACATGTGAACACATCCAGCCTGTTTTTTTTGAATGAACACATCCAGCTTTACTGGAAACCATATTCCGGTCATTTGTTTCAGGAACCTGAGCTCTGTGACCAAGGGCTTTGCGGCTGCCATCTGCTCAGGGAGCCAGCCAGTCAGTTTAACTTCAGCATTTCTGAGGAAGCTGATGACATCAGCCTAGTTCTGTGCACTTAAGGACTTCTTGCTGGTTGCCAGGTTACAGGATGAACATAGGAAAGAGAGAGGTTTGTTTATTTCCCAATCTTTAAATAGTTTACAGATTAGATAAAATGAACATTCTCCCTAAAACTGCTTACTTCTATCCCTGCTAAGCCCTTTTATTATTACAGCCTTGCTAGTTAACGTAACACTTTTATGGGACAGCCAGGATAACCTCCCTTTGCAGATGAAGAATCAAAGGCCCGGAGAAGTTAAAGGAATTCTCAAGGTCACCAGAGAACAGTTGTGTGTGTTGGAGGAGCCCTGTAGAACCTGGGACCCCTGATAATGAAACCAGTGTCCTATTTTATAAGAGGTCTTGGCATAACAGAGACTGGTGTTCATCCATTCTCCCTGTCTGCCTTTACAATAAAGTATCCAGTTTTTAACTATGCACATAGACACATTCTGTGCACTAGTCTCCCTAGCAGACAAGTCTGGTCACATGATTAAGTGCTTCAGTCCTGGCCAGGGAGTGTTGGTGGAAATGATGCATATCCTGAAAAGGGGGAAAACATCTCTTCCTTCCTCCTTTCCACACTGCCATGTGGATGTGATGGCTGGAGTTCAAGCAGCCATCTTGAACCCTGAGGTTTAAGGATAAACTGTGTTCTGAGGTTAGCAGATGGAAGATAGAAGGTGCTAGTCCCTGAAACTGTGGATAGGCATCCGCGCCTCTGGCAGATTATACAAATCTTGGTACGTGTGAGAGAAATACATTTTTGCCTCATTTAATAGAGTGTTATTTTGGGTTTCCATCATTGTAGCTGAACCTAACATAAACAAAACAAGTCTTTTCCTTTTGTACCAAGAAACAAAATCCCAGATTACTCAGTGAGGGCTGCCAGGCCCTACATGACCCATTCCTGGTTTACCTCTTCGACCTCATTTTGCACGCATCTTCCTCTTGCTCCTTACACTTTTTTTTTTTTAATTTTTAAAATTGTGTTACGTTAGTCACCATAAAATACATCATTAGCTTCTGATTCAAGATTCATTGTTTATGCGCCACACCAAGTGCTCCATGTAATCCGTGCCCTCCTTAATACCCACCACCAGGCTCACCCAGCCCGTACTCCCTTCCCCTCCAAAACCCTGTTTGTTTCTTAGAGTCCACGGTCTCTCATGGTTTGTCTCCCCCTCCGATTTCCCCGGACTACCTTCTCTCCATCTCCTCATGTCCTCCATGTTATTTGTTATGCTCCACAAGTAAGTGAAACCATACGATACTTGACTCTCTCTGCAGCATAATCTCCTCCAGTCCCGTCCATGTTGATACAAAAGTTGGGTATTCATCCTTTCTGATGGAGGCATGATTCTCCATAGTGTATATGGACCACATCTTCCTTATCCATTCGTCCGTTGAAGGGCATCTCGGCTCTTTCCACAGTTTGGCAACTGTGGCCATTGCTGCTATAAACATTGGGGTACAGATGGCCCTTCTTTTCACTACATCTGTATCTTTGGGGTAAATACCCAGTTGTGCAATTGCAGGGTCATAGGGAAGCTCTATTTTAAATTTCTTGAGGAATCTCCACACTGCTTTCCAAAGTGGCTGCACCAGCTTACATTCCCACCAACAGAGTAAAAGGGTTCCCCTTTCTCCACATCCTCTCTAATGCATGTTGTTTGTTTCCTGCCTTGTTCATCTCTGCCATTCTAACTGGTGTAAGGAGGTATCCCTACACTTTAACCCCACTCTTATTTCTCCCATGTAGCTCTTTCTGCTTGGAATGTTACTCACCTGGATAACTCCTACTCGCCCCTGGGGTCTCAGTCTATGTGTTCCAATTTTAAAGAGACATTCCTTGATCAAACTCCTTTTATTCTTTTCCTTTTTCCTTGTTCTTTTCCCTGACAGCTTTTCACTGCGGAAATATAGATTTTATTGCATGGTTATTTGTTTACTGTTTTCCTCGCCTAGCTCTAAGGACTGAGGAGCCCACAACACTGTCCCCTGGCTGTACACAGTGCTCACTTGTGGCAGGCCACGGTCACCAAACTGTGGAAAGAACCAAGATGCCCTTCAATGGACGAATGGATAAGGAAGATGTGGTCCATATATACTATGGAGTGTTATGCCTCCATCAGAAAACCCTCAGATTGTTCTTCAGAGTCCATAGTCTCTCATGGTTCACCTCCCCTTCCAATTTCCCCAAACTCCCTTCTTCTCTCTAACTCCCCATATCCTCCATATTGTTTGTTATGCTCCACAAATAAGTGAAACCATATGATAATTGATTCTCTCTGCTTGACTTATTTCACTCAGCATAATCTCTTCCAGTCCCGTCCATGTTGCTACAAAAGTTGGGTATTCATCCTTTTTGATGGAGGAATCATACTCCATTGTGTATATGGACCACATCTTCCTTATCCATTCGTCCATTGAAGGGCATCTTGGTTCTTTCCACAGTTTGGCGACCGTGGCCATTGCTGCTATAAACATTGGGGTACAGATGGCCCTTCTTTTCACGACATCTGTACCTTTGGGGTAAATACCCAGGAGTGCAATTGCAGGGTCATAGGGAAGTTCTATTTTTAATTTCTTGAGGAATTTCCGCACTGTTCTCCAAAGAGGCTGCACCAGCTTGCATTCCCACCAACAGTGGAAGAGGGAAAGAAACTTTTATTTACAGTCTTCATTTGTTGCCTGGGTGGCTCAGTCAGTTAAGTAGCTGCCTTCAGCTCAGATCATGATCTCAGGGTCCTGGGATTGAGCCCCACGTCGGGCTCCCTGCCCAGCAGGGAGTCTGTTTCTCCCTCTGCCTCTGCTCCCCCCACTTTGTGCTTTCTCACTCTCTCTCTCTAGTAAATAAATAAAATCTTAAAAAAAAAATAAAGTCTCCTGTTGCGCAGTGAAATTTATAGAAGGTGAAAACAACCAAAGCAAATTAAAATAAGATAATGCAACCAAACAACCCCGCTCCTAAACTGTATTCTTGGCAGCTAGTCATTTAATTAATTTATTTTCATCTTAAGGGTCATTATTTCATGAAATAAAGAAATGAGTATATCCCGGAGCAGCTCATAGAGGTCAATGAGGGTGAGCATGAGTGGGCTGTCAAGGGGGTAGCAGCAATCTAGAAACCAGGCACAGACCACACTCCCATCTCTAGCTTCCCCTGGAATATGTGATTTGCTCCACTTGGGTCATCAATGCCTCCACTAGCAGCATCTTGGAGTCATCAAACCCTCTGATTTATAATTATCCAGCATTAAGTTGTTCTTTGGAAACTATTTTTGGTCAATTTGCTCATCGGTGTGATTAATTACATCTTATTAAGAGACCAGAATTTATTCTCTGGAAGGATAACCTTTTCTGATTTGGGGGGTGTAATTTTCAGCTCAGCCAGCTCAGGAACTATGTAACACTGAGTCACCCGTAGAGAATCACTGCTCCTAAATGGGGCAGCTCAGGATTTGGAAATCTGATGAGGGAAAAAAAAAAGAATTAAAAACTAGATAAGTAAACTTGGGAAGAGAATAACTCTGTTTCTTCAGTTAGGATCTCCCAGGGTCCTCCTAGGGACATTCATTCAGCAGGTGTTTATTGACTTCTGCTTGTATGCCAGTAGCTAGTTGGGCCACTCGTTTCCCATAACATGTGGCATTCATTCATTTATTCATTCAGTAAGAGTTTAGTGAGCATCTATATGCCAAGCATCACCAGAGTGATCTAGTGATCGCTCTAGAATATTACCTTTAGTGATGTTATATCAATGAACTATTAATATAATGATCAAGTGTTTTATCAATGAACAAAATTTATATTCTAGTGGGAGATTACATTCTAGTGGGAGAGGAGAATAACAATAAACCTATACATAAGCAAATGATATAGCACATTAGAAGGTTTCAAAATAAGAACAGGAAGGGGCATCAGAAGGACCACGTGTGTCCACACACATAATTTTGCAGTTATTAAGTAGAGTGGGATAGTGAGTTGAATAATGGTCCCCCAAGAGGTATGTCTGAATTCCAACCTCTGGAATTTGTGAAAGTGACTATATTTGGTAAAGGGGTCTTTGCAGATATAATTCAGTTAAGGATCTTGTATTAGGATTCTCCAGAGAAACAGAGTCAGTAGGATGGATGGATGGATGGATGGATGGATGGACGGATGCATAGATAGATAGATAGATAGATAGATAGATAGATAAGAGATTTATTGTAGGAATTGACCAAGAAATTCCATGATCTCTATCTGAAAGCTGGAGAACTAAGAAAGATGGTGGTATAATTCAGTCTAAGTCTAAAGGCCTGAGAGTCAAGGGGCTAATGGTGTAAATCCTGATGTGAATCTAGAAACCCAAGCTCCAGAAGCATCAAAGTTCAAGGGCAGGAGACAGATGTCTCAGGTCAAGCAGAGAAAAAGCAAATCTGCCCTTTCTCTGCATTTTTGTTCTATTTGGGCTTTCAGTGGATTGGATGATGCCCACCGGTGTTGGGGAGAGCCCTTTGTTTTATTCAGTCTATCAACACAAATGCTATTCTCTTCCAGAAACACCTTCATGGACATGCCCAGAAATTATGTTTTACCAGCTCTCTGAGCATCCCTGAGCCTAATCAAGTTGATGCAAAAAATTAACTATCACATGTCCTGAGATGAGATCATCCTGAATAATTCAGGTGGACCATAAATCCAATGACAGATGTGCTTAGAAGAGAAAATGCAGAGGAAGGTATGAGACACACAAATGGATAAAAAGTTCACAAGCAGAAGTTGACAGCCCTAAGCCAAGGAACGCTTACAGCCACTCCAAGCTGGAAGGCACAAGGAAGGATTCTTCCCTACAGCCAGTGGTGGAAGTGTGGACCTGTCAACACCTTGACTTTGGACTTCTGGCCCCCAACACTATTAGAAAATAGATGTCTGTTGTTTTTAAACCACCCAGATCATGGTAATGTGTAGTCCTAGGAAATGGACATAGATGGTCAGAGTGGTTTTCATGGAGAAGTGGCATTTGAGGAAGTCTTAAAGGAGATAGGAAATCAGCTGCGTGAATACTGACGGTGAGAACTGTTTGGACACAGGGAATGGCCCATTATCAGGGGAGGGTGCCTGGTGTGGGAGTGACATGGAGGCCAGTGTGGCTGAAGCAGGAAGGGTGAAGGGGAAAGGAGTAGGAGAGACAAGGATAAAGAAGTAACAGAGAAACCAGAGGAGGCTGACAGAGGATGCAGGGCCCCTTAGAGTGTTGGAAAACAAACCTTTGGAATAATGGTGCATGTGGAATTAACCATAAAAACACAACTATTGAGCATCTTTTACATGACTAATATGCGGCAGGATCTTCAGGTATGCAATCTCAGCTGTTCTTCACGAGGCCCTCATGAGGAAGATTTCACTCCCTTAGCTCCATGGATGGAAAACTCTGCACTCCCCACATACCATTGCATAACGAGAGAGTGGTCAATCCGAACCCCAGAGCCAGTCTCCTCTGCCTTGAAGCCCATAGTCTTTCTGTCCCTTCACACAGCCTTACAAGCACAATAAAGGAATAGAAAGAAAATTCTTCAGTCTATTAAAGGACATCTACAAAGAAACTACAGCTAGCACCATAGTTCATGCTGAAAGGCTGAATACTTTCCTCTCAGGACTGAGAAAAAGGCAAAGTTTTTCAACCTCTATGTTCTCTCCTCCCCACCCCTAACCTCTATATTCTTGTTCAGCAGCACACTGGAAGTCCTATCCAGTGCACTAAGGCAAAAAAAAGAAATGAAGAAATTGAGATTCGAAAGGAAGAAAGAAAACAATCCCTGTTTGCAGATTACATGAAAATCCAAAGAATTTGATTTTTTTTAAAAAAATTCAAAAACTCAGAAGTGAGTTTGGTAAGATTGAGGAATACACCAAACTTCAATTGTATTTCTATACACTAACAATAAACAACTGAAAACCAAAATTTAAAACATATAACACTTGTCATAATTACCTCCCAAATTAAATACTTAGTTATAAATCTAACAAGATATATATAGGATTTGTATGATGAACACTAATGGTTGAAAAAGAAATCAAAGAGGACCTAACAGTTGGAAACCCATGAACATGTTCATGGGTTGGAAGGCTTTCCAACTGGAAAGATGTCAATTTTCCCCAGATTGATTTAATGCCATTCCAATCAAAACCCTAATTGAATTTAAGTACACACACACACACACACACACACACACACACACACACATATACATATGCTGATTTTAGACATTATGTGGAAAAGTGAAGGAATAAAATAAAACAATTTTGGAAAAAAAGAATAAATTTGGAGGAATCATACAACATAACTTTAACACTTATTCTAAAGTCTATAATCATCAAAGCAGTGAAGCAATTAGCAATGTGTCTCTTTCTAAAGTGATGGACACATAGATCATTAGAGTAGAATAGAAAGTCTAGAACTAGACCTGCACCAATATGGTCAATTGGTTTTTTGCAAAACGAATTTAGTAGAGAAACGATAGTCTTTCGGCAAATGTGGTTTGGACAATTGGACATCTATATGTCACTCAAAAATAAAAATAAAGTGAAACTCAATCTAACCCTCATGGCTTATACGAGAATAAACCCCAAATGGTCATAAATGTAAACGTAAAATGTAACACTATAAAGTTAGACTCCAGTGGAATGAAGTCACAGAATGAACTGGAAATTATGTCCATTCTTACCACTATATTAAAAAAAAAGATGGAAATTTAACAAAGGCAGTGTCTCCTTTAATTTGGAGGAACAAAAGGGAGTGGAAGAAAAAAAAAAGATTCTAGGAAAGATATTAGTGACTCACATGAGGAAATGTGGTCTGAAGGATCTACTAGGGAACATGATTCTCCAGAAGAGCAGTGTCTTGACACTCAGGCTTTGAACCCAGGCTCATTCATTCATTTGTTCAACAACTATTTATCGAGCCCTCCTGTATCTGAGATGGTACATATGTAATGGTCAAGAAAATAGACGCACGTTCTGTAGGTCATGAAGATTAACTGAAGTGGGAAATATAGACTTGAAACCAATAAACACACTAATAAGTGTATAATGATAATTTGCGATAAATGGCATGGAAGAAAACAACAGGCATCTTGCTGCAAAAGAGAAGAAGGGAGACCTACTTTCGGCTGAGTGGGTGTCAAGGCAGGTCTTTCCCAAGGAAGAGTCAGAGAAGGATGACTAGGAAAACTCCAGGACAGGACTGATGGGGAGAGGACTTCAGGCAAGGGGAGGCTCCATGCCAGGCCTCAGGAAGAATGTGCTAGGTGAACACGAGGAACAGAAGGAAGGCTGGGTGGATGGTGGAGGGTAAGGGAGGGGGGTCATATGCAATGGTTCTGGAGAGGACATTGAAGAGTTTTTATGCAAGGGAGTGCCATGATTCAGGGAACATTCAAAAGATGATATTGGTCATGCATGAAAAGTGGTCTGGTCTGGGTAGGGAGGAAAAAAAGTTAAATAGCTGGAGTGTGTTTGCAGTGGTCCATGGTAGCCTAGTGGGTGGGATGTCAGTGGAGAGGGAAAAAGTAAACACGTTTGAGAGAGATTTTGGAAGTATGAGTGTGAACTCAATGAAAATTTCAATATTTGGTTGTTTTTTACTTATAAACTTGGCAATTTTATATGGGTTAGTCTAAAAAACTTGACAGAACTTGGTAATGGATTAGATTTGGAAGGGGAGGAAGAGGGAGATGTCAAGAGTGGCCGCCATGTTTCTGGTTTTAACAACAGAGTATATGTAAGTGTCCCTTACCAAGATGGGGAAGACTGGAAAAACAACAGGGATCGGGGTTACCGACTTGGGTAGAGGCTCACTTTACAGATGTGGTGTTGGAGATATCTCTGTGATCTCAAAAGAGAGATGCTCCTGTGGCATTACATTTGAGTGCTCAGGAGAGTTTTGGCTGAGATACATCAGTAGAATCCAGTATATTTGATGATGATACCTAAAGACACGGAAGTGGATATGCTCTGGGAGAAAGTTCAGAGTGAGAAAAGAAGAGCCCAGGAGCGCCAGTATTTAGAGACGAAGGAAAGGAGAAGGAGCAATAAGAATGTAAAAGAGATCAGAGGCACAGGAGGAAAACCAGGTGAGTTCATGGCTGCCAAGAGAGGAGCAGGTAAATAAAAAAAAGAGAGTGATCGGTTGTGCTGAATGCGGTTGGGGAGGGTGCGGTGTGTAGCAAAGAGGAGATACTGATCATTCGTAATTGAAAATCCAGGTTGAGAAAATGTGTCAGCTACTTCTTCAAAAACAGATTTCACTGCACATATAAAACCAGGTTCGTTACCATCACGAAGAGGGAGCTCTGCAATTGACGTAAATGGATATAATAATAGGAACACATATAATGTCTTCACTTTGTGCAGGCACTGGTCTAAGTATCTACATGTTCACTCATGTAGTCCTCACGACCACCGTGGAGATGGGCAGCATTAACCCCAATTTACACACAGGGCAAAGATAAACTTACCCCAAACCGCAGGACTAAATGTGGGGGAGCTGGGACTGAATCTGGGAATCTGGCTCCAAGTTTGGTGTTATTAAGCACTATACTCTCATCAATGGTTAATGATGACAGATGGACAGAGATTCCTCAACAAACCCCAAAGCTCTTATTTGAAAAGGATTATAGAGTATCACAGTTGATGTAAACAGCTGCCAAAGGTGAAACGGTTTTCAGCTGTGAATTAGTGTATTTGTGGGTTTGCTTGTGTTTGTGTGTGCTTAAATTTCTTCAATCTCGAGCCAATCTTCTGCCATATGTGGCAACTTGTTTCCAAGACCACTACAATAATATCTCCCATCTAGCCTGCTCTTTCCCTCCTTTGGAATCTGGACTGCACTTGGTAACATGCTCCAGCCAATTAGAACACAGTGAAAACAATATCTAGAACTTCCAAGGCCAAGCCTTAAGATGCTTTTAGCTTCGGCTTTCACTTGGGGAAAGCAACCATCATGCAGGGAACTCGAGGCTATTCTGCTGGAGGGAGAGGTTTCCTGGAGAAATTGGCCCTGGAGGACCAGCCAAGGCATCCCAGCTGATAGGCAGCACTGAGGTCCCAAACAGCTGGGTGGCGCCATTTTGGACCTTCCAGGGCAGATGCACCGTACACTGAATGCAGCTGCAGGAATGAACTAGCTACCACCACAGGAAAAAGAGTCTAGTTGGTGAGCTCTGCCCAGACTCCTGACCTACAGCATCACCAGCAATAATGAAGACTTGTCTTAGGTAACTAAATTCTGGGTCATTGTGCAGCAATACATAACTAATAAACTCTTTGAGGTCCTCTCTTTGTTCCTGAGAGTGTAAGAGATCAAGACAGAGCCTTGTACTTTGACTCCCAAATCTATGACAGACCTGGAAGGCCTTGGTTGAGGATCTTCTCTGCCTCTGCTTGGCCTCAGGTACCCAATAAAGGAGATCTACTTCCAGTAAAAGCTACTCCTGACACTAAAATGTTATCAGTGCATTTCTTCAGATAATGTCATTATAGGTAATTTTCTGCCATGGTTCAGTTTTCCTAGAATGAGTAAAAAACTCTTCATTGGGCACCTGGGTGGCTCAGTGGGTTAAGCCTCTGCCTTTAGCTCAGGTCATGATCCCAGAGTCCTGGGATCGAGTCCCACATCAGGCTCTCTGCTTAGCAGGGAGCCTGCTTCCTCCTCTCTCTCTTTCTGCCTTGCCTCTCTGCCTACTTCTGATCTGTCAAATAAATTAAAAAAAAAAAAAAACCCTCTTCAGTAACGAGGAAAGATACAGTGTATAGCTCTCTTCTGTACCCATGGAAGCCACCATTTCTCCTGGGGTGTCCTCTCCCTCCAACAGAACGATCTTGAGTTCTCCCACATGGTGGCTGCTTTCTCCAAGTGCAAGTAGGCAGTTGGTGAGCTGCACAGAAGCCGCTCTAATTCTTTTCAACTTTCTTGTGTCTTAAAGAGCCAGTAACTCATTCTCCTCATCCCCTTGCCGCTGGAAGGACCAGGCAACAAAATACCATCTAGTAAGATACATAGGCAAGTGTGCTGAAGGGTTTTTGGGCAAGAGTTTTCCTTTCTGGGAAGGAAGGAAGGAAAGAAAGAAAGGAGAGAAAGAGAGGGAGAGAGGGAGAGAGGGAGGGAGGAAGGAGAGAGTGAAAGAAAAAAAAGAAGGAAGGAGGGAAGGAAGGAAGGAAAGAAGGGAAGGGAGAAAGAGCTGGACAGAAGACTTATGCCACCCCCAACCCCCCTTGCCAGCTCCTTGCTGTTGGACATGGTCCCATGACACTGTGATGATCTGGAGGTCCTGCAGCCATCTTGTAACCATGAGACAACATGTTCACAGTTAAAAAAAAAAATAAAAGTCTCCTAAAAAAGACAAAACAAAGACACAAACCAGGAATAAGGCACCTGGTTTCTTGATATCATCATTGGCTGTAGAACCAACCCCAAGACCAACTGCTGACTACTTGGTAACTAATGACAAATGTATTTATGACAGCTGAAAGCATTCTTAGATCACACATAACCCATGGATATTTAACATTTTCTTACTTGTACTTGGTTTTTCCATGCAGCTAAGTCCAGTTTCTTCCACTGTAAATGAATCCTTTCCCTTTTTATTTTATCTCAGTGGAGACGAAGTCTTGTTGGTTACCCATCTTTGTGTAATTAAGCCTGTTAGACATGGGATGGCTATTGTAAAGTCGCTCACAATCCAGTTAATGGAATCTACTTGCTTATCTTCAGCTGTGATGGTGAAAATGTCACCACTCTGCCAAATCCTGGCGGTTTTGGCAGAAGTGGGTGGGTGGCAGGCATCCTGTTGCTTTCCTTCTTGGTCTCACGGCATCATACCCTCACAAGCCACCATACCCCCGCCCCCATGTGGGAAGACACACGCTGGAAGTCTGCAGGTCTGCACAATTCTATCAAACAAAGATAAGGAAAAATTCAGGTCAGTTTCAGCCACATGACCTAAACCAGTTTCTGTTTTTATTTTCACTTTGTATTATGGTAATTTAAAACTTATGCCAAAAAGGAATAGTATTACAATCCCCCATGTACCTATCACTCAGCTTTAACAATGAATAATTCATGACCTTTTTTAATGCTATGCTCCTACCCACTTAACTTCTTCTCATATTATGTTGAAGTAAATCCAGACATCATATCATTTCATCTACATACATTTCAATTTGCATCTCTGAAAGCTAATGAGTCTTCCAAAAGTGTAACAACAATATTACTAGCTTACATAAATATAATTCCTTAATATCATCAAATATGCAGTCCGTGTTCATATTTCCACCAATTACCTTTTAAAAATAGGTTGTATTCTATATCTTTTTTTTTTTTTTAACTTGGCACAAAAGCAGCACATCCTCATGGAAGAGCTTTTGCAAAACATGAAAAAGCACAGAGAAGGAAATTCAGGCTCACCTATAATCCCTGGAGCCCATGCCAGTAAGTTTGGTGCCATGCAGAATTAGAAAAAGATGGACCTTCCCAGGAGGCACAGCGCTGTGCCAAGATGTCAGCCACGGTGTGTTCTCTCCAGAGGCTGCACTTGTGCCTGGCAGAACCAGGCCATTTCCCTTTCACAGCCCTGAGTAGATCATCAACGTCTACGTTTTGGAGCACAGCCTTTCAGATTTTCTATGAATATATACGTAATTTTTACATAATTGTTTTCATACGGTGCATTCTGTTCTGTGTGCAGCTTTTTTCACTTTAATAGAAGACCATAAACATTTTCCCATGTCATTAAATTTTCTTCCAAACCATGACTTTCCGTGGTTGCCCAGGGGTACCATAATTGATTTAAGCAGTGGCCAATGGTTTAGGCCAATTGCCCTTAGAGTGTGGTGCTTGTCTTTCGTAGATAAAAAAAAAAACTCAGGCAAGAACATTATGTCCTTCTTGGGAGAAACACTGAAACACACAGGGGATCACGCATGGCATGATCATGTGGTTTTAAATTGGTTCCACCTGTTGGTTTGGGACGAAAGCAAAGGTATGGTTCCACTTAGTTCAACGCATGCCTTGAGGGGCAGGGAGAACGGTCCCTTGACATGTTTAGATTCCTAGGAATTCCATAGTAAACAAGAAGCTTCAGTGGAGAGCAGCGAGGCAATTCAATGGGACATGTTTATTGGGACAGTCACTCCCAAAGTTATGCAACCAGGAGACTTGGGTTTGAGTAACCAACCTCAGCCAATATCTGAGGTTAGTGGAAGGCAGCAGGCTGAAGGGTTCTCTTGAATCAGTTTTGTTGGGTTTTAGGGCATGAAGACAACCATCCTTGGATGCAAACCTCCAGCTGATGCCTTGTGAGCAGTTATCATCAGAGACTCAAGGAGCTGGCCAGGGGATTCTCAGGAAATTGTCAGCTCATAATCTCCATCTCTTGAGAACTAGGATAAACATTCAGGTTAATTGCAAAGCATCCATTTGCCCAAACCCACAAGCCACAGTCAGTCCTAAGCCTGAACCACAGTATTTTCTACACTGGCCCTTATCTTCACTGAATCCACTGAACTAAATGACTCAGTTTAATGGAGTCACTGGGGCAGGGTGAGGTCAGAGGGCAGATGTAAACCAGAAATCCCTAACCCCAGAGACCCACTCCCTGTGGGTCACAGAGTTTGGTAAGTGCCTTGAAATTCCTCAGATGGGTAAGCCACTTAAATGCAAATGATCCATGTTATATGTTGGGCAGCCTAGAGCAGGCTTTAGAAGGAAAGTCCCTCTGATTTTACATCAACTCATAAAGTGTAAACATAGATAAGGAGCCCATATCATTGGGCCTTGATGGAGGGCATGCCTCGGGATAAGAGAAGGCAGAGTCTGGGGTCCTCCCCAAAGAGGCCTTACATGTGACAGGTGACCTGCCAGGCATTCTGAAGTCCCAAGCCCATCATTGAGCCTTCTCTCACTAGCTTCCAGGGAAGGACATTTTCACGCAGAATGTCACCCCGTTCTTGTATCAGAAATGTGACTGGATGGTGTGTTTCTCTCCTGCGACTGCTAGGACAGTGTGCCATAAACTGGGTGACTTAAGGCAACAGGAATGTATCCTGTCAGAGTCCTGGAGTTTGGAAGTGTGAAATCGAGGTGCTGGTGGGGCTCTCCTATCTCCAGGCCTCCCAGGCGGACCCTTCTCTGCCCCTTCCGGCTTGGGGTAACTTCAAGCTGGTGTCCCTTGGCCTGTGACTGCTCACCTCTGATCTCTGTCTCCTCTTCACAGGGCCATCTTCCCTCTGTGTGTGGCTGGGTCTGCATTTCCCTCCTCTTATAGGGAACCAGTCAGGCGGAATTAGGGCCCACCCTAAAGACCTCATCTCAACTTGATTACATCGGCAAAGATTCTATTTCCAAATAAGGTCATATTCATAGGTGCCAGGGCTTAGGACATCAGCACACCTTCTGGGGGACACGATTCAACCCATAATGGATAGAGAGTCAAAGGTCTGGGATCATAGACCCAGTTTTATCACCAATTGCTGTGTGATCCTGACAGGTTACGTGGCATCCCTGGGCCCCGGGTGCCCTCATCTGTCCCCCAGGAACCTTGGGGCCTGCAGATTCGATGTAGTTTGAACAAGATGAGTCAGAGAATATTCTCACAGAGGACAGGGTCTGCCGGTGTGGAAGGAGCATCACAGCTCCGAGGCAATGCCAGGTCCGGGGTAGTGGGTCACGGGCTTCCTATCATGACAGATGGGGTGTGTTGAATGGGGAGTGAAGGGCGTAGCAGACCTTGTCAGAGCCTTTGTCACTGCAGCAGCCAGATCCCCAACTAATGAGCCAAATGGCCCCGCTCCTTCCCCCAAGCACCACAGCCTGACAACATGTGCCCCCCCCCCCACCTCTGGGGACAGCATTGGTGATCATTCTTCTGAAAGCCCAACAAGCCCAGCAGGTGGCCCTTGGCTTTCCCAGCTCGCCACAAAGCGGGCACTAACAGGGGAAGCCCCCTGGGGCTGAGACGACCCAGTAGAATTTATTCCGAGGAAATAGGGCGCCCCTTAGCCCCGCTTAAATATTTAGACAGCCACAGGGCCCGCGTGCCCCGAATGCAAAGCCTGGGAGGAGGTGAGAGCGTTTTAGCACTGGTGAGACTGAAGGAACTTGACATGTTATTGAATTGGGGGCCACTGGAGGTGAAGCCGGCGGTTACACATTCCAGGAATGCGGATGTGGGGCTCTCAGAGTGTATCTGAGCCTGACAGGGTTTGACAGTCTCCGTCTGGGAACAATAACCTGTGAGCAGCGGAGCCGAGGAGGAGGAGGGCTGCTCGCCCTCCCGCCTCTGCCCCGTCTTCTCTCCCTCTGCTCTGAGCTCCCAGGGAGCTGGGGAGGTGGTGGTGGGGAAGTGGCTGCCCCCCCCACACCCCCCCAAGTCTGGGCCACGCTCTGGAATCTCAGAGAAGGCAGACCTGGGGGGTCGGCTCATCGAATGCTTGCAATTCCAGGAGCAGCAGGCTGAGGACAGAATCCATTTCCCGCCCTCCGGGAGCCCCGGGTGGAATGCCATGGGGGGAAGGCGGTCGGAGATGCCAACCCATCCCCCAGCTGGGGGGCCCCTGCAGTGGGGCCGGGAGGTAGCAATATGTCTACGTCATGGTTAAGACCTCGGGATTGCTTTGTGTGAATGGGGTGGGGGGCTTTCATCTGTGAAGTTCAAAGCAGCCTCGCAAACTTCCTCGGCTAATCCTCACTCTGATCTGAATTTTGTCCTGTAACTAAACTGATTACGAGAATTTGGTGAATCAGGCTAGGGCCGGGCCCCGGGACAGACTTCCTCATGCTTTGCCCGCACATGGGGCGCTGGCCCTGGGGTGAGGCGGTGAGGTCTGGGAAGTCAGGCACAGAGAATGTGGGGACAGAGAGGTGGCTCAGGGACCCATCACACAGCCTAGCTCTGTCCTGTTTTATACACATGACACCTAGGGACGAGACGTTCTTGTGAATCTCAGTCTTTTCTGTGACCCAGAATGACAGCTACCTCTCGGACGGCCTCTGGTCATTTCAGTGGGTTCTTCAAGCGCAGCCTGTCCAAGCGCAGCCCAGGATCTCCTCGCACTCAACTCATTCCCTGCGGTGCTGCCCTAGAACTGTCCTGGGCTCCCATCCTAGGGACGCCTGGAGCCCTTCCCTCCCACTGTCTTCTGGCTGGGCCCTTTCCCACAAGAACACACCCAAAGCCCATGCTAACCCCTGAACCATGCTTACTTTCCAGCACCCCAGATTTCCCTGCCCAGACAGCTCTGGGCTTCTCTCAGGGTCGTGCGGGCGTCTGGCTCTGGTCAGTCCTGTGGAAGGCACACTCCGCTGCTGGGGCAGGGGCAGCTGTTCCCACGGAAGGGCATGGGGAAGGCGGGCTCTGCAGACTGGGCTCCTGGCACTGCAGCTGGCCCTCCATAGTGCGGGTTTTGGCCACAGGTCCTGGCCTGGCCCCTGTGATCTGCAGCTCCAAGACCCCTTACCGTCTGGAGTTTCTGACGCCAGAAACCCACCACTGTGTTTGAATCCCTCCTCCTATCTCCAGCTGGTCCTCTCCTCAGCCAGTCCCCAAGTTCTCTTGATGCCACGTCCAGAGTGGGTCTCCCCGGCTCTCCATGCAGCTGTCCCTGCTTCTCTTCTGCTCTCCTGGATGAAACTAGAGACTCGTCACAGCTCTCCCTGCCTCTACACTGGCCCCTTTCCAATTCATTCTCTGGATTCTGGTTAGAAGGCTCTTCTATCCTCTGATCTTGTGACTTCCTTATTATTCACACTTGGAAAAAACTCTGACCTCTGGCTCTCGACTGGGAGGTCACTTCTGTGGAAGCTTCTGTGACACTCCCAGGTTGGGTCAAGGACGCTGTCAGTGAACCCACTGGAAGCCTCACACTTGGAGCCTCAGCACATCCCCACCATACATCATAGGTGTCCGTGAATTTTCTAGAAGTCCCACTAGACTGTGAGCACTGTGAGGGAAGTGGTATCGCATGTGTTGATTCTTGGGTCCACAAGACTTAGCAAAAAGTCTCGGGAAGGTTTGATGTTCAACACATATTCGGCGAATGAACAAAGGGTCTGGACAGACAGTGCCATTGCTAAGACTAACACCTACATCTGACTTCTGAGTGCATCTGGCAAGTCACTTAGGTCACTGGTTTTCGAAGAGAGTTGCAACATTGCTGTTAAGCTAAACTATTCTTGGAAATGTAACAATGTGGATCAAACTCAATTTACTAGATTCCTCTGGAGGAGAGTATAGTCTAACAGGGTTGGAAACAGTCTTTTGACATTCTCTAGGGGATATTTGAGTTACAAGTAACGGATGCGTCACCATGTGTTTTTTTTTTTTTTTTTCCCTAGGTGGGTGTGCAAGTTTGGGGCCAGAGAAGAATTGCTCAGAACAGGAAACTGGAGGCTGAGCTGCTACTAACAGTCCTCGTCCTTCCCTCAGTGTCTTCATGTGTAGCATGGTCTCCTCTGCAGTCAGGAGCGGCCATGTGGCTGGCCGCTGAGCAGACCATTGAGCAGAGTGGCTGTATGGGACTTCTGGGAAGGCTCTGTAAAAAGTAGAGAGTGTGCATTCTCTTCTTGCCGTTCCTTGGTTCCTCCTTCCTGCTGCCTGGAATGCGAATGTAATGGCTGGAGCTCCCTGCAGCCTTGTTGGATCATGAGGCAACCTTGAAGGATAAAAGCGATGTACTAGGACAGTGAAGCAGAAAGCTACAAGGAGCTTGGGTTCCTAATGCGTTTTGGATCCACTATACAAGCTGTTGAGTCTGTCAAGTGAGAGTGGAATAAACCTCTTGCTGAAGGTGTTCCGGTCAGGTCTCTGATACTGGAAGCCAAATACTATTTCTAATTTAGTCAGGGGCCAGATGGTTACCTTACCTAGATTGCTGTCTGCCTCAGTTGGGTCTGCTCCTGGCCCTTAGCCCAGAGCTCTTCTTCCTCCTCCTCCTTCTTCCCATGTTGGCACAGCCCTAGGCACCCAGTAGTTCTGTGGCTGTCCATGAGCGAGTCCCTCCTAACCTGGCAAGCTACGCCCAATCTCAGGTAACGTGTCTGCTTGCAATAGGAGACTGGGGAGCCAAGTTGTGGGGCGGGGAAATTAAACCGTGAACAAGACCCTAAAATGTTGTACACAGAAACTCTCAGAAGCCTGAGCCTTTTCGTTGACTGCGGAGCCTGTTTCCTTGAAGAAACTGTAAGATGTGATTGCTTTCTTGAAATTATAGACAGAAACCAACACAGGATAGGATGTTCAGAGCACTTTGTACAGCTCTTCCAGGGATCCGGGCTGCAAGGGGGACGTGGGGGAAATGCAGAAGATACCCTTCTTCCAGCGAGAAAGGGAGAGAGAGCAAGAGGTGGGAGATGTGCCAGTTCCCAAGTCCCTGGCCTTGTGAGAGTGCCTTCCCATCCCCCATGTGCAGCAGGTCAGCCGCTGGCCCACCCGAATGTGTCACTGCAGGCTTGCGCCGTCTCAGACCCTGGAAGGGGGTGCTCTTCACCCCCTGCTGTGGGACCCTGGAGCATCCCGGAGGGTAGGAGCCCAGGGCTGGGAGAAAAGAATCACAGAGCGGTTTGGCACAAAGTCAGTTCGAGATGAAGTGGGCAGCAGTAATAATAGCTAAGGGCTAGGTTGTTAACATGACACAATAAAACAACACCTCCTTTTGTGATGTTCTTCTTGTTCCTTTAATCCTCAGAGCAATGGCACAGAACATCCAGATTCCCGTGTCATAGGTGAGGGGGCCAGGATACAAGTTGAGCCCGCTCCCAGAGCCCTCTGGCTGGGTCATGGCAGCCTCGCAGCGGGAGGCCGTTCGGGCCAGTGTTCTCTCCACCGCAGCACAGGTGCTGTGGTTTCCAAATTAGAGTAAGTTTGGAAAAGGAACTTCTTCCCTTTAGTGTCTTCTGGCAGTGGCATGTTTCCATCTGCGTGTGGCCAGAAGGGAGAGGTTCCAGGCTGCAGTCTGCATGGTGCCAGGGGACAGCCAGGGTGATGGCCACAAGGAATCCTCTGCTTTCTCCGTCCCTGCTCTGTCCTCATCTTCTTCCCAGGAAAAGGGGGCTTTGACGGGCGGCTGGGCAAGTAACATTTCCCAAGGGTGGTATGAGTGGATGACCTTTGAGTATCTGCACCTGGGAACAGGTGACACTTCCAGCGACAGGTGCACTGATTCAAGGCTGGCGCGGTATTTTTACAGACAGGATTCTGTTGGAAATGCTCTAGAGGGCTGTGTGTGCAGCTTGACTGAGAGCAGGTCCTTGGGGACTCATTTACAAAACCTGGTCTCCACCGTCAACCTTCTCCTTTCTCTTTCTTGAAAATGTAAGAATTGTGTAGAAGTATCATTCATCTCTGAACATCTCCGTATGTGTGATTCGGAAACACTTTCTGATGCTCCAAGGATGGGGGGGCTTCTGAGGGTCAGTGACACACCTTGTGACATCACCACAGGTAGGCACTCCGGGGACACGGAAGGAGACGTGGCCTGGGCCAAGAGGGATGCGCTCCTGTGTCTGGAGCTCTGCTGCTCTTGCTTCAGCACCATCTTTTTGCTTCTGACTCCCACATTGATGCCCAACCGTCATTCACTCGCGTCTGGACTTGGGTGTGCAGTGGACACCAGGAACTCAACAGGCCCAAACAGAACTTCCAACCATCCCCCTGCAAATCCTTCACCCACAGCTTCCCCGTCGCAGTCCTTGGAAACCATCTCTCAATATTTCAGGCTGAAGACCTTGGAGCCTCCCTTGCCTCCTCGCTCCTCATGACTGACCATCAGACTCTCAGAAAACCCTATTGGTTCAACTGTCTCCAGAGTCTGACTGCTCTCACCACCCTCACTGCCACTGCCTTTGCCCACGTCCCTCTCGTCTCTCACTTGGATTATTGCGTGACCTCCTGATTGGCCTTCGAGCTTCCATCTTGGCCTCTTCTGTCTACTCTCAACATGTTAGTCAGAATGAGCTGGTTAAAATGCAAGTGGGTTTATGGCAATCCTCTGCTCAGAAATTTCTAGTGGCTACTTGACCTTCAGAAGGGAGCCATAGCCCTTTCCAGGACCCACAAGTACCCCTTCCGTTTGCCGCCTCTTCCCCATGACATGGCAGACCTCATCTTCGCTCCCATCCCCCAATGCTGCTCTGCTCCAACCTCCTGGCTTCTCCTTCAGCACCTTGGGTCCACCAGCACCCCAGAGCCCTTGCACTGACTGAAACTCTCTCCTCTGCCTGAATCTTTCCCCTCCCTGCCTTGGCCACACAACCAGCTCCCTCACTTCCTTTGGGTCCTTTCTCGGTGAGCTCTCCCTGTCTGTCCTATCTGGAATTTTATCTCCCCCCACACTTTGTCTGCCCCCCCCCCGAGGTAGATGCCACTGTTACCTCACCCAGATTCTTCTCCTAGCCCGTCACCCACCCCACGCCGCTGCAAACATCAGCTGCCAATGGCTCCCAGATGTCCTGTTTCTCTGGAGAGTTGCCCTCATGCACAGGTGCGGCCCTGGGTGGGAAGTTGTAGCCCCTTCCTCACTTGCCCCCGGGCAATGGAGAGCCAGGAATGTCCTCATGAGCAGCAGTATTGAGCATTTGCTGTTATTGAAACCAAAGAACATACACTGACCAGAAACCAAGCCCGGCGCGGTAACTAGGTCATTGACTGGTCAACAGTGCAGAACCTTCCTGATCTGAGCCCCACCTGGATGCCTGATTCCACAGCGTCAGCCTTGCTATCCCTCTGGGCTGATGGCAGAGCCAACTTGCTGGAACGCACCCCCAGCTCCCTCTGTGAAGTTGTGCCCAAATGAACCTGTAGAATGAGCTAGGCAATGGCTCTCAGCTTGGTTTGGCACGGTGACAGCCCCCCAAAAAAAGGGAGCTTTCCCCCTTGCCCTTGGTCATTTCCATCTCTATCACACATTCTGATCGCTCACCCCAACGAAGAAGAACAACCCTGCTTGCATGCCTTCCATCTCTTACTTTCCTCATCCATTTAGTTTTCAAATCACACCTGGATGCAGATGGATAGAATTCTCTTGCTTATCATTTGACCGAGACAGGAGCAGGTAGACTGTGAGAGGGAGGTCATCAGTCGCAAGACGAACTGTCGACGGCTTTGGACAAACAAGCAAGGATCTGGGATCCTGGGAAATCACCCAGATGGGGAAGACTAGACCGCTGGGATCAGAAGCCATCTTTACGAGGCTAGAGAAAACAGTTGAGAAACTGGGCCAAGTTTGTGGGCCACAGTTAGGAGTCCAGGACCCCAGTGTGATCAACAAGCTCAGGATTTGTGCAAGTCTCAGACACGCGGAGGAATGAGGACTCACTCATTCTTTCAGCTCTTATTTACTGAGCACCAGCTACAACTAGACACCAAGTGCTGCTTTGGCTCCTGAGGACGTCACAGTGAACAAAGCAGACACAGTGACTGCTCTCCTGGCCTGACAGTTAGTGAGACAGACAGTGAAGTTACATGGATAGAATGTGAGGTGAGCACTAAGAAGAAAGAAAAACAAAAAAACTTTGATGTTGTCTCTCCAGAGCAGAGCCTGAGAGAGGGATTTGGTGCAGACAGGGTGCCTTTTTTTTTTTTTTTTTTTTGGAGGGAGACCTCTCTCAAATGAAATGGAATGAAAGAAATAGGTAGTGAATGGGAAAAAGTCAAGTAAGAATGTGGTCTTAGGTCTGATCCATAAGAGACTCAGAAATACCCATACAACACTGCAGAACTGTCCTCATCTTGAGGCAAGGGAGACATCATTTTGTGCCTTTTAGTCACTGGGGAGATGAAGTGTGGGGAAAGGTAAAATTCCAGATAGGACAGACTATTTACTTTAGAGAAAGAGAGTGCTCCAGAGCGGGATGGGTAGAGGGAGATTGAATTTTCAGCAGACTCCCCATGCCTGACCTGGGGCTTGAGCTCACAACCCTGAGATCATGACCTGAGCTGAAACCAAGAGTCAGATGTTCAACCGACTGAGCCACCCAGGCACTTCTGGGTCCGTTCTTTTTAGAACCCACCCATCACCTCCAGAGTTGTCCCCATTACCCAGGCTCATGTGATCATTCCACACACACCCCAAGGTCACCTGGCTTCATCACTACGCCAGCAAGAATTATTGCCCACCCCATGATCCATGGCCATCAGCCTGCCTGGCTGTGGTGCCTGTGGTATCCAGGGCTGGTGGGGGGCCGTAAGGCGGGCTGTTACTGCAGGGTGAAATTCCGGTGCCGACTGTCTTCATCTCGGAGCCCCAGACCGCCCCCCTCCCCAAGCTGACCCACCCCAAGCCATAGATTTAAATCTACTCATGCATTCTCTTTGTATCGAATCGGCTGCTGGAGCCCAAGGGAGGGTGAGGACCAGTCAGCATTTTCTCCCACAGACAAATGTTTCTCTCATCCAGCCCTTTGTACAGAAAGACCGACCTTCTCAGGAAGAGCAGCCAGAAAACTCCACACTCCTCATAATCCTACAATTTCCCCCTAATCAGATGTCTAGACACGAACGGTCCCTGCCCCCTTTCCTGTTTGCAAATCTGCCTTGACAAGTCATATCCTCCTGACAGTCCCATGAAAATGTTCTTTATTTGCTCTCTGGGCCTTCTGAGACGCGGTTGCTGGAAATGCTATCAGTCTTTGGATCAGCTCAGTTCTGCTGAAATCACGCTCTGATACTCCTCGGCTTACACGGCATTCCCTCGAGAGGAGCTCTGTTAACAAGGCAATTAGTATTGCTTTGAGTGTAAGTAGAGTTCTGTGGGGTTTGCGGCCGGAGAGCCCGCCGGCCCAGCTCCATTCAGCGCTGCGGTGACTTGGGGGAAGTGCCGTTCCCCCAGGGGCCCGGACCCGGACCCAGTTAGAGGACACGATGTGCTTCTGAAACACAGTGGGGAACCGACGCCCGTGGTGGGTTTCAGCTTCCATCCAACCGCGGGAGACCCCGAGGGGCTCTCCTCTCACTTCTTTCTCTTCGTATCCTAACACCATGGAGGCTTAACGCAAAACCTCATTTATTTATTTTTAAATTAGAGAAAGGATAATGGGGATCAAGGGCTGTCCAGAGAATGAATCCCCGGCTGCTTCCCAGAGGGGCGGGGGAACCTGGGCACTGGGTTCACAGTCCTTTTCACCTACACCTCCTTCCTAGACCTACCCAGCCCTTCCCTGGTGGGAACTGGACCTGGTGGTCATGACCAGGGCTGACCTCACCCTCAAGGTCAGACATGGCTGCAACAAGTCCGCCTGACATTTACAGAGGGAGTGTCTTGACTAGGTTTTAAAAGCAGTACGTTGGCTCAGTCAGTTAAGAGTCTGCCTTTGGGATCAAGTTCCGCATTGGGCTCCTTGCTCAGCAGGGAGCCTGCTTCTCCCTCTGCCTGCTACTCCCCCTGCTTGGGCTCTCTCCCTCTGTCTCTGTCTCTGACAAAGAAGTTAATAAATAAAATCTTTATTTATTTATTTAAAAGATTTTATTTATTTGACAGACAGAGATCACAAGTAGGCGGAGAGGCAGACAGAGAAAGGGAAGCAGGCTCCCTGCTGAGCAGAGAGCCCGATGTGAAGCTCGATCCCAGGACCCTGGGATCATGACCTGAGCTGAAGGCAGAGGCTTTAACCCACTGAGCCACCCAGGGCCCCCAATAAATAAAATCTTTAAAAGAAAAAAGAAAGCGGTACTTTGGTAATTATGGTACCTATGACATTTGGAGCCTCTACTTGGGATCAGATGATAGCTCTACCACATACTAGAGGTAGAACCTTACTGTACATGTTTCCTCATCTGTATAATGGTTCCTATCTCTTAGGGTAGAGTGACGATCAAATGAGTTTATACATGTGAAGTGCTTAGAATAGTACCTTGTACATAATATGTGCCAAATCCATGTGAGAGATGGAAAAAGTATTTTTGAAAAGCTTTACAGTTCAAATATTATAAGTGGGTATATAGCGAAAGCAAATTTTTTTGACCTCTTATCTGCAGGCTTCTAGTTTCTCTCTCTAGAAACAACCATCGTTACCAGCTCATTAGCGATCAATCCAGAAAAAGTCAAAGCTCGTGTAGGTGTATAGATATTAATCTAGAAATGCACAAATGGAGAAAGAGAAAGCTATAGATATGGACATCTTCCAATTAAAAAAAATAGATCTTATATATTGGTGTGTACTTTAAGAAAAACGTACAGAAGGGGGCACCTGGGTGGCTCAGTCACTTAAGCATCCGAGTCTCGGTTTTGCTCAGGTCTTGGTCTCAGGGTTGTGAGACTGAACTACCCAGCTAGGCTCTGTGCTCAGTGCAGAGACTGTTGGAGAGTTTTTCTCTCTCTCTCCCTCTGCCCCTATCCCTGCTCTAATGCATGTGCTCTCTTTCTCGCTCAAAAAAATAAAACAAAAACACACACACATACGGGAAAGATGTAATATAAATGGAAAAACAATCTAAAGATGGTTCTTTGTTAATCCTTGCAGATCTAGCTCCTTCTTAACTGCGGAATAGTGCCCCTTTGTCCGCTGTGCAGGGCTTCCTTTAATGGAGCTCCTGCTGGGGGACATCTGGGTTGTTCTACCTCCTGTATTTTGACTGTGTTGGCTCCTGGCTGCTCCTTTCCTTCCCTCTTCCCAGTTAAGCATGAGACTCCTTCATGAATCTTTTTTTTTTTTAAAGATTTATCTATTTATTTTAGAGAGAGTGTGAGAAGGGGGAGGGGCAGAGGGAGAGAATTCTCAAGCAGACTCTCCGCTGAACTTAGAGCCCAGTGGAGAGTCCAGTCCCACAGCCCCAAGACCATGACCCAGGCCAAAATCAAGAGTCAGATGCTCAACCGACAGAACCACCCAGGGGCCCCCATGAATCTTTGCATGAAGAAATGGAAGCAGATCCTTGTGTGCCTCCAAATGGTCCGGGCAGCAGGCTCCTTCCCAGGTGGCGGCCCCCGGGAATCCATAAGAAAGAAATTCAGGACACCTGGGGCTTGTCAGTCTTCTGCAAGTTCGTCAAGCTTTAAAATAATTTTAAGCTATTTTCAAGACACCATCCCAAGAAGATATATTTGGATGTAGAAATAGCTGCAGATTACAGACAGATTACAGTCTGCCTATGTATTTGCCCATCAAGCCTGTGTGTCTGGTCTTTCAGAATCCGAAGCACAAGCCATTCAACTTACACAGCCGTTTATCTCACTTTCTGATTTAATTGTGTTTTTTTCTCCCCGTTGCTCTGAAAGAACATTTAATTTTAGCACCGCATAATGATGGTTCTAAGAGACAGTCTCTCTTCCATCCCAACGGGCTTTGCGACGCAGGAACTTCAGGTATAAATAACAATTGGCATGTTAGAGTATTGCCCAAGGATTAATAAGATCGAAAGACAAAATTATGTCTCAATTCTCTCTGGAATGGGAAACATCTTTTTCTAAAAGCGAAGGCTGGAGGCAACATTGTGAATGGTGGTAAATGTGTCTGAGTCACTGAGAGGTCGTCTGGGACTCTGAGGCTCTGAACAATGGAAGCTCGACGTCTCAGCCCCTGTTGGCCACCCCGCCTGTCTCGACTGTGTCCCTCTGGTTGACTGTCTCTCAGAGTCCTCAGTTGGAAGGGGTAGCACAAGGACCTGGTAGGGGGCGAGAACCACCTGGGCTGAGCCTGGCCGGCAGCTCAGGGCCCATACACGGCGCTCCTTTAAAGCCCCTGACGTCACTCCGCGGCGAAGCCCTTGGAAGGCACAGAGATGAGGGAAAGGAGTCTGGCAGCCTCTCTGGTTTCTCTTTCCTTTTTAAATTATGTCTTTGCAGAGCGAGATTGAGGGAGCCAGGGCCCCCGGCCTCACAAAGGGCCAATGTCTGTGGGCTCTGGCCGTCTGGAAAAGCCCATTAGGCTGGAGGGGGCCCCCGCCACGGTTTCATATGGTTTTCATATTACTGGGCTGGGGCTGACTTCTGCGAGCTTCCTCACCACAATCCTTCTGTGATTCAGGGGGAAGGGAAGGGCAGGCCGTCTATAGAGAGGCTTGCACACGCCTGGAGGAGCCAAGGGTACGATGCAGAGCAGGGGGCCGATGCAGAGCCTCCGAGAGCAGGTACCTCCAGGGACCATCTCCTTGCACTCCTTCCCCAGCCCCCAGACCCCCCCCCCCCCCAGCATGCCTCGTCTTCCCCAGGACTCAGTATGGCCTCCTGTCTGCTCCTTTCCCAGAGGAGGCCTGTCGGGGGAACTTGGCAGACCAACAAAAGCCATTAGCAGCGTCTGGTCTGGCTGGAGCGGCTGGCCTTGGGCTCTGCAGGGCAGATGCGGGCCGCTCCCGCCCTCAGCCGCCCCTTGACAATTGCTCCCCGAGGCCGGTTCCGTTCAGACAACGGTCACCCAGAAATCGGGTCACCCACAAATCGGGACGGTCGGGCAAAGCAGGCTCCTCCCGGATGCTGCGTCCATGGAGAGGCTCGGGACACGGCTCATGCGTCCTGCGTGAAGTCCACGATGCCTGTGACCGCAATTAACGATCAGTCCCACAAAACCATATTGAGTTTTATAGTGACCGAGCTCCAACTACATACACGGCGCGGCGCTAGTGTAAGTAACCGAAGGGAAGAAGCACAGCTAAGATTTATGGCACCGGCCCTGGCGCGGCGCACGTTTTACCGTGTCTTGTCTGCCCACTCGTAAGCCTCGTGGAGCGGAGACTGCTACGAGTCCTATCTTTAGAGGGAGGAAAAAAGCCTCAGGAATCAGCCACATCAGTAGGACAGAAGCCGCAGGTAAGGTGGTGGGCGGCAGATGACCCCAGGACCCTGGCCAGTGTGGCGTGACCGTGACCGTCCGGCGGAGACCCCCTGAGATGTTCACCTCAAGAATTCAGCGTAGCCACGTCTAACTGTAATGGCTGCTCCGTGAAGTTTCTTTCCGGCTCTGGAGTCCTGCTTATGAACCCAGTGCCTCACCTGCCCCAACCTTTACAGCCAGCACGGCTCGACCCCAACCAGCTTTCACCACCGCTCAGACTCGGGCGCACCGCAGCCTAAGGGACAGGAGGGAGTCACGGCCCGAAGAACCCCCCTCAAGCTGAGCAGACCCGGCGCCCCCTTCGTCTTGTACCCCCTTCCGGCTCCTGACCCCTCCCCGTGTTCTGACACTGACCTTCCGTTTCCGCAGGGACCGGCTGCCCCCCCCCCCCCCCCCCCGAGCTCCTCCTCACCCTGAGCCCCGTCCTGTGGCCTTAATGGAGATGGGGTTCCCCTGGAGTCCGGCTGCAGCTGCGAGGTCCCTAGCAGGGATGGGGAGGAGAGAAGGGAGGTGTGGAAGATCAGCTACAGGGAGAAAAGATTCCAGTTCATGGCTGAACTGGATCCCTTTGCTGGGAAATGGAAGGACAGTGCCCTTGGGGCTTCAGGCCTTGGGTCGGGTTAAGGAGATTGAAGGAAAGAGGAGAGTGTTGTGTCTTTTGCCTGCATTTTTTAACCCCGGACACTGCATTTTATGGTAATCTGGTCGTGACCAACAATGGCACCTCCTCCTTCATCCTCATTTCAAGGCCCCTTCTCCTCCGCCTGGCCACCTCCTACTTTTTCTGCTCCCTTCCTCAAATAGCTCAGCTCAAACTGTTCTTCAGCCTGTGGGGGTAGAAGACTCCGTAGAGTCTGGACCCAGTTTACTGCCCCCACGTACCTCCTTCTCTCATTCCCTTCATCTCTAGCTGAGCATCCACAGTCCACGTTTTCAGGGACTTCTTGTAAAACTGCTCGGCCCCTTTCCATCTCTTTTTTCACTGTCCTTTCCCGTCAAAACAGGAACCCTAGGGGTGCCTGGGTGACTCAGTGGGTTAGGGCCTCTGCCTTCAGTTTGGGTCGTGGTCCCGGGGTCCTGGGATCAAGCCCCTCGTCGGGCTCTCTGCTCGGCGGGGAGCCTGCTTCCCTTCCTCTCTCTCTGCCTGCCTCTCTGCCTACTTGTGATCTCTGTCTGTGAAATAAATAAATAAAATCTTTAAAAACAAAACTAAACAAAACAGGAACCCTACTGAAATCCTATTCTCTGTGCACAGGCCGATGCACAAGGCTGGAGAAAACCCCTCAGGCACGCGAGTTACTTTCACTGTATGTTCCTGACCGCCAACCTCAAGTCAGCCCTGAGTCTGCTCAGTCATGCCAGGAGGTGTTGCTAGGACCTCCCGCAGCTGCCCCATGACTCACACCTTCTCCTCCGTTCCCCCATGCCTCCTTCCCTGTTCTCACTCCCAGGCGATGGCCTCGCCCCCCCCCCTCACTGCAAGAATGAGCAATCCGAAGAGCACGTCTCCAGGAGAAGGGCAGGCGTGGAGCTCTTCCAGGCCCTTTGACTTACCAACCTCACCTCAACCTTATCGACACTCTTAACTCCGACATGGGCGATCGCTCAGTTCCCACAGCCTAAACACGAGTGTGTGGGTGCAGTTTTGTGTATGTTTCTTTCTTCAAGATGTGTAGATATTTCCTCCTATTCCTTCAGTTCCTCATTTATGTTGGGAATTTGGATTGATGTATAAAAAATAAAAAAAGAACAAGATGCATTGAAACAGTGAACTGATTAAAGCAAGGATTAGAGAACAAAGGCTTAGCAAGGACGGTGTGAGATAGTTACACCAGAATATTCAGGAAAAGGAGTACGCCTTCGGTGAACCCCGAATCTCAGATCTGAGCTTCCTAAGAAATGGAATAGTGTGTGGTTGTCGTTAAAGAATGAAAGATGTCTCTCACCAGTCCATTGACATGGTTCATAAAATAAGCGAGTTTTGAAATCGGGGTTTTGAGATCCTTTCTGTCATGGAAACCCCCAAAGAAGGGTCATGGTGAGGTCTACTCTATCTGTGGTCGTGATAAAGTCACGGGGGTACAGAGGCTCCTTACTGGAGACCTGAAGTAGGTGCTGATGAATGGGATCTGGAGGAGCCATCACGAGCAGTAGGGAACAGTCATCAGCTGTGAGGTTTCAGAATAAGCAAACACCAAGCACCCCAGGGACATTGCATTTGCCGCAGCACCAGTGTGGAAGAAGTAAAAGCAGGCACGCATGCACAGAGGTGGATGGACAGAACTGGGTGGGCCAAAGAGGCCTGTCTCAGGAGAAGACTCTCAAAGGCCCATTGACCTGCCCCAAAGGTCAAGGAAGACACTGAAGAACCCCTCTCTTGAGTTTATTTTGAGCAGTGAGAAACGATCGAAGTAATTAAAGTCATGAGAGAGACGCACAGGTCTGGTAACCTTCAGTGATCACAGTTCTGCCAATCCAAGGATTATTCACAAGGACCACGCTGCGAATGGCCACGGAAGTCCCCCAGCTGTGAGGTGATGGGGGCCCCGTCTGAGGGATGGCCAATGCTCCAACAAGCCCAAGGCGGGGGGTGGGGGGACTCTTCAGTGGTGTTTGAGATCTAGTTTTGATGGAACCCGCTTTACGGATAGGCAAAAGCTTCAGTAATTATGGTTTTGATTCTGTTTTTATTATCTGCTTAATTTTATATTTTTAAGTTTTTATTTAAATTCCAGTACAGTTAACATACAGGGTACTATTTGGTTTGGGTGTACGATACAGGGATTCAACACTTCCACACATCGCCCGTGCTTGTTTCAGTAGCGATGGTGGTTTGTATGACAGCTGTGGAGGAGACTAGATAGAGGAGGGGAGTGGATGTGGAAATGATGGAGACGGTAGAGGCTACCATGTCTCTGGCAGTTACAATTAATATTCCACACGTTTTTGTCCCCCCCCCCCCAGGAAAGGCCTGGGATATTAGAGGCAGAAACCCTGGCTCTTAAGGTTGTGGTAAGCTTTCTTCTGGTACACCACATGACCAGATTGGCTCTGGAGGCTCCAGGCAGTAGAGGTAGCTAGAGTGGGGGCAAGAGATTTTAATTCATACCGTGAAACAAGTCCTGGCAAGAGCAGAGGGCAGGAGAAGTGACAGGGAGACTGCCCTTGAGTCAGGGCTGACGGCCATCAGTGTGGCGCTATAAGGTCCACAGATATTTTCAATATCACTCCTGGTTAACTCATTGCCACTGAGTTAACTTTTTATCCTGTGCTTGCTGCCTTCTGGTCACAAGATGGTTGCCACAGCTCCAAGCATTTTGTCATCACATCAATGTCTCGAGCAGAAAATAATGGAGTGGGAGGGGGCAGGAAGCAAACCTGTATTTCTTTTACCTAGCTGGAAGGAGTTTCCCAAAAGTGCTCTTAGAAGACTTCCTGTTGTCTCTCATTGGCCATTCTTTGTGGCAAGGGAGCCTGGGAAAGGAAGTATCTGACGGAGGGAATGGGATAGCTTTGGTTGGTGTGGATGAATCATGATGCACTCTTTAAGGCTGGGCACATTTCTATTCAGAACAAAATAGGATCTTGTTGGTCAGGAAGAAAGGACAGCCGGGAAAGAAGACGGTGTCTAAGGGCAACTTTACAGCATCTTCTATAGGCATCATTGAACATGGTGGAGGGAATACAGGCTTTGGGGTAAAAAGACCTGGGTTCAAATCCTAGCTCTCCTGGTTTCCACAGGCTGCCTGTGGCTGCTCAGTTTTCTACCTGCAAATGGCAAGATTATAATTCCTGTACGTACTGTCTGACACATAGTAGGGGCTCAGCCAATGGTAGCTATTGTTGTTCTTACTAATAAACCATCAAGTACTTTCTCATAATTTCCAGTGTTCACATTCTCACCGCTCTTTGGGGTAAAGTGTCTACAGTAATTTCTTAGACTAAGCAGAGATGGCCTGGGGCCTCCGGGGGTAAAGGGGGAGCTTAGATCTGGAAGTGTAAACCTCTCTACTCTCTCCCTGCCCGGTGTGGTTTTGATTGCCCAGGGCACGTGGACCAGCCATGAGAAATGCCAACTAATTCCATCTTTCTGTCTTTCAGAGAGACAGAGCTGAATGCAAGCAAGGAGACGCAGAAAGCTCCCTGATGACTCCGGTGGCAGTGGGGGTGGAGGGCAGCATATTCTGGCCTGGGCAGGCCCTGTTCTATTTCAGCTTTGTGAACTGGGCCCCCCTATGAGTCAAGACCCCAGAAGAGATTACTCATTTATACACGGAGGAGAAGATACATTGGCGATCTGCTCTTTGACCTGCCTGGACGTCCGCCTCACCCCGTATGACCAGGAGAGTTCTCGCTCCTGCTGGTGCGAGCGGTTTGGTGGGGCTGACCCTCCCCACAATGTCCCAGGGCTGGCAGGTGATCTAGACCTGGTCAAACAGCATTTTCTATCCTCTTGGCCAAGATGATCGACTTTGGGCACGTAACCCGAGGCAGGCCAAATAGACTCCATTCTGGAAGTTTTGCTGCGGTTCCTGGGAAAGAGGTCTTCTCGCTTGGCTGAGAGTTACTAGCTGGATGGCGGACAGAAGCCTGGAGCTGCCAGGGACAAACCCTTGGCCAGAGCCTGCCCAGGGAGGCAGACAGGCAAGAGAGATGCGGACCAGAGACCTGGGGCCCACGGATGCTGTCGCAGCCTATAAATCCAGCCATGTTTGAAACCACCCCATCTACCTTCGGATTTTCCAGTTACACAAGCCCAGAAATTCCATTTAGATCCTTTAACGGGTTGGATTTAAGTTTCTGTCATTTTTTTTTCTGCGGGAAGTATCCTGACTAATTTGCAAAGATAGATTCTTTTCCTAGCCTCCCTAGATAAAATGAAAACCACTCCAGCCGCTTTGCCACTCCTGCTCCTGGCTGAGACCAGTCCTGCTCGCTTAGCTAACAGCAGGCTTATTCCTCAGCACCAAAGGCTGACACTGTGACCAACCCGGTCTCCAACAGTGACCCAAGGGATTTCGGTTTGAGTAAGAGACAGCTGTGAGCAGAGGCTCGCTGTGGAAACCACTCAGGCTCTCTGTTGCTTTGCTGACTCAGGCTTTCTGTAGAAATCTCTTTTCATGGTTTCAAGCAATTAGACATCTGCCATGACACTGAGGCCCATTTACTACTGGATTAGCCGTCCACGTGACATTCATATCGCCTTCCTGAAAGCATCCCTGTGCCCCCTGGGTGCCCGGCTCGTGACCGTTAGCTCGTGCTCCGTCAATCAGGCAGCCAACGGGAAGGCAAAGTTGAAGCTGTGCAAAAACTAGGACAAGGTGGTCCCTACTTTTTACCGACTTCACCTTTCTCCGTCAACTAAGTGTTGAATGAGGCAGAGAGATGGTGTCTTCACGGGTTGGAAAGGATTCTCCACCCGCAGCCTTCCAGAGGCCGTCAGGAAACTGATCTGTTCCACGGCACAGGCTGGAGAGTCGAGCCATCTCAGGGCATCTGGCCTGTCTCCGGGGGCTGGGGGGGGGCCATCCTGTTTGTACACATGCTGATGTCGGGGAAGGAAGCTGCCCGGCTGGAGGCTCTGCCGAGGAGAGTTTATACATCTGGCATCTGTCTATAAATACTCTTTAATTTTCACCTCTTGCTCAGGCACCTCTCTGCCTTCGGCTTTCTTAGCATCTCTTCTCAGGGGAAAGACAGTGAGAGTCAGCCCAGTCCTGAGGCCTGGCAGGATTGGACAGGGGGCCTCGGGCATCCGTGTCACGTTCGTCTGTCCTTCCGCACCCTCCCGACCTCCGACCTCGGTGGGTTGGCTTGGCCAGGCACACAGTAGGCGTGCAATCCCGCCATCCCGGAGCATAGCGCCTGAGTCACCACCATTCCAGGCTCCTCTTCAGGGTGCCCCACGGGGTGCCATTTCTATAGGAAACA
This sequence comes from Mustela nivalis, assembly GCF_964662115.1. Classification (NCBI taxonomy): domain Eukaryota; kingdom Metazoa; phylum Chordata; class Mammalia; order Carnivora; family Mustelidae; genus Mustela; species Mustela nivalis. Next base: position 25,916,991 of record NC_139023.1, on the reverse strand, counting down.
ATGTGAAAGGGACCCCCTAGGATTGGGCAACGGAGCAACAGCTCTTAATCTATTGTGTTAACGGCTAGAAGGATGAATGAATGAACCAAGGAAAGAAACCCTGGCTGGCGAAGCTTTGGCCTCCCTATTTGGATACCCAGGACGTTCCTTCTCACCAGCCTGCCTTCACGTTCTGTTTGTAAAGAGTGGCGACATGGTATCAGCATCTGGAATAATTCTGTTCCCGTATCTGACTGCTTACTGTGTAAGCAATTTCACGGCTTATTCCAGCTTCTGGACAAGTTCTGCTTCAGCAGCTCATTTTTCAGGTTCCTGGCCCTCACCGTCGTCCCTCTCCAGATCTGTGGCCCCTGTCCTCCTCCTCTCTCCCACCTTTTACTCCTGCTTGATCCTGCCAGGACGCCTGCCCCTGGAACATCAAGGCAGCAGGCTCAGTCGTGTTAACTTCTTTGTTTCTCGGGCGAAAACACGGGTCAGAAATGGACTACGATTCAAGTCAATCACTGTATTTTTCCCATTTCTGACATTATCCTGGTCATAATGTTTCTTTTCTTTCTTTTTTTAATGTTTCTTTTCTTAATTCCTTTGGTCCCTCAAAACTTTTGGCTTGAGCAGGCTCCTGGAGTGTACCAGTCTTGCCCGTGGGCTCCAGAGGGGGGAGCTGGCCCCTGGGAGAGCCCCTTGTGCCTGAGGAAGCTTGGGGTTTCCCATTGAGTTTGGATCCTACCAAGTACCAAGTACCAAGTGCCAAGTGCCAAGTACAAAGACTTGAGTGTCAATGCTCTGCTTTCCAGCTTCCTAATCCATAACCTTCCATAACCTGTGAGATCCCCCTCCCCTGTCTGAGCTCTCAGCCCAACCTCACCCAGTTCATCCATCAGCGCGGCCTCTTCTGCCCTCACCCAACATCACGTTAATTCCTCCACCAAATGCTCTCTCTCGTCCACCACTACTTCTCCTTCAAGGTCCACTTTGACTCCCAGCTTCTCCCAGGAGCCCCCAAGGCCACTCCAGCCCCGTAGATGTCCCTCTCTCTCCTGGAGTACAATTTGGCACGATTCTAACGCATCACAATTTACCATCTGTTCCTCCTTCTGCAGATCTCGCCTTCCTAACTAGACTAGACATTCCTTGGAGGAGGCAGGGATCCCGTCAAATTATTCCAGCGACCTTCCCGTGGCCTCCCCGACACGTGGCGATTAAACAAATCAACTCGACTAACCCTACTTCAAAGTGAAATACTATCTTATTATTATTATTAGTAGTAGTAGTAGTATTTGCAAAAGCAGCAACTTTTTCAACGTTTTCGGCATCACGTGGATGAGGACAACTGAAGGTACCTATGTTTGCCAGGGGAGTAGGATGAACTTTCTGTCCACGACGGAAATAGAATCTTCTCCTCCAAACCCCTGCTGGAACCGGTCCCCATACATAACGGTCACATGGGCCGAGCAGAGGAAGCAGCCGAAGGCTTTGTGGATGATTACGTGCGCAAGTGGGGCTGCGGCGCCTGTCACCAGCCTCCAGTGTTCAGCAAATGTGCTGCTGGTCACCGCGTCAGGCCTATTGTGAAGCATTATCCTGGCTCTCAATGGAGCTGGTGTTATGTAATAGACAGAGGGTAGAAAAGCAAAACACCGAGCCATAGACCAATGCCACGTTCCTTTTTTTTCTTTCCAAAGCACTTTGCAGAGTAGTTTGTTTATGGGTGGAATTCAATTAAACCCTAACCCCACAGACTCAATCCTGAGTGATTTCTTTTTCAGGCCTTGAGACTTCTGGACAACACGAAGAGGCGGCTGGATGGGATGCTTACGTGAAGTGCAAGAAGGGAGACTCGTTCCTCCTCCCCCACTGGGAATAAGCTGACTGGCTTGGTTTTGCCATTGCTTTCCCGGGTGACTGGTCCTGAACTTCCCGTACTCTGACCCCAAATCCATGTAGGTGACATCCTGGTCAGATCACGGTCCTGTAGCTGTGATCCGCATGGCCCTGGGGGGAAAGGCTCTTACCCTCACAGGTGGTTTGCAGAGCCTCTTTTAGCCACTAGAGCCCTACCTGTCCCCCACCCTGTCCAAAACCCCCCTGCCCACCCCCTCCACGCACAGCTGGGGACCACAGCCTCCCCACCCACAGCAACCTGCGGCTCTCTTCATTCTTGCATTTCACACATTCCATTCCAAGGACAAACCTCCTCCTCCTATAAGACGAACAGGTGCACTGAAGGCTGAGGACAGCGGAGGCTTTGCCCCCAGTAGCTGGACAGTAGAGCCGACTGAGAAGTGGGCAGTGGGTTGGGAGCTGCGGGGCTCTGGAGCCAGACTGTCTGGGTTCAAATGCTCCCTTTCCCTCTTCCCACCTGTGTCGTCTCGAGCAAACCGCCTCCTTTCCTGGGTCTGGCTCCACCTCTGTGAGTGGGGATGGCACTGTTGATGAAATGAGTCAGTACGTATGGAGCACTAGGACCAGTGCCTGGGACACGCTCTGTGCTTAATCAATATTGATTATCATTGTGGGGGGGCATGCAAGTCCGCTAAGGGCCAGGAGAAGACCCACATGAGACAGTGAACCATAGAAAACCACATCTGCCAGTTCACACATGGAATCTGCTCTGTTCATTTATTTTATTCACCATCTACTTATCGACAGCTGGGATCCGCCAGGTACTTGTTAGATGCAGAGAATACAGGGCTGGAAAAAAATCATAGCATCTGCCCTGTGAGCTTCCAGTACAGCCTGTTTGTCCACTCACAGCCGGTCTTCGAGTGCGGGGCGCAGCCCCAGGTTGCTTGTTATGAGCGTGGTGCTGGCCACAGGAAGCTTCAGGAAGGTTTCCCAGCGCTCTCCAACCAGGCAGACTCTCCACGGACATCCTTGATCCCCTTCCCACTTAGATTCCAGGATCAGCCATTCCCCCAAATCCTGGATGAAGTCACCCCCTCGGCTCTCCGAGACACCGCCCCCTTTCTCTTCTACGTCCCTAGAGAGAGTGCAGGTACCTCAAGCATGCTCCATGTTCCTGCCCCACCATTTCAGCTAGAGCTTTGCTTCTCCAAAGCATCTTTAGTGGATGTAACCCACCTGTTTCGTTCTCTCCAAGCCTTCCCCACTCCCGCTCTGCGGCTTCCTAGTCCTATCCCCATCCTGGGCCGTTGGCCTAATTCTGCTCCCCTGATACCAGAGCCGGCCGTCAGCAGCACTCCGTCCACCTGCAGCTCAAAATCACGTAGGACTGCAAACCCAGCCTCTTGATCGGTCTCCCAGCATTCGTGGAAGGGGTGAGGCAACAGCGAGCTGGTGCCCTGAACAGCCAAAGATCCCGCCCCACTTCTGTGTTCTCCACCCCAGCCTTCAGGTCCCCAGGTCCTTCCCTTCCACACTTCCAGCTTCCTCAGGCTCTTGCCGCTGCCCCGTTCTCAAAGCACAGGAAACGCACACATTCATTCATTCATTCATTCTTTTCACAAACATCTGGAAGATGCTATTATGCACTCTGTGCTGAGAATTTCTCTAGGTTCTGGAGCCAGAGCAGAGAAGAAAACAAAATCTCTCCTCTCACGGAGCTTACACTCTAGTGCGGAGAGATGGAGAGTAAAGCAACAAATCATGCAATGTGTCCGATGGTGAAGAACACAATGGGCTTGAAGATTCATCCACGGGTCGCTGGGCCTGGCAGCGAGCGGCTTGATACCCCTGTGCCAGAGCCCGTCTGAAAGAGATCATTCCGTCTCTTGCCTGCGGACTGCCAGAAGCAGGGCCCCACCCCCCGGCTCTTGGCTCTCCCGTGTGTTTTGGCAAATGAACACCAGGAAGGCTCCAGCTCGGTCTTTCTAGCCAATCTCCTCATCTAGGCCCAGAGAAGGAAGAATTTGGGAAAGGACTGGACTGAGTTAAAAATACGTGACTGCCCCTAACTGATTAAGGGACAATCCAAGCTGGAGGAATAGATCCCTTCATTCTCATACCGAAGATATCCAAGCTGTGTAATTTACAGGGCATTTTCATATGTCTGATCTCGTTGGATATTAACATATCGTATGTCACAACATCTGTTAGAATTCATTTACCCTTGAGCTAAATATATTTACCAGCTAGCATGGGGGTATACAGTCTGTGCAAAAGAAAAAAAAATGATACATTTTTGTTGTTATTTGCTTTTCAAGCCAGTTACAAAATATCTCAAACTGCACGGGTGGGGGGGGGGGTGTTCCTATCTTGAAAAACTTAAGGTCCTGGACGGGACAGCTTTACATTCCAAATGAATCATTAATGAGCCCCGTGTGACGTCCCCAGCAGAGATGCCCCTGCATACCGATCTGCACGTTCCTCGTGCCTGGCATGTACATTTCTTCCACCGGCTACATTCTGCTGTGTGTAGCTTCTATTCTGGGGTGAAGTTGTTTCTTTATATAGAAACCTTGTTACATCAAGCAAGTCCATGAGTCATTTCCTAAAAGCCGTCCCATCAAATTTTTCTCATCTGCTCTTCATTTTCTTTTTTAATCGAAAGGCAACTGCATTAACAATGTAGATATTGTGTTGAAAATCCTAAACTTTCCTGGACTGCAATTAGAATGGTAAAGTGTTTTGGGGGCGGCTGAATTTCATCTTCCTTTAAGAAATGCGCACATCACCATTTGTATTTTCACGAATAGAGTAACTTACATACTTTTCTGCTCACTAGGGCTTCACTTCTGTAATTCACACGGTGGTCTATGATACTGACCGGCCTGATACAGTGGTGCTAATTAGAGCTCAGGAAGAATTTGATGGTGACAGCAGTTTTTGAAAGCTAAATAAAGCAATGAGAATCAGCGACTTTGCCTTAATCGCTCTTAGCTCCACTGTCCAGGGGGTTTGAGGAATGGAGGGAAGTGAAACTTGTACTTTCCCCATAACACAGGTGGATATGAAGAATTTTGATCTCCTTTTAGTTTTGTATATTACGCTAAGGCGTAATCAAGGCTGCGGGGAGATGCTTTGCCCTCTGTGCATAGACAAATAAGGATGCCTAGAGTGTCTTTGGTGACCTTTAAGGCACCCCCTACGGGAAGTTAGAGGGCAAATATTAGGTGTGTCCAATCTACTTAGGAATTTGAAACCCAAGCTTCTGTCAAACAATTGGCTCAATTGTCTGATTCTTTCTGAACCTTTCTGCTTGGGCATATTTCCTGATCACAGTACCTGGTCGTGTGTCCCAAGAGCACTCATTCCTGGGGAACCAAGCCCGATATTTATTTCTCTCTTATGTTCCTTTGTGCTCTGCACAATGAGTGAGGAAGGGCAAGGGCGGATGGCCATGCTTGAAGGAGTCTTCCCACTGGAGAGAAGAAGAAGGAATTACCTACAAGAACATTAGCACTATCAGGTTGCAATGTTTTTTAGACTTTCTATTTAACCGAGGGAGCCCTTGACAATGGCTTTATTAATAACACAGTAATGTCAGTTCCTAATGTTGTTCCCTGTTCTTGGGGACAACGGGCACCGTGAGCTTTCCTCCTCTCAGTGAAAATACAGTGGAAATTCATTTGTCGTTCCAAGTATTGTTTAAAACTTGAATTTATTCTGAGTTCTGCTCATCAAATTGTTTATCAAATTCATCGTCTCTATTCCCAGAAAAATGACTTGGGTTGTGAGGGCTTGAGTCACTGAGAGGAGAAGAAAAAAATCAGGTTTTGCCCTGAATGTTAAAGAATTATTTTCACCTTTTCTTTTACCTTCGGTTTATATAGTGCATTGAAAACAAGACAGAAGGTGGAAGAAACCTTCCAGAGCAAGAGAGAGAAAATCTGATAGAGAAGCGTGGGGACAGAACTGGAGAAGGCTGGTGCCTCTTTTTTCCTGAGTGTGGAAAGGGGAAATGCAGGCCGTTTGCTACCATAGAAACCGACCCAAGTATGTGGGAGGGGGAGGCAAGGCCCATTCCGGGAACTTACAGATCTGACTTTTGTCAAAGTTAAAGTGTTCTAGTCAATAGGTGATCTTTGTAACGGCAAGAGGTGTGTGTGTGTGTATGTGTGTATCCTTTTGATTTAATTGAGTTCCAACTGGCCTCCCCTCCAACTTTGTCTTTGGAAGCTAGTGATTCTTTCAGTGTCTTTCAGTTACAGCTTCTACTAAAACAAAAGTTAACAATTAAAAAAAAAAAAAAGCCATCAAACCCCCACCATGTAGCTCTATGTCTCAGACATCTAACATACACTGCAGAGAGCCACTGGATGAAAACCTCACGTTACACAGATAGTTCTATTATTCCTTTTTTCGTACTCTTGAGATTTCTCAGGAAACGAGCAGTTTAAAATTAATTTTCTCCAGAAATGCTTGGGTGTTTGTTCAGTCAGTTAAGCCTCTGCTTTCAGCTCAGGTCGTGATCCCAGGATTCTGGGATGGAGTCCCGCATCGTGCTCCCTGTTCCGCGAGGAACCTGCTTCTCCCTCTTCCTGCCTCTCCCTCTACTTGTGCTCTCTCTCTCTCTTTCCAACAAATAAATAGAAACAAAACCTTTAAAAAATAAGTAAAATGAATCTCCCCCCCCCCCTTGAATCCAGTTCTTTTTAATGTTTAAAAGTGAATGCTGAAAGCACTAGTCATCCTCAGCACAGTGGCAGGACACGTGTCCTCCGTGTGCTGTTCCTTTACAAGTCCGTGCTGCGGGCAGTCACCTTTCCTTTTCCCTTACCGGTCTTTTAGTCCTTCCCAAACCATCACAAGGGGCAGAGGAGCAGTGGGCCAGATGTGGGGAGGGATCCTGAGGGAGTCAACATCTGTCTTCCTGCTAGGAAGTGATAGGAGAAAAGATACCAAATCAACGTAAATGTGTCCCTGTGAATGGCGGGAGTCTCCGACACTGTGAGCATTCCTGAGCGGGTTGGGCAGGCTCTGCTGGGCAGGCTCTTCGCAGGAATATTGTAAGAGGGAGTTGGACTAGATGCTCTATTTTATATATGTACAGTTTTAGATTCCCAGCAAAACTGAGCAGAAGGCGCAGGTTTCCCAAATAGAGCTCCTGCCCCCACAGGGGTGTGGCTTTCCCACCGTCAGTATCCGCCCCCCGCCCCCGCCCCCGGAGTGTTATCTTTGTTTATTTTGACCTGTATTGACACATGACTAGCACCCAAAGTTTATAATACGGTTTACTTGTGGTGCCCCTTCTGTGAGTTTGGACAGACGCACAGTGCCCTGCACCCGCTGTCGCAGTAACCCACAGAGTAGTCACGCGCCTTAGAAACCCTCAGTGCCCGGCCTGATCATCCCTCCATGACGCCTCCCCCCGGAGGACCACTGATCTTCTTCGTGTCTCCTTGGTTTTGCCTTTTCCACAATGCCCTATGGTCAGAAGATACAGGCCTTTTCAGATGGGTCTATTCCACTTACTAATATGCGTGTAAGGTCTTCCATGTCTTTTCATGTCACGATAGCTCCTTTCTTTTTAGCGCTGCCTGTTCCACTGCCTGGATGGACTCCCGTCCTTTTCAGTCGTGTGTGTGTTTCCGTTGACTGCAGGATGGCGCTGACCGGGCAGCTGCACAGGTGGAATGAAAAGGAAGGAGCAGCTGGACAGCTACGGCCTTCCGTGCAGGAGGAATGGCTGAGCCTCGGAGTTCAGAATGGGCGATGATGCTGACACTAGCGGGTCACTTTCGTCCCGGCCGGGGCAGAGCCCAGGACTCCACACAAACAGGATGTGTGCGGGCTTGTTCAGTACAAGTGACAGAGATCCCACTCAAACCAGCTCAATCGCAAAAATGACCGTGTTGACTCTTGTGACTGGGAATTTCAAGGGGTAAGTTTGGATTTTCAGGCGCGGCTTCACGCAGGGCTGGAAGAGATGCCATCGGGGGCCTGGGCCTCTCTGCCTCGCACCTCGGCTTTCTTCTGGGTTGGCGTCATTCTGAAGCAGACACCCCCACGGGGCTGCCACACCAGGGCTCTCTGAGCTCCACGCTTACTCTATTAACGATAGGGCAAATGAGGCATCCTTTTTGCCAACAAAACTCTCAAGGAAGAATTTCCCTGGGCCAGCCCTGAGTGAATCCCAGGGGCTTACTGGTATCCACTCCTGCAGTTAGGGACCGGTATGCCCCCCACTACCATTACCTGAGCCACATGAGAGCGGGGGAGGGGATGTATCGAAGGGACTGTTGGGGTTCTTATTAAAGAGTGGAAACGGATCTATGTAAGTGAAATTAATAGACAGTTCCTGTACCAGACGAGAGGCAAACAGTTCTAAAAAGCAGAGCTGGGTGTCGACACATTTCACAGAAGCCAGGAAAATAGTGCTCTTAAATAGTGGTCTTAAAGCAGTCAACTGAAAACTTCATTATATTCTTTTGTAGTTGAAAATTAAATGTCTGGTGGAGTCTGATCTCTCCTTTTCTGGGCTCACATGTTCTTCAGGTCCTGGACAAGTAGAGAGGAACTGTTGGGCTCACAGCTTCATTTCTAGCCTTTCTGTGGAGACTAGAAAGCGAAAAACGTTTCCCAGACTCCCTTGCAGCTAGGGTAACGGATACATAATCGCATTAACTAGATGCACTCAGATTTGCAAGGCAAAAGCAGGGATAACTCTATCTTTCTGTGGCTTGGTTGCTTTTTGCTGTAGGGCCCACTGTGGAGATACTGGACTTTTCTGCCAGGTCTGTCTCTAACTTTGTGGGTTTTGAGGGATGGTAGAGTGGAAGAGGGAACAGCTCCCAGGGTGGGCCAGTTCTATAGCTCTGGGAGTCATTTCTGCCTTTCTACAAATATGCATGCCTGTAAGCAATACACAACCTTTTCAATCACTTGAATGTTTTCACAGTCTTCCTTGACTCCCACAATCCAGGTTTTTCCATCTATCATGTAATCCTCTGGCCCCTGGAGCTTCCCCATCAGTGTTTTCTCACACTGTATTGAAATTGCTCATTCATTTCTGTCTCCCATGCTACATGTAATGGTGAAGACTGTGTCTGTCCTGTTTGCCAGTGTAGACCCAGGACCTAGCAGAGTGCCTGTGATATCCTGGGCCCAGACATTCAACATTGAACTTCTCTTCTGTTACCCTAAGGGCTTCCAGAAACTGAATTGTCTCCAGAAGTTCGCAGATCAAAGATGAGCTCTAAAGATCAAAGGAAGTGACAGAAACGCCAGGGGCTGAGACAAAATCGGGACTTGGCAAAATACTTTTTTTTGCCTCTCCTAGTTTCTCATGTTCCCCATCCCCATCCTCATCTCTTTTAGCTCAACAACAACAACAACAACAAAAACCCACAAAAACAAACAAACAAAACCCCCCAAACAAAAAAAAAAACACCCCCACCCCCACCACCACCACCACCACCACCAACAAAACAAAAGAGGGAGAGGCAGCGGTTCACAGGTAAACCATCTCATTGTGAACCTCCTGGCTGTTTTCTATGTTCTTCATCCTTCTCAGACTTGGGCCCCATCCCTTATAGCATCTGTGACCTAGGAGGAATTTTTAAGCTAAGCTAAATGTTTTCTCATTTACAAGATCAAAGTGCGGGGCCTTAGAGATGACCACAGATCCTTTCACGCTATTGCCATCACAGGGTGGGATCTGTGGCCCTGAGCCTTGACTGTTAATCTCGGTGGGTCTGTGATTGCTTGACCAACGGAATATAGCAGAAGGGATGCTGTGCGCATCTCCATACACAGGCCTTAAGAGGTTAGCAGAGGTGCTGCTTCCTGTCCTAGAATATCCTCTCTAGGGGGAACTGCCCGCCATGCTGTGGGGGAGCCAGACCTAACAGGAGTCAGATACTGAGAGAGACTCTGGCTAGTGGCGGTTGTCCCAGGCATTCCAGCTGAAAGGCGGACATGTGGACGAAGAAGAAGCCATCTTGGATGTCCAGTCCATCAAGGCTCAGCTGATATCTGAGCCTTCAGACGACTCCCTCCAAAGGCACCAGCCAACATGAGAAGCCCGGGGCGAGAACCGCACAGCAGAGCACAGTCAACCCACAGAACTGTAAGCCTCCAAGGTCTGTGGTGGTTCACTAAGAACAACCTGCTCCTCCCCCTCCTCCATCTCCTCCCTTTCCTCCTCCTTCTCCTCCCCTAACTCCTGCTCCTCCCCTTCTTCCTCCCTCTCCTCCTCCTCTCCCCCTCCCCTCCCTGCCCCCTCCTCCTTCTTCTTTTTAATTCTATGCATTTCCAAGAAGGGGTAACTCTCAGTGTGATCGCTGGAAGCAGGTGGGTGGAGGTGGACCATTTGCTAGGTGTTTTGAATTTGAAGAGCTCCCTTTTCTTTTTCCAACTTTCTCTTGTGTCTTTCTTTTCTGTGTTTTTTTTTTTTTTTTTTTAAAGCACAGCCAGATAATTTAGACCTAAAATAGGAATGCCAAATTCAGCCTGTGTGTGTGATTTTTCAGACAGAAAAATCATAGGCTTAGTACGGGCTCATGGTCATGAAAATCAAGCTCCAGAAGCAAAAATGATTCCAAGCAAAATTGCCCTGACAACTGTTGTCATGTCTGTGTATGAGTGTGTGTGTGTGTGTGTGTGTGTGTATGTATGTACAAAGCAGTTAAAAACTTTAGACTACAAAATTATTTTACTATGTAAGCATCATGGAATTACAGGCTTTTGGGGGGGGGAGGGTTAAAAGAACATGATTACCTGTAATTACAGTCTTGCTAAGTTTGATTTTATGGAAGAACAAAATTCTAGTTTGATTGTTCCCACATAGAAAGACATGGTGCCTATTGGAAATGCTCTTTTTTTCCTTCTGACTCAAGTGGCTAAGTTTATTTCATGTTTGCGATCTTCCTAGAAGTCAACCTTTTATGTTTATTGCCAAGGTTGTTTGTGCGCCTTGCTAATTATGTTGCTTGCTACCAAGTCTCAAACAAAGTTTGAGATAACCCTACTATCTCCCCCTTGAGTTTCTACAGACACCTAAATTGATAGGCAACAGGGTAGCAACTGGGTCAGCCTCATAAATTCTGTCAGTTACTTGGTCAGTTAAGTTCACAGCCTCAGGGGGAGTCAAACTAGATGCCTGACAGGCATGGATAAGGGAATCGGTTTATTTCACCTTTTTATATTTCAGCCTTTATATTACTGATTGCCATCCCCCCCCCCAGAATAAAAGCCTCCGGAACACGTGGGGGCCCCAAGTTAGAAGGGTGGGGTTGGGATGGGGGTGTGGGGGGTTGGGATGGGGGCGTGGGGGGTTGGGATGGGGGCGTGGGGAGTAGTTAGCCCGCATCCCCTGACGCACGCTGCAGTCAGTTCCAGCTACAGAACGTTGCTTGGATGGGGTCTGCCGCAGAAGCCTTTCCCTAAGGAGACCCCAAGGGGCAGGATTTGGGGATTTTGTGAGTGCGAGCCCACAGCATCAAGTCACTTCACTGAGTCTTGCCATTTCTTGGAACCAGAAGCAGAGTGCTGCGGACCCCTCCCGGTTCCTGACTCCCAGGCCGGTCGGCACCCAGAGACAGCCGGGATAACTGTTTTCTTGCCCTTTCACAGCTCACAGAGGAGGTGTGACTGTGTGTGAGGCGCGAGAAAGCTTGTTCTATAATTACTAGTGATTCGCCGGAGTGCGCAGTACACCCACCCGGCCTGCGCGTCCCTGTGAGCTGGTCGGAGGCTGACCGGTCTGCGGCCCCGCGCGCCGGAGGCCGAGGATGTGCGTCTAGAACACGGGGGACACTACTTTGCCCCAAAGTGAGTTGTCACAGCTCAGGGGAGTGGATATGGGGTCTGTGGAACCGATGGCCTTCGTAGCCAGATCTACGATCGGGGGCACTCAGGCCACGGCAGTCAAGTCCCAACGAAGGAGAAGGGCGTAAGCCGGGCAGCAGGTCGCGCGCTCCCGACCCCGAGGGCACCCACCCTCCAGGCCCCGGCCGCCGCCGCCGGTCCCACGCCCGCCGTCAGGCCGAAGCCCCGCTTCCGGGAACCCGAGGCGCCCCCAACCCCACGGCCACAGCCTCGGCCGCGTGCCCGCTCAGCGGGCGGCACCCGCGCCCGCCGCTGGCTGCGCTTTCGGCTCGCGCCCACACGCTGCCCCTCTCCGGCGGGCAGCCCCACTTTCCCCGCGCCTCACGGGGCCCCGCACGGCCTCCGGGTGCCCCCAGGGGCGCGGCGCGCGCCGAGCGGCGCCGGGGGCGGAGCCTTTCGCGGGGCGCCTCGGGATTGGCCGCGGGGGGCAGGGGGCGGGGCCAGCCCCGGAGAAAACAGCGCGCGCGCAGCCCGACTGCAGTCCCAGTCCCGAGCCCGAGTCCGAGCCCGAGCCCCTGTTAGTCCGGGTTGCCACGCAGCCGCGCTCCCGAGCCTTTTTTTTTTTTTTTTTTTTTTTACCGGGGACCCCTCCGGCCGGGTTCTCCCGCCCGCTCCCGCGCGGCCCAGCAGTGGTCCCGCCCCGCAGGTAGCGTTCCGCGTGGTGCAGCCCCGGCCCGAGCGGCGATGCGCCTCATTCAGAACATGTGCACCATCGCCGAGTACCCCGCCCCGGGCAGCGCCGCCGCCGCCGCCGACTGCTGCCTGGGGGCGGCCGGCCGCCGCCTGGTCAAGATCGCCGTGGTGGGGGCCAGCGGCGTGGGCAAGACCGGTGAGTCCTAGCCCTCGGGCCAGAACGCCTCCGTCCCTGGGGCTGGGCGTGGACGGCCTCGCTGGGGGCTGCGTGTGAGCGAGGCGTGGGGGAGAGGCGGGAGGGCAGCTGGCCTCCCGTGCCCTCCGACTGATCCGCTGCCCCTCGGCGAGGGCCTGAGCCAGCATCGCCTCCAAGCCCCTTCTTCAACAGATGAGGAAAACGGGGACCCCAGGAGGACCAAGCCTCCTCCTGGGCACCGCCGGGGCAACTGGGATTAGAACTTTGGGGTTCTTGAGTCTGTCTGGCGGTGCCTGGAACAGAAGGGGCACTTAGGGAACGGAACCCCTCCTGGAGGTCTTTAAGGTTCAGAAAGACCTTTGTCTCCTGGAAGCCTTAGGTGTGGCTCAGCCGGGCTCAGAGGAGGGGGGTGAGCCAAATGACCCTTCCAGCTGGACAGAGCCATAATTCACGAGGCCTTGGACGCCTTCTACCCCCCTCTCCGTTGTGTCTGGAAGAAGGGTCAAGGAGCTGCAGGGTAGGAATTTGACTTGGTGGCTGCCCGGCTTGCTTTCTCTGCCGGAGTGGTTTCCCAGGCTGGGGGTGGGGTGGACACCGATTTCACTTCTTATGCCAGAGTTAACTCTCTCTCCTTTCTCTTTTCTGCCCTACAGCTCTGGTGGTCCGGTTCCTCACCAAGCGGTTCATTGGTGACTATGAAAGAAATGCAGGTGAGGGGGCGCATTTGGGACGAGTGTGCTCAGCTAGCGCAGTACTGCCCTTAACCATTTTCCAGGGTCTCCCAGGGAGCCTCCCTCACAGGACAGTCTGAGCATCAGGATCCTGCCACTTCCAACTTTGCCTGCCCCTCCCCTGCCCCCCCCCCCTTCCCATAACTGCCATCTGGCCTCATTCCATTCCTAGCCCATTCATCATTTTATCAAGTGCCTGAAAGTATTCTCCTTGGTATGTTTTAACTATAGGGACCCCAGTTGGAAGCACCCTTTGTACTCAAGAGCCTCTCCCTTCAAAACACTCCTGCAAAAGTCATAAAAAAAAAAAAGATGGTCAGCTCCTCCCCCACCCCTCTCCCTCTCTGTTGGCCGCCTTTCAGAGGTGACCTTTTAAAGCAGAGGCCAAAGGAGAGCTGTTGTAAACCTAAAGTTCTCTTTTCTTAACAAAGACAAAAATAACTAGATGGTAGAATTTGAGGAGGGGAGCTCCCAAATAAACGAGAAGACACTATTTCAATCTCTGTGATTAAAGATGGCCACCGGGGAGGCTTAAGGGCTTTCTACCTATGCTCTGTTAGCAAATTGCTTAAATCCGTAGGCCATATTTAGTACCTAAGGGGATTATTTGAAATGTGCTCTATAAACCATCCTGAGATAAGGCATGACAGTCTTTTGCTTTGATGTAGATCTGGCTAACATGGTGTCACATTTTTATTCCAACTGATGACATTGGCTGTGCATTTACTAGCAATATTTGCCTACCAAGTTGTTAATATCTAATGACTAAGCGGATGTCAGAGAGTAATGAAGTACTAAATTAAAACAAACGGCCATGCATGCTGAACAAGAAAATTTACTTCAAGGAAATACTCTAAATATGGGAGATCCATTTAAAATGAGCTACGTCAGTCTCCACAAACTTGTAAACCGTGCCTTGGTTTTAATAAATGCCCTAATCTGGGGTTCGAATTGCAGTTGTTTAAAAAAAAAAAAAAAAGCAGCTGAAATATGCTCATTAAGTAGAATAAACTATAGCTTATTTGTGTGCATTGGTTCAGGTTGTATATTTTTTCCTACTTAAAAAAAATCCCACTATGTTTTCAAAGTTGTACAAGGAGGAAAAACTGTATGTGAGTGTGTATGTATGTGTTTATATATATATATATATCCCCCCCCCGCTCTTTATAGGTAATCTCTACACCAGACAAGTGCAAATAGAAGGTGAAACCCTGGCTATTCAAGTTCAAGACACTCCAGGTGTTCAGGTAAGAAGCTCTGAGATTCGTGACTATAGTCCTCCTCGGCTGTGGAATTGTTCAGTTGTTCTCAGAATAACACGTTTTGCTGAAGAGGAGGGAAATTTGAGGGAGGTAAGACTAGGCTTGTACATGTTGCTTGTCACTTGGGTTGTCTTTGGCTATTGATCAGTCTTTGCCGGGCTTCATTTGGGGGATGTGGCTGAGGACAGAAATCTTAGGAGGGTTCTACCCGGCAGGAGAGACCAAACCAAACCCACACGGAATTGGCACCGTTGCCTTGCCTTAGTTAAAACGATCAGTTTTTACCTTTGTGTATTTGGCCCTGAAAAACCAGCCATTTAGGTACAGTCTTGAAGTCCGTGGGATCACTTTAATATTGTGGAAAGTTCCTCTGTAGACAAAAGAGCCCTGCTGGTGTATGTGTGTGTTTTTTTTCCCTCTTGAACTGGGCGGTTATCCAGGTTTAAATGCTTCCAGCTCCTATCTTCCCTTCCCCAGACGTACTGTCTAGCCAGTTAATTTCCCATTTTGTGCAACTACAAAGTCTCTCCGCGTGGAGTTCTCTGCAGGTCAATTTTCCAGTGGCGTGTGGGGAGCTGCACTATTATTTATTCCAACTCCATGCAGCTGGATCAACATGCTGTCCAGAAAGCCGAAGCATGTGGGGAGCTAGCTGGTTTATGGCCTGAGACCCCGCATTACTGCCAAGGGCCCCTTAGACCTGGCGGTGTGGCAGAGCCAGGGGCTCTCCACGTGCCCCCACCCCGGCGTGCACCTCACCCTCCGCCCCCAACCTCTTGCAGGTCCACGAGAACGGCCTGAGCTGCGGCGAACAGCTGAACAGATGCATTCGCTGGGCCGATGCTGTGGTGATCGTGTTCTCGGTCACCGACTACAAGAGCTACGAACTCATCGGCCAGCTCCACCAGCACGTCCAGCAGCTGCACCTGGGCAGCCGGCTGCCGGTGGTGGTCGTGGCCAACAAAGCGGACCTGCTGCACGTCAAGCAGGTGGACCCCCAGCTGGGACTGCAGCTGGCAGGCGTGCTGGGCTGCTCCTTCTACGAGGTGTCCGTCAGCGAGAACTACAACGACGTCTACAACGCCTTCCACGTGCTGTGCAAGGAAGTGAGTCACAAACAGCAGCCCAGCAGCACGCCGGAGAAGCGGCGCACCTCCCTCATCCCCCGGCCCAAGTCCCCCAACATGCAGGACCTGAAGAGGAGGTTCAAGCAAGCCCTCTCGGCCAAAGTGAGGACAGTCACCTCCGTCTGAAGCGGGGCTGTCCTCGGGGGTTTGGTCTTCCTGGGAAGGGGGCCCGAGGTCCTTCCGGGGCAGGAACGTTGAATGCTGGCAGGAGTTCGTGGTTCCAGAAAGGGCCGGAGCCGAGGGGCCAGGAGGGCCCGTGGAACTGCTGCAGAAAAGCCGCGTTCTGAGCAGGGGACGGAGCCGCGGAGGCTTGAGAGCGAGCCTGCTGAGCCGCGTTTGACCATGACCCGGACTGGGTGTCTTTTCCTTCCGAGATGGGGAGGGCGGCAGAATCACTTTGGAGTTTGTTCCTGACCTTGTAAATGACAGTCAGTGGTAGTTTCAGCGGCGGACTGGGTGTGTGGCCGACGGGCACGAAAGAACAGATTCGGCACTCAAAGGCTGCCCCCTTTCTTCTCTTTCTTTCTTTTCTCTTTTCTCCCCCACCCCACACCCCCAGAAGAAGAACTGCTTTTTCTCTTACACATCCGATTTGCATCTCCGGAACACCGGTCGTGACAGAATGCCTTTCTAACCTGAAGGATACCCAGCTTTCTTTAAGGAACAAGGAGGAAATTTCTTGCCCCCTTGCCCCCCAAAAGGGCGGGGTTTATGGGCCAGATGTGATGTAGACAGACAGACAGACATCTGTAAGCTTATAGTGCCCACAGGAAGGCGCAACGTCCTTCCTGACCCGGATGGTTATGTTTAGTCCAGCACGTGTTAAACAGTTGACCTCTCAAACCCTTGAGCCCCAGCCTTTGGGTAATTGTGAGACGGTATCGTTTTGTTTTTTTTTTTTAAACTCTTGCATCAGGTACAAGAAAAAAAGAAAAAGCCGTGTTCATTGACTTTGGTGTGATTTGTGTAAAAGGCTCACAGCGATGACGTTGGGTCATTTCCTAGGCCTGGCCGAGTCGTGGCTTAAATATGAAAACACGGTCCTACCGCAAGCGAACAGATAGAGGGGCCACCACCAAATCCCCGACAATGCACTTTAAAAAGCCACTCGTGATTTGGCTTAAACTGTAATTAATTTATTTTATGTACAGTAAACGTCATTTTAAAAGAGCAGAGGCCTGACTTGGTCTTCATTGAAGTGTTCGCATTCTGTCCCTCACACAAAGTGTTGCTCGGCGTCCAGTACTTCTTGGTCGCTCGGCTTCAGGCGCCGTGCCTTCCTCGGGCTCCCTCGTAAGTCCCAGGGCAGACTGAAGAGGTGTGTTCTCTCGTCCGCCTTTCACAGGTGAGGAGACAGGCTTACCAATGAGCTAACTCGCTTGTCAAAGCCCCCCTCTGGCCCATGCCTGTGAGCACTGTGAATCCTACTTTGCTGCTTTATATTCAAGAGGAGTGCCTCTCCTCTCCATTCGCTTCAGGATCCTCCAGGTAAAGCCAAGACAGATGTCTGGCTCTCTGTCTTCTGCTGTGAAGACCTCTCTCAGTTGAGCCTTGAAGATAATGCTTCTGTCCAAGATGGCTGCTTCTCTCCATCCATGTGGTTTATTGGCTCACCTCTTGGGGTAGGCGGCCTTCCAAAGGTGGACTCTATTCTCACTGGGAGCTGTTGATGGGGGGAGGTTCAGGAGCTGCTCCCTTGTAGCACGGTGTGTTCAAAGCGGCCGGGCCTCCCGCCACATGAGTGCCCATCATCACGAGCAAAGAATGACACCTTAGAGGAGGGCTTTTGTGCACTTGGATCTCCTTTAGGCCTCGGGATAACCCTGGAAGGAGAGGAGGGAGGAAATTCTGCCACTTACAGGGGAGGAGAACAGGCTCAGTTCAGAGTGAGGTTTTCAAGTTCACACTAAGGACAGGAATCAAGGTCTTCTGACTGCAGTATTATTTCTTGATGTTTCATACACGGGGTACCGCTTGCCACATACGCGGGGGCATGGGACCAAGGGCAGCAGCCCGAATGTCCGGCTAGTGAGGGCCGCTTTGGGCCGGTGCCGGACTTCCAACTCTTTTCCCACAGGGGACATAGGCTGCCTGTTCTTGACAGGGCTTCTGGTGATGTCCCAAACCTTCCTTACAAGGAGGGTAGTTTTCTATGCTTATGCCTAAGCTAACCTCTGAGAAGGGTGTGTGTGTCTGTGTGTGAGTGTGTGTGTGTGGGGGGGCAGGGAGCGAAATGGTATCCACATGAAATTCAATAAAGTCTCAGTTCAAAGGCACTAACAAGTTTCTCCAACTACTTCTTGCTTGTTTTTAGTTTTTTTTTTTTTTAAAGATTTTACTTATTTATTTGACAGACAGAGATTACAAGTAAGCAGAGAGGCAGAGAGAGAGAGAGTGCAGGGAAGCAGGCTCCCTGCCGAGTAGAGAGCCCGATGCGGGGCTCGATCCCAGGACCCTGAGATCATGACCTGAGCCGAAGGCAGAGGCTTTAACCCACTGAGCCACCCAGGTGCCCCAGTTTTTCTTTATTTATTTGTTAGAAAGAGAGAGAGAGAGAGCAGGGGGAGCAGGAGGCAGAGGGAGAAGCAGGCTCCCAGCCTAGCAGAGAGCCCAATGTAGGACTCAATCCCCGGACCCTAAGATCATGACCAGAGCCAAAGGCAGAGAGGCTTAACTGACTGAGCCACCCGGGCGCCCCTGTTTGTTTTTAGTTTTATTTTTTCTGTGTGGTTATATAAATGATGTCCAGTGAATAAGAGGTTAAATTTTATGTACTCCACAATGGTCTTCTCCTCATGTTCTGGAATTAAAGAAGATGCAGAGTTTTCCTCGGGGCTTCAGCTCAGAAAGGTGCTGAGCAGGGCTGTACCTCCATTAGTGACTGCCACACACCAGTCCATCTGTTCTCCAAGCCTGCGGACCTCTGGGCAGGCCTCCCCTCCTGCCATGTGAGCTTCACCTCCTCGCTTCCTAGAACGTCATGGCTGCGCCCCACTTTTCCACTCTGCGGCACTCGCTCTCTCATACTTCACTTCAGAAGTTTGGGTGGGTAGGGGGTCTCAGAGTTCTCGTCCATCCAGGGGTATGAAGTGTTACCTGAGAGTGTGCGTGTGTGTGTGTGTGTGTGTGTGTGTGTGCCTGCCGGAGAGCGAAAGACCTTGCTGGAAAGCCCCAGGTCCCAGTTCTGTCCAGTGTTTCAGGCTAACTTAAATATTTATAGTTCTGGAATCTACCATATTTTCTTCTCACGAATTTAGCTTCGTGTTTCATTACCTTTGCTCATCTTTTTCATTATTAGTATTTCTTAATCCCTGTGTGTTTATTTTAAAATTTCTGAACTGCAACCATATGGTACAGAGAAACAGCCCTCTCTGGCCTCGGTCGGGGAACGCCTCCTTTGCCACCCGTGGAAGGAATGGGAGGCCCGGGAGTGTGGTGGAGGAAGGAAAGGAATCAGAATTCACTGAGCATTTATGATGTGCCAGATGATGAAGGATCTCCTTTCATCTTTTGAAGAGTCCTATAAGGAAGAGAATACTACCACTCCCATTTTAAAGACAAGAACACCGAGGCTCAGATCACATCCTGTGCTTAGGGCCACGCAGGGAGAAACAGGGACTGATTCTGTGTATTGAAACCTGTGTCTGGCTCTATGGGGTATCTGAAATAATTATGTTTTCCACACCAACCCACAGTCCATTTTTAGTTCTTCCTGCAGACAGGGAGAAGGGAGGCTGCAAAGAATTAGGGAGCTGACCCACCTCTTAAGAGGCAGATTCAGAAACCACCGCCCCCAGCACACACCCAGGAGTGTCCGAAGCCACAGCCTAGTCCCCGGGCATCCAGCCCCAGCTTCCCAGCTCCCCTCCTCCAAGCAAGTGGCCCTGGGTCCTCTTCCAGGGCCTGCCCTTCCCCCCCCACCCCCTTCCCTCCCTCCTCCTTGGTGGCAGCCCTGGGTTTGTGGCTCCTCCCTGGCCCCAGGCCCCGGGGCCAGCAGCATCTGCTGTTGCCATCAGCCTCGCTCAAGGGCCTCCAGTCCCAGGTCGGTAATAAAAGACGCAGGCGGGGGCGGGGATTGGGGGGGGGGGGGTTGGGGCAGCTGAGCCCGCAGCCCGTCAGCCCCACAACCGGATCCGTGTCTGTCTTGGTGTCTGGCTTTCGAGTTTCCTCCCCGCCGCAAATCAAAACCATTCGGAGTGCTCTGCAGCCTGCCGGGCTGCGCTGTGTGCAGGGGTGGAGGCACCTTCCCGCCAGGCTCCCGCCCGCTCCAGCCTGCTTGGAAGCTGGGCGTGTGCACAGTGTGCCCCTTGTTCAGGAGACACAGGAGATCTCGACATTCGCTTTACACCCCAAGAGGGAGAAAACAAATATGTTTGGTGAACAAGCTTGTGGGCGAAGCCCTTACAGATGAACAACCGAGTAACCCCGGGTCCTGCTTCTGCAGGGGTGAGGGGGGATGGGGACGGCCCTGCAGAGTCTCCCTCTGTAAGTCAGCACTGGACCCTCGGGGGACGGGATGGCCCCCAAGGCGTTAGATGGCTTTATTTATCACAATAAATACACCAGGAAAACTCCTGTTTTCTGCACTCCCTTAAAATCTAAGGAGAGAAGTTTTCTGAAAAGTTCTCACTATTGGGCGCCCGGGTGGCTCAGTGGGTTAAGCGGTTGCCTTCGGCTCAGGTCATGGTCTCAGGGTCCTGGGATCGAGTCCCGCATCGGGCTCTCTGCTCAGCAGGGGGCCTGCTTCCTCCTCTCTCTCTGCCTACTTGTGATGTCTCTCTGTCAAATAAATAAATAAAATCTTAAAAAAAAAAAAAAAAGTTCTCAGGATCCTCATTAGCTCTGGGGGGGAAGAGAACAGGACTAGGGTTATTACTGGTTGTGGCAAGATCCCAGCCACCTCACCTCCCTTCTCCAAACCCTCCATCATCTGCTTTTGTGTTTATTTATTTATTTTTATTTTTTTTTTTAAATTCTATTTATTTATTTGAAAGACGGAGATCACAAGTAGGCAGAGAGGCAGGCAGAGAGAGAGAGAGAGGGAAGCAGGCTTCCTGCGGAGCAGGGAGCCCGATGCGGGGCTCGATCCCAGGACCCTGAGATCATGACCCGAGCCAAAGGCAGCGGCCCAAACCACTGAGCCACCCAGGTGCCCCTGCTTTTGTGTTTAAAGATCCCCTCAAAAGAGAGACGGAGTCTCTTCATGTTTCTCAAGCAGGGACGGTCGACAGCGCTGGTAACACCGGGTTATCTGTTGGTGAGATTCTGTTTCTGGTAACCGGGGTAAAATAAATAATAGTGGTCTGGAGGGGAGCTTGACGGGATTCTTTGTTGTTGGGAAAAACTGCGACGGTCGGGGCCTGATGTAAGCAAAGCCATTCCCATCGGCCCGACCCGAGCACCTCCAGGCCGCTGGGCCCGGCGCTTGCGGGAAGCGGGCCCGAGGAGGAGACTTTGCAAAGGCAGGAGTCGGTCGCTGCGCCATCTCTACAGCTCCGTCCGCGGAGTTTATACCGAGTGGCCGTGAGGTCCTTGGCGGAGGGTGTGCATTTCCGCCGGCTTGTTTTGACTCTGGCCAGCCAGCGTTCAGGTGGAAAACTCTCCGAGCCAGGCCCCAGAGAGGAAACCAGTGCTGCTCCTCGGCTCCGCCTGTCACACCACCTCCAGGCAGCCCGAATGCCTTCAGCCTACTTGCATGTGGTGGCCGTGGGTGTCCGTCTCGGGAGGCCCGTCTCAGAAGCCACGCGTGCTGCTCCGTGGAAGGGCCTATTTAGCCAGAGCAATTCCATCTTGGATTAAACAGTCATTTTGTTGTTTATACAGTAAAACTTAAACTGACCCTGCCCCCACCCTCCCTGCCCCAGGGGACTTACTTAAAAGCAAGCCCGGGAAACCAGTCCCAGGTAACAGAGCCCAAATACAAGGGTGGGTCAGACTAGGTGGAAACATCCGATCAGTGGGGACACGTACTGTCTTCCTAGCTACCAAGGAGTGTGGGTGCCTTTCGGGCGCCAATTCTGACCAAGGTGATAGGCTGGTTCAAATATCTACTATAG
This sequence comes from Mustela nivalis, assembly GCF_964662115.1. Lineage (NCBI taxonomy): Eukaryota > Metazoa > Chordata > Mammalia > Carnivora > Mustelidae > Mustela > Mustela nivalis. The sequence continues at coordinate 25,895,256 of NC_139023.1, read as the reverse complement.
GGCAAATTGTAATTCAATTGGTCACTTATGCATGACCTAGCACGACTGTGCAGCTTTCACTGTGTTACAATCTCATTGGCCACCTGTGCATGGCCAGGCCCAACCACATGGCCTTTGCCCTTAAAAGCTAGTCTGTAAGGCAGAGGGTCGTCGCCTCTTTGCAAGAGATGGCTCTGGCGGTCAGTTTGATTCTTGATGTTTGGTGCAAAATAAAGCTTTGCTTGACCTTTGCTTTGTATCAGTCTCGCTCCTTTAATCACGGACCCATTAGTGGGGGACTTTTCACTCGGCAGTCAGCGTTTCTGGTGGAGGAATTTCTCGTAGGGACATGAGGCCCTGCGGGAGCAGTCATCAGACGGTTACTACCGAGCATGGTGATTCTCACGTGCCCTTGGCCCGCTTGCCCTTACGTGCCATGTTCTTGCCCTTACGCGTCCTCACAGCAGCCCGGTGAGGCAGGCCCTGTGACTGTCCCATTTCACGGTCCCCTGAGACCAGGGAAGCGTGCTGTGGGGTCGAAGAGCCCTGGCTGCGAACGCAGGGCCGCTGGCTCGGCCTCCGGGCTCTACTGTCTTGGAAGTCTGGGGGACCGAGGAGTTACCCCTTCTCTATCTTCTCCTCTCCTTGTGGTCCCTGGAAATGCCTCTAGATTTTCTCTTCATTTGACATTATTCTCCTGTGGAGCCTTGACCATTTTGTGAGGTGACTTGCTTGGCATCCTGGTCAGACCCCACAGCCCTTGGCATCACGCGCCAGCTGCTGTGTCAGGGACGGTGGCCGTCTATGTCTCGTGACGTAAGTGCCTTGTGGGAGCGAGTCGTGCTTTCCAGATGGAGCCACTGAGGCTCGAGGAGCCCCACACTGGGTTTGAGCGCGTTCACACCTTCGAAGGAGCTCAGGAGCGTGATCCGATCCTCAGCCCCTCCTGTTCCTGGGCCCTGAGCCTGAGAAGGAGGCAACCCCAGACAGGGTTTCAGAGGCCCCGTCAAGGGGCCAACATGCCACCTCCCGAGTCCCTTCTTTTTCCCCATCTGTTGAAGGCCCTTTGTAGGATTTATACCACGTTTCCATTATGCTCCTGCTTTTTTTTTTTTTTAATTTATTTATTTGACAGAGAGAGAGCACAAGTAGGCAGAGAGGCAGGCAGAGAGAGAGGAGGAAGCAGGCTCCCTGCTGAGCAGAGAGCCCGATGTGGGACTCGATCCCAGGACCCTGAGATCATGACCTGAGCCGAAGGCAGAGGCTTAACCCACTGAGCCACCCAGGCGCCCCATGCTCCTGATTTTAATTCAAGAGCAGGGCTCTGTCCCACGTCTCCTACCTTCTTACTCAAAACGAACTTGAGTCACCATGAACCTTCGCTTGTGTCCGGCGCCTTCTGCCCCTTGGTTGCCCGCCCAGCTCAGTTCCTCCCAGCAGCAGAGATGGAAGAAGGCGGTTGTAAGCCCGACTCGTGGCCTTTCCCCCCAGCACACAGAGACTGCCTTCGGGGGCCCAGCCACGGCTAGATGACAACATTTACAGTCAGGGACTTCCTTCCTGGGTAATTCCGGATTAGAAGCTTTGTGGTGTTCTTTTCTAAGACAAAATTAACTTGTAAAAAAATACATGAAAGTTGCAAAAGTGTGACCCATGTACAGGTTTGCTGCGGAGAACATTCTGACGATGCTCGATTGAGAGCGGGACTCTCCTCTTCTGAGCCTTCCCGCTTGTACTCGTTGTCACAAGTGTCCTTGTTACTACTTGGTAACAGCTTGGTTTTTAGGTGCCTTTGCATACAGACGTGTGGCGTAAGACATTCCCTCGAGGGACGCCTGGGTGGCTCAGTTGGTTAAGAAACTGCCTTCAGCTCAGGTCATGATCCTGAAGTCTCAGGATCAAGTCCCGCATCAGGCTCCTAGCTCTGGGGAGTCTGCTTCTCACCTCTCATGCTCTCTCTCGCTGTCTCTCTCTCGAATAAATAAATAAAAATCTTAAAAAAAAAAAAAAAAAGACTTCACCTTCAGTAGATACTCACACAGCCCAGAGGACCTGCAGAAGTCCGAGCTGCTCTGTCTGCGAGAGCCCCAGAGTCAGGGACATGTCTGGTTCCCTCACCCTCACCGGCCTGGCCAGAACCCAGCAGAGTGCCCGGAACGTGTCCCTCAATACGTGGAAATGAAAGAATGCACACACTGACACAGTAACAGCGTATTCTTCTTCTTTTTTTTTAATTTTTAGAAAATATAATTAAATCTCTGCTTTAATTAGCATTTCTTTCAGGCTATCGCCATTTTCTCCCTGACTCAGATTCAAACTTCTAGATCAGGGGAATGAAAGAAACATGGGGTTTCTATTATCAGTGCCACTGGTGGGAACATACCTGGACAAAAGAAGAAGAACGGAAGAAGGAGGAGGAGGGGGAAGAGGAGAAGAAGAAGGACTTTGGTGTCTATAAAACCTACTTTGATTGCATCTCAGAATGATTTTGAACTTCACAGTTTTTTCATTAAAATAACATTATTTTATCCGAAAACTAAAATCCGAGACACATGAGAGTTTTAATTTACATTCTACTTCCCCCACCTGTTTAATCCACTCTAGAACGGTTTTTCAGGTTTCTCTTGTCATTACACACATCTTTCAGAGACGCTAGTAATTTCCATGAACCGTACACCTACAAATGTGTGGGTACCAAGCAGTTCATTTTTGCCAGAGTTCTTAAATAATTTCACTAGTTGGGTCTAGGTTTTTCTGCTAGGACCAGAAGGAAAAGTGAGACAAACCGAAAAGAGAGCTCTCTATTTCGATAGAAACAGTAACTCATAAAAGTCCCAGGGGTTGACTCCCTGGACCAGATGCCTTAAGGGGGGCCTTCCTTTGGGAGGGGAGGAAAGCTTTTATGGGCAGAAGCAGCCCTCCAGTCAACCTCTCTCACTACTGTTGCACGTAGACTGGGGACCCTGCCGCGTGAGCTCCAGGGGACAATGCCGCCCTTTGTAATGACAGGCCCAGTTAGGAGGCAGGCAGGCTCCCAGCAGGGTCCTAGCTGCTAACCCCTCCCTTCCTTGCCTTTTCAGCAAGCTCTCAGGTCCGATTTGCAACGTTCCCTCCCCAGTTACATAATCTTAAGGGAAACCAAACTTTCTTCACACTCATAATTCTAAAGCACGTCTAATTTCTCGAGCCACTGCAGATCAAATAGCTTGTAAGCTACCAACACTTGCCAACAGGCGTTTACGTAGAATTCAGGAGTTTGTAGCGTGAATCGGGAAGATCACAAACAGAGGGTTAAGCAGAAATGGGAATTATGTCGAATGAAGCCAACTGAGAGACAGTGAGATACCTTCAGAAAAATGAATAAAAATACAATTTTTTTTTAAAGACCCATTTGCAGTTCAAGTCAAGCACTTTGCTACATGGTTCTCAAGACGTCTGGGCCAGAGTTAGCAAGAGATCGTGGGGTCTGGAGGTGTGTCTTGAACGGCGGCGGGCAGCAGGACAGGTGTTTCCACCTTGGGCAGGTGTCCTCTTAGCAGCCGCTCAGAAGCCAAGGTCTGGATGCAGCCGGTCGGTGGCAAACAACAGCTCAGGAATGTTGAGTGGCTTCAGGAGTCGCGTGGACAGCACGATGACCTACCAGCAGGAGGGGACAAGCACACCACAGACAATTAGGGAAGCCAGTCCCAGGTTATGGGAGGACGAGAAATAAAACACAGTGTGTTTCTCCGGCGGAAGGGCATGGAGGGGGGCACTGGGGAGAAAAGGCAGAGGGTGGCAGCTTGGATGCCGCTGGGTCCCTGGGTCCTGGGTAGAAGGGAGGGTACACAGGCGGGGAAGGCTGGTCTGTGGGACAGCGGGGCTCGGCTTCCCGAACCGTCAGCTGGCACTGGGAATGGCCGTGCCCAGCCGCCACATGGGTGCAGAGCTGAAACCAATCATACCGAAGCTTTGATCCAGTCATTCGACCTCGCTAGAGAGAAGGTTTCTCTCTTCTCCAGGGAGCCTTTGCTCCTTCGGGGAGCCAAGAGAAGGCACACCAAAGGGGTGCATGGCATTGTGGGTGACGGTGGTGATGACTGTGCCAGTTTCCTAGGACCCAGAGCTAGGCGGCTTAAATAAGAGAAATTTATTATCTTAGAGTTCTGAATGCCACCAGCCCAAGATCAAGGTGTTGGCCTGGTTGTGAGGGAAAATCAGTTTCATGCTTTCCGTTTCCTTGTGTCTCTGCATGACTGTCTCTCTGTCCAAATGTCCCCTTTTTATAAGGACACAGTCATATCAGATTAGAGGTCACCCTAACGACCTCATCTGAGTTCGATTGTCTAGAAAGACCTATTTCCAATAAGGTCAGATTCACAGGCACTAGGAATTCAGACTTGAGCATCTTTTGGGAGGGGGGCACAAGTCAACCTCTAACAATGATGGGCTCAGGATGGTATAGGCTAACATTTATCGGTTCCTGTGATGTGCCACGCACTGAAGATGATCTCACTTAAATTCCATGTAATCGTCATCACAACCGTATGAAATGGGCACATTTATTATCTCTGTTTTGCAGACAAGGAAAATCAAGTACAGAAAGATTAAATAATGTGTCCAGGGACACGCAGGAGACTCTAGCATCCAAGTGCCTATCCCGTCACTTTGGTCATGTCAAGGGGTCTGGGCAAGGCTGTTTTACTCCTCTAGTCCACAGAGACCTTTGGGCCTCTCTGGCCTGTCACTGTGGTGACCCTTCCTGCTTCCTTTGATCTGGACCCTTCCTCTGGGGTAGATTTCTCTTTGTAGCAGTGGAACAACTCCCTCCTCAGATCTGTGATGTGCTGGGTAAGAGCTGGGGGCTGGTGAGGTTTTGCACAGGCGGCTGGGTGAGGAGCGGACTCTGGGAATGGAGAAGGAGGTCCTAGAGCCGGAACTCCACAGCCCAGCACCCAAGCAGAGGGTGCTGGCTTCACCTAGCCGCACTGCCCAGGACTTGCTTGCTGACACTGCACACTTCCCTGTCTCCTCCTTCTGTCCCCCCCCCCCCCCACCACCCCCACCGCGACATTGTTCCAGGTGCACCCAAGCCAATGATGTAACCAGCTCCCAGCTCACGGGTCAGAAACAAGAGTCCACACTCCACTGCGGAGGACAGACAGATGGGGCCGGAGATGAGGGGGGAAAGAGAGAAGAAAGCATTTTAGAATTTTCTTCTTCTTGTTAAAGAAGTGAGGGCTATTAAAAAGTTTCCTGTTTCAAACAAAAATCAGCCCTTGCAAGCAGCTATTTTATGGTTTCTTGAAAGAGAACGATCTAAAACAATATATGCCTAATGTCAGCCAAGTTGTATTTTTGGCAGGAAAAGAAACACTGCAATCTGCGCTTGCAGTTGTCCTTGGGCGCCAGGGGATGAGAGCTGGAGGGCATCAAGTCAATGCTAGCATCCCCTAACGCTAGAGGCATAGAGACCATTTGAACACGTGGCTCCGCAGAGGGTCTCCCTCGCCAAGCCTAACGGTCGGCTAAGAATGGGGGCGCCCAGGCCAGCACTCTCGTCGGAGCCCTGCAGAGCCCAGCTCCACTGCAGACTGGCTGCGTGCCCCCGGGAAAGCCACATCCCTTGGAGCCGTTGTCTGCGTGTCCTAGAAGAAGACCAATAGCCTGAGCTGGTAGCCTTGTGGCGAGGAGTACATAAAGTTGAGTGTGTCCAGCACAGGAGGCACTCAGCCGTTGTGAGCTGCTATTTTATCGTGGTTTTGTGATCGGGTCACAGGTCTCCTTTTGAATGGGATAAAAGCTAAGAACTTTCTAGAAAAATACATGTCTGCTCACACACACGAGATTCTGAAGATAGTTGTAGATGAGGTTTGTGTTCAACTAGGAATCATAGGCCACCAGGTAAGAAACCCTCATTCAGATGTTTTTTAAAAATGTGTGCAGGGAAACAGAAGTCCATCGCACACTCTCCAGAAGTTGACTCTTGGGAGGCAGGAGAGGCCCCTCTCGGCCCTCATGTGACTTGCCGGCCCCCGTCACCACTGCTGGCCCTTGTGCTCCTTCCTGAGTCAAAATGGCAGATTCCCCTCTGGCTGAGGCAAGGGCAAGCATAAGGGTGGGCAGGAGCCTCCCAGGATGTGTAAGTCTTGTTGGAAGGACTGAGGAACTTGGAGAGAAAATACTGTCGACTCAGCTGATGACGACACTTCTAGAGCAGCGAAAACCCAGGAGAAAGAATCCATCCCTCAGACGGTGTGCTCGGCTGCCAGCCATGGCTGAAGGACACAGTGGCTTCCATGAGCTCCCCTGAGCTCGATCCAAAGACTGGGCCCCTCAGATATGAACAGGCAGGTATCAAGTATGAGGGCTGAACCAGGGGGTGACCAGGACATGCGTGGGGAGGGCTGAAAAGAAACCGATGGGAAACCAGGGGAGTGTGTGGAGGGAGCTAGGGGCTCTGAGGAGGCCAGAAAGCTGAGACCAAGGACTGTTGCCCATTGGTGCGGCGGGTAAGAGCACAGACTTAGAAGTCAGACCCTAGCTGGGCCTCACTGTCCTCATCTGTAAAGTGGGAATAATGCTCTCCACCTGCCGTGATTTATACGAAGGTTGCACGTGAACATGTATATAAAATATTTAGCGCAGCTGACAGGCTCTCGAGGGGCAGAAAGGGGTACCTATATGATGGTCTTCATTATTGTCCCCACCTTGACTCTTTCCGGCCCCTCTTGTGCTCCCTCTGTCTGGCTCACCGCAGGCCCTGGGGCCAGTGCAGGGAAGGTAGAGTGGCCTGAGCATCTTCCCCAAGTATAAATCTAACTGTATTAGACTATATTACTTATCAGCTTAAAATCCTGACTGCCTCCTCACCCCCCTTTGGTAAACCCAACCCTCCAGAGAGAACATTCTAGAGCTTCAGAATCTGATGGCTGTTCGGCACTCCATACCCCACCCCCTCACCACCGTACCCCCTTCACCAGCAGTTGGCACCCTCTGGTCTCCCTCAACTATCTGCAGTTTCACGGGTAGAACTTTGTGTGGATGCTTCTTTACACAGAACATGAGTCCCCCTACTCTTTGCCTGAAGACCTCCTGGTCCTTCAACAATCTGCTCAGGTATCACCACCTCCAGGAAGCCTTCCAAGACCACCCTTCCCAAAGATGGAGTGTGTTCCCATGGCTGTTGGTATCACACTCTACTCCTTGCTGCCTTCCCTGAGTCTTTCCACTGTTTCTTAGAGCCCAGTGCCTGAAATACAGAGGGTCCTCGGTATCGTGAGTCCGCGAATGATGAAATGAGTGAACAAAGATGAAATGAGTGAACACAGAACAAGGAAGGAGGCAGTGAGTTTAGCAATGGTCAGCAGGGAGTTTCTCACACCGGGAGGCTCTAATGAAAGATAGCTCAAATAGGTCTGGGAAAACTATTTCAAATCAGTTCAACGATTTGTCTAAATTTCCTCCTGGGAAGCACAAGGAGGGCTAAGGCTTCATTTACGCTGTTAGAGATGAGGGTCCTTGAGAATTTCCCCATCTTACGCATCTTTTCGTCTTCAGACTCATCTGAGCATTTGCAGAGGTTTTCAGCCCACCCAACCAAGGCCTTTCTTCATTGTTTGATAAATATTGTTCTAAATACTCTAAAAAACTAGCCAAATGGGGGACAAAAACGTGGTCAAAAATGAGAAAGGAAATGTTTAAAAGAGTCTGAGATTGGCCTGTTAGATCTAAGATGATTTTACAGTCACCAAATGGGCAGTGGCAGGCACATTTAGCATGAGCGAATTCCTTCTAGAAAACTGGCTCTTGTCCAGGCAGCCGAGGGCACTGATGAAGACTTCCGTCGGTGAGGCACAGCTCCCCAGGGCTCCCCAGGGCTCCCCACGGCTCCCCAGGGCTCCCCAGAGCCTCTCGTGTCAGCAGGCCCGGGGGCTCGTGCAGGCTCGTGCAGGCTCGTGCAGGCTCGTGCAGGCTCGGCCCGGGACAGGCTCCGACAGCGGCCAGCCCCTGGCGTTCTCCCCACGCCCGGTCGCCGCGGGCCGTCCCTGTAATCTGCAGGTGCCAGCATCTTGCTGTTCTATTTCTGCCGAACTTGGAGGAAGCAGGGCAGTCCAGGATCTCGATTCCGGATCCATCTGATTTCTAACATTGTGAACTGAAAGCAGCCGGGGATAAAAATGGGTTTTCTCCTTTTTTCTTGTAAACTTGCGAGATTCTTCCCAGTAAAAGTAGCTATTTACAGGCACCGAGAGGCACACTCCTCCCCTTGGTGACCTGCTTTGGGAGCACGGAGCGTGTTCAAGGCACTGCCTACCCCTGCTTTCACACGTGTGTTAAATGTAGAAGGTTTGGGTCATTAGGCCGTGGGATAGTGGATTAATTCATTACAGGGACGTGACCAAGTTTTCTGGAAAACTCATCGCGAACTGTCTGACTTGCTTTCTTTCACACTGCCGCCGCGGTCAGGGGACTGTGCTGCCGGGGTTCCTGAAGAACCGTCAGTGGGACATTTGGGATCATTGCCTCACCTTTGTCCCTTTGGGGGGTTGTGTAGTAAGAAGTCACTCGAGGTGCAAGAAGAAGCAAACCTCACACTGTCCTCACGTAGGAGAGCAGGACAGCACGAGATGAGATTCTAGGAACGTGTGTACCGCCGTCCAGTACCTGGATCTGCGTTTTCTCTGGTGTTTCGGGTTCTGATGATAAGGTTCTAAGCTAATTCAGGCAACAAAGATAAGTTTAAAACCTCCTTGATGTTTTCCTCAGAGTAAGAAACTTCCAAATAAAATAAATCGAGGGGTGCCTGGGTGGCTTCGTGGGCTAAGTGTCCGACTCTCAATTTCTGCTCAGGCCGTGATCTCAGGGTTGTGAGACTGAGCCCTACGTTGGGCTCTGCACTCACTGTGGAATCTGCTTGAGATTCTCTTCGTCTACCTCTCCCTCTGCCCCTCCCCAGCTCACTCTTTCTCTCTCAAGTAAATAAATACATGTAAAAAGAAAAAAGAATAAAATAAATCCGGAATGAAAACAGAAAATAAGGAAATCACTGGCCTCCTCTCCCTGGGCCTTTCAATCAATTTTAGAATAACCTGGAGCCAGGTTTTAGAGCCAGGATTTAAATATCCCGAGCCCCAAGCAAAACCGTGTGTATGAGCATATTCTTGGTCTACTTTGTTTTTTGTTTGTTTGTTTGTTTTAAGATTTTATTTATTTATTTACAGATAGAGATCACAAGTAGGCAGAGAGGCAGGCAGAGAGAGAGAGGGGGAAGCAGGCTCCCTCTTGAGCAGAGAGCCCGATGCGGGGCTCGATCCCAGGACCCTGAGATCATGCCCTGAGCGGAAGGCAGAGGCTTTAACCCACTGAGCCCCCCAGGCGCCCCTACTTTGTTTTCTCTATTACATTCTCACTACATATACAGCTCCAGAAACGTAGAGCTGCTAGAAACTGTGGGTGGGAACATGTGCCCGCCATGAAGAGCAGTGGACGGCAGGCCAACTTGTCCACGGTGCTTTCCTCTGTTTCCTGAGCGAGCCTGTCCCTGTGTCCTCTGGGAGGGTCCCTCCCTGCTGCTCTCCTCCCACAATCTCGGGCTTCTGCGGGCCTCTTGGCCCCCATCCAGCCGCAGAGTTCAGCCTGCAGTGCCTTCTGGGCATGGGGCCCCACAACAGGCAGCAAGGGAGATGGGGGCGGGTGCCAGGCACATGCACTCCAGAAGCTTCCTGCCTCACGGTTGGGGCTGCTTGGGTACAGTGGGGGGAGCCGTCTCTTCGATCCCTTTTTTTGTACTTGGGACAGAGGCCCATCTCCAGCTGCCCCCTTTTTCTCATGGGCACCTTGACCACAACCGGGGGCAGAATGTGGAGGAAACACACCCTTTTAGAGTGCGACAGCAGTCCTACGACACTAGCAGGTGTGGATGTGGTTTCTGGAGTCCATGTTTCATGCCACCCTTGTCACCTTCTGTGGAAGAGAATTCATTTCTGGATGGGCCTTAAGTGGGTTCTATGAGTTTCCTTTGAAGAGCAGGTCCCTGAATGCTTTTCAAATTCTTCTCCATGAGGGGCCTGTGCCATCTGAGGGAACGCCTCCCTCCACTTATTCCCACCACGGCCCTGTCAGTGTTCCTGGCACCCTTTCCTCTGGCTGGAGTTCTTGTGCTTAACAGCAGTCATTCACTATTAGAATGTAAGTTCCACGAAAGCAGGCACGAGTCTGGCTCGCTCACTACCCTATCCTTAGCATAAGAACGGCGCTTGGCACAGAGTAGATATTCAACGAATATTCACTGAATAATCAGCAAATCCCATGTAGTAGATGTGATGGTAGCTCCTGCACTTGGGTCCCCAAAGCACTCATGTAGATATAGAGAAGGTGTGGATTCACAGGAATTGATACAGAAGTCAGGCTCGTTTTAGTTGCCCATAATGTCAAGAATGAATCAATAGGTTGGTGAATTCTCCAGAAGAGCTACTTTTATCTTGTGCTATAATAAATAAGCAAAGTTTCTGATGTTCAGTATTCAGCATTTAATGAACAACCATGACACCCAGCAATCCTGACTCTATTTGAAGGGCTGGGTGGGTCTTTTTTTTTTCTTTTTTAATTTATTTTTAGAGAGGTAAGGGAGGGGCAGAGGGAGAGGGAGAGTCTGAAGCCGACTCCGAGCTCTTTACAGAGTCTGACGCAGGGCTTGATCTCACAACCCTGAGATCAGGACCTGAGCAGAAAGCAAGAATCAACCGCTTAACCAACCGCACCACCCAGGCCTCCAGAACTGCTGGGAATAAAATAATAAAAAAGCCTGAAGTCCTGAGCTTGGAGAGGAGCAGGCAGAAAAGATCCAAAAGCAGGCATTTGACTCTTGGGAGGCAGTAGAGGCTCCTCTCTCCTGTCCTTGTGACCTGCTGGCCCCCGCCACCACCGCTGGCCCCTGTGCTCCTTCCTGAGTCAAAATGGCAGATTCCTCCTTGGTTGAGGTGAGGGCAAGCATATGGGCAAGCGGGAGCCCCTCAGGATGTATAAGGCTTGTTGGCAGGACTGAGGAACTTAGAGACAAAAGGCTATAGACTCCATTGATGTCAACACTCCTAGAGCTGTGAAAAACGAGCCGGAAGAATCCCTCAGATGGTGTCCTGGGCCTTGTTGGCTGTGGGGGAGATGGGGAGGAGCGGGCTCCAACCGCCTCTGCGCTGACCAGTCCACACTGAACCGTGGTTCTCCGTTCCAGCTGAGCATGAGAGGGACAGACAGAGCAGGGCTGAGGACAGCCACCACCCCCGTCACTCTCAGATATGCGTCATGGGACTTAAAAGCCTGGGTTTGGAGAGGAGCAGACCCAGGGAAGAACATGCGGCTGAGGGACAGGCCTGATTTGCCTGTAAATTTTTTGGGGCCTGGGAGCTGGAACCAGCGCTAATGGGCAAGGCTCTAAGGAGGCAGATTTGGACTTATCTAGGGGACAGAGTCCTAACAGTAAGGCCCTCTAAGACCCAGGTAGGCTGCAGGGGGAGGGGTCAAGCCCCCATCACTGGGGGTGTTCCCACGTAGACAGGCTAGTCAAGACAGAATACGAGTGTTTGCACACACACGCCCGCTGTTCATATCGACGGTCACATCCTAGTCAGCTTCTTGGTTGAGGGGTTGCTGGGTACACAGACTCAGTAGAACCTCTGCCTTTCGGTCAGGTCCCCTGTGTTCTCCAGAGACGTCGAAGTCTGAACCGACAATGGCACCAGGAAGCCCGCCATTTTGCGGACAGCTAGAGCAGCAAGGCCGCCATTTCCACTGCACGTTTAAAGGCAGGCAGATGCTCCATCCCAGGTTTGGGCCCAGGGAGCTGCGGACCAAGGGCAGTGTGAACGGGCTAAGGTCTGAGGAAGGGAGCCCACCTCCGCAGGCATCACTCCAGCGAACATCCGGGTCATCCCCTCCTTTCAGGACCTTGAAGATGAAGGGCGCTATGGTCGGAAACGCCTCCCAGGTTCTTCCCTGCTGCCTCTGGGTCCTGCTGGGGCCATTAGCTCCTTGGGGGAACTTCTTGCACCACGGACACACGGCAATCACAGCGGCTCCTTCAGCCCTGAATTCTCTGAGCAGCTCCCTCTGCGGATGACCGAGCCCAGGGCCGGCTCGTAGCAAAGCCTCTGCAGACTCTGGGTCTGGATTGTCCAACTCGGTTTTGAAAATGGCTTCCTTTTATCCTTCTAGAGCGGGTGGCACAACGCAGCACTGTTCTTGGAGCGCTGAGAATTTGGTTCCCCTCGTTAGGGGTTGGGAGAAATGTGCTTTCTGATTGAAAAAAAAAATGTCTTGCTCAAAAAGGCAACTGCTTGCTAAACAGATCCTTGACATGGCTGAAAGGGTGTTAGATGAGGCAGAATTGACCGCTTGGTCAGAAATTTCACCAGCTGTGGTCAAGGCAGGTGGAAGTAAGAGCAGAAACGGTCACAGCCGATGACTGGTCATTCCCTCGTTCAAGGACTTGCTGCAGCTGCCGAGACGCTCAGGTCCATTCCTCGGCTAGGTGTCTGGAGACCACAGGACCCGGGCCTTCTCTGCCTCACGCGCGGTCTGGCCGGCTCTGTAGCCAATCAGGCCCGCAGACCAGGCTTCCGGAGCTTCTGCCATGTGCTCAGGCTTGGGGAGCCCCAGCCTTTGCCCTTATGGAATCTCCGTCTGCTCGAGGAGACCGGGCAGCAAACAGGAAGCAGGTGGGCACACAGTCCAGGGTGGCACGGCCAAGGGCGGAGTCTGGATTCCGGCAGTGATGTGGCCGAAATGGAGACAGAGGCCCGCTGGGGTGGCCAATCAGACGTGCAAAGTCATGGGTACAGGTGAGAGCCAGAGCACCAGTGCCCCCAGTGCCATGTCTGGGCCGGACTCCCCTCTGCTGGCCATGCAGCTCTGGGGGACAGTCCCCTGCGTGAGCCCGCGTTTCCTCCCAACACACGGCCCCTGCATCCTTTTGCTTTCTTCATGCTACGGAAAGCCTCCCGGCTGCCTGCAAAAGCTGATGATAAGCTCCCAGCGGCAAGTCTCAAATGGGGGGTGGGAGGCAAGAGTTGGACTCCCTGTCTCACAGCGGGACAATTCGGAGGCATGTCTTCCAGACTCCTCGGGCCCCCAGAGGACAGAGCCTTGGCTGCCTACAATAAGGCACTCTGTTCTGGCTTTTCTCTCTCTATGGTCTGTCTTCTCGGATTCCCTCACTTCTGCTTCTTGGGATCATCTCCCACTTTAAACCACCTGCTCTCATGTGCTTGTCACATGGCCTATTTGGGGGGGGGGGGGCCCAGGCAGGCAAGGACTTCAAGTCTTACTGAGTTACAGGCTCTGTGCCCCCAGCCAGATTAGAACTTCTAGAGGCAGGGGCTCTCCTTCTCTCGGAGTCCCTCCCCTTGGGTTCCTGTTGCCCAGGGCCAGTAGCTAAAACCCTCCGGCAGAGCAGGGAGCTGACCGCCCAGAAATGGCTGATGCGAAGGGCAGCCACCATTTATGGAGAGCTATGGGACAGGCGCGGTATTAAGTACCTTCCCTCCCCTTATCTGATCTAAGACTCACAGCTACCCTAGCCCTGTTCCCTCCATGAGAACATGGAAGGCTTTGCTCTCCCAGATCAGCGGGCCAGTGAGTGACAGAGGCAGGATTCAAAGACAGACCTCCATCACCAAGAGGTAGGCCACTTCCAGGGAGAATGAGCGGGCACAGCCAGGAGGTGAGAGAGGAGAGAGACTACATCTGTCACTGCATTGACGACGCGCCTTGAGTAACAACTCTTGAGTAACTAAAAGCAAGAGAAGAAATGCCCTTCAGGAATCGGGACTGGGGACAAGAGCAGCTTCGCCCCTGAAGCCCAGAGGCAGGCGTGGACTGTAAGGGACAGCTCCTCCCTGTGTCCCCAGCAGGAGGACAGCTGGCCCGGGGGCAGCTGGAGGGGGAATGTGACAGGGCAGGAGTGGGTGGGGGAAGGCGGGATGGAGCCTGGGGAGAGGCGCTGAGAAGCTGAAAGAAGGGCCCTTGGCCATCCCCCCCCCCCCCCCCCCCCCCGCTCGTGCCTCAGGACGCTCCTTCACCGTTCGCAGAGGCCTCCATACCTGGGTTCCTGGCTTCAGGGACGGCACGAGGTCTTTGATCATCTTGGCTTCTGAGACTGTGACCCCGCCCACGACGAAGAGGATCAGGAGAGGGTGGTCACTGGGATGAGGCCGACTCACCTGCAAAACAGACCCCCATGGGCTCCAGTGGCTGGTGTTGGGGCAGAGTGCCGCACAGCGGGGCGCCTTCTCCCTTGTCCCTCCATGGGGACCCCAGGGCTGTCGCCCCCAGTGCAGGTGATATACACGACCCTTAGAAAGATGGTGATTCATTAAGGATAGGATGTGTTAGTGGGTTTTAAACCCACTGACCAGGAAAACCCATACCACATCACCTTATTGTACCTTTTGAATATTTTATTGAAGGAAAAGTTAAGGTATTGCAGTTATTAAATAGGAAGAGAAGACTGAGGGCAACTTATTAACTCCCTCCTTTGTAGCCTTCAGGTCTGAGCACAAACATGCCCCTTACTCATTACAGAGCTCTGCTGATTTCCGTCAAAGCTTGCCACAGCCTGTGGTTATCAGATTTGTTCCTTTGGTTTCTTTCCTTATCGGCCGTCTCCTCTTCTAGAACTGGGGATCTGGCTCACTGCTGAATTCTCTCTCAGCTTATTTAGTGCCATCTCTGGCAGCTAGCAGGTGCTCAGTAAACATCTGTGGAATGGACGGATGGTCAGAGCCCTGGGGAGCTGGCACTGGAGAGGTAAAGAGACGCATGAGCCAACCACCCGCCCCGGGAGCTTCTTGTCTAGCGCAGACCTCACACTCTTACCTTCTGCAAGACAACCTTAGCTGAGCGCCTGCCCTTTGAGGATGGCCCACTGGATGTCGTGCAGAATCATCTGATGCCTCATGCTTTCTCCAATAAGGCAAAGTCTTACACACCAGAAGGAAAATGACCCACAGAACCCCTCAGGAAATGCAAAATGACCACACGTAGTGGGGGAGTGGGGGGCAGGGCCAGGACAGAGCCATGGCTTGTCACGGCAGGAAGCGTGATGCCAGTTCCCCTCATAGCTGCCTCAGCCCAGGCTTTTTTTTTTTTTTTCCTTATTATTTTATTTATTTATTTGACAGAGATCACAAGTAGGCAGAGAGGCAGGTAGAGACAGAGAGAGGAGGAAGCAGGCTCTCAGCTGAGCAGAGAGCCCAATGTGGGGCTCAATCCCAGGACCCTGATATCATGACCTGAGCCGAAGGCAGAGGCTTTAACCCTCTGAGCCACCCAGGCGCCCCTCAGGCCAGTCTTTGACTTCGCAAAGGAAGGGTCCACAAAGGCGGGGAATGGTCCACATTTGCACCGAAGATTGACAGTACGCCTTCCTATTTAATAACTGCAATACCTTAACTTTTCCTTCAATAGCCCTCATTCACGCTAACTCCCAAACGGCCTTCCCATCAGGTAGTCCCCGAGCAGGAGCAGGCTGGGCAGCAGACCCAGAGGGTCCCTTGCTCCTGCCCCTGCCCCTGCTCCAACTCCTTTCTCAACTGGGTTCTTCCGGCTTCCTTGCCTGAATATACCCACTTCTCAACATCTTATTTTAAAAATGCTTAAAAAGGGAATACATTCAGTGTTTCCATTACATAAGTCACTCTTTGGCTTCTGGAGAAGAAACTCAAAATGGAAAAAAGGAAGAGAGAGAAGGAAAGAGACAGGGAGAGAGACAGGAAAGAGAGAGAAAGAGAGAGGGGAGAGAGAGAGAGATCTAACCTCTTCCAAAGCAGGTGGTGGTGAATACTGGAGACTCTGATCTGCAGGAAAGACTGACTCCTCTCCCCTGCCCCCGGCTTCTTGCCCTGTAGCTCTTCTTTCCCTGGATTGCATTTGTTGGCTCCTTTCTTCCAAGTCATGTACTACATCCCGAGGACCATCCTGCTTGTGTCCCACTACTCCCCTGAAGTCCCAGTGGCCACCATGTGTAGGAGTCAAGGGACACTACTTTGTCTTCACTGAACGGGTCATTTCTGTGACAACTGTCCCAGTTGATGACGCCCTGCTTGGCTACTCTAACAGACTCCCTGTTGGTGGTTCCTTCTACCTTTTCTGGTCCTTTCTTCTCAAATTTCTCCACAGGTTCCTTTCCTTGGTCTGCCCCTTTAAATGTCCATGGTACTTTGGGCTCCATCTTTGGCCCGTGACTCTCCTCACTCAATACGTCATCCCCGAAGGAGCTCACCTACTCATTCGCCTTCAACAGGCTTTTACATCCTTCCCAAATCTATGTCCTCCGCTTGAACGCCGCCACTGAGTTCCTGTGGACATGCCCACCTGGGTGTCTCCCAGGACCCCCAAACTCAACAGGCTCCACAACTGATGTCCGACCTTGCCAAGTCTCTTCCTCATGTTGGCTTTCTTTCTTTCTTTTTCTTTTTTTAAGATTTTATTTATTTATTTGACAGACAGAGATCACAAGTAGGCAGAGAGGCAGGCAGAGAGAGAGGGGGAAGCAGGCTCCCTGCTGAGCAGAGAGCCCGATGTGGGACTCGATCCCAGGACCCTGAGATCATGACCTGAGTCGAAGGCAGCGGCTTAACCCACGGAGCCACCCAGGCGCCCCTCATGTTGACTTCCTAACAGCATCACTGTCAGCACATGCCCCTGAGCCAGACACCTGACAATCACCAGGGACTTGACTCTTTCATTTCCCAGATCAAGCCTCTTCATTGTAGCCTCAAATCTGTGGCTCTCTCCTGGACTTCCACTGCCCTATTCCCGTCAGGCTCTCACCCTCTCTTCCCTGGATCCCTGCCACGGCCTTCTGGATCATCTCCTCGAGCCGCTCTGGCCGTTCCCCCATCTGTTCTCCTTCCTGCCCGAGGAAGTTTTCTAAAATGCAAACCTTTACGGCTGACCCTAGGGAGCAGTCTACTAAACATTTGCATTATCTTAGTCAATCCTCAAAATAGCTTTTGGGGGCAGATACAATCATGGCTGCATTTCTCAGGTGGGGGTTGTAAGTTTACACCAAGTAACTCCATTGCACTTCGAGGGGCCGCACGTCAGAGGCCACGCTCTGAAACGCCCCTCGGCTCCATCGCGTGTTTGCTCTCTGCACGAGTCTTTGAGGCTGAAGTTCGAGCTCCCTCATTCAGCACGTAGGGTCCTTTCAGTGTCGCTTTCCTTTGTGTCTTTATTTCCATCTTCCACGCATGCAGTTTGCTGGAACCCTTCACGAGAATTTGAGCCACACCCGACTGCACGGTGTGTGGGGTTTTTTGGATATTTTGGTAAACACAAGATGCCTGATTGAACATTTGCACTGAAAATTGCATTTATCACAGTGTCCGGTTTGATTTGCTTCCACAAAATAAACAAAGCCATCCAGACACGGAAAGCTGGTTCCCTACAGTCCCTCTTGTGCCCCACTCTCCTGTCACAACCTCACCAAGGCTAACTACCGCCTTGACTTCTGAAAGTCGACATTGTACTTTGCTTTCTCCACTTGTCTCTAAGCCCTGGAAACTCTCCATGGCAGCAGGGAAGATCTGGGGCCCCCAGGCATTGGCTGGGACCATACCGGTATGCTTTGGTCTCTGTCCGTGCCCCTACGTTATTCGGTATTTAAAGATCCCCCCTTCTCTTCTGTACCTCCTTCTCTTTTACTCTTTGAAAAGCATCCTCTCCTCTGAGAAAACCATCTCCTCTTTGAAAAGCACCCTCTCCCTGTCTCTCGACTCCTGCCCCATGACCTGAATCCGACCGCACCCCTCCTGGCCTTGTCAAGTTGGACTGCAACTTGACAAGACCGCAAGCTCCTGGAGGGGAAGGATGGATCGTATTTCTCTTGGGATTTGGGGATTTCGGGCTTGGAGCATAGACCCTGCTCGTGGTAAACTTCCCACAAAGGTCGCATGAATAAAATAAACGCATGGACGAATGAGGAAGACCAGCCGGCTCACCGGAGGTATCCTTCTTCTCTTAGAGATCTTTAAGAAACGCTTTCTTCGCTTCAAGTGTGATGTTTCCTGGCTGGGAAGCTAACCTGAGGTTCCTTCCAGCCCCGCAAATAACTGATTCTCACTTGATCCTGGAAAGAAACACAACTGGCTCCAGAATGTCAAGTGGGACAGTATGTTCCGAAGACATATGCTTTCCATAAGACAGTCTGGGCTCCGGAGTCCGCTGCCAGAACCTTAGAAGGATGGATGGAAAGATGAAAGGGAGACAAAGAACTGTAACAACAAAGGACAATGCCCCGGGGCCAACGAGTTGACCGAACACTGGGTTTGGGACATATAAAAAGGTCCCATTAATGTTTTGGTTTCTGTTTAGATTTACTTTTCGATACCAGACTTTCCTTGTAGAACAAGCCCAGTGGGCAGGCTATTGGGAGGCGGAGTCTTTGGAAGTCTTTTCCATCAGCATAACACATTCCTTATAGTCAGGCCCCCACTGCAGCGTCCCCGGTGTCTGCGAGTTCCCGGTGTAAGGGACAAGGAAGAGGACAGATGTAAGCTGTCGCCAATGCGCAGATTAATAAAGCGGGTGAGACTCCCTGTTCTTTCATTTTCTGAGCCTTTGCTGGCTGAGATTTCGGACGTGGGTTCTGGTCAGAGAAAACAGTTTCCCTCCACCATCCATACACCCGAGCCTATGCAGGTCCAGGCTTCGGGCACTTTCTCTGCAGCTGTGGGCCCTGAGAGCTCTTGCGGTTCCGATTGGTTTCAGTGAGCGGGGGTTTCCTCCGCTTCCCTCCAGTAGTCCTGGGAATCCTGCTGCTTGCTGATTCTCCTCCACTCGGCTTCTCTGCACGTGTGACTCCTTGGCCCCCAGCCCCAGCAAGGGTTAGGCCCCCATGCTCCAACAATGGCGGAGCCTTCGAGAAGGGGGCGAGCGCGACAGGAACTTTGGCCTTAAAGGGCACTCGGCCCTGAGGAGAGGGGTGCCGACTCTGAAGATGGGTTTGGCAATGGCTTTTCTCCCGAGCGCGGCCACCACCGCTGCCCAACACCGTGCTGCAAACTCAGTTATCCGTCCACTCAACAAACACTTAGTGAGCAACAACTACAGGGCCCCACGAGGCTCCAGGCCTCAGGGATGTCAGGATGTGGTCAGGATGTGGCCACGAGCGGACCAGACCAGCGGCTGGTGCAGAATTTCTATTTCTAGGCAAATAGAGGATGAGGAAGTACCCAGCACTCCGGTGAGGAAGGAAGCTGGGAAGGGCTCTGGAGGAAAAGAAAGCAGGGCGTGGGGCGAGCGGGACACGATGTGACACGGAGAATCTGCGAAGTGGGTAGAAGCTCTGTTTTACAGCTCGACACAGGGAGGCTAAAAGGGCTGAGTAAGTCGTTCCCAGTCTCAGTGAGCTGGACGGTGAAGACTAAAATCCAAGTTTCTCTCACTGCAGAACGAAGCGCCTTCCACAGCTCCCCATTTATAATCAGATCTCCAAACCTAAAGCGTTCTTGCTAGCTTTCATCTCTCAAGGCCGAGCTTCTCATTCCTTAGCAGCCTCGACCAATTAGCAGGTTCCTGCTGGAAACTTCCTCACCGAATCACGTCGCAGACGGTCTCCACACGGGCAGCAACACTCCATTGTTCAGCTTGACCTCCCTGCCACAGCTGCTGCAGTGGGTGCCTTCCTCTTTCTGGAAACTTCCCCCACTCCCTCAGTTTCTCTCCTGCGCCCCTGGAGTCTCCCTTAGAGGGCTCGGCTTGCTTGACCTGCTCCGTGACAGGCTGTGTCCCTGACTGCTCAGGCCTCTGCCCCTGCTCTTCTTCCAGACGCCCTTCCTGGTGACCTAGGCCCTGCCCACGGACCATGGCTCACCTGCCCCCATGGCCCCAGATTGCTCCCATCAGCCCAGGCCCTATGGGGCTGCAAAGCTAAACTCTCAAATGTGAGTTCTCTTGCTCTCCATTCCGCTTCTCCGTCAGAGAGAATGTTAACATAGTCCCTGCAGTCACCCCACACCAGGCCAATGACCCCAGTGGTGTCTTCTCATCTTAGCAACACCCTGTCCTGGGGAACCTGCCAGCATGGCACCCCTGCCCTCACACCCCCTACCCTGCTTGAGCTCTGGAAATCCTCATCTGCCCGCCATCCCTCTGCAGCCCGATGCGGGTCTGGCCACACGTCCCCCCTACACTCGCTGCTGGAGTCACCTTTGTCACCTATAAACTTATTATAGATTCCTAACAACCATTCAATGGCACCTCAGTGTTCTGGCAAAATTCACACCTCTAGCCGTCCTGATCTGGCTTTTGCCTCCCTCTTTGTCTTCACATTTTTCCATTCCCCATATCCGCCCTCAGCTCTGGCCACCGGGAACCGCAGCATGGGTCGCTTTGTTTCTAACTCCCACGGCACTGATGGCACTCCACTCTTCTGGGAGGTTCTCTTTGACTCCCGGTCTGACTCCCCCTCCCTTGTGCCCTCGCGTCCCGTCTGGCACACCACTTCTCTCTCCTCCCTGCGGTCCTCCATTTTCCTGTCCATCACCCGCAGGCCACACAAGGTGAGCTGGGCCAGGGCAGGTGGGCTATCTGGTTTGTCCCCATGTCTTCCCTGCCCACAACAGGTGCGAGCACACAGAAGAGGCTCTGGATAATTGCTCACAGGCAGACGAAGTTCATTGACTGCCCAAACCAAGTTTTTGCTTCGGTTTAATGATTCCAATTATGAGACCCCATCTCACTAGAACTGATGGTTCATATTTAGCTGGTGGTAGACACAAAGTAACCTCACCTCATAGGAGGAAGCACATTTAAGAAGAAGGAGATGGAAACCATGAGGATAAATAGTGTCGTGAACAGGAATTCCAGGACGTGCGGTGAGTTAATCAGGAGACACCAAATGCCGAACTGTTCACTTCTCGTCAGAAATGCCACTAAGTGTAACAGCACTTAGATGGACCAACAGTCCATCTCTCTGTCTTATTTGCTTATGTAAACAAGGATGAGCTGGACGAGATGACCCACAGGCACATCCAGCTCTTACAGTCCAAGGACCTGGCGACCAATGTCACCTGAGGCTCATTATTTTTGCTCTTCATCTCCCTGGTAGCCTTCACCCCCTTCTGCAGGCACTTCCGTCCCACACATGAACAGTCTCCTTTACCCCCATGGTTGTGGGGTGTACACCCAGCAGCTATATGGTTGCCCGTCAGCCATAGCTGACTGCTTTGGGAGAGGGCGGCAGACTTCAGTTGGGCCAATTCCAGATCCTTCCCGGGGAATCAACACATTTGACCTAAGACAGCTGAGGCTCAGTCAAAGCTGAGCTCTTATTTTTCTTTTTTTCAAGATTTTATTTATTCATTTGAGAGAGAAAGAGAGAGAGAGAGAGACAGAGAAAGACTGCATACATGAGCAGCAGGAGGGAGAAGCAGACTCTCCACAGAGCAGGGAGGCCGACATGAGGCTCGATCCCCAGACCCTGAGACCATGTCTTGAGCTGAAGGCAGATGCTTAACCAACTGAGCCCCCCAGGTGCCCCAAAGCTGAGCTCTTAAGAAAAGCCAAGGGCCATGGCATCATGACCCAGCCATTCACTCAACGAATACTTAGCGAGCACCCGTGCTATGCCGGCCCTGGTGCTTTCCATCTTCTGCAGGCCAGAGCGAGTCCCAGAGAACTGTCTGGGTTCCTGATGGCTTTTCCAGGTCTCAGTCCCCATCCTCCCTGAGGCCCACCACACGGCTGCCCCAAGCTTCCCAAGACCCTCTTCGGACTTCGCCACAAATGGATTCACAAGAAATGATGAAGTCGTGCATTTTGTTGGTATCTTCATTGCAGCTGGAAGAGTTTCAATTATGATCTCTTTTCACTACCAGCTTCTCAGGGCCTGCCGAGCAGCTTTTCCATCTGCCCTTGCGGGCCCAAGGCGACGGAGCTCTCATCTCAATTTAGAAAAGGGCCCAGAGGTGAGCACCGGGTCTTCTTTGAGTCTTTTTCCTAAATCTTTTAATAGTTTCCAATTAAGCATGGCCACATAGGAAATGGAACAACAACAACAAAAACCTTCTTAAAAAACATAGATAAAAGGAGGTAAAAGGGCCTCACGCAATTTCATTAGATAAAACCTACCCTCCTCATGCCAATTCCAGCAGAGAAAACATCTTGGCAAATCATGTCCTTTAGTCAAAACAAGTTGGGGGCCAAACACATGGAGTAGATATAAAGTCTATTATTTTCAGGAGACTGAAATCCAAACCACAAATTCCAGAAATGCATTTTTAAAAGTGCTGCCTATTAGACATGCTAGTTTTAAATTAAATTAACGTTGAAGCACGAGGGGTAAGGTATGTTTCGATTTATTTATTAGATCACTATCAAGCTTTCCCGTAAGGAGATCAAGGTGCTCTGTGCACAAGCATCTTGGAGAAATGCTTGGTTGTTTGAAGAATGTCAGGCTCTGCCAAAGCTGTCTCTCCCCAGTTTGATAGTCCCCCCGCCTTCCTCCAGGGCATTGCCCTTTGAAGCCCACAGCTTTATGTGGGTAACCACAAGTCTATCCTCTGTTTGACGAGTGTACGTAGCTGACGCGGAACACTGTCTCAGAACCATCCGAAGAATGGTCTTGTGGGCACTCTCGCTCTTCTCCCCAGCTTGTCTGCTTTACCTTCTAGGGCCTGACATAGTGAACCCAGCAGAGGAAAGTCCTGTCGTGTCTTATCACGCAGGAAGGTTTTGTTTGGTTGGTAGGTTGTTGATTGGTTTTGAGATTATATTACTAAAAAAAAAATTATGGCGAACAGGCAGGTGTCTCGTTATCAAAGCTTTTCTGGGAGCACTTATTTTGAAACCAATGTCAAGAGCACCAGAGAATTTTCTATCCTCTAGCCTGGAGGGAAAACTCTCAGAATCTGCCACATGCTGTCCTGTCAGGCTGGACAGTCAAGGGCATATTCGGTCCCAGTGCAGACTGTGTTTTCCAAAAGTGGCCATGACAATAATTTCTGCTCCTCATGTTCTTGCTCCCTTTCCAAGAGGAGAAGAGGGGGTCCCCTCTCCTTGAACCCAGCTGTGTACGTGTAACTGCCTCGACCAACAGAGCACTGTGGATGGGACGCCACATGACTTCTGAGGTTTCTATCTGGCTCTCTGTGAGGACGCTTGCCCTTGACCACAGCCGTCATGTTGTGAAGGAAGCGCAGGGTGACAGAAAGGAACCTTGTCCCTTCGCTCACGGGCCAGGCTGGGCTACCAGCTGATGGGCAGCATCAACCTGCTGGTACGCATCGGTGCCATCTTGAAGGTGAATCGCGCTCTGTTGAGCTCTGCCCGGAGTCCAGATTCATGAATGAAATCAGTGACCAATAGTACGTTAAGTCAGTGTTTTGGGATGGCTTCTTACGCAGCAAGAGATAACCAGAACAGAACAGGGGAGTTCTCTGGACAGCCTTTATGGAGGAAAGCACATGAAAGCAATGCAGGAAGGAGATGGTAACAAGTTGCGGTAGGACGCAGAGGAGGTTCGGACTTCAGTCAGGGCAAACTGCAGTGGCCTTGACTTCTCTCGCACAGAGTTTTGGTTTGAGGCAGAGACTCTTGTTTAAACACACATCTTGCAAGCTCTTCTCTCCACGGGTCTTAGAGCAGAGTACAACACACTCTTTCCTGATGGCTTCCCTCCATCTCAAAGACAGAGCTCCTTGGGAAATCGCAGTTAGTCCTCAAGGCCCTACTGACCGTTCTTCTCTACATTTTATCCCATTTGTTTTGTTCAAGCCCTGAATGCACGAGCCAGAGGTAATGTTTCTTTTCAAGTTCCACGGTGTCGTGGGAAGAGTCAGCCATGGAAGCCCATGTAGCAACAGAACAAAACTCCTCTCCGTTGGGGTGGCGGGGTGGGGAGGGTTTTGTGCCCAGCCCGCCAAGATTCTTCCCAGCCCCTGCAGACTGATGACATCCCCTGGCAACTGAGAGCAGAGCCTGGCAGCTGGGGGCTGAGGAGCGGATTCCGACAGCTGCTGGGAAAATACAAATTCTTCCTTTTTCTGAAATGCATTACTTGGGAACTTCCCTTTGAGATCAGTCTCAAGGGGCCAGAGCATTTCTTCATGAGTCCCAACCCCAGGGATAGGAAGTCAGAGAGACACAGCAGCCCAGGATGGCCCCAAGCATCTTCCTAGGCAAAAATCCTCCTTAGGACAGTAAAGCTTCTTGTCAGAGACAGAGCTGCAGAAAACACTCTGCAGAGCGTAAAAGGGGAATTTAAAAATGTGATGTGTCACGGTTCATGAAACAGTAATGGAAAACGCAAGCCGATCGTCTCCCACAAGGGAGGCTCCATATTGACCTGATACTTGCAAAGTCCAGGAGCATAGGAAAGGCACTGTGCCCTCAGAAGCAATATAATTTTTTGTTTCAGCCAATTTGGTCACAGGACCCATTTGCTAAGAAGAAACAGTTGTCTCTGCAGGACACCGCTGGCCAAGAGCGAGACAGAGGGTCTTGCCTGCACTGTGTCTCCGCTGACTGCAAATGCGTCTGGTGAGCAGAGAGCAGGCAGACTGGAACCTTCACTGTGCCCCCAGCCAACCACAGAGGCAGTGGCCTGACTGCACATGGGGCCTGTGGAGCCGGCCTCAGATCTCCCTGCTTGGGTCCTGGAAGCCCACACTTGTCATTTTAGCCTCTTGTCAGGGCGAAGTCCAAGCTCATGAGGGAAGGAAGAGGGTACTCAAGTGGAGAAGGGTTTGGAGACCATGTCTAGTCTGGAAGTTTCTACACAAACTAGCCATCGTGAAGGGCTACTGGACAACCTTAGGCTTATATTCTACAGAGGAGTCCCCACACACTTTTAAGAAGCTGATCTGTAATACATTATATACTAAAAATAAATATGTAGGGCACCTGGGTGGCTCAGTAGGTTAAAGCCTCTGCCTTCGGCTCAGGTCATGATGCCAGGGTCCTGGGATCAAGCCCCACATCGGGCTCTCTGCTCAGCAGGGAGCCTGCTTCCCACCACTCTCTCTCTGCCTGCCTCTCTGCCTGCTTATGATCTCTGTCTGTCAAATAAATAAATAAAATCTTTAAAAATAAGTAAATAAATAAGTAAATAAATACGGGGAAAATCCATCTGGCACACGGAGTAATAGGCAGTGCTAATCGGAGGCAGCAGGCAGGAGACCCGGGCAGCCCCTCCAGCCCACTTAACTGCTTTGTCTAGAGTCTCATTGTCTGGTTTCTGTCCTCTGGCTGTTCGAGTGGACCAGTTTTCCTGGCATATGCATTTATTGAACTCTGAAAGGCCAGATCTTCTCTGTAGATTAATCCATGATTTCAGAGACGCTTTGAAGTAGGCAAAACATTCTGTTATTTCCAAGAGTTATTACGACTGAAATCCTGGCATAGACTAGGAGGCCAGCCTGTAATCTTGTTTAGATCCTTTTAAATTTAGAAACTTTATAGTGAGTTAAAAATAGATCTCATTTGTGTACTTTTCCTCCTTTTTCATCCCCATGGCAAAGGCTGTTCAGTCATTTTGACCTCTCCTTGATATTAGCCAGAGAAAGTCTAGCCATTGGCAACTGGGAGTCCACGAGGCGAAAACGAAAGTGTTTTGAATGGATTTGGGGGTGATGCGAGTCATGGGACTGAGTCATTCACTACTCTACAGAAGTTCTAGAATTAAGAGCAAAAGACCATCATCAAGACCTGTGACTAGCATACGGATTAGGTGAAATGTGAGCCAAGGAGAAGAAACGTTCTCATTCGTGTTATCCTAGGGGGCTCGTATCCTCATGTATCCACTGAAAAAACACCATAGCACTTAGGTCAAAAGAAGCTGGCTAAGGCTGGAAGGTCAGGTTGCTTATGACCCAAGTTAAATAAAGATGGCACCTGATTTCAGAAGAGCCCAAACACCAGAGGTTGTCCTATATGGTCTTCCTCAGGGTGAACTGGTGGCAGCATTTTCATGCCCAGCAAAGACAGCAAGCCAGACAATCAGGATTACTTTACCTTCATAAACATGCTGAATCCAGTTTTAAGGAGGTCAGTGAGGCCTGAAGACATGTGTTCAATATCCACTGGGTCTGGCCTCTCAGGATTAAATATTTCTTCCACAACCTGCTTCAACAATGGCTTGTAGGATGCCTGGAAAGACAAAATACTGTGTTATAAATTAAAGGGTTTGTTTGGTTTGTCTGGAGAGATGATAGCTTTATCTGCACCAAATGAAGCAAAACACGTTGATTTTGGAAACTGAGCAATGGCTATGACTGTGTGTATGAAAAGGCAACTATAACAACATTGGGGTTTTTTTGGGTAAATTTCAACCTAATACCCTAACGCCATTTTTTATTCTTCTCCCCTTCTACTAGCAAGTATCTCTTGTCAGAGCTGTAATCCTAGTAGGACTACTTTTTTAAAATCTGGGTTTAAAGTGACAATTTTGGGGCACCTGGGTGGCTCAGTGGGTTAACCCTCTGCCTTTGGCTCAGGCCATGATCTCAGGGTCCTGAGATGGAGCCCCACCTGGGGTTCTCTGTTCTGCAGGGAGCCTGCTTCCCCCCTCTCTCTGCCTGCCTCTCTGCCTACTTGTGATCTCTCGCTCTCTCTCTGTCAAGTAAATAAATAAATAAATAATCTTAAAAAAAAAAATAAAGTGACAATTTTATATATGAAGAATACGGGAAAGCAAAGTATTGTCATTTGACACAGACATGAAGATGGTCTCCAATTTTCCTGAACATTCTTAGGGTTATGCTCCCCTCTGCTAGGAACTGGCGTGTTTTCATATGATGTATTGCCATGATCCAAGCCTAACGCAATCCCTTCTTCCTCTATAGAGCTCAACTCCAAGTAGGACTTGGCCAGAAAACAAAGCCATGATGCCAAACAGGAATGTGGCCAAGGTCAGGGCTTAGAAAAAGCAGGCCATGTGGTACGAAAGAATTCCAGCAGAGTGAAGTTGATGTTGATTTGCTACGGCGCCTACAGTCTGATCAGTGGTGCATCTCTGCCTGTCCTCACGATATTTCTGTTTTGGACCAGGGCACTTTCTGGGCATGTCCTCCACTCCTCGTGCCTTGTTCTTCTTCCTACCAAGCTCTTCCTCATCCTCTGTCTTTCCCTTCGCACCAGCTGACCGCCCTCCTCCCAGACCTGCTCTGTCTCTGCTCTCCAGTCCCGCAGGGCATGTGAGTTTGGAGCACGAATGCGGAGAGAAGAAACACTGTATCCTCTCCACGCACTCGGGTGATTATTACTGCCTTGGAAGAGCCAGATTCCCATGGAGCCAGATGTTTTGAACTCTTTGGCTCTTGGCCTTGGCCAAATCTGTGACCTGACCCTAGCAAGTTCTAGAATTAAGAGCAAGAGACCATCATCCAGACCTATGACTGGTACACGGATTAAGTGAAAATGCTGAGGCCGTTGGATGAACTGACTTCATCTCTGGCTTCACCTTGCTTTCCTTATAGTCATTTTTTTTACTATTATTTTCCCTTTATTCCAACTTTCTTCCTTAAAATATTTTAGGAAAAAGCAGGGTCAAACCATCAAAATAAGAAACGATTATTTAGGGGCACATGGCTATCTCAGTCAGTAGAGCGCATGGCTCTTGATCTTGGGTTGTAGGTTAGAGCCCCAAGTTCTGTGTAAAGATCGCTTAAAAATAAAATCTTAGGAAAACACTATCATTCAGCTAGAATGTCAGTGCCTCTATCAGGGATAAAATGCAGGGAGAAGTAGGAACTGTTCAGCCGACAGGTACAGCCTTCATGTTCATTAGTCCAACTGACTCCAGACCCCTGTACACCCAGGGATCTCACAGGTAAATACTCATGAAAGGTAGAGCACTGAGCAGGAATACCATTAAGACAGAAGAAAAAAAAAGCAAACTCTATGATTCAACCTTCCCCATTCTAAAGCTGTATTAAGATGGATTTTAAGACCCTCATAGATTTGCTGGTGGGCGTGCAAATTGTTACAATCAGCGTGGAGAGCAACTGGGCAGCTCCTATCACTATTACAAGTGCATTTGATGTGGCAGTTCCGCCTCTAGGAATTTATCCTATCAATATGTTAACATATGCAAATGAGACCTATAAAAGGCCACTGCCATTGTTTGTAATAGCAGGAGACTGGAAGCAACAAGTGCCCATCAGAAGCAGCTGGGGAATAAATGGGTCACGGCCACAGGAAGAAATGGCACGGAAGCTAAGGGAGAAGCTCTGGGGTTGATCTGGCAAAAAGCAGAATAAAGTGTGGGTGGAAACGGCAAGGTGAGAACAGAGCGTGTGTTGGGCTGGCATTTATGTAAAATGTGTTCCAGGGGATTTGGAAGCTTGTATCTGCTGAAATGTACAGAAGATTAATTATGATGGGATTTACAGAGACTGCCAGGAGCAGTGATCCCGGAGTGGAGAGCAGGGCGAGGGAAAAAGGGGGGGGGGGTGGGGCAGTTGGGGGGGTGCTTTTTAATATATCGCTTTTCCAAAAACAGTTAAAACACCACGGCAAACAGCAAGAATGGTGTTTTTTGTTTGTTTGTTTATTTCATTTTTTTTTACTTGTTAAAAATTAACAAATTATTTATGCACGGAAGAGACTGAAGTAAAGCCCTCCAGAATGTTAATTAGGGCTATGTCTAGATAGGTTCTGGGAGTAGGGGACATTATTTTTTCTTTGGCCAAATGTTCTAAAGTTCACAGGTATACTTCTGGAATCTTAATAGGATCCAAGAAATATTTTTCATGTTAAAGAAATATGGGGTCGTGGAACGGCCTCTGAATTTTGCACATCATCGTCTCTAAGTAAACTGTCTCGAGAGCCCTTCTGTCAGCTCAGCCTTTCTGGACATTGACTCTCAATGTAAACTTTAAACTGTTCCCCAAAGAGAAGTCCTTTGACCAAAATTCTGCTCCCTTATCAGCATTTCCTGGACACTCATTGACTTTTTCCTTGGTCCTTGCAGCCTGGTACAGCCCGGTAACAAAGTAACAAAGTTCTGGACAATGGGATGTAAGCAGGAGGGTAGTGGGACTCGAAAATGCTCCTTTTTCAAAAGAGAAAAGGCTGCTCTTTCCCTTTCTAACCCTCCTGTTTAAGCCGTTAGCTCTCAGATCTTTGTGACTTGCAACTGAACGAAATTCTGATACAAAGTACAAAGGGAAGATAAAGAAACTGGGGTGCTGGGTGGTTCAGGCAGTTCTCCAATTCTCTAGCTCAGCTCAGGTCTTGATCTCAAGGGTCGTGAGTTCACACCCCACGCTGGGCTCTCTCCTGGCCAAGGAGTTATGTTAAATAAGTGAGTAAGTAAGTAAGTAAGTAAGTAAAGGGCCGTTTCTTCCTTCCAGGAGCTTACATTTATTTAATGTATTAGCCTGTATGCAGATATCTAGAATAACTTGAAGTGGAACCCCAGAGAAATACATGTAGGCTGTCATGATTAAGAGAGGGGAGAGTATGTTCCCTAACCTACAACAAACACAACCAGGTTGTTGCTCTCCAAAGGATGTGCTTCCTGCCAAGAGGAAGAGTTGTGATGGGAGAAGGAGCTCAGCCACAGGAAAAGTCTATCATCCAGCTAAAATGCTAGACTCAGTAACTCCTCTGTGCAGGGGGCAGTGGGCTGGGGGTGATGGTTCTCTCCAGCGCAGCCTCGGGGGAGGGGGTCAAGGGAAAGAAGGAAGTGCAGGGAGGCTGGGGATCCTGTCCTCTCCCCTGCTCCACTTTTTGCTAAGCTCTGGACAACGAAGCACCCAGTTCAAAATACCCACTGAGCTGGGGTCCCCCGTGGAGGTGAGCAGAGATTTGCAAGGCTTAGTTCCTTACTACCTTCATTCTTGGGATTTTGCGATCCTTGTATGCCACTGGGGAAGGTTGTAAATCCTTTTTATTTTTATTTTTCTCAAGTATGGAGGTTACATTTACTGAGAGTGAGGAAAGAAATCACAACTTCCCTACAGAAAGTAACAGATAACAAACCCATCACATAATCCAGAACAATAACATAATTGCTCTCATTCATTAACTGCCTGACCTAGCTCCGTGATACTCATTTCTTAGATCTCTTGGATGCATTCTCTCGGATTATCTTTTCATTTGACAGCAATGTGGAAAAATCATCTGCTCCAGAGATGTGATGGTGATTAAGCTGTTGTCTCTCAACTCCACGCGCTGTCTTCTGTACTTAGCTCCGAGATGCTAGACCGGGTAGCCTGCCACCAGGGGGCACTAGAGGGAGAGTGGTGGCAGGAAGTGAGAGATCATGCTCTTCCCCATTCAATTCGCTGTTCCCACCAGCATCACCCCAGCAAGGGCTCCTCACCACTGGACACCCTCCCTTCTCTCGACTTAGAAGTCACAGAATCCAATGAATTACCTTCCTGGTTTAAGCCAGTTTGAGCTTTTTTTCTTGCATTTTTTGTTTTCACTTGTAACCAAAAGCACACTAAACCACATACTTTACCAAAGGGACGTCGATAGGTTTTCCCACTTACATATATAGAAAACCTCTAATCCTTTACTAAAACAGCTAAGCACAGAACAACGGACTAACATTGTCCATTTAAAGAGCACAACTTGAGAAAGACTTTCTCAGGCATAAAAGCAGTACCGGCCTCATGACCTCTTCCCAAGCACATTTCTTAGTTTTTCCAATGAGGATTTTCATGACGAGAACCTTTGGCTCCTTCCTCTCAGCCACGGAGGTTGGTCCCAAATCATGTGACTGAAATCCGATTGGAATGCTGGGCTTCAGCAATGGCTTCTTAGATGAGAAACCTCTGACTGTCATGGAATTTTCTATTTAACCAGAAGCCACTCACCTCTTGGCAAAGGACCACATAGAAGGTGGTGATAGGGGAGAGATGTCTTCCCCTGGTGCTCTACTCAAAGTTCTCCCCCATGTTAGGGACGGCTGGGGGGGGGAGAGGGGGGATCAGTTGTATGCTTTCCTCCGACATTAAGAGAGTTAGGCAGAGTCATTTAATTTTCCTAATCTAACATTCTCTGTCAGTTCACCTTTGGGGGTGGGTTGGAGAGGAATGAAAAACACCAACAAATTCATTCTTTCCTGTTCTTGCTGGTCATTTCTCGCTTATATCACATTCGGGGTATGCTGACACTAGGGGGTCTCTGCCCTACACAACTGTACAGGTACCCAGGTTCCTTCTGTCCATTGGTGCCCCATTCCCTAGGGCACCGGAATCCCACATGGGAGCTCTGTGTCTCATCAGCAGGTGCACGAGAGCGAGCATGGAGGATTTCCAGACAGATTTTATGCGCTCAGCCTGAAAACGATCTGTATCACTTCTACCCATTGTTCATTGGCCGGAATTAGTTACAGACCTACATTTACTCACAAGGGAATCTGGAAATTGTGGTCAAACTGTGCCCAGGAGGAAAGGGAAATGGACTTCAGGGAACATTGTCTCTGACACAGACACACAGTAAAGTCTGTACTGTAACATTAATATGATTATTTCTTTAACTGGCAAGTTGCCTGTTATAGGCAAAGGATTATTAAGCCCTTTCCCCCCTCTTCTG
The DNA here is from genome assembly GCF_964662115.1 of Mustela nivalis. Taxonomy (NCBI): domain Eukaryota; kingdom Metazoa; phylum Chordata; class Mammalia; order Carnivora; family Mustelidae; genus Mustela; species Mustela nivalis. The sequence goes on along the minus strand of NC_139023.1, from coordinate 25,863,747 downwards.
CATAAGAATTTGACCTTTGGTTAACTTTCTAGCTCGGTTTCCATGGAAACCTGATAAGAGAAGAATGTCAAACTGTAGCCAGGCAAGATGGCTTATGATAAAATTGACCCCTGCTTAGTAAATTGCATTAGATTGGAGAGAGCTTGAAATATTGGCCAGAAAGCCAGAGCTCTGGGCTTCTCTGGGCGCGATGACTCTTGTATAACTGGGCATGTCCCTTGGAGGAACACTGGGAGCTATGTCCACAGACTTGTTGCAGAGAAACTGGCTCCTAGAGGATATGAAGTTTTTAAGCCAGGAGACTCCTGCCCCCAAACCTCTCTAGATGTGAGTCTAGTTCCTTCACTTCAGAGCTGTTATCTTGGGACCAAACTGGGTAGCTCCTGGGTGACAAGGACCACTCCAGGGAAAAAACACGCATGCGACCCCCTCATGGCTAGCTATGCTCCTGTCCTGGGAAGGCTGGTGCCAAGTGGGGCTTTGACCCCATAGCTGACTAACCCATTAGGCACAGAAGGCACAGTGCCTAGAGCCCACAAGACTTTTAGGGGTCCGTGGAAATGTACTAGTTTAAAATCAGAAGGAAACAAACGAACTTTTAGAGCAAAGATAATGTTCTGATATAGAATATTGTCTCTGTACCAATGTAATTGTCCCATATAATTTTTGGTATTTTTTTTAATAGAGGAAGAGGTCCATAAAGGCAAAAGTGAGTAGGACTATGAAAATCATAATGTGGCCCTTTATGACAGCCTTATGAGGATAGCCAGAAAGTTTGGTAGAGCCTAATGAGATCCCTAGATTGGCATTAAATGTGAAAAAATTGAAGTTTCAAAAAACCTGATCTTATACCAAAGCTTTCTCCTTTTCCTTTAAATGGCCAGTATCTCTTCCAGAACAAACTGGACTTTTTAAAAATACTATAGTAAATCAAAATATGAAGATTAAAATATTTGTGTTTATGTCTCTGGTTACTCTTGTGGTAGATATGTGATTAGGTCTAGAAGATTCTTTTATTGACCTGATTCTAGGTCTTGAACACAGGTACTGAGAATAATAGTTTCTGATATTATACATAAGTCAAGAGAAAATTTCTAGAAACGAGTCTAAACTCCAACATCTTCCTGAATTTGGTGCATTTGTAATATGGCCCAAGATAATCAGTTTGCAAGAAAACCTGAGTTGTTGCCACAGCTATATCCCCTGCTGCCCTTGGCTTTGCTGACTGGTGTTGGTGTGGCCATGGGCCCTCTCCATCCTAGGTGCTTCTCCCTTTCTCACAAAATTGGTTCGAATACTCTTGTAGAGAGAGGGTTCATTTTGTCTCAGTCTATGACGGTATAGAAAAACATCTGTTCAAAACTGCTGAGAGCTTTGGTTGTTCCATGGCTCATTTATTTTTATTTTTGGCTTTACTATCACTGATTTTTTCCCCCTTTCATCTTCTTAAAGGAAATAGTTTGCTCTGCAGATTAAAAAGTGGTTCATTTGCCTATCTGTTCATCCATCTATCCACCCATCCATCCTTCCTTCAAACCAGAAGCAGATTACTTTATAAAATTTTGAGTGTAGTCTCTTCAACTTCAATGAAAAAAAAAAAAAAAGACAAAAAACTAAGCCCAAAGCTATTTACTAATTTGCTTGAGTTCACATAGGCAGTTAGAAGTGGGGTACAGGACAGAGCCAAGTCTCCTGACCCCCAGTTTTGTCCCATTTTGTGTTGCTTCTTTCCAAGGGGTACTAGCAGGTCTGGAGTGAGGAAGACAGAATCAGGAGGAAGAGGAAGAAGCGAGCTTAGCACTTGGAAAAGAACAGCGCTGATCACTGACAAAGAGACTGCGCCTGCAGACTGTTCGAGAGCCATAATTCACCAGGCACCAGATGAATTAGGCCTCCTCGGGCACCCCTGGCTCTAAACACTCTTGTTCTGCCAGCCAGAGGCCCAGAAGACAGTAGGCATCCGTGGAAAACTTCCCCCAGCAAGCCCAGCACAGCACTTGGAGGCTTTTGCCAAAGCAAGTCATGCGAGAAGTCAGACAGTATTTTGTCTGAAAGGGCCCAGAAGTTCTTCGCCCTGAGACATGGGCCTAATGGCCTCCTGATGCCCCAGCTGAGGGTGAGCGGCACATCAAACGTTTAGGGAGGAGGTTAAGCCTCCCGTTAAACTAGAACATTCGCAGTAAGAAACAAAAGCATAAGACTTGCTGCACAGGCAAAACTGGGGGCTTAGCTTTCCACTCAACACAGTCCAGGAACAAATACAAACTTTCCAGACCAACGGGCGTCAGCAGTAAGCCCTTACTATCCAGAGCAGCTAACAGTGCAGTGGCTTGAGAATGACTCCCCTTCGATGGGGCCCATCCCCTAGTCAAGGAAAAGGTGAAATGCTACAAAAGAGCACAAAAAAGAGGCCCATTTTGTCCTTGACTGCAACTGTTGCAGCAAAAGCTTATATAGTGTGGTCTTTGTCGGCTCCTATCCTAAGAGCTTTGCATGTATGAACTCACCTAATCATCTGAGCACCTTTCTGAGAGGTATGGTTATTATTCACTCCTTTGTGCAGTGGAGGAACTAGGCACAGAGAGGTGAAGTCACCTGCTTAAGGTCACACAGTAGATAGGGCTCTGGACCTTTGAACTCAGTGCTTCTGTGCTCAGCTGTGAACCCATGTTGTTGTTAAATTCCATCTCACTAAGAATTAAGAGCATTAGAAATGCCATAGTGGGTAAGAATCACAGTCCATCTGTCCATCCATCCATCCATCCACCTATCCAGCCACCCCCTAGGAAGCACGCACTGAGCAAGGCTCTGCAGCAACCCCACGGTGAACAAACGTGGATGCCATGCCCAGCTTTGGTAGTCTTCTCTGCAAGTCAAGAGCTTGCATCAAGAGCTCACGATCCCCACCATGCCCACTCTCCTGGCTGCAGCAGGGCTGGTTTCCTTGGAGAGCCAGGTGTGCAGTGATCTTCTGGGATCATTTCTGGAGATGCAGTCTGGACCCCCCTCTTCCAGTTCTCCCAGAGACTTTATATGAACATGACTTCTTGTATCTCCTTGAAATGAAGAAAGTGATGTCTGCTTTTTGGGCTGTGGCTGATACACTTTCCCAAAGGGCTAAAGGACAGAGGTCAAAGAAGAGATGCCTCAGATGCGAGCAGGTGCAACAGGAGTGGTTCTGGGAGGCAGCTTGAGCTCCGGAGTAGGAGAGAGGGGTGCTAGGAGGGAGCACGGGGCAGGTAGGGGCCTCGGGATCCAGGGGAGAGAGCCTAAATTCGTAGCACTGGTCAGAGCTGGAATAGGAATCTGGGGCTGGGCCAGGTCTAGTGCCTTCCTGGGTATCCAGTGAGCTCAGAACATCTCAACTAGATGCTGTGTAGAAACTGCATGGAGCGACATAGAAAACACACTCCCCTCCTTTCCCTGCCCGCCCCTACGGGAGCCTCAGGGATGAGGGCCACGTTGGGAGGAGGGCTGCCCAGTCAAGGCCCACCTTCAAAACTAGACACAGCTGGACTCTGAATCTAGTCTCGACATTTGTCTTTTTCTCATTGTACATACTTTGCATGCCCCCAAATCCTCTGAAATATGATAAAAACACATGTATTGCATGTCACATGCTTGACAGAATGTTTTATCCCCCCACCTAATGGATCATAAACCTCTGTTTTAGTCTGAGCTCTCCAAGAAGCAGAGCCTGAGCCAAGGATTCCCATACAGTTCTGCTAAGTGCACTTGGATTTGCCTCATTCATTTTAATGGTCGTACATTTCAGAGCATGTGTCTAGATCATTATTTACTAAATCACTTTAAGATACACACATAACTCCCTACCTTGCCCCTACTTCCCACTCATTGACATTTAGGATTTTCAGTGAAAGGGTCGATGTCATTGACTCACTGTAGGAGAGTATATGTGACAAAGGAAAGTTCATTTTCCAAAGGCAATGGCTGCAGGACAGGGTTCTCAGTCTGGAGAAATGGCAGTGTTGGCAGCACAGAGATAAAGTCTAGAAAATTTAGCACTGTCCTTATCATGCCCAAGATTTATGGCTAACGCATGTTTGTGCAAATTTGGCTAAATTAGTCACAATGATGATTGTAAAACTGAAAAGACCTTATTAATTGGTGGTTTGTTTGCACTTTGCCAACTATAGCAGCCGCTTGCTTCTTGACATTCTTTGGTCTAAATATCATCATAAATCACCAGTTCTCTGTCTTCTAGAACTAGTCCCTACTCCTGTATTTAAGACTGGTGATTTTTTTTTAACAACTAGACTACATACGATGAATGATCTGAGTGACTATATCTGTATTTTGTGGTGGTAGTTTCTCAGGTCATTGAACAAAGGATGGGAATTGACATTACTAAGTTGAGAGCCAGTTTCCAAGGTCTTTCATATGTTGGTGGGTGATTTCTGATGCCCATCAGCACCATCAATTAGTACTTCTAGAGCCTCCATGAGCTCCATGGTGTAGTGGGGAGGTGGTTTCGTAATGGCAGCCAAAACCTGGCATCTGGTCCTGGCCACCCGTGTGTCTGTGGCAAGTCACGTGGCCTTCCTGGATCTCGGGGTAATAATGCTTCCCTGGCTTACTTCTTGTGAGGATCAAAGGACAAGCCCAATCGGGGGGCACCCTTCAAGGTATCGGCTACTATAGGAATATATGGGAGGAAGAGTCTGGATTTGGCTAGGCTACTCTCACAGATAACCTTAGCTCTTGTCTATATGCCCACCTTAAAAGGTCAGCATCCTAAAGCTGAACCCCTTGCTATAGCGGAGTCTCCACCAACAGCACATTCAGCACCTCAAGCTGTAGCAAACAGAGTGGATTTTGTTGAGATCTCATGGGGGACATGAAGGAGAAGACGCTGGCACACTCCCTAATGATCTTTCCCACCAGAAACATCTGTTCTTCCTTCATAGCTATCTTCGGCCACCAGGAACCTTAGCTGTGTCTCCATCCTTGTCCAACAGAGACTGCCCAGCCTCCATGATTCCAGCCTTTCTTCACTCCTTAAGCTTCCTTTTGGGTCCCTCTGGGGCCCCTCCCTCACCGAGCTTATAATCTTGGATTCCCATACTATTGTCATACTCACTGTTCAAAATACCTTTCTAAAAGTTCCCCCACTGCCCTTAGAAAGTGGTGGGGAAATTTTAAACAACAAAGGTTTTGCTGTCACGAACTTCTTTTTTCCTTGCCATAGCATGATGAGGTCATCTTGTTCTAATTTTTCAGAATGTTTAGGGAGCGCTAAGATCTAGAAGCTTGGGAATCACAGAAGGCCAGCCCCCTGGCCTGCACCCATAGCAACTAGGGCCCAACGAAGTAAATGGACTTGCGTATGAGACAGCTACAGAGAAATGGCTGGCCCCCATTCCAGTGCATCAAGCCTGTAAGTGCACACGAACCAAGAGGCTTTCACATCCAGAGGAACCCTGAACTCTGAACTGGCAGGGGACTTGGTGTTCATCTAGAACAGATCCCTCGTTTTAGAGAGGCTAAGATGGAAATTTCATTTGGCAGTCCCTGAATCCTAAAAATACAACACAGATTCGATGGTTACTTTCAGGCGTATGTACTTGCCTGGTGGGTATGATTTCCAGGAGCATATACAGACTTAAACTGTTTCATGAGATTCCGAGCTCCGGCGATACCCTGAAGCGAGGCGAAGAGCTTATCTGCAGCAATTTTGGATTTCTGAAATGTCAGCGTCATTGAAGAGTCACAGCCTGAAACAATCCAGAGAGATTTTCTTGGGTGAACACATCTTTAAATTAAGTTTTAATCATGGAGGCTTGAGCTTGAGGTAACACAGTTGGATTTTCTTTTTCACCCTATTTTACCCCTGGCTGTTCCCCAACTGGGTGGTTTTAATCCTCCACGAGCGATGGAACATACCAAGTGTAAATGCTTTTGACAGAAGGAGAACTCGGAATTCTCTGGGATGGTGGCCACTGGCTTCAATGCCCACACTATAGAAGCTTCACAGAACGAAAGCTCCCCAGGTCTAGTATCCTCAGAACTTAGCTTTGGGAAAATAGGAAGAGACACCAAGAAAAGTAGCAGACAGTGCTGTGATGAACCCCTCTTACTTGAATCCCACCAACAGTTCCTAGAAAATACAAGAGCAAGACTGAGAGATGCTAGGGCTGTGCCGGGGACAGATCTTGCTGGGACGGGTGTCTGCCTAATGCGCTCTCACACCTAATCCATAGGGTTTTTAAAGTGACCCATCTTGACGGAGTCTTTCAAAAGCATTCCACTTGGCTTTTACCGAAATTATTTTCTTTTTGAATTCATATTTCATCAGAATGTAGGAACATTTAATTAAAGCACAAAAGTTAGTAACAAGCACACCTGGCATTAGCGGGCTGATGACTCTTGGGAATCACATAGGTGGCCAGGAGAAGGGGATGTGACCGGCACGTGGAGATCACCCTAGAGCCTTTCAAAATGCAGCCATTCAAAGTTGGGAACACACACAGAGGGCCTCATATGAAGACTGTTCTCAGCAATGATTCTATTTTTCTTTGACACTTATAATAGCTGGATTTATTCTCTATCTTGTTAGAAGCCCATTCAGAAGAGAAATGATTATGGATAATTCAGAAGTTTCAAAAAAACCCAGAGATTCAAGATGAGGTTTTGGGTGGTCTCAAATACTCAGATGTGTGAACACATTCATCTGCATAGCACCCTTATGAGATAGGCGCTATCATTCCCCCCATCTTGGGGATGCAGGAAGCAAGGTACAGAGTGGTTAGGAGACACCCCCGTGAGCAGAGGCTGGCAATGCTCTGCCCAGATGTGCTCATTCATCCTGGACATCACTGTAGGTTTGGGGAACAGTTCTTGTGTACTCTGCTTCTGACCTCGAGTAGCTGCCTGACTATCTATTTGCCTCTGTGTTCCTGTCTCTGTCTCTTTCCTTGTCTGTGGGCTTCTTCTGGTTGTAGAAGCATGCTTGGCCTTTGTGTGGGGCAGACTGGAAGTCCTAGGAAGTCGGCATTCATTGGAACAACCCAGCTTTCTCATTCCCTGGTGAGACAATTCTGAATTGTGGTCTTCAGGGCCTTTGCTCAGTCCCAGAAGGATGGAGCCCCACAATGATAACTCACTCATTAATGACCCTCTATTGGCTTTCCTTCCCTGTCTCACTTCCCTACTTCCTGACTACACTTCCCGAAATATATTTCCAAATACAGTACTTGCACCCAAATCCCTCTCACTGGACACCAGGACTTCCAAGGCGTTCAAACACACATGACCTGGATCCTTCTTTGGGAGTCTATAATTATTGGGGGGAACAGCTTTGTTGAGCTATAATTCATATACCATACAAATTAAATGCCATAAAATTAAAGTATACAACCCAATAGCTGTTAGTCTATTCACATAGTTGTATGACCATCACGACCACAATTTCATTTCAGAATATTTTTTAATCACCTCAATAAGAACCTCCATACTTGTGAACTGTCACTCCCCTTTTCCACTCCCCTCCTGGTCCCTGGCACTACTAATCTGCTTTCTGTCTCTACGGATCTCCCATTTCTGGACATTTCATATAAATGTCCTATAAGACATACGATCTTTTGGGACTGACTTCTTTAATTTAACATAATGTTTTCAAGTCTCATCCAAGTTGTAGTATACATCACTGCTTCGTTTCTTTTTATCGCTAATATTCACTGTATGGATATACCACATTTTATAGACGTGTTCCTCAGTTGAATGCATTTTCACATTTTGGCTCTTCCGACTAAGACTGCTAAGTTTTATACATTTTTGTCTACACATACGTATTCATTTCCCTCGGATAATATCTGGGAGTAGGATTGTTGCCATAGAGTTGGCAACTCTGTGTTTAGCCTTCTGAGGAACTGCCTGGCTGTTTTCCAACATGACCCCACCATTTGGCCCTCTACCAGCAGTGTAAGACGGTTGTGATTTTTCCACATCCTCAACAACGCTCATTGTTACCCTTCTTGATTGATCCTAGTGGGTGCGAAGTGAGGAGATGTTTGTTGATTTTGACAGGGAGAAATGGCTTTTAGGAAGCAGAGGTAGATCCAAACAAGGTAAAACTAAAATGGAGTGTATCTAACATATATAGGAACATTCAAAGGCGCCTGACTCACAGCCAGGTGGCATGTGAGTACTTGAACTTGTACTCTTAATGACTGTGGATCATCATCTGTAATTACTCTTTAAGGGAGGGCAAAATGCTGAGCTGTCTTTACCTCCAATACATCTGACATGAATGTGTGAATGTCCCCACACCAGTCAGTCGATTGTCTAATTCTCCAGGCACCTCCTGGACGTCCAACAATTCAGTTCACTTGGGACACTAACTACACAGCGTTAGTGTAGACCCCACAGTTTAAAGGTTCAGGTCCATTTCAGATGTCAGTTGCAGGTTCCAGATGGCCACCTGCACTCCCGACAGATCGCCTACCCTCTGAGGGTTCCCATGACCCCTTCCTCAGGTTTAATACTTTGCTAGAACAGCTCACAGAACTCAGGAAACCACCTACTCTACCAGAAAACTTTACCTACTGTTGCCAGTTCATTGCAAGGGATACAACTCAGGAAAAGCCAAATGGAACAGATGCACAGTGCAATATTAGGGGGAAGGAGCCCCCTTCAGGCACTCTACCTTTCCAGCACCTTGATGTGTTCACTAACCCAGAAGCTCTTCCGATCCTACTGTTTAAGAGTTTTTATGGCAGTTTCATTCCATAGGCATGATTGATTAAATTACTGGCCGCTGGTGATTGATCCAATTTCTAGCCCCTCTCCCTTTCCTGGAGGTTGGGGGGATGGGGATGAAAACTCCCAATTCTCTACACACATGCTCTTGTTTTTCTGGCAAAAAAAGCCCCCCACCCTGAAGCTGTTAGGAGCCCCAAGCCCTTAGTCATCCCACTAGCATAGAAGACATTCTTTTTTTTTTTTTTTTAAAGATTTTATTTATTTATTTGACAGAGAGAGAGAGATCACAAATAGGCAGAGAGACAGACAGAGAGAGAGATGAGGAGAAGCAGGCTCCCTGCTGAGCAGAGAGCCCTATGCGGGACTCGATCCCAGGCCCCTGGGATCATGACCTGAGCCGAAGGCAGAGGCTTAACCCACTGAGCCATCCAGGTGCCCCACATAGAAGACATTCTTATCACCCTGGAGATCCTCTAATAGTTGTATGCCAGGAACTGGGGACGAAGACCAGTATATATATTTATTTTTGTATCCTAAAAATTCTCTGATTGGTATTTAACTCCTGGTTTCCAGAAAGGTCCAACTTGTGACATTAAGAAAAAAAAAAACATCAGTGTGGTCAAGCACAGTGAGACGAAGCCTCCATGTTCAGTGAACTGTGGTGAGGGGAAGGGGAGGCGTGGAGGGACGTCAGGAGCTCATGGGATCTCCTGAGAACTCTATGTCAAGCTTTGTGGAAAGGAGAAAGTGTCAGTTTCTGAGAAACATGTCCATAACCACCTCCTGATTCTTACAGAGGCTCATAACCAAAAAGCGTTAAGATCCAAAGGTACAGGGTATGTGCTGATGCCACACCCTGCTTACCCTTAGCATCACGGCCCTAGCTGAAACAGACCAACTAGTGCTTTAGTCAATAAGCAACCAGGAGAAACCCTGGAAGGTTCTGGATTCTCACTCATTCATGTAGCTTCTTCCCCTAAACTCTCAGCCTGAGCCATTTAAAATATTGGAAATCATATCAATTGTATCTAAGTGTTGTATTGGACATTCTGTACCAGATTTTCAAGTAAAAAAAAAAAAGGCAGGAAAAATGAAGATGGTCACTTGTTCTAATACCACACAAATGTTTCAATTTCTCTAAAACACAATTCAGCTAGAAGGCTAATTTTTTTTTTTTTTTTTCTGAGAGAGAGAGAGCACATAAGCAGTGTGGGGGAGTTGGAGCAGAGGGAGAGAGGAAATCTTTTTTTCCCTTAAAGACTTATTTGAGAGAGAGAGAGAGATAGCTTGAGCAGGAGGAGGGACAAAGGGAGAGGAAGAGAGAGACTCTCAGGCAGACTCCCTGCTGAGCATGGACGGGAGGTGGGGCTCGATCTCAGGACCCTGCCCAGAAATCCAGAGTCAGCTGCCTAACCTTCGCAGCCACCCAGGTGCCCCTCGGCTATATTTTTTATTTAAAGTAATTCATTTTCTTTCTTTCTTTCTTTCTTTTTTTCTTTTTTTTAAAAAAAGATTTTATTTATTTATTTGACAGAGAGAGATCACAAGTAGGCAGAGAGGCAGGCAGAGAGAGAGGAGGAAGCAGGCTCCCTGCCAAGCAGAGAGCCCCATGCAGGACTCCATCCCAGGACCCTGAGATCATGACCCAAGCCGAAGGCAGAGGCTTAACGCACTGAGCCACCCAGGTGCCCCAAAGTAATTCATTTTCTTGCTAATGGAAAGATTCATCCAATCTTTCATATGGTCTGTTTCAATTTTTTGGAGAGTAACATGATGTTCATCTAGTAGGCTGAGTGGAATAGAATTGTCTACTGGATTATAGATTACTGAAATTTACAGATAATTCGTGGAAGTTGGGGACTGTACATTGAAATTAATGTGTAATTGCAGAGAGTTAGGTCCACTGTGGAACAGATTGTATGACAGGAACATTTACAGATTACTGGTAAATTAAACTCCAAGGAACCCAACAGAAAAATAAGGCTATCACATTGTTGGAAGGAAAATAAAAAGTCCTCAATGTACAAATAAAGTAAAGCTTCCCTGAAAAATAGTCAATTCTCCTCGTTGTCCAAATAAACTGCACACGAGCTGCTTCCAAAGCATCAGCTCTTCCAACGTGTCTGGTGTCCTCAAGCCAAGTGTTCCACAATGTCCATGTTTCTGCGACACCAGGCTGGTCTCTGAGCCTCCTTCGTATTTCTATCAGTCCTCACCAAGCAGAATTTATACTCACTTACCCAAAACCTATAATGAAAGTTTCACACACACACACACACACACACACACACACACACTCTTTAGAAATATGAATCAGAGAAGATAAGTGAATTGTGCAAGATCACATCACCATCGCAGGCCACGTCAGGGTTCCAAATGTCCCGCTGATCACAGACCTGAGCTCCTCCATGTCCACTGCCACCCGCCATCCCAAGTCTCCTCTGGGCATGCAGCCCACTCTGGATTTGTGCTAGAATCAATAACTAAAGATGATATGAGCACCAAAGCTCTGAAATGAGATGATTTTTTCTGGGACAAGAGAAGTCTCCAGAATCACGGAGCGCTCCCTAGGCCATCTGCGTGCCCGGTGCTATGCTAGGCAGTTTGTACATCTTCGCTTATTGAATCTCCACAGAAACACAATGAGGTAGCTACTGACAGCATTCCCACTTTACAGACGGGGAAACTGAGCCCTCGCGAAGTTTAGCAACACAGGGGCCACTCAGCTAATAAGTAGCAACGCTGAAGGTCAAAGCCTTGCAGTCTAACTCCAAAGACGGTCCTGTTAGCCTCTCTAGTCCATTGCCTTTCACATGTGCTGAGGCCACATATATCAAAGATCAATGAAATTCTTAATTCAGCCTTAACATCGAAGAAATGCTTTTAAACCAGAGTGGGTAGCAAAGGCCTTTCTTCTCGGCCTGGCCCTCCAGGTGGATGTTAACATTGCAGTTTGCAGTCATGCCCCAGGCTTGTCTTTTGTAGCCACAGAAGGTGTGAGGTCTCCCAGTCCGGCTGTTTACCCTCCTTTGGATCTTTGCTCTGTAAGGCGCTGTATTCAGTTACCTCTAATAAGCCCCTGACAGCCTGTTCCATTAAGCCAGCTTATGAGATAACAGTGTTTTGTAAGGGGACTCGAAGTGTACAATTCCAGTCAATTCTCATTTAATCCACTTAGTTAAATAGATAATGAAGCAGAAGCCGATCCTAGCCCTTCGCCAAGCATGATCTGTGAACTTCAGTTGCTACTTCTTGATAAGGGAGGCCCCTGGCCCCCCAGGGCCCCCCTGTGTTCTTCTGAAATGGGGAATGACTCATACCCCTGCCAGTTCTTTCTCTGGAGGGCTTGGGGAGCTCTCGGGCAGGGGTCCAGTTACTTCTCAGAGCAACAAAATAGGGCTCTTGTGTCCGTGCCTCCCCCCTCCTCTGTTCCCTTCTCCTGTCTCCACTTACTGAAGTCCCTTAACTTCAGCAGGGAGAGAGAGAACAGTGGTTTCTGTGGCTCTGTACACGGCAGGGACCCACATCTCCAGCCACGACGGAGAGAAAACGGAGCAAGGCTGACCAGCTAACCCTCCTCCCGGGATGGCTGGGACGCTGCTGCCCTCCCTACTCCCCTCTGCCTAGCTCTCTGCTGCGGTTTGCTTTCTCGGGGAGCAGGCTGGAATCCTGTGCTCCAGGAACCTTTTCAAAAGAACCTTTTTTTCCCATTAGTTTGGTTTTATTCCTTGGGGACTAAGGAAAAGAAAGCGTCTCCTCTCAGGAGGCTGCTGTGTTCAAGGGCTTTGTCTGGACTGGAGCCGAAGCAGCCCTCATTGGAGGCCTCAGGCCTTCCGAAACACACATGTGAGCACACACATGTGCATGCACACGCACATGCACGCGCACATGCCTGTGCACACACACACATTTAAACAGAAGCCCATCAATTGTGTGGCTGGATGTATGGGGTGTGTGTGTGTGTGTGTGGCTAGAATAGGATTTGAAATGTTTCCCCATTCAGCTCTGTTATCCCGCTCCCAGGTTGCTAGGCCCCTCGCATCTGACTGGGAAGAGCCAGAGTCAAAAAGATTTGAGCCTCGTCAAGAGGCCCTTTTCTCATCTGGACCCACGTTATCCAAGGCTAGTCTCCGCATCCCTCTGCGGGCCCTGAGAGTTTGGGAACATCAGGCCGCTGCCCAGCTTGCATCCCTGGCCCCCCACCGCTCAGCAGAGCCTCGGAGCAGGGGTCCCCGCTCTGTGGGCTCCCGGGGCAGTGAGAGAAAAGGTCAGCTGGGAGTGTGACTGGCCAGAAAGGATGGGGCTCTGGGAGGTCATGACCTCCCTCATCCATCCAGCGGGTCTGACACTGCCCTTGCCTCTCTCTCCAAACCATTGTTTTTAAACCGGGCTCTTTTCTCATGGCTCTCAATACGTTTGGCAAATGCAAACAAAACCAAACAAAATCAAAAAACAAATAAGCCTTAGCGAATACCATCACATCTGAAATCTTTCAGGGAGGTTGGTTTACTGTATATAAACTACCCTGGAGTGGGGCATTCTAGTAAGTGTGTAAGAGCAACTAGAAGTCTCTTTTTCAAACGTGCTAGGGACCCATAGGTGACCCATAGGACTGTGAGTCCTTCAAAGAGAGGGATCACGAAAAATCAATCTCTCTCACACACATAATTTACATTATCTGTTATATAGTCATATATATGCATATATAATTATGTTTAAAATGAAATCATAAATATCTCTGTATTCATTAATCTTCAAGGAAAGGTCAAAGTCTTCTCTGTATTATCTGCTATTCTGAATAGAGTTCTGTCTTCAGAAAAACCCATGACAGGAGCGCCTGGGTGGCTCAGTGGGTTGAAGCCCCTGCCTTCAGCTCAGGTCATGATCTCAGGGTCCTGGGATCGAGCCCCGCATCGGGCTCTCTGCTCAGCAGGGAGCCTGCTTCCTCCTCTCTCTCTGCCTGCCTCTCTGCCTACTTGTGATCTCTGTCTGTCAAATAAATAAATAAAATTAAAAAAAAAAAGAAAAACCCATGACATACCACGTACAATTTCCAACTTGAGTCCATTTCAGTAGAACGAGAAGTTAAAGACATCTGTCACACAATCTGAGCACAGAATTCTTCTAGATTTTAACTTTTCCCCTTCAATCTTCTACAGTCTTCTACAGTCGTCCTGTTCACACCTAATCCATAGGGTTTTTAAAGTGACCCATCTTGACGGAGTCTTTCAAAAGCATTCCACTTGGCTTTTACCGAAATTATTTTCTTTTTGAATTCATATTTCATCAGAATGTAGGAACATTTAATTAAAGCACAAAAGTTAGTAACAAGCACACCTGGCATTAGCGGGCTGATGACTCTTGGGAATCACATAGGTGGCCAGGAGGAGGGGATGTGACCGGCACGTGGAGATCGCCCTAGAGCCACGAGGGGTCAGGGCGTTGGCATTAGGCCTCGTATTTTATAGAGGGAGTGGAGAACGTCAGTCATTCTGGTGAATGGATCAGGTGGAAGCTGGTCGTGAATACATGAATTATACATTCATTATTTGTATTCATTGCATTTACATCAACTATGAATCAAAAAAGGACATGTATAAACATATTTCTGAGGTTCCATGTTTATATACAGGCACGTGTCTACGTCAACAATCTCATGCTTGATGACCCTGTGGGACTTTCAGGTTCTTCTACTATAAAAAAATCACGAGCTGGGTTGTCAGATCCCAACACCTACAGGGCTGATTTCCTCTTTCATGGCAGAGTCCTGGATCCACACCACAAGGTAGGGCCTCCTCAGCTAGGGTGGAGCTAACGGCACAACGATGCTTGGAAGAGAGTTTGGGCAGTCTGGCTTCCCAAAGAAATCTGGAGTCAGAAATATCCACGTGAGGCCACAGAGGGCCCAGGACAGTGCCCATGGAGGCTGCCCACTTTCTGGAAGTCTTTCTAGAAGCCTCTGCTTGAGCTCCCAGCCCCACGCTGCTCCGTGGTCTCTCTGTTCATTAAATCCTGCTCGAGGGCCTGGAATCTTCTAGCCCGTGACCACTCACATGGCACAGGAGGAAAGGAGAAGAGGCTGGGGGCACGGGCTCTTCCTGGTCTACCGCTGAGGTCTAGCACAGCGCCTGGCCCACAGCAGGCCCCACCACATAGTTCCTAAAGGGGCAGGGGCAATGGAGAGGTGACAGGAAGAAAGGGCGCCAAATCAGGCCAAACGGGCCCTAAAGGGACAGGCAGCACTGATTCCTGAGGAGCTGCAAAACGAGCTGTGGGAGAAATTTCAAACAAAGAGCTCCCTGACGGTCTTGAGGAATTGCAGGCTGCACGTGTAAGTGGCTTAAGTCCCAAAAAGGCTACTTGAGAAGAGCCGCCTCAAAGGGCTCCATAAATTCTTGAATTGAACAAGCAAGGCTTGCTCCACGTGGTTTAGAGCTACACCCAGAGGAGACAAAACTGTTTTTTAAAAAAAGGCCAAGAATGATAAATACAAACTTTGGAGAAGGGGTGACTTCCAAGGGGGGGTGGCGGGGGGCCGGGGGGTAGGTGAGTAAGCAGGGGGTGGGTCCAGGGTGGGGTTATTATATAATTATACTTTATACCATCTATCAGACAATCTCTTAAATGGATCCGCCATCATTTTAAAAAACTCTAACAAAACAAAAACCAGTTGTACCACTTTTCCAGCCTCCAGCAAATTGGGTTTTCTAAAACCTTGACAGGAGGAAGAAGTGACAGCTGCGATCTTTGATCCTCAGGCAGGTCTGGGCTGTGTCGCGGACCGGGAAGGACTTGTACAGTCAGGAGAGGATGTGACTGGCCAGGATTCTAGTCTGAGCGCGGAGGCTGTCTCCTGAGAAAGCACGCAGTGGGGAGGCCTGCCGGAAGAAGAACTGTCCGGAAGACGCTTTGGAACTTGCATTTTTAATGGCAGCATGCAAGGTCAAGTTGGCAGTGAGGCCCAGAGAGCAGGATGCAGGCCATGGGACAAGGAGCCCTTGCCGCTGCAGGAAGGACCAAGGAGGCAGCAGACAGACAATGCCTGGTCCTGGCTGAAATGAAGACACAGCCCCTGCTATTTTGAAACATTCCTTCTAAGATGACTCTGAAAAAAAAAATCTCTCTGAGGCAGCTTTCCTGACTGCCCAAACTCTACTCAGTTTCTCCATCTTAAGATGGTGTGGTTCCGTAAGGGAGGCGCGAAGGACTTTGCAAAAACGGTGGTGGTGCTTCGTCATATTAAATGACACAGTTTCATGTGCTGGGAATATGGGATCCTACTAAATGGAGCCTGGTCACCTTGAACAACGGGCCCTGAAATTAAGCGTTCAGAGTAACGGAAATACCTAATGCGTGAGGGCTATTCCTCTAAAAGGCAGGCATCAATTTTCTGATCAGTTATATAATCTCCTATGATCTGGCTTATCAGCGCTGGAAAATCAGATCTCTCTTATAGCATTTCGTCTTTGGGCTCCTTTCCTGGGAGTGAAACCTGTCACGAGAACTGGATGCCCACACAGTCACTTACACCAGAGCTCGTGTACACAAACGTTCCCGTTCCTAAGGAGGGTAGCACACAGGCTCCTGACTGTGATCACAGGCAAGTTCTCAAACACCGTATCTCACGGCAAGTGTCTCCCAACAGGCGCATTGGTTTTATTCTCCTGAATCTGTTCTACTGAATGGTAAACTTGCCATATCAACTTCAAGTCCCCTTTCAATGTGTTGACATTGATGGTGGTTTGGAATGACTCAAAATGGCTTGTTGGACCCCCAAAGGGGACGAGAGATTACAATTTGCATGTGGTCGTTTTCAGAAGTAGTCAGGTAGCACAGAGCACCTGGGAGCCATGGCGTACTTTATAGGACACTGTGACAAAGGACTACAGTTGACTTCATTTTTTGAACCAGGAAGAAAATGCGGCTACAGTATTTGTATGCAAAGGTGTCATCAAAGCATACTCATGAGTGAAGCACAGTTGGCAGTTTTTACGTTAATATCTGCTTGCCTCTTTTTTTTTTTTTTTTTTTATGTAGTGTTCCAAGATTCATTGTTGACGTATAACATGCCGCGCTCCATGTGGTATGTGCCCTCCTTAATACCCACGACCAGGCCAACCCATCTCCCCACCCCTCCCCTCTGAAACCCTCAGTTGGTTTCTCAGAGTCCACAGTCCGTCATGGTTCATCTCCCCCACTGATTCCCCCTTCTAATGTCCTCCATGTTATTCCTTATGCTCCACAAGTAAGTGAAACCATATGATAATTGACTTTCTCTGCTTGACTTATTTCACTCAGCATAATCTCCTCCAGTCCTGTCCATGTTGATGCAAAAGCTGGGTACTCATCCTTTCTGATGGAGGCGTAATACTCCATAGTGTATATGGACCACATCTTCTCAACCATTCATCTGCCGAAGGGCATCTCGGCTCTTTCCACAGTTTGGCGATTATGGCCCTTGCTGCTAGGAACGTGCATATGGCCCTTCTTTTCACTACACCTGCATCTTTGGGCTAAATATTTGCTTGCCTCTTGTTTGTTCTCTTTGAGAGCTATGACGCTGAAGCAGCAACAACGGTAAGAAAGCACAGGAATATCAACTTATGGTGGGGAAAATTTGATCTGCTTTGTTTATTTTTCTTTGCATTGGGAAAAGACTGCCATGATTTTAATTTTGCAGGGAAGTGCCTAGTTTCGAACGAAGGGGCCAATCTGACATTTCCGAAAGAAAGGAGAAGAGAGGCCCAGAGGCTCCTTCCGTGGATGGTCACTCCAAGCCCCACTCCAGGCTGAACACGAAGCATTCTGGATGGGCCGCCACTTGCAGCCAGCCCTGTCCCTTGTTACCCTCCACAGTCTGTCCCTCCCTATGCTTTGGTGCAGAGATGTGTATGTGTTGGTGGGAGGGGCTGCTCTGTTCTACCTCATGCAGAGGCAGCTGATGACCTGGAAGGCTTCCTGGAGGTGCAGGCCAAGAAGGAAGTGCTGGCAGACCACGGTGCCCTGCACTATTTCTGCCTCTTTCTGAATCTTAGCCCAGGTCCAGTCTAGTTGCTGGTTTTATTTTATTTACTTTTTTTAGATTTTATTTATTTATTTGACAGAGAGAGATCACAAGCAGGCAGAGAGGCAGGCAGAGAGAGAGGAGGAAGCAGGCTCCCCGCTGAGCAGAGAGCCCGATGCGGGGCTCGATCCCAGGACCCTGAGATCATGACCCGAGCCGAAGGCAGCGGCTTAATTCACTGAGCCACCCAGGCGCCCCTAGTTGCTGGTTTTAAAACAGTATCAGAGGTCCATTGCCCATGAAGCATTTTTAAGAGAGAAGGCTGTACTTTGTTTTAGGAATGCTAATAAAACTGACAGTGTGGGAATAATGTGGCGTCATTTCTGGCTGTAGCATGTCACTGGGAAATGCTCCTTCTCCACGTCACGAGGAATAAATCACTCAGGGTTTGGCTTGCTTGCCCAGTATACAAACCTGTGCTACGGCTAATTGTCCGTTTGTAGGAGAGGATGAAATGGAAAGTCAAAATCATGGCACATTTAAAAGCTTTTCAAATGACTGTCTGACCTCCATCGTCATTCAGAGGGGTTTTTAAGAAAGCCTCAGTCTTGTCTTTTCTGTTATGTTTCTTGAGCTCCAGCCTCACTGAGCTTGTTATCATGAGATTTCTTAGTATGGAGAAATAGCGGCGTTCTTTTAATTTATATTTTAAGGGAAGGCTAGGTGGTTAATAATACGGGATCATAGAATAAAAGGGAAGCTTATTGGCCTAAAGTTTCTTTCATCCCTTTTGTTTCTTCGGAGACTAGCAGAGCAAATGGAGTTTGTTTTTCTTCCAGTAGCAGACAGATCAGATGGGCCCCCATCTCTCCCCTCCCGCAACACACAAAATCCCTCTCAGCCTCAGTCTCAGCTTCCCCTGCACCTGCCGCTGTAAATCTCCATTGAACCGAGCCAGCATCCCCACGCCTGAAATTTAAGCTCCCTCTAAATGAGGCCCCTGATCTATCACTTCTCTGTACTTTCTTTCAGAGGTGGCGTGGATTAGAGTGTGGGTTAGCTATGCCCGATTCAGCGATGGGACCAAGTCCAGACAGGGCTTCCAGTAGGGCCGTGGCATGTGGGAGAAGGGGGATGAGCACCGTATTTGGGTGGACCCCAGAAACACAGACAGAGAACTCAGGCAAGCTGACAGGCAGAGCCCTGCCTCCTGAAACGGAGGGTTCAGGTCACACTGATGTTTGAGAGAGCCTGGAAGGAGCAGCAGAGAAGACTGTGTGACTGTGCCAGGCTTTGCGGAAGGCAGAATGCTCAAGAAACATGGGGCAGAGGCAGAGAGAGAGAGAGAGAGAATCCTTAAGCAGACTCCCTGCTGAGTCCAGAGCCCCAGTGGGCTCCATCTGACCCCGAGATCATGACCTCAGCTGAAATCAAGAGTCGGGTGCTTAACTTACTGAACCACCTAGGTGCCCTACTTGTGAGTTAACTTTATATCAACTTATTTATTTATTAGTTCCATGTAAGCTGATCTGATGTATGAGTATTTACTTATTTTAACATGCATCAGAAAATACATAACCATGAAAAAAATTGTTCATCTACATCGCTCTGAATTCCTTTTGCAGACCACCTGTGGGGCACGTGCGCCCTTTGGACACAGTGCCCTGGACTGGTGGCACTCGCGGGTACACTGTGGACACTCTTCTCATGGGGCTCGGGAGCACATGTCCTTCCCTAAGATGCTCCTGTGTGACTCAGAGATGTGGTCCTCTCTTCCTTCTGCTCCCCACCACAGCACCTGTACTGAGCACTGCGTACAGGACATTTAGGGACCCCCCGTGGCAATGAGGTGGTTCCCAGGTGCTGGGGACTGTGCTGACGACAAGCAGAGTAGGTGTTGTCGTGTTCATTGTTCAGATGATGGGACGGAAGCTGTGATGGCTTGAGGGAGGCTTGTTTAGTGAGTAGCCAACAGAGAGGCACTGGGAAAGAACCTCGTGGTCTCAGAAGTCCACTTCTTAAGAAGTCTTCCTGGCAGACTGGTTCTGCTTTCCCGAGTCTTCTACATGGCCACCCGGCCCCCTTCTTCAAACCTGCTTTGCTCCAAACTAGCCTCAGGAGAGCCGTCACCTGTTAGGTAACTATGATTGGGCCTGTGCCTCCCCAGCCCCCTGTCCGTGGGGTCCCAGCTACTCTGGCCTCCTCGTGCCCCAGCAGACCTCAAGCTCAGGGTCTCTGCACATTCTCTTACTTCCCCCTGCTCTGGTCTTTACCCTATATTAGGTCTCAGCTTCAAACAGCATCTTCTCAAAAAAGGCTTTTCTGATCTCCCCGCCTGTATTAGGTGTACTTCTGGTGTTTCTTAAAGCACTTTATCAACATTTATAAATACATATAAATGTATTCCCCTTTGGTTTGTTTTCTTCTCCCTCTTTCCCTCCCTACCTCTTCCCTTCTGTTCCTTCCCTTTCCTCCCTTCCTGTCAATAGATACTGGGTGCTAACTACTTGCTAGGTACTTCAGACTCAGTGTCTGTTCTCACAGAGCCTACATTTCAATGGGGGAAACAGATGATATTTAAGTAAATACACAAGTCAACAGATCATAACATGTCTTTAGAGGTAAGTGCTCAGAAAGAAAATAGAAGTAAGAGCTATTGACTCAAGGTTCGCTTCTGCCACATGCGTTTGAGTGCGTTGGCAAGTGAAGGGGCAAGTCAAACCCTCAGTGAGGTCAGGGCCTGGTGTGGTCAAGAGAGTCTTAAGAGAAGGGAGTTCTCAGGGAGCCTGGGTGGCTCAGTGGATTAAAGCCTCTGCCTTTGGCTCGGGTTATGATCTCAGGGTCCTGGGATTGAGTCCCACACCGGCCTCTCTGCTCAGCGGGAAGCCTGCTTCCTCTCTTTCTGTCTACCTGCCTCTCTGCCCACTTGTGATCTCTGTCAAATAAATAAATAAAATATTTAAAAAAAGAATAGAAAAGGGAGTTCTCTTATTATCCAAGAAAGGAATAAAGGGTTAGGCTGGCTTTTCCATGTCACGAGAGTAGAGTCAGTTCATTGATTCAGTCAGTGAAGATTTCCTGGGCGTCTGATATGTGACTGTTCTAAGCATGGGCTAATACAGCAGCAAACAAAGCATAGAAAGTTCTGGCTTCACTGAACTTCCTTTGCATTTTACTGTGCCTAAAAATGAGGATGACAGTTAACATTTATCAAGTACTTACTATGTATATCAAATGCTTGTCTGAGTATTCTATGTATTAATTGATTTAATCCTCAGAATTATCCTATGAAGTATGTGCTATCATCATCCCCAGTTCACAGATGAGAAAAATAAGGCACAGAGAGTTGAGTCACTTGCCCAATGCCACAAGCCAATGGCGGAACCCTAACTTTACCCCTCACGGTTCGGACCCAGAGCACAGACTCTTCAATGTGGCATTTTTACCACAGCAAGCAATCAATAAACAACTGAGCGATTATGATAAAAAGTATGGTATAATCATGGTAAAATAGCCCAAAGTTAAGTAAATAAGTAGGAAAAAACTTAGTTTAAATTACGACGTTTATATTCCAAGTTATTTGGAAAGAAATGTACTTTTATTACGTACAAGTGCATAGTGACGCTAGGGCCGATTGGTCATCTACAACAAGCAGAGAGCATCCTCTCGGCCCCGATGAGTATTTAAGACTGATTGCAACTCACTGCCCCTCCTCGTACTGAACACTTGATATCCTGAGACTAGTGTGTTCTCTCAAGAAGGCCTTACTGTCGCCATGACAATCGTACTGATTTTACTCATTTGCTCAAAAGTTCTTATTCTCAACCTAGGTCAAAGTAACTTCAGATTTTGTTGTCCTTTGAAGTCAACTCATCTTAGATATTTAGGGGGTCGTCATGGGTGTTCAATGACATGCGAGTTCTCCTCTGCCTGGCACGTGGTGGGATTACGTGCTTTCCTCAGTGAGACGGGAGCATGGGTTTCACTTTGGGCAGGAGAATATGAGTGGCAGTAACATCTGCCATTTCCACACAGAAGCCTTCAGAAGTCACTATGTAATTTACTACTTCCCCTTCCTCAGTGATCCAGGATGGCTATATGAGGAGGAGGTCTTTGGCGGTTGGGCAGAGCCCCCACACACCTGCAGTGGACACAAAACCCAGAGAAGAATCTAACCATTGTTGCTTGAACTAGCTCAACCTGGTTCAAATACCAGCCCTCAAAATTTGGGGTGAAAAAGAAGAAAATGCATAAAGAATTTATATAGCCAATTAGAAGGGAAATGAAATCAAACACCGACCATTATTATAGTTCAGATATTTCCATGTTACCATGACAATTCTCTTGGCCACACTGAGAATAGGCATTGCCTTCATTTTGCAGGCGTGGAGATTGAGGGTCAGAGAGAGAAGGGACTTGGTCAAGGTTATATGGCTAGAAAGTGACAGAGGTGAGTTTTCAAATTCAAGTCTGTTTGAATGGTGTGATTATGTTACACTGTCTATAAAAAGCATATACAACTAAATCACCCTAAGAATGTCTAAAATAAAAAAGCACAAGAAATAACAAGTGTTGGTGAGGATGTGGAGAAACAGGAACCCTCGTGCACTATTGGTGGGAATGCAAGCTGGTAGAGCCACTGTGGAAAACAGTATGGAGGTTCCTCAAATAATTAAAAATAGAATTACCATATGATACAGTATTTTCACTACTTAGTATTTACCCAAAAAGGCAAAATGCTAATTTAAAAAGATATATATGCCCCTATCTTTATTGTCGTACTACTTAAGAATAGCCAAGATTTGGAGGCAGTCCAAGTGTCCACCCATGATGAGTGTATAAAGAAGAGGTAATATACACAACACACACACATCACACACATACCACACACTCAACACATACACACAATATACACACACACACCCTGGAATATTATTAGCCATAAAAAAAGAATGAAATCTTGCTATTTGCAGCATGGATGGACCTAGAGAGAATAATGACAAGTGAATTAAGTCAGTCAGAGAAACATAAATACCCCATGATTTCACTCATATGTGGAATTTAAGTAACAAAATAAATGAACAAAGAAAAAAGAGACAAACAAAAATCCCAGACTCTTTAAATATAGAAAACAAACCGGTGGTTGCCAGAGTGGAGATGGGTTGGGGGATGGGTAAAATAGGTAAGAGGGATTAAGAGTATATTTCTCTTTTCTCTTCTTTTTAGAGAGGTGGGGAGGGGCAGAGGGAGAGGGAGAGAGAGCATGTGAAGTAGGCTCCATGCCCAGTGTGGAGTCTAACATGCGTGGGGCTTGATCTCACCACCCAGAGATCCTGACCTGAGCTGAAATCAAGAGTTGGACACTCAGCTGACTGAGCCACCCAGGCGCCCCAAGAGTTCATCTTGATGAGCACTGAATACTGTACAGAGTTGCTGAATCATTACATCATCGCACACATGAAACTAACAGAACACTGTATGTTAATTACACTTCAATTAAAAAAAAAAAAAGCCATGCATTGGAACACTAGGTGGGCAAGGCATTCAATCATTCACCAAATGCGCATAGCATGTGTACCTACTATGTGCCGGGCACTGGAGCAGGAGCCTCGGAATGAGTAAGATCGCTCTGGTCTCTGCCCCCGGGGTGCTCACAGTGTAGTGTGGGCTACAGATGGGTCGAGGGGTAGTTTCAGTGTGAGTAACAAGAGCCATTTGGCTAGGGTGAAGATGGGTGGGGTCTGTGGAGGGGGACACTTGAAGTCATGGAAGGAAGAATAAATTGGGGGAGGGAAACAGTAGAGAAGGGAAAGCAAATGAGGAATAACGGCCAAATAGAGACGCATCAATCACGTAATTCTAGTCCTGCCTGCATTGGCACACACTTGGTAAGAACATGCCATATCCCTTGCACTGGCACACGCAACTATGGCTGGCACTGTCACCAGTTGACGACATCAAAGCATCCCGCTCTGCCTTGCTGGTAGCCACAGCCCCCACCAGCTGGCTCAGGAATTCAAACCTGAACAGGCAACACACATTCCCGGGGGCGGCTGGCAGCCCGGCTCAGGCGGACTGAGGGCAGTTGGCTCCCCTACAACATGCGGTCATAGTCATCAGACCTGGGACCGTGCCTGGCAGGCAACGGTCTCCCTGCCCCTGTTGATCAGGCACCTGACAGAATGAACAGAAGCCCTAGAGGTGAAAAGGCCTTTAAGGAAACTGAAAGGCCACTGAGGACCAACAAGTCAGAGGCACCTGACAATCAGGAACAGACCTCGGCACGTCTCAGGCTCCTCCTGACCACCCCAGCAACGCAGGTCTGAATTTGGAGCTTTGGAAGGTGTTCTCTCGCTTTTGGAAATGAAGACCTCACGGGCTCTCCTGGGTGGATGTGCGTCAAGGTAGCGACAGCGAGGCCACAGTCCATGCCCATGGGACCTAGGGAGCGAAGTGAACCCTCCTGTGGAAGTTACCGGAATGGTCCCTGTCTTTGGGCAACTTAGAAATCCAGCTCTAGAAGGGTTCATACACCGATTAGGAGAGCAAAGAGAACCTGGGGGCTCTTACAATGTGGAGATGGGCTGCCGTTGCCAGGAGGCATGGAGCTGAAAGAAGAGGAAACACGGTGCTCTGCTCATGGGAGCTTACATTTCAGAAGAGCGCCTTAGTGTCCCCAAGACTCATGATCTCTGAGGGCTCAGACGGGGTGGGGGGCAGCCTGTCCTGAGGCAATGGGCAAGAGGCTTCTTGTTGTAGAACAGAAGACGAAGGAGAAGAAAACAAACTTCTAGAAAATTGGGAAGGAAAGGGCATTTTACATGGTAGAAAGAGTACATGGGTAAGGATAGGCACATTCTCGTGGAACTTCAGGCATCCACTAACTCTGTTAGAAATGTCCTTCTGGATCCTTCTCCTGGTTAACTCATCTTTTCTTTGATGTCCTGGCTCGGATGTCACCTTGCCCATGCAATCTCCCTTGATTCCTCCCAGGCTCTGGACTGCTGGGGAATCTATTTTACAGCCTGGGTGCTGAGAACCTCTCTCCAAGCCCAGAAAGGACATTTCCACCTCCTGGCTTTTTTTCCCCTGCAGAAGAGGGAGGTAGCCTCGCACCCCTTCTTGGCACAAATCCAGAGAGCCACTTGCTGCTGACCAAAATTAAATATGTATTTATCAAGTGCTTATTATGTACTGGTATAGTTTCTAGGAGATACATCTATAAGCACGCACTCCTGCTTTGTGGAGGGTTCTTTCATTCTGGTTAAGGAGACAGACAATAAACAAACAGACCCATAACAAATGTTAGAATAGAATACGTGCCATGAATGCAACAAAGAAGCACATGGCAGAGCCTCTGTGGGAGAGCATCTAAGCTACTGGGAACTAAGCTATTAGTTTTCCAGCCTCTACTAGACAGAAAAATCCAGCAAAGGAAGCTGGAAGAGGGGTCCAAAAAACAACCAACCTTATAGCTCCAAGCTCCCAGAACTGCTCTATCAGAATGTTATCCCATTGTGCTGAACCCAACTGCTTCCATCATTGGACGTGGAGCTTCTGGAAGTCAGGCACTCACACTGGTCTATTTATCTGGCACAGAGAAGGCACACACCAAATGCTTGTTGAGTAAATGGCTCTATCCGAGACAGCCTGCCTGGCTTAACCTGATGAACTGCCCTCGCAGCGATGAGGGAGATTCAGAAAGTCACATCACGAGAACAAGTCACCCACTGGATGGTGAAGGCTAGGAGGCCATGTTAACACTACAGACTAAGAGAAGCTACAGCGGGCTCTCTGGGGGCGGGGCAGAGTTTGATGAAAATCATATATGACAGCAAGTATTTTTTAGTGTGTCTGTGTGGTAGGACTAGACCACACAGGAAGTGGAGGTGAAGGGTTAAAATATTGATTCTAGATGGTAGAAGGTTGGCAGCCAAAGAAAAAGGAAATCGAAGAGAAGATGTTGCAGAAGATTTGCAAGAAGGCTGGCTTCTGAGCTATCTCCCTCTGGGGCGGGGGAGGGGGGGGAGGCGGGCCCGCGGAGCCTGATGGAGAGGCTGGCAAGTGTGTGCTAGTTGGAGGAAGGCGGGAGTTCGGATCCCAGTGCTGACCCTGTCTGAGAGGTACTGGGAGCTGATGTGGAGAGAGAGGGTCCTCTTGGCTAGATTCGCTGAATTAGGAGAAGTGGGAGCGTGTGGCCGGTGGGCGCATGCCCTCCAGAGCCAGGAAGCCTGGTGTGATTCCTGGTTCTGCTTGGCACTAGCAGCGTGGGCCTGGACAGGTGACCTAACTTCTCTGGGCTTCATCAATCAAACATGGGCAATCATAGCGCCTCCTGCAGAGGGTTGTGGAGAGGAGTGAATGAGGGAATAGACTGAAGGGAATATATTGAAACAGAGCCCGAAGCCGAAAGGCAGCTGGCTATTGGTAATGTCTTCAGGGGGTCCTCAGTGAGCGATGCCTCAGGGTGAGTGGTAGGGAAGGGAGGGGGTAAGGGACAGAGAGAAAGCATTTCACTCTGTTCACTAGTGCTCCAAACAGGTGGGCCAGTGGTTTGGCCTTGGAAATATTGTAGCTCTCCTCAGCATTTTGATAGGAGACTACTATTCCTCATGGGAAGGAGATGCGCCTATGTAAGGTAGCTTATGGGTAGCTGAAGATACCGCCTATCTAAATCTACCATGGGGGGGGGGCAAAAAAGAAAAGCATGAAACAGAGGGGAATTTGGCATTATTCGGATTTGAAAGTAGCCTGCTGCTACTAAAGAAAATCTTCAAAAAGGGTAAAAAATAATTAAAACAAAACAAAGGGGTGGGAGTAGATCCATGATTTAAGATGGCGGCGCCTGACATGAGAAGGCAAGGGGCCACCCCAGCTTTTCTGGCAGTGACCTCGCGCGTGCCAGATGGAATGTGCTGAATTCTAAATATCTGACACCAAAGAAACCAGGCTAGTCGCTCACGGTTTTCTTTTTTTAAAAAATCCCCGTGGAAGACAGGCTTTGGGCTTATCCACTGGCCCAAAGCTAGGGTAATAGGGCTGGGGTGAAGAGGGACCTGGGCTCACAACACAATGGCTCTGTCTGACCCACCTCAGCTTCCTCGATCTTGCCAACCCTTTCTTGTGCCTAAAATAGAACCACAAGGGAGGGGTGACTTCAGACACATGGTACACCTTTATTTTTAGCCAACCGAGGACATTTTATTTACTAAACAATATGATGAAATGAGAGCTTAAACATAAAAGCTCCAGGATGTTAAGAGGTCATGATGCAGAGAGTTTTTCAGCAGATAAACCCTAGAAACTGACAAAGATACTGCGCACTAAAAATATTCCGAGAGGACATTATTGAGGGACAGATAACATTTGCCATTTTAAACATGCCCTGTCTCTTTCAGTTGCATCTGGATTAATATAATTCAGGATAAGACCACTCAATACTTATTTTATGTCAACGGAGACCCAGACTGAGAATTCTTTTCTTTCTTTAGTCATACAAATGATATATTACTATTTATCTTGTTTTAAAAAGATTTCTATGTAGCAACGGTATTACAGAACACAACACCCAGAAGGCCAGTGGGGGACGGCATTGAAGACAATCCTGCTTTACAAAAACCATGTCTTCAAAATGCTAAGCACCCTCTCATGCCACAAAGATCTGGAATTTAAGAGGAGAACCTTGACCAATCGGTTCAACTCTGAAGGAAGAGACCATAAAACAAAATGAATAACAAAAACCTGCATTCTTCCTGGCTTCCAGAGTCGCACCAGAGAACCCTACTGCCCTGGAAAGAAACAGATGCTATGACTCTTTGGTAAAAGAAAGTCCAATTCCCTAGATCTGTTGTTCTAATGACACATTTCTCAACTAAATTTTGCTCTCCGTGACATAATTTTCTGGCCTCACTTCTCACGCGTTGTAACTGACATCAGGAAGAGCGATTTTGGCTCCCTCAAGATACAGTCTTGTTGATGCACTGTGTGTTGTCACCTAGTTCTGGGTCACGTACATCCCTCTGAGCAGAGCTATAGGAAGGGAGGGAACCTCCTGGTCCAAGAATGGGCAGGGAAAGATGTTCTCCTGCTGATGTCCCTCCCTGCAGTTAGTCTGTGTCTTCGAGTGACCCAAAGGTCATCAAACTTTGCATCTGCCCGAGCTGTAGACATTGTCGACGGCCTCCTCCCTCTTGAATCCCAATCCCTCAAGGCTCTGCTTATCCCCAGCAGCTGGCCAGTCTCAGAGAAGAGTCACAGAGCTTCAGAGCTGAAAGGGACCATGGCCACCACCCAGTGCTCTCATATTACCATCCAACTCCTTTCTGTTCTCCAAAGGGTCAGTGCTAAAGGGACCTATTTTCCTAAAGAAATTTCCAGGCATCAGTTTACATCAGCAGGAGGATTTTTTTTTCCTGGAGGCCACTGTTTTCTCCCCTCTCATCATGGAATGGTCACCCCTTATTCCAAGCATCTAACATGAAGCTGATTTCCATAGCAGGTACTTTCTGTCTTCAAAGTGGGCTCTGGAGTGAGTACTGACCTCAGACTCTACCAAGACATATTCACAGTGAAGCTAAACGCGAGCATATGGGCAAAGAGTTCCTCTGGGTGTGTATGTAAATTTATTAATGTGACAATACTTACAAAGCATTAAATACTAAATCTCATTAAGTCAAAATACAATATAATTTTTTTTCCTTCACCATGAATCCCAAACATTTTAAAGCTTGATAAAATCAGGCATTGATGGTAATGGGCAGGGTTTGTGGAAATGAAGATTAGTAAAGTCATTTTGGAGGACAATATAGGGACACCTACAAAAATTACAAATATGCAGGCCTTTTGGCCCAGTGACTACTTTTAGGAAGCTACTCTAGAGATAATCTTATTTGGGTACAAAGGAGCAGGGAGAAGCGTGGTCATTATGCTTGAGACTATAACTGACAATAATTAGAAACAATTATTGAATACACACACCTGTGGATTGTGAGTAAATTAATAACATAGAATATTGTACAGCCATTAAAAAGCGAATGAGGAAGATGTATATGTGGTGACCCAGAAAGAACTCTAAGACAGATTAGGTGGAAAGAGAAAGTCGTAGAACAGTATGTACGCTATACTAGTGTATGTTCTCTAACGGCCTATACACTGTGCATATACTTGCATGTGAATACTTAGAAAAAAGGGTGTAGAAGATTGTATCCAAGCTGATGTCAAGGGCTACTGGTGGAAAGATGAGTGGAATTAGGAAAAAGGGTCATCAAGAAGAACTTGTACTTTAATCTCTATTGTTCAGTGAGACTGATTCATAGATTATACTATGTGTTATGAATGTTATTTGGTTACATTTAGCTTATTTTTCCTTAGAGAACTAAAGGCTTAGCCCAGAAAAATCTGGTTGCCTCCTTATTTCTATAGCCTGAGACCCCACTTGAGATTTTCTTACTTAAGTCCTCTTCCCACTCCACCCTCTGCAACACATATATTTGAAACTTAGCAAAATCATCTTGGATCCTTGTCATGGAGATAAATACAGGATGTAATGCTGAGCTTTTCACAAATGTTTCTTTTTCCCTCAGTTCTTAGTGTTAATCCGTGAGAAAATGAGCTGTGTTTCTGCTAAAGTCAAGGGCAAAAATCTCAAATCCAAATACACCATCACCAATAAACAAAACCAAGTGGACAGAATTCTTTATCAACAGAAAACCACAGCTCCCACCAGAACACAGCCTTCCAGGCTTCGGTAATCACATATTCCTAGGTAGACTTTCCAAGAAACCTATGACTGTATGGGTTTCAAATGGAGTGATTTCTTTACTGACTTTAAATTTAACTCTCTTTCTCTCTCTCTCTTTTTTTTTCTCCAAACTTCCACTTATAGAAAGACTCGTGAGAATTGTAATATTCTTTTCTCTCTTCTCAAGAAAGAAGAATGACTTTGGGATTTATGCATCAAACATATTTTGTCTTATTCTTCTTGTACGGTTGAATTAACTGGATTTTAAAAGCAAATAAAAGCCTGTGATTTGTAATGATTAATTATAGTGGAAAAATGGAATATGTTACTTGTAAGGAGTTGGGAGAATAAGAGGCTTGCTTCAAAGGCACAGAAAATTGTCACCAATGTCTGCACTGCAGAATGTCCTGGAGGGGGCCTCAGGAGCTTCACTTTAAGAGTCGCAGTGGGTTCTGAGGGTCAGCTGGGTATATTTTCCTTCTTGGTATAAAACACAATTTCCAAAGCAGTTATGATCACCCGTGGATACCACAGGTTATCTCAGAAGGATTCCAAAAAACACCCTCACAATCTCATAGCAAATTATTTAAAAATTTTCCATTTTAAAAATAAATACATTCCGGGGTGCCCAGGTGGCTCAGTCGGTTTGGCAGCCAACTCTTGATTTCGGCTCAGGTCATGATCTCAGGGTCCTGGGATCGAGCCCCGCTTTGGGCTCTGTGCTCAGTGGGGAGTCTGTCTGAGATTCCTTCTCTCTCTCTTTAAAATAAATAAATAAAATCTTTGAAAAATAAATATATTCTATTGAGTACTTTCAGAAGGATAGGGAATGCCAGGTTTCAAATTAGCAAAGACTGCAGTATCCCAACTCAAAAATGGTTGGGAATATCTGCCTCCCCCTTGCTTCTCCTAAAAAACATTTGATGTCCAATCCTCAAATTTGTTATTCCTTCTTGAACAAAGAGAAGGCAGTATTACAATTCTCATGGTATTTGGAACTACAAATGATTTACTGCGACAGGGACTAGGATGAAAATCACGAGCTATCAGGTTTTATCCCCCCGTTAGAAATAGTACATGCATTTCCATAGTTTCACATAATACAGCTACTTATTTGATTTTTGTGAACATCTTAAGATAAAAAAAAATGGGCTCTCATCCTTTAAAAAATCTCCATGCAACAGTATGAGAGCTTTCCAGAATAGAGGCTTGGCATTTCTCCTTTCCAGAATTCAGACTGTTTTTCTTTGTGTCTTAGGTATTTATGGCAGGAAGGCTGGGAGGAACAGGACAGTACTCATCAGAGGAAAAAGGGTAATAATCTTTGGAAAGAAATTGGCTGGGACATGTGAAACTCAGCAGGCTTGAAGACGCTCTTCTTGTTTCCCAGCGTTCTGTTCTGAATCTCTGTCTCCTGGGCAGAGTTTGCAGCCTGTGAGGCCTGTTCACTGTGCTCTGGTGTATGTGAGAGCTTTCCTGCGAACCACCACGGGGATCCAGCGATCACATAGCCCCCTGCACTACTCCTCTGTGCTCTCTTCTCCTAATTACATAAACTTGATCACTTGGCTAGAAAAAAGTCTTGGCAGGGGCTCCTGGGTGGCTCAGTGGGTTAAGCCTCTGCCTTTGGCTCAAGTCATGATCTCAGGGTCCTGAAATCGAGCCCCACATCAGGCTCTCTGCTTGGCGGGGAGCCTGCTTCCCCCTCTCTCTCTGCCTGCCTCTCTGCCTATTTGTGATCTCTCTTTCTGTCAAATAAATAAATAAAATCTTTAAAAAAAATATTGGCAAGTCTGGCCAGGGGTTTATCAATTTTATTAATTCTTTCAAAGAACCAGCTCCTAGTTTCGTTGATTTGCTCTATTGTCTTTTTGGTTTCTATTTCATTGATTTCTGCTCTGATCTTTATGATTTCTCTTCTCCTGCTTGGCTTAGGGTTTCTTTCTTGTTCTTTCTCCAGCTCCTTTAGGTGTAGGGTTAGGTTGTGTACCTGAGACCTTTCTTGTTTCTTGAGAAAGGCTTGTACCGCTATATATTTTCCTCTCAGGACTGCCTTTGTTGTGTCCCACAGATTTTGAACCATTGTATTTTCATTATCATTTGTTTCCATGATTTTTTTCAATTCTTCTTTAATTTCCCAGTTGACCCATTCATTCTTTAGAAGGATGCTGTTTAGTCTCCATGTATTTGGGTTCTTTTCAAACTTCCTTTTGTGGTTGAGTTCTAGCTTTAGAACATTGTGGTCTGAAAATATGCAGGGAATGATCCCAACCTTTTGATACCGATTGAGTCCTGATTTAGAACCGAGGATGTGATCTATTCTGGAGAATGTTCCATGTGCACTAGAGAAGAATGTGTATTCTGTTGCTTTGGGATGAAATGTTCTGAATATATCTGTGATGTCCATCACCCGAATGTTTATAGCAGCAATGTCCACAATAGCCAAACTATGGAAAGAACCTAGATGTCCATCAACAGATGAATGGATCAAGAAGATGTGGTATATATACACAATGGAATACTATGCAGCCATCAAAAGAAATGAAATCTTGCCATCTGCGACAACATGGATGGAACTAAAGCGTATCATGCTTAGTGAAATAAGTCAAGCAGAGAAAGACAACTATCATATGATCTCCCTGATATGAGGAAGTGGTGATGCAACATGGGGGCTTAAGTGGGTAGGAGAAGAATCAATGAAACAAGATGGGATTGGGAGGGAGACAAACCATAAGTGACTCTTAATCTCACAAAACAAACTGAGGGTTGCCGGGGGAAGGGGGTTTGGGAGAAGGGGGTGGGATTATGGACATTGGGGACGGTATGTGCTTTGGTGAGTGCTGTGAAGTGTGTCAACCTGGTGATTCACAGACCTGTACCCCTGGGGATAAAAATATATGTTTATAAAAAATAAAAAATTAAAAAAAAAAAAGAAAACCTTTAAAAAAAATTGGCAAATTGCACTAGGTTAAGCATTTCCTACTTTTGCTCACCATGGAGAAAAATATCTGTTGTAATGCACCAAAAGTTTAGGCAAGGATGGCCATTTGGCAGGGACTCTCCATTTACAGGGCAACTGCCAGACAGAAACCAGGCATTGTTTCATTATTCAGAAAGAGCTCTGGCCTTCGTGGACTTGTGGCAGGTCAAATTCAAGTTTCAGGAAGGATTAGGACTGTAAAAAGATCACTTCTCTCCAAATTAATCTAGGAATTCAGTATACTTCCAATGAAAATCGTGTGTGTGTGTGTGTGTGTGTGTGTGTGAGAGAGAGAGAGAGAAATTTAATAATTTGATTCTAAAACTACTATGGGAGAGCAAAGTGTTGAGAGAACCAAGACAAATTTGAAGACTAACAAGGCTCATTATGCACAAATAGTGATTTAGACAGTGTGACCCCCACATAGGGAGAGACAGAGAAATGAAACAGAAAAGAGAGCCATTAATAATCCCACACAGGTACAGATGCTTGATACCTGGCACACGTGATGCTGAAATCTAGTGGGGAACGAATGAACTACTCAAAGTGGTGTTTGGATGTAATCAATATAAAATTTGATCCTTAGTGTTAATTGTATGGGGAAAAAAAATCCCAAGGCATTAAAGACCTAAATGTGAAAAAACCAAATTTTTAAATTTTTAGAAAAATTGAAAGATACTATAAAAACAAGGTGAAAAGACAAGCCTAAAGCTAGTCAATGATATTTGTAACATAGAAAACCAAAAAAGGATTGCAGAGACAAATGAAGAAATCAATAAGAAAATCAACAGGGAAAAGGCAAACAACCACGTAGGAACATAGGCAAAGAATCCAGACAGGCACATCATGGAAGGAACGCGTGTGAACCGTGAACAACATGCCCGCATATGCAATTTTCCGCAGAATCAGTGCACGGAGACCGAGAGACTGAGAAGCCTGGTGCAGGCCAGTCCATCCGGGAAGCCACTGTGCGGTGCTGTACGCACGCCGGAGAGATCAGAGGGTATCAACCTGAATGCAGCAGGTGCTCTCTCCCCGCTCTCGGCTCCAGCCTCCCTGGCACCCTCATGTAGCATGATCATCCCTAAAAGACCGAAGCTATGACAGAGACAGCTGCAGTGCCACCGAGGAAACGGGGGCCTTTTGGAATCAGAGGACCTGGCCTCACTGTGGAACTTTGCACAGCTTCTTTAACTCTCCATCTGTTTCCTCTCTGGCAGAGAGCTTTAACTAGAGTGACCTTGATGTGACCTTGACGATGCCAATGAGCTAGTGCCTTCCACTAGCTTCCAGCTTACCCTAGACCGATGCACACACAGGTGAGTCAGCATGAGTGCCCCACGCGTGCCAGGTCTCCTCATTGTAACCAACGGCTCCCGCACAGAAATAGCATCAGCCTTTCCAACTCCTGCTTACATGGAGGAAGTTAGGACCCCAGAGGGAAGTCAGGACCCCACCAGCCCAAGCATCCAATAAGAGACAATGGGAGCTCCATTCTTTATCCTGCCAGTGTGTTTAAGCTTCCTGGGGGTGGACAGGCTGGATTCAAACAATGGGCGGGTTGATTCCTTCTGCGTGCCTATTTCCAGAGTTGTAATGTATATTCTTTTTCTCCCACTTCCTGTCTTCTATTTTCTTCTTGCTACAAGGCATTTTTAATACCAATTTATTAAAAACAGGTATTTTAAGATTCGGCTTAAAAAGATTCTCTTGCATCATCAGGCTTAGTTAAAATTCTGAGCATAAAGGCTTCTGGAGGAGAAATTCAGGACAAGCAGCCAAAAAAGACTGGACTTTGCTGAATGTTGCTGAGCCAACAACTCCCCATGGGACCTGAGGCAAAGGCACATGACCTTGGGGCTCCACATTCTCATGAAGAGTTCTTACAGGCCACTGAAATACCCTCAGAACACTAGTTCACTATACACACACACATGTTTATATTTAACACTTGCAGTTATATGTTGGTATTTTCACAGTGGGATCTTTTCCAATATGTGCATTATGAAACTCTGGGCTCAAGAGCCCAGGAAACCGGAAGTGCACACGGCTGCTCCTTACGGAACACTGTCTCCGTCCGTCTCTAACCACCACCTGCATTGTCAGCTGCTTCCCAAATCAGCCACTTTCCCTTTTGATGTCTGAGACCTATGACTTCTCTCTTTGACTTAACCAACAGGTGTTCTCAGACTCTTTTCATGATGGGCTGCCTTCCCTCGGGGTTCCAGGCAGATGGAGTTTCTCCTAAAAGATGGCTGAGAAGCACAGAGAAATATTTCTCCCCTGATCCGCCGTTGGAAGGGCACACTGTTGGGACCCTCTCGGACATCTTCGCATTTCCCACTTAGAAGATGCAGGGATACATGGGCAAACCATAAGGACCAGACCTCCATATCCCATGGAAACATTGCAAGTACAAATCTTTTGTCCTTTGATTTAGGGCCTCAGTATGCCAGATCTGTGCCAAAATGTAAGAATGGGCAGAGATGTCTTCGAACCATGGTGCTGGGTCTGGGAGAGCAGAGGGAAGTCTAGCTTGTGTGGCAGGGGAGTCTCCCGCTGGGCAGGTGAAGCCTAGCATTGCAGGGTGAATCTCAAACGCGCTATGTGAAGTTGATCATGAGTCTTCTCTGCCACGGGTGTGGACTGAGGGCCTCAACAGACACATGTGTATACCCAAGAGGCTAGCAGTCACCAGTGGACAGGGTATGGGGACAAGACTGAAGACACCCCTAGATTACATACGGGGATATAAGAAGTGCATTCCCCAAGAGTGACATTAGCGTGGCAAGGTAATATTTTAAAATATTAATGGATTTCATATCCTTGCATGAAATCACAGTTCTTTTGACCCTACAACCCACCTCCTGTCAATCAGCTAGGTGTTCAGTTTTCAAAGGCCATAGGATACTCAGGAACTGAAAGAGGCAGAGGTAGGCTTCTAGCTCCCAAGACCAGAGAGAGGTCCCTAGGTCAGGGATATCCTGGGAAAGAGCGAGAGAAGCCTTGGATGCATTTGTAGGTTTAGAGAACAAAGGGCATGTGTGTTTCATCCCTTGAATGCAGCCCAAGAAAGCAGAAGATCCAGAACAAAGATGGCTGTGTCATGTGTCAGATGAGGTCACAGAGTGCTCTGTGGCCCAGCCTATATGTGGCCCAGAGGTGCAGAGCTATAGAAGAAGCCACCAAGAGACTCTCAGAGTTCCTCGGGCCCTCACTCAAGGACAGCAGAAAGCTCCTGAACAGCACCTGCCACGGTCTTGTGGACTGACCGTGGAGATGTACTTGGGGTGAAGGATGTTGCTGGGAAGCCTTCAGGGACAGATGGTACCTGTCCAACAGGCACCAGCTCCTCATCGCCTAGGTCCCCAGGACTTAGACATGGCCATGGGGAAGACTGGCTGGAATTGCCAGACAGTAAGTTTCCACCACGAGGGGCATGGGAGCACAGTGTACAAATTAAAAGTTGGAGAAAAAATTTTGAAGTTGCATGTATTATATAACTAAACATTTATCCCAAGATTGGTGCCCACTACCTTGGTAAAAATCAGCCCAGAAGAGATGAGTCTAGTTTATGACTAACCCATTCTAGGAGGTGACTTGACTTCCTTCCTTCCCTTCCTCCTTCTCTCCCTGACCCACCATACAACCAGGTACTGGGCTGAATACCAGCAATGCTTTTTCTTTCTTCCTTTAAACCCCAAACACCTGTTTTCTGCTGTCAAGATTTGGCAGTTTAGCTAGGAGTGGGTGGGGAGGGGAGGGGCAGAGATGGAGATACAGGCATGTGCCGAGGGCTGCAATGGAACCACATACTAAGTGGTTTAGGAGCACTGAGGAGAGCTTGCTAATCTGAGACGGGGACATCTTTGCAACTTGACAGCGCCTCTCTCTCCAAGCAGTACCGGTAGGAAAACTAAACTGTGATCAGAAAGCTCTAATGGATTCAGTAGTCTGGAAAATTGGGGGGATGGACTGTGGCAGAGCCATTGTCTGCACACGGGTATCCTCCTCACTTTCCAGCCCCTTTGCCACTAGGAGGGGCCACATGGCTGGGTTTTGACAATAACCCTACCAAGGGACACTTCAAGAGCTTACATGCCTCTGTAGCTCAGACGTTCTCTCTCCTCATCATCATGTCCACCAGGCCTCTTCCTCCTGGTGGAGAAGCTTCAAGATCTCTGAGCCTTCGTCAGTCCAAGTCTTTGAGAAGACGCGCGGGACAGCGACCCCACCAAGCCATGGTGAGCTTGCGACATGAGCAAGAGGCTCCCAACTGAACTCACTCTCTGAACTTTGGGGCCCTTTTGTTCCTACAGCTAAGCAGACTGTCCTGACTTGGTGCTCAGGATGATGATGAGAAGGGGGAGCTGGGTTATGAAAACATTCTGCGGCTGTTCAGAAAACAAGGTGCTCTGCTCTCAGGGGGACGGGGATTTTAAGAACAACATCCTGAAAGAGATGGTGGAGTGACAGGCAGCCGTGTGACATTTGTACATAGGGAGAGGACGTGGACCCGGCTTCAGGGGCCATGTTGGTAGAAAAAAGCCTGAGCCGGGGGCAGAAAACCGGAGAAGGTAGGGAAGCCACATCTCCACCTTCTTCGTCTCCCTGTCCGGGCAAAGGCCAGGAGCTGCTCCCTCCCCTCCCCCCTCCCACCCCCTAATCCCAGGCAGTCCCTTGTGGGGCCCATGGGGTAACACAGCACAGTCAGGGGTCTCTGGGGAGGGGGACTGCGGCAAACTAAAGGTAGCTGCTCTCCTGCTGCAGCCCCCTGGAGGCCACTAGCTTCAGGACTGGTACCTTTGAAGGGGAACAACCCAGGGAGAGACAGAGAAAATCAGCAAAAAAGGCCACTTTAATTTTACTCTGGAATAAAGTTTATCTTCTCCTTCCCCTCCCCGAAAAGCCTCGTAGACTTGAAAATATTTCCATCCTTACTGCACCGGTTCATCTGAAACCAGTGTTTGAAGTGAGTCGTCAGCACATCTGGGCACCATCTAAGTGACTGAGCATGAGGGAGCTGCCAGCAGACGGCTCACAGAAGCTTCTTTTCCTGCTGTGTAACCCATGACGCAGTGCGGCGCAGAAGGGGTGTGGCTCTACAATCTGTCAGTGACAAGGGGACGCATGTTGGAAACAGGTCCATTCAAGAAAATGATAATCCTTTCATTCCCTAGAATGCTACTTACGTTCTCCCCTACTTTTTCCCAGATGAGAACAGAAATCTTCATGGGACCTAACTATTCCCTGGGAAAGTCATCGGATGGCAGGGAACCCATGAGGCAATGACAACTGGAATACTGACGTCTAGTAGAAGTCTCTGGTGTGGGAGCCACAGAATAGCAGAAGAGTGTCGACAACTTTATAGGGTCCCCCAGCACTGGCATCGTACCCCGCTGATTAGGCTGACTCTACAGGCCTGTTGGAAAAAGAGCACCATGACAAATCACAGCGACAATGACAACAGCTACGTCAGCTGAGTGCTCCGAAAGTGCCAGACCCTGAGCTCCACCCACCCTCTCCTTCAACCCTTACAAGCATCCCCGAGGGAGTTATTATTACACTCGTCCCCTCTGGCAAATGAAAAGCTCTAAGAACAGTCATTTCGTAATAATAGTTTACACCACCAGAGTAGGAGACAGTGTGCATCTAAGTTGGTTTGTTTTATACCCTATAGATCTGGTGTCGGTTTACAGACTGTGTCTTCAGTATCAGGGCGGCCAGACTAGAGCACAAAGGAAGAAGGGAACATTCTAGAATGTCTACTACATAGAGAAGTTCCTGACAGTGTTGGCTGCCAATCCTGCCAGGTATAAATACCTCCCATCTTTCTAAAAATAAACAAATAGTAGCTCAGGGAGGGCTGATTGTCTCATCAAACCAACGCAGTCCTAAGCAGTGAATGGGGCAGGGGGTGCGTTTCTCACATGTCCTCAACAATACCAAGTGAGTTCTGGGGACAGCCTCAGCAGGAATCACGGCCAATGCCCGTCTGCAGAGGTGAGTCACGTGTGTGACCCGGGGAGGTCCTCTCCACCGTCAGGGCATCAGTTTCCTCCTCTGGGAGATGGGGACATGGGACATGAGGGGGTGAATGAGAGGCCAAATATGGAAAGGCTCTCTGAAGTCTCAGGGGCTGTGTAGGTGAAGATATGAAATAGGATGTGGAAGGTGGTGGTAAAATACCAGAAAAAAACAAAATCTGCATCTAATGGATTACTAATGGATTTATATTAGTGTTAATGCAGAAAAAGGACTTTAAGCCATCAGCATTACCAGGAAATTCTGCAAACTGAAAAGGCTGGGCAGGAAAATTTGATGCATCATAACAATAGCATTTTTCAGCAACGGCCAGACAAGCATGGCTGCCTACTGACTGATCAAAAGTTCCTTAGTGTGGTGGTTAAGATCAGTGACTCCCAGCCAGGAAGTCTAGGTTCGAATCCCCATTCTGCCGCCTACTGTCTGTGTCACTGTGGGCAAGTCCCCTTACTTCTCTTTGCCTCTGCCTCCCAGATGTAGAGGGGGATGTTTCAGGTACCCATGCCTTGGGGTTGATGGGAGGATTTTGAGCACGAACACACGAATGTCACTGTCCACTGGGAGCTAGTCTCATGTCCAATCTTTGACATCTAACCAGCTTTCTGTCCCATCAGGCTATATACTTCAATGAGGGTACCCAGTGCTGGGGACTCTGGTCCTGCTCCTCCAGAAACTTACTTAGAACCTAAGCTTCAAAGAATTCAGTTGAACCATATGAAACTGCTGTTCTGTAGGCCAAATATGGGAGGGAAATCAGCAGTCTCATCCATTTCAACCTGATACATATGGGCAAACAAATCCAAAGCTCAGAAAAGCAGCAAAAAAGAAAGAAGAAAGAGAAAAAAGAAGAAAGGAACAAGCAGTCCAGTAAAAATCATAAAAGGAGAGTCTGAAGAAATGTAAATAAAATAACCACGGCTTACACAGCTGCATCAAAGAAACGCATAAATTAAGTCCAGGACCTAATCATGTCCTTTAAGCACAAACATTAACTCAAGAGGCGGGTGGCTTTGCAGATGCACGTATCTGACTAAGAAGTGGGAAGAGGAGGGACTTTTTTTTTTTTTTTTTTTTTTTTTTTAGGGCCATAAAAGAGACATGGAGGGACTCTCTGCTCCCCTGAGGGGCCAGCTCCTCTCTGCTGGGTCACACACTCCTTTCTCATCTGCTGCTTTTCTCCCCAGCTCCTTTTGATCCACAAAAGAGAATCTCAGCCCACCCTCTTCGCCCACCCCTCCTGCTCCTGACGTCAAGCCCTCTCCCACACTGTAGCCTCTTCTGGAGCCTTCCTCCTCCAACTGCCGGCTACTTTCCTCCCACCCTCGAGGTTCACCTTCCATCCTCTCTCCCACAGAGGCAGCCCTGTTGAGGAGGAAGCAGGGAGCAGATACCCGGCCAGGCTTTCCACAGTTGGCAGCTGGCGTTCCGGGATTTTCCCCCTTGCACTTGAACTGGACAGGAGGGCTTAGGGGGGTAGGTTTCAACACAAGCAAGAGATGATGACAGCATCTTTCTCTTCCTACATCCCACTGGTCTGCTTTCTGCCAGTTTTGCCAAGTCCATTCCCAGAAACAGAATATAGGGTCATCATATAAGAAAGCAGTCCCACGGGCTCCATGTGAAAGTATGACTATTACTGCTACTATTTTTGGGTGATTACTGTGGGGTATAACTTATGCTAAGCCCTTTGACATTAGAACAGATGCTATTATTATCCCCATTTTTTATATGTGGGAACTGAGCCACAGAAGGGTGAAGTGATTTGCTGAAGGGGCCACTGGTAGGTGACAGAGCTGGGGGCCCACCAAGGCAGTTGGACTCCAGAGCCCCTGCTCTTAGTCTTCCTCTAAATGCCATTTGAGAATCAGTCTTGGCTTGCCATAACCTTGTAGGGTACTTCCGAAAAGACTGGCAACAGCATCTACCTCAAGCTTTGGAACAGGAAACATAATACACTTACATACACAGAAGTAGAAAACCATATGCTTTTTCCATGACAGTACTTTGGGACAAAGGCAGTGGTCCACTATAAGGATTTGGGGCTGAGAAAAATATTCTTTATATTGCCTGAAACAGGATGCTGTATTCAAGGAAAGGCAGCTATGTGGCCATGGGAACACTTTCCAAGGATGGAAGATAAATGAGTAGATCAGCCTGGTGTCCCACAATAGCTTGGCACTTGCTGCTATGGTCAGCCATGCTCTGGGGACTGTAGATTTGTTGGTAAGGTGAAGGTTGTAGGGGGTCCCGATCTCCTTCCTGGCCTCGGGGTCTCTAAGACATCATGTGAGGGGTCTTGAAATACACTTCTCCATAGCCAGAGCTCTAAGTCTAAAGCCCAGGATTACCTTTAGAAGCTCAAAGAACTATCATCTCTGGAAACAGTGGCTGTCTCCCCAAGAGCAGGTCAGAATCATCTGCCGTGTCTAGAAGGAAAAGCTCCTTCCCTTGGAGATTAAGAAGGGGCAATGCTGCTGAGGAGCCAGAGGAGGTTGGAGTGATGTTTTAACAGAGACCAAGGGGCCAAGAGTAATTAGAACTCTTGGTCGCAAGTGACAGAAATCCAACATAGCTCTATCATGGCCAAGAGGGGAATGTATTGACTCAGGGAACCAAGCCAAAGGAAGTAAGGTGGCCAGCTGGGTCCTGGGACAGTGAAACCAGGTCCTGGAGCCCCTGTGCCCTTTCTGCCCCCGTCTCTTCTCTCTGATGGTCAGCTGCTTCCCCCCGCACACCGGCATCCTCTATGAAACACGACAACGTGGCTGCCAGAAGCTGTCACAAGCACATCCTCCCAGCTTCACGACTAAGAAGGTGAGCTCATCCTCTCATTCCAGTGACTGAACTCCTAGACAAGCTATCCAGCGGGCTTGCTTCCATGGCCAGCGGAGTGAAGTGGTGTGACAGACTGCCCCCCACCCCCCGAAGCAACAGCGGGAGAGGAAGAGCAGTTCTTCAGGCAGGGTTCCCAGGAGCACTGGAGGGGAGCTGTCACCCATGTCCACCCAGGGATCTGGCAGCCCTGGGCCCTCAGGTCTCTGCAGTCCTGTGGGGAGCCGCTCTGGGGTGCGCAGCTAGAGCAGCGGCCAAGGGGGAGGCTGCAGAGGGGATGCGGTTGCATAAATCCTAGCAAAACTGGCTTGGAGAAGGGGCGCCCGGCTGGCCGAGTCAGTAGAGCATACAGTTCTTGATCTCACGGTCATGAGTTTGAGCTCTGCATGGTGGGTATTTATTTACTTAAAAGCAAAAAAGGGGCGAGGGGATGCCTGGGTGGCTCAGTGGGTTAAGCAGCTGCCTGCAGCTCAGGTCATGAGCCTAGGATCCTGGGATCGAACCCTGAATCAGGCCTCTTGCTCAGCAGAGAGCCTGTGTCTCCTTCTGCCTCCTACCCCCGTCCCCCGTCTGCTTGTGCTCACTCTTTCTCTCTTTGACATATAAATAAATATTTAAAAAATAAATGAAAGTAAACAAATTGGCTAGGAGGTCAGAATGAAACACTTCTTCATAATTCAGACCTTCCCTGTTCTGGGGAACTCACACGGTCTGGGAGACTAAAGTCAGATACGCGGAGGGAGAAGGGCATGAGGGCCAGAAATACCCCCCAATTTCAGAAACTATTCAGGGACTCAAGGGCAAATGTCACCCTTCGCAAGGAGCGGGATGCAGCATCATAGGCAGGAGGGTGGGAAAACGTGAGGGACCCCGTCCAGGCTCAGCACCCCCCCCCCAAACCCTGCCCAGTGCAGAGCCCACCCCAACAATGATCTCCAGCCCGGGAAAGCGGGCCACCTGGGTCCACGCACTCAGGCTACACGATTCCAGCGACAGAAATAACGTGGGCGCGCCG
Source organism: Mustela nivalis (assembly GCF_964662115.1). Lineage (NCBI taxonomy): Eukaryota > Metazoa > Chordata > Mammalia > Carnivora > Mustelidae > Mustela > Mustela nivalis. The sequence goes on along the minus strand of NC_139023.1, from coordinate 25,821,410 downwards.
TACAAACATCAGATGAACATGAACGCTGCAACATCTGGAGAACTGTCACCATCTGCCACTCTGAGACCAACACGGAAAGGATCAGCAGGAGAGCTGCAGTCTGGGGCCTGGGTTTAAAAAAACCCAGCGTGGGCTGCTGCTGCTGGCTCTTGGCTGCTGAGCACAGCAGTGGGTCTTCCTGACGGGGCAGTTTATAGGTTTTCACAAATCCCTGCTGGCCCATTGCAAAGGCCAGGGGGCCCCGTACCGAGTGGCTCCAACGGCCCCTGCTGCCCGAGCCCGCTGGCGAGGCTTTGCCGCATCCCTCCCGCAGCCTCAGCAAAAGAGAGAAGGCCACGGGTGGAGAGAGCAGCCAAGGCATCCTCCTTGAGAGGACATCCTTGACCCAGTCCTCGTCTGATTGTGTCCCCAGAGAGGAGACTTCCAGGCGCAGTCCCAGGAGGAGATGGACACCCAGGCTGTAAGAGGTACAGGCTTGCATCAGATCAGGCTTAGACTGGCGTGCTCACTTGTGAATATCGGTCGAAGGTAGCCAGCCCAAGGGGGACTCAGCATGGGCCGCTTTTTATGAACGGGCTGGTCGTTGCTGGTTTTAAGAGAACCCCGTGAAACCTGACAGATGGCCTCCTTGTGCGGCCGAACAGTAAACGTCATTGTTAGGATTCCAGTCACCATCTCCAGGCAGTCCCCGAAACACAGGTTCTTTGTACATGTGAAATAAAGTCAGACACAAAGGGGGAAAAAAGGCCCATTTTCTCCTAGTGCATCCAAATTGACCCTTTAGACTAAAAAGGGCTATTTTTGCTCCCCAAGGTGGGGAAGCAAAGCAATGACACCCTGAGAGCAATTAGAAAATACACCCATGTGCGGACACCTCACCCTGGTCTTTATTACCAGGTCATGAACTTGGGCTTACATATTAAACCGTGGCGAGGCTGTGAGGCCCTTTTGTTAGGATTATAAGGCAGGTACGACATGTTTGTTTCTTTCTGGGCAGGAAGGGAATTAACTGGGTTCTTATCCCAGCTGTGTCTTGAACCAGGTCCTTTTCCCACTTACTAATTGAGGCGGGAAGGGGGCTGGGCGAGATGCTTGCAGAGGTCCCTCTCAGGACTAACATTCTATAATGCAGTGGCTTTTTTTTATGTGCCTCAGAAGTTCTCTTTACTGACCTTTCTTTCACTGGTGTTTCACCCTCACCTCAGCAACTGACTTCCGTCCGCTCCCCACCTGATCCAAAATCTCTGTATCTAAGATGGACCCCCTTCCTCAACAGCTGCCCCAGGACAGAGGAAAAGCTCGCAGGCAGGCGGCCTTAACTTGGAGACAGTTGAGTCCTCTGTCAGTCACCCAGGGTCAGAACTGCGGGACGACCCGGGCCAGAGCTAAAGTGACCCTGTGCAGCTCTGGAGATCCTTTCTTGTTCCCCAGGGACTCCTTGGCAGTCCATCCTAAAGGGCCCTTGTGGCTTTTGGCAAGCTTGACTGCTAAATGCAGTTGAAGCAGGGAAATCATGTACCATAAATAATAACAAGCTGATCGTCATACTTAAGCATTAACCTGAACTTATGACTGATTAGGTGTTGCACCAAGTGCCTTACGTGTATTAGCATATGTAATCCTCCCAGTAACCCTTAGAAATAGACACTCCCCCTCCTCCTGCTTTTCTGAGTAAGGAACTGAGAGGGACAGGGGACAAGGCTGTAATGGTGTGTGACAGCCAGCAGGTCACTTCACAACTACTGGCTGAAGTCTTTTCATGCCTAAAAGCAGGAGTTCAGCCTGGGTCAGTATTTCCCAAAGTGTGGTGTATGGTCCATTCTGGGCGATCACCTGGCAGACCTGCTCAATGCAGACCCCTGGTTCCACCCCAGATCTACAAAATCAGAATTCCTGGGGGTAAGGCCCTGGCATCTATCTGTTGAACAAGAACCCCAGGTGATTCTGAAGCATGCGAAAGCCCGAGAACCCCGGGTATAGGATTCCAAAGTCCCCACCAGCTCTATTACAATGGCCCATCCTTTCCCTTTGTTAGAGACTCTTCAAGACCCAAAGTTAACCCCCAAATATCCTGAACATCTTCTTTAGATCAGCTTTACCCAACACAAGATCTTGTTTCATATATGACACAGACAAATTTTCCATTCTCTGAAATGCTTAAACCATACCAAACAAATTCCTCCCATTTAGAAGGAATGCAAGAACAAGATGACATGACCTTAGTTAATTAAGTTATTTTACAAATAGAAGTCATTAAACATATGGAACTAGTTACTGAGGATAGGGTCACTGGACCAGAGAACACTGACAGTAAATGAGAGGGGAGGAAGAGAGACGGAGACAGAGACAGACATGGCTAAATCGAAACACAGACACACTCAGATCATGCACGCAGAAGAAAACAGGTAAAACTGGGCTGTAAGCAAAGAGTGTAAGAACAAATAGGCCTTATTTTCACTGAGAACAAGGAGGTCTTGTCACCTTTGACCATGGTCTTGACTTTTCCTCCTAATTTATATCCTTGTTTCCCTTAAAAATGCCTCTCTTACCCCTTTGTCCTCATTCTTTCCCCCGATTTGCCTTTTGGTCTATTTATTTTTGTCCTTCGCTGCTGGAACGGAGGTCAGAGTGACAACACGGCCTGCATTCACCTCACCTTGTCACGTCACCATCTTACTGTGGAGACGCAGCAAATCCCCTCAGCGGAGGTCTCCACTCTGGCTTCCAAGATCGCCAAACACCCACAAAACCATGTGGCCACCAGGCCTGGGGGCTGCCTGCCGAGACGTTTCCATGGAGATGCACATCTGCTTTTCCCATGCACCTCGGCCCACTTTCTGACACACACATGCATATGCACACACGCCCAATAATATTAGCCCAAGTCTCCAGCACAACAAAAATCTTTTACGCATCAATTGTACAAAGCAAGGTCCTAAGTGCAATGAAGAAAACTATGGTGTAAAGATGCATAAGATGGGGTCTTAGCCTTCCAGGACCTTAGCACCTTATAGAGACTTAGAATGCTCCAGAAAGCAAGTATGGTAGGAGTTCAGGAGTCATAGCACAGAGGCTGGTTACAAAGTGGTAGAAGTAGTACCTGGGCTGGGTCAGGGAGGAGAAGCTGAGAGTGTGCAAGGGTGTTTTGTGGAGTAGGAAGGACTACAGTCTCTATTCCTACTTTTTTGGATAATAGCACCCTGATTTTCTTTTTTCTTTCTTTCTTTCTTTTTTTTTTTAGCACCCTGATTTTCTTCAAATTTACCCTTAGCTCTTATGAGTCAGGTGGGACTGAATTTGAACTTGCTAATCAAAGAACCCTAGGCACCTGGCCCCTCTGAGGCTTCAGAATGGGTACATGATCCAGGTCAGTCCAGAGAGACTGGACTGGATCTAAGGAACCATGGGTAAAGGAATCATGGGTAAAGAGAAGCTCTCCTTTCCCCATGATTGTTTGCTCAGGGGACATAATCCTGGTGCTGCTGGTGATCATTTTACTACTAGCTGGAGGGGGTGATCTGGGAGTGAAATCAACCAGGAGGAAAGCAGAACAAAGATAGAACCAGACTCTTGAGGACAAAGATTGAGGAAACCAGCTCTATCTCTGGACCATTTACATAAGGTAAGCTGATACTGTTTTTGTTTTTTAAAGCAGCTATGGTTGATTACCTGTCATTAGTCACTCGGAGGCAGAAGTGTGTAAGGAGGTTCTTGGAAGACTGGGGAGACCAGCTTCACCGGCTGGTGTTGGTGAAACACCAGCTGGAAGGCTGAATTACAGGCAGACTTGTCTGGAGATGGGAAGGGAGGCATGAACAGAAAGCTAAGGCATGAGAACTTCATGGCCTACAGGCAAGATAAGACACTGGGGACCTCTAAGAAAGGGAAGGCTGAGGAAAGAGGGAATGTCTCAGCGACAGATCATGCAAGAGAGAGGCAGCAGAACAAGATGGATCCTCTGGCTTCTTCCAACCTTGAGCTTGTGTGTAGATGGTAGTAGCTGGGCATAGTCTGTGGCATGGCTCAGAGCGGGTACGACTGGAATCAGGGATGTCGCCAAGGCCATGATTGCCAGGCTGGGGGAGATACCGCAGGTGCTGGTGGGATGAGGAAAGGAGGCCTGGAATGACACCATAAAAGGACAGTCGCTTTGGTGACTAGCGGGTGGTGGGTGGTAAAGGAAGAAGAAGGCAGATTGTGCGTCTGTACCTCTGAGCTGGGTGGATGTGGTTCCATGGATGGAAAGCAGGGGTGGAGCCGGTTTGAAAGGGGGGATGAATTCTCCCCCTGAGACTTAAGGGGGCAGCATTCAAAGGGGTGGAACAAGAGCTCAAGGGGGGACATGGTACTCCCTTAACCTCTCTGTATGGGGTTGGATAAGGTAGGCTTCGAAGTCACGGACAATTCTACAGGTCCCTGATTCCAGGAGTGAGGTCAGGGCTGCAAGGGCCGATGCAGCAGTGAGGGAAACTCACAGTTCTTAATGACCTCGGAGGGTCCCTAGCATATGCTCTGACCCAAAGCAGGAAATTCTGACAGCTGTTCATTTCCCTTAAACACTTTTTATGCCTGGCATCAAAGGCCATCATAAAAGGCCATCAGCCTTGTTGCCAAGTGGCTTTAACATTAAACAATTCCTTTTAGTGAGCTGAAAAGAACTTCCTCATAGATTCAATCCACAAACTGGAGTATTTCCGCCTGAAGGTGACGCAGCTCAGAACACACTGCCCTGGTGAGTCACATGGCAGAGATCACGTTCCTGGGCCATCCTCTCAAACAGTGGCCATCATCCTGCCTATTGCTTCTTTTTTAAGTAACATGTTAAAATGACGGCTGTGTTGGGACTGATGAAGACAGGTGAGGGGACCCAGCATGACCATGAGACAGAGTCAGAAAGGAGGCAAAAGTTGTATATTCTTGCCATCCTCTTCTCTCTCCTATAATCAGTGGTGGGAGACTTGCCCCTTCCCCAGGCTGGCTTCCCGGATGCTGGAATTGGGCCACCCCAGAAATGAAGCCTAATCCCTTTTACCCAGGACAGACTATCCAATATTTTACTATCATGGTCATTGTGATCATTCTGTTTCCAAATTCATTATCTCCATGGAGGACATAGCAAGGAAGTCCCAAGCTTAGATGAGATCCCAAAAGGAGACAGAAGAAAAAGCAGGGCCCAGGCCTCAAAATTACATTAAAGGGACTTGTTTATATACAAGCTCATTGATTTCCTTCCTCCTCTTCCAGAACCCTGTGTGTGCATGTGTATGCACACACGCACGCACACACACACACACACACACACACACACACACTTTGCCTTTGTTTAAATCAAGAAGTTACAAACAAACATGGGTTTGGCCAAGTTTAAAACTCCAAAAGCATGCCATTGGCTGCTGAAGCATTTTAGTTACCCTCCCTTAAAAAAAAACAAATGTATCTTCCTCAGTTTGCAACTTATTATCAGAAATGCCCTGGTCACAGATCAAGAAGAAAAATTACAAGAGAAGTTACTACTGAGATCATATGAGTTCATCTGCTTTCTGGATTGAAAAAAGAAACCATTTCTCTCCGTCAGCATTATGCCTGCTATTGTTGTTCTCTTCTGATGCAACATAAGGTCAGAGGAGCAGCAGGAATATTTGGGGTCACTCATCCCATTGCTTTAAAAATGTTTATATCCACTTAATTCTTTTGCATTGAGAATTTGCTATAAGGTCCTTGAACTGCCTTCTCTTCCTCGTTTCTTGGAGCCAGGCTCCAAAAGGCACTCTGTCTTTCTGAGAGTACCCATGATCTTGACTTGACATTTCATTTTTGTGATTCCATCCGCTCCCCACTCCCCATTTGTTCCTTATCCTTATCTGTTCCTTCAGATAAAAAGCATCTAAGGTACAGTTACAAACTCCACTATGTTCAAAAGTCTGTCCATCAGATTAACTCAAATCCTCTCTCTTCTGGCCATGACGGTCTATTTGGTTTTCTTAAGGAAAGGGGAAAGGGTCTTCTTTGAGACAGGTGTCTTTTCTGTAAACCCAATGAGCAGCTGTCTGTTTCTCTCTCAGGCTTAGCTCCACCCTCCACCAGATAGGCTTTTGATAAGAGCAGAGGTGGTGGTCAGGAGAAGATGTTGCTTTCTGATTTTATAAGTTGGACAAGAGAAGAATCAATAACTGCAGAACTTTAAAGTCCCATGTTGTGTAGTTATCTGATTAGTTAATTTAATACATGGAAATCAAAAGCAGCTTAAGAAAAATTAGACATTGGAGTGAAGGATTAGTCATACATTTGTTTTTCCCAAATTACATTATTCTCTTGTGATTAATTGGGGGAAAGAATAATACAAAGATTTTATTGAATTATTTCCATTAAAAAGCTCAACGACAGGTTATTTAAAACTAACACATCTTTCCCTAAAGCGAACCACTTACCAAATTTAGAAATGGAAAGCTTCCAAGCTGTTGGGTTCCAAGCCTTTTCAGTTAATTAGTGCAGAGAAATTATTTTTATCTATGCATCATGTAAAGATTCAAAAACTAGGTCAGGATTTTTTCTTTCCCTTTTAAAATTTAAGTTCAGGACTGGTTGAAGGCATAGGAAGTTAGTAGAAGGATGGGGATGTATGTATCATCAGGTTGGATTTGATCGAGCTAAGTCATTAGAAGTGACTAACATTTCCAAAATATTAAAGAAAGACATTTTGCTATACTAAGAGGAACCTTACACTTTCCTAAAACAAAGGCTTTTCCAGTGGTCCCTAAAGCACCCTGCTTATCTCCGTCTGTGTTCCCAGGCACATTCTAGAAGAGTTTCAACTGAGTTGCTTGAGTTTTCATGTCATCAATTGAATGGTTCATGCTAAACAATACTGGTTTGCAATGTGAAGACGAAGTATTCAAGTACTACATATTGCAAAGAGAACGTTGACCTTGGAAGACTTAGGGGTCACAGAAAAATGGGCTCAGAGTCAGGAGGGGTCCTTGAATCTTTCACTCCCAACTCCTATCTGATGTATAGTCATCCCCTTTATCCACAGGGAATCTGTTCCAAGATCTCCAGTGGATGCCTAAAACCATGAATAGTGTCAAAACCTACAGGTACTATGTTTTTTCACACACACACACACACACACACACACACACACACACACCCCTATGATAAAGTTTAATTTATAAATTAGGCATAGTAAGAAATTACAACAAAAACTAATAATAGAACAATTATAACAACATACTGTAAAAAAGCTGTGTGAATGTTGTCTCTCTCTCTCTCTCAAAATATCTTATTGTACTCACCCTTCCTCCTCTTAGGGTGATGGGAGGTGATAACGTGTCTATGGGATGAGATGAAGCAAGGTGAATAATGTAGGCGCTGTGACACAGTGTCAGGCTATTATTGACCTTCTGACGATGGGTCATCTGCTTCTGCACCACAGTTCCCTGTGGGTAACTGGAACTATGGAGGCAAAACTGCAGGGAAGAGGGGACTCCTGTAGTTGGTGGCCAGCCTTCACTGGCTTCTAATGATGGGCCAGCATGAAACAGGATGGTCTAGGATGAGCGCTTGAGCACACTAGAATAACACCAGGTGAACTCAATCTCTAATTTAGAGCACTGTATCAATTCAGATTCTGTCCTATAATGGAAAAAGCCTCAGAGAAGTGCTAGTACTTACAAAGATGACATTATCGACATGATTCTTGACCTCAAAGGCAAAATATATGGTAGTAAATAGATGCATTTAAAAAAAATCGCACATAGTAACTGAGGTTGCATGAAGATATATACACACACACACACACACACACCAGTATTAATGCCATTTATACTATGTTGCAACCAACATCCTTGCAACCTCCTATGTGCTATCACCATCATGAGTGGCAGAGGCCAAGCTGGAGAAGACTAGGTTTCATGCTCACCTTTCTGCACTATTCTTGTCTCCTGCTGCATATCTTCCCTTTTCTGGGGGCCACATTAAAAGTATCCCAATCAATGACATGGACTATAGAAGGTAAAAAATATGAGGGGTCTAATGTTGACATTTTCACAGCATATTACTGATCTGCATTTAGAGCAAAGACATTATTTCCTCATGGCTCAATCCCGGGCTCTTGGGTCCTTCTGGTACCCCTGCCCCAAGGCTCATTTTCCTCCTGCTGCGTGTACGTTCCCTTCATTCTGTCCCCATCACACGAGGCCCCCGTCATTTCCCCATCCTTCTGCCTGCACCATGACGTGCATCTTGGTACCCTATACAGCTTCCTCACCCTCTTCCCACGTCGACGGGTCAGAATCAGTACATGTCCAGTGGTTCAAGATGATGCCAATGTTGCTGACATTCTGGCCCCCGGCACCAGTAGGGGTGGAGCAGGCACGTGATCTGTAAAAAGGGCTCTTCTAGGCCCCCTTCTGCTCTTTGGTGCTGCCTCCTGCCCCTCCTCCTGTCGCCAGGATGTTGGGCTGCATCGGGCCTCTAGGCAAGCCCCTCACCACCATACATGGTTTGATTTCATTTGGTTTGACCATGTTACAGAAGGAGCTTGGAAGCTCACAATTCATTCGTTCATAGTTTTGGTGGGCAGATCCTGGTTTGATTCCTTCTTTTGTCACTTATTATTGGAATGATTTGATTCTAGTTTTGTTCATATAACACTCTACAGTAATAACGCTACTAGTTAGGAGCATTAAAACAACACGGGTAAACATGCCAAATACAGAGCCGCATGCGTGCTAAAAATGTGGTGAATTTGGATCTGATTCATAAAGACTTTTTAGGAACTTCTAGAGACAAGAATTTAAGACAGTAAATCTTATTTTTTAAATGACATCTAATTCCCACTACCAACACTTGACAGTTCAGTCCCGCCATGCTTACATACTTTACCTTATTTAAACCCATCTGACCCTCTGAACCCTGGGACCAATGCCTCATGCTCTGCTCCCCACCATTCTGTGCGTTCCTAATTGTCTGCTTGTTGTTTTGCTTTACGGAAATGTCCAAGAACACGGGTTTAAGTGGCCTTCCTTATTTGGAATTTGAAACCTGCTCAACTGATTAGATATGTCTTCATATAGCTTTTCTCTACATATGTGCAAAGGGGGCTTGGTGTGAGCACAAGTCCATTCGATGACCTGAATCCCTTCCTGGTCATTGTCATGGTCATCTGTCCAGCGGACACTGTGAGCGATCTTCCCATATTAGGTACTTTTCCTTCTCACCACAGTACCTTCAAAACCACACTTACAATCTGTTTTTAGACTCATAATGATCATTCCAGTAATCTCAGTTATCTCTTACTCTAGCCAAAGCAGCTCTTTATCTGGTTCTTCCTGTCTTTTATAGCTATTTGTTGAAAACAAACTTAATTTTATAGAATGGTTTTAGAGTTGCCAAAAAATTATGAAGATAGTACAGAGATTTGTCATATACCCCTCAAACCCAGTTTCCCCTCGTACTGACATCTTACTTTTAGTAGGACAGAGTTGTTGCTATTCACGAGCCGAAATTGATACATTATCATTACTAAAGTCCGTATTTTATGCAAACTTCCTTAGTTTTCAAAAAATGTGATAAAATACGTGTAATGTATAATTTACCATCTTAGCCATTTTTAAAGTGAACAGTTGAGTGGCATTAAGTATATCCCATTCACATTGTTGTGCGACTCTCACCTCTATCCATCTCCAGAACTCTTACCATCTTGAGAAACTGAAACTCTGTGCCCATTAAACAATAGCTCTCCATTCTCCCCTCCGCCTTGACAATTACCCTTCTACTTTCCATCTCTATGAATTTGACTGTGCTAGATTCGTCATATAAGTGTAATCATCCTGTATTTGTACTTTTGTGACTGGTTCATTTCACTCAGCATAATGCCTTCAAGACTAGTCTATGTTGCCCATCATCTCCATTGTCAACCATCTTCAAAAGGATGTTCCTGCACATTCTACCTCTTTCTACCTTGGCTTATCTACCTCCTGATTCTCGTGTGTGGACTTGGCCTTCTTCTACAAGGAACCCCAGCTTGCCTCTATTTCTGGGACTTTGTCCTAAAATCTATTTAGCATTTGGGGCCCAAGAACCCCTGTGAGAACGAACATTTTAAAGCATTTACTATGCTTCGGCTCTTATTCTAAGAACCCCTGTGAAAATGAATTTCTCTCTTCCCTTTTTTCTTTCTATCTTTCAAAGATTTTATTTATTTCTTTGAGAGAGAGAGAGTGAGAAAGATCACAGAGGGAGAGGAGGGAAGGAGAAGCAGACTCCCTGCCGAGCTGGGAGCCTGAAGTGGGGCTCGATCCCAGGATCCTGAAATCACAACCTGAGCCAAAGGCAGATGCTTAACGGACTGAGCCACCCAGGTGCCCTGAAAACTAACATTTTTAAAGTACTTATTATGCTTTAGCTCTTATTCTAAGCAATATACACAATATATACCATATAATATGTATAATATTACATACATATAACATACGAATATGATATGTATAATAATAAGATACACATATTCTTTTGTCGAATCTTCACAATATCCCCCCTGAGGTAGGTATTATTATTAATCCCATTCTACAGATTAGGAAATAAGCATAGGGAGATTAAGTAACTTGCCAAAGAGATACAGGTAACAAATGACAGCCTCAGAATTAGAAGCTAGGCAGCCCCAAACATCCACTACTGTCCTTTACTTGCTGCCAATCCCAGCTTCCCTTCCTTCGGGGAAGTTGTTTGGTTCTCTGTACCCCTGCTCCGCTCCCAGATGGACTCGTGTCCTCATCACACTACAGCACTTGCTGGCTTTTCTTAGACTCTCTGTTGCCCTGTTGGCCAGCCTGACCACTGTTTCCTGAGCTTGGTCTGAGCTGCTGAGGCCCCCTGTCCCCTCATGCTCTGCACTGCTTTGTCCCCTCCCCTTCCCTATCTGACTCACGGGTGCTGAGTTGCTTCCAATCCCGAAGGAACCTCAGCCAGTTCCACGCAGTAACTAATTTTTTCATTAAACATAAGTATTCAGCTACAGGGCAGGTAGCTCTAGTGTCCAACCGACATTTACTTTATCATCTAAAAGATCAGAATACACAGTAATTCGATTCCAAAGCCACAGTGGTCCCGTGACCCGGATTCATGGACCACACTTTATCACTGGGGAACGGCACAACCTGCGAGGGGCCGCACAAGCTTCCCTGGGCCCCCGTTTCACATCTCAAATCATCTCTGTTCTCCTTTGGACGTCACTACTGTATTCCCCAGCACTATGCTGAGGCTGAAGGTACAGCCTGCTGTCATTCAGCTGCAAAGGACATTTTAAATGCTAGGTCCAAGAGACATTCTTGGGAAAAGGCACAGAGTCCAAGGCTGCGGCAGGGAGGAGACAAGGTACTTATGACAATGACCTGTGTGTCAGTGGGAACAAATTAGAACATGCAAGCACGTTTGGGTGTATGGCTGAGCTAAGCGTTGAGTGTCTCATCTTCCAATTTGTGGCCTCAGGGCAAACAGGTGATCAGATGTGTGCATATGTGAGTGTATGCACGTGTGTGTGCTCAGTATTTGTGCAGCTGGCTGGCATGGAAGATTGATACTGTTATAAATTCTTTACCATCAAGGAGGAAGTCTGCACAGAGGTGGTCAAGAACCCAGCAGCAGGAGAGTGGGTATGACAGGACCTCTGATTTATATTTCTCTTGCTGCAAACATGACGGGAAAGTGGTGGGGAGGATGTTGCTGGTGTGGGGGTCGGTAGCCTGCCATGTGTGTGTCTGGGTGCCTGTGTGTGTGTTGCGGGGGGTATGAGTGTGCACACGTACAAGGGATCTCACTCGGGGGTGGTACCATAGAACATATTCAAATACATATTCCAAAATCATACAAATTCATTGCTTCTGGCCTCACTATTTAATGGCAGAAAAGTGGCTTGGTAAATGATAGCTCATGGTAGAATATAACACAGTTACAGAGTTCATGAGGGCTGTTCTCGAACATTCCATTTCCCGTCCTTCCAGGCACACAGCCTATGTATAAGCCCATCCTCCCGGAAGTTGTGCTGGCTATGGGACTTCTTTGGCTGGTGGGAAGGAGCTGAGGCAACGGGGGGTACTTCCTTACAGAGTGTGAAGGGCCTGTCTGTAATCTGCTGCTTCTCCTTCCCCTGTCTCCGCGATGGTGGAAGTGTGTGTCTTCATCCTGCCCGTGGGCGCCAGTGACTGTGACGAGCAGAGCCCTCTGCTGACCTGAGTTAGAGATGCAGAGGGAGTGAGATGGGACTCTGAGTCCTGTTAAGCCTCTGAGTTTTCCAGAGGTGTGTTACTGGAGTTATTCTACTACTGTGAGCTGCAGGGACATCATGGAAACACATAAATACTCTGAGCCTGGAACGGAAGACGACACGCAAAAATGAAAATCTTTGTTCGTATTTCTAAAAGGGACCATCTTTAATACAGTTTCTTTTTCTTTTCACTTGTAAAAAGGATAGAAAGCTCAAGAATTATGAAAGAAACAATCGCTGCTTTCTTAAGATTCTATTCTCATACACATTTGAATTTAGAGCAAAAGACTTTGTGAAAGAAAGCCCTGGGAATAAATTTCAGCTCTTCTGCTGAGGGGTGTTATTGTTATTAAATTAAGTAACACTGATCCAGCAGCTTCAATAAAGGGAATTTGTTACAGGGAGGCACTTCCCTTGTCTTCCAGAGACAGGTAAGAAATTATTTCCTCCTTTTAAGTCATAGGAAATTGTTGCTTCCTTCCCTCCAGCCTTCTCTGGAATCAGAAATAGTGACTCCGAACCCAGATCTCCCTCCCACAGCTTAACCTCCTCCTGAAATCTGGAAAAGTCTGGGGGAGGGGAAGGGGGCTGCCACACACTAGAAACACAAAACTTGATGAGCCAGAGAGGAAGTGCGCCCCTGACCCTGAAGAAGCTCACCTTCCTAGGGACACAAATGCCTAAGATGTGCGACAATGTACCACTTGGCAGAGTCAGGGATTTGAATGCCATGTACCAGTGGCAGGTACGGGGGCTCCACTCACAGTAAGGGGGCCCAGCCAAATACTCAGACCTGCAGCTCATCCCAGCTTTATTCCTTATTCACGCTGGGAAAGATGACAGCCTGGAGATTTGGGCGTTAACTCTGGGGACAGGCAGCTGGGATCGGTATCCTTTTTCCACTACTTACTAGCTGGGGAACCTTGGGGGAGTTACTCAACCCCTCTGTGCTTTAGTTTTCTCATCTGAGAAATGGGGAAAATAATCACATCCAACTTGCAAGTTGTCGGGAATTTAAGAGCTACATCTGTAAGGCTTAGAGCATGGAGCCGTGCACACAGTGAGCGCTGAGTCCGTACCTAGTATCCTCCTGCTGTTTTTACTCTGCCTGCAGTAGCGGAAAGTCCCTTGGGGAGGCAAATCTTACTTAGGGCAACTGTCGCATGGGAATTAACTCCTTGTACTGCTGCTGGAGGTGGAGAGAGGCGTGAGTTGTATGCATCCGACAATTCTTAGAAGAAATTCAAATATTTTGGTACAATATTTAGAGCATCATTAAGGTTTTGAAGAGGCCCTTTCCACTTAACTGCACTCGATGGGAGAAATTATGTGCTATTATAGCATCGTTTGTGAACCTGAACACTGGCTAAGGGCTTTGGATTAGTTCCTAAGAATATTAAGAGTCTACCGTATTCCACCCAAAGGTAGAGAGGCATTCAAACCCCTTTCCCCTCCAAAGGTGGAGAGGAGTGCCAATCCAGTATCATCAGGGGATAATAGTAGCGGGGGTGCCCAGGGGTCTACTGAGCTCAAGGGGTCAGACCCCAGGCCAGAAGAAAGATTCAGGCATCTGGCAGGAAAAGATTTAAAAAGAGGGCATCAGGTTTCCTTCTAGATTAGTCCACTCAGTTAAAGATGAAGATCTGAAGCAGATCTTTAAATCGGGAATAAAGATAGTATGACTGGCGAGTTTCTCTACTAGCTACTGGGAGGCTGAACATACAATGGAGAGGAATTTGATGGGGAGAATTAGACTGACACAGCCTTCCTCACGATTCGGGCTTGCGAGTACGGCACACTGAGGCCATGGTTATCCCGGCGAATTCTGACAGCCTACGAAGGAGAAACAGATTGCCTATTACAGATGAGGAGAAGCCCCTGAAGGGTTTTTGGAGTGTGGTTGATCAGAAGCCTGCAGTCATGTAGGAGATGGAACGGGGTTTGATTTCAAAGTCATATGCAGGGGATTTCTTTCGTCTTCACTTGTTTATTTTCTGTCTGTGCCTGATAGAGTTAAGACGCACAGAACAGAGCCCACATGAAACCGGTTCTGCTCACTGCAGTCCATCCAAGCCATAGAAAGTGCCAGTGGGGACCCGTAGAGACGACCTGAAGGCGTGAAAGGAGCACTGTGGAGAGGGCGGCAGGGTCAAGCACACAGTCCTCCGACCTGAGGAGGAAATGGAACCGCGAGCCTCAAGGCCAAGAGGGCACTCACCGCGGTCGGCTCCAGAAACCACCAAGATTCAGGCCAAGGCAACATGGAACCAGGGAGTGTACTCATGGGCCCCCGGATCGCCGGCCACTGTGCTCCCTGGCGTTTCCCTGACTCTCAGGCCTCTGGGCATTGCCAACAAACACTCCATTCAGCGTCTGGGAGTCAGGTTATTTGAAATAGCCCAGGCTGCTCCAGTGTGCTCCAGAAGTAACATGTCTTCCGTGGTAGTCGTGAGGATTAAACACAGCAATGCGTATAATGTACGTAGCATGGCATTTAGATAGGACTAGGACTCAATAAATGGTAGCTATTATTATTATTATTATTATTGTAATTGTAGAAGTATCAAATTGTATAGATGGTTTGTTTTTCTCAAGTTTGCTTTTAGATTTTTTGTCCTAATTATTGGATGTTTATTTTGAGTAACTTTTTAAAAATACAAGGGAATATTTTGTTTTAAAATGAACAAACAAAAGGAAGGAGCAGAGGATAAAGGGTAAGCAGGATGACATCGGTCTCAGCTCGGATGTGTGCTTTAGAGAGGGGACCCCAGAAGAGTATCAAGGTGGCGATAGCACTCTGGTTCTGGCCCCCCAGGAGTGAAGAAGGTTACCCATAAAATGGGGCATATCTGAGGTATCGCACTTGGGTCAAGAAGGGGCAAAAATAAAATCCATAAAAAAATGCATTTAAGCTAGACGTGAGCTATTAAGTTCTCTCTGTTTTTCTTTGGAAATAGTTAACAGTCAGGTAAAGTAGGAAAGCTATTTTGGGACCCAACAGGGGGCACAGGAAAGCCCCCTGCACCCTCCACCTGTCTGCTCTGGGAGCTGGCACCCCCCCCCATCCCCCAGTCTGCACATGTGAATATTAGACCCAGAGCAGGGTTGCCAGAGGCAGGGGCTGGGGATGAAGTAGGGGGTGGAGGATGATAGAACATTTTCAGGATGTTCTGAGGTGTTCTTTACAAAAGGATACACAGACAGATTTTTCTTCTTCTTTGTCCCTAAAACTCCACTCTCCCCCACCCTGTGATGAGGTACGTTTAAACACACATTAGCAAAATGAAGAACTTTCCCACAACTGCTGAGAGGCTTCTCTGCTCTATGTACCTCGTTTTACTGAAAATCAGGTACGTTCGGTGATCGAAATCATTAATTCAGAAAGAGCACGGTGAGTCTTGCTAGACAGAAGATTGCTACAACAGCAAATCACAGGTCCCGCCATGTGTCTGGGCATGGCGCCTCCCTGGGAGGTGATACTGAGCCCACAGTCAATCCCAGTCCTTTATACTCCTGAGCGGGAGAGCCACACTTAATAGGGAAAATGTGGCTAGTCCAAAATCAGGTTTATTTTGCCTTTTGGAAAGTTGGAGACACAGATTCAGAAAGAGGCACTGATGTGAGTTGATCCCTGCAGGCTGTGTCTTCCCTTGGCCTTGATCAAGACCACCCGTACTTCCTGACTGTCCCCACCTACTCCATCCATCACCGGTCACTAGGAACCTCCCACCACCCTGATACCCCTCCCCTACCCCGACTGCAGCTTTCTTTGTCTCTGGATTACCTCCTGTCTTGTTCTTCTCAGAGCCCTTGGCTGGCCCCGAGGGGCACATTCTGACTGCAAAGGGAAAGGCGGGAGTCCCCTGGAGCTGGTGATATGGCCGCTCTCCACTCCCACCCCCGACCCCGCCTGCACATGCAACTATGGTTAAGTTGTTCCATTTCTTAATCTGATCTTAACAATGGATTAGGACTCTGCTGCCTAAGACAGTCATGACAGCAGGTGCCCCCCCCCCGGGGGGGCTACACACAGTGCTCACTAAACCTTTCACATTTCTTCACTTGGTTAGCTCTCGAAACAAACCGGTTATCCCCATTTTATAGATGACAAAGCGGAGTTCGAGGGATTGAGGGGTTTGTGCAGGGTCACGCAATGTTAAGTCTCCTTTGCTCGACAGTGATGCCCAGCAGGGCTGCAGAGATGGCCCCCATCACAGCTACAAACTATTAGGTGAGTTGTTTCAGGTAAAGTGGCACTTTGTGAGGTTACCTAATATGGTTATTATTAGTAGCACGTCAGGATGCGGTTCAAACCTTACCAAGAGCATATGGGACGTACCAGCTTCTTTACAACATACTGCCTGCCTCTCTCTCCAGCTGCATCTCTGGCCAGAGACCCTCTTGAGCCCTGCCTGTTCCCCCGAAGGACATTGCTGCTGCAGTCCTGTTTGCTGCCTCCCCACCTCCCTTTCCTGGAACGCTGTTTTCTTCTTTGACAAGCAAATATAACTGGTCCCTCCCACTGCTCCCTCCACACTGAGAAGAGCACTTCATTGCCCCAAAGACTACAGCCCTCCAACCTGACCTGTTTGCATCTGGGGCTGCGTGCTGCACCGGGAGGCCTCCCGAAGGCTCAGCCCTAGATTTCCTTTTTGAAGCCTGGATCTTAGCAGGTATCTTATGGAGCTCAACGAAGCTTACAGAACTGGATTGACCTGGGGTGGTGTGGACTGGGTTTGTAGGCAATATGGCCCCAAATTCTGGTTTCGGTGCCCGACAATAGGAAATTGGAAACCTGACAATACTGCCCTACTGATGAGAATAACATAAACCTTGAGAACCTTGAAAATGTATTCTCAATAAAGGATGGTTGGAATGCCAGTTAGATACATCCCCACATGTGACTGGTGTGTTCAGACAGAACCTAACCTAGTAAGAGAGCAGTGAATTTACTTTCTAAGGATTAAGTCTCCTATCCCACTGTAATTTAAGCTTTAAGGTTTCTCACATGGTATATACATCCCTCTATTAATTGAAAACGTTGCTGGTTAACATATACATCTCAATTTCAAAGCGTTTATATTCTGTATTGTACATGGAAAATATTTGCCAATGGGCATGTGGCTAACTTCTCGTATCATTTCAGAATCGGTGCTTGGTAGAATTTCTTAAAAGATGAACTCAGGAGAACTTTAGTCTTTTTAAAGGAAGCAGGGAGGTCCCTTTCTCTTACAGAGGAGAAAAACCAAGGCCCGGCTGGTTAGATGACTCCCCCAAATCACAGAGCCTTCAGGCCGAAGCAACCGCCTGTGGGAAGGGCCTGATTCAGAGATCTTGGAGTGGGTGTGGCGTGAGGCGGGAGTCGGGGCGGGAATGGTCACGACATGGTGGGCCATCAAAGGGGTTTGGATCGCAGTCCAAGTTCAACGGGCAGCAGTTGCAGGGGTTTTCGCACAGGGAAATAACTCGGACCTGATCCGTGTTTTCTAATATAAAGACCAGACTTCTGCTGGAAGGATCAAGAGAAGCTGGAGGCTTTCGCTGTGGTGCAGGTGTGAGATGATGGGATCCAGGTGAAGGTGTGTCAGTGGGGCTGGAAAGACGGAAATGGGGGCGAAGTATGTTTTAGGATCGGAATCAAGAGGACTTGTTGTGGGAGATAAGGAAGAAGGAAGGAGCCCGGGTGACCATTATGTTCCTGGCTTGGGTGGATGGGCTTCTATTTCGGAGAGGAGCACCAGGAATTCAGTTTGGGATGAGTAGTAAAGTCAGGTTTGAAATGGAAACAGAGTAACAGATGTGAATTGCATGGTGCCTGGCACAGAGGAAGCCTGGCCACAGTGATACTGATCACAGGCATTTTGACTACCACACCAGTGGGGTTACTAAGGCCAATAAGAAAAGAGATTTGTATTGTAAATGTATATGGGCTTGTTGACCACGTAGTGAATGACAGACCCATTTATTGGTGAACTGATGCCAGTGTCGTGAATGGTTAGTATAAACTGTCATTCATAGGAACGACATTGACTTTGGTGATTCTCCTAGATGACTAGTCTGAGACCGGCTCTAGGTTAGAGTTGTTAATGATGGATGACCTGAAGCTTGTACAGAACGTGTTACCGAATTCTCCCACTCTTCCAAAGTCAAGAGCTTTAACTTGTAACAGCAGCTTCTCAGTATAGATACTGGCATTCCTGTTTGATAGCTTCCCATCTGGATGTTCGTTACCCATTCTGTGAAAATGGACACATTTACAGCATAGTTCAAAAATGTCTTCCCCAGTCAGTAGAAACTGCACATCATTTTAAGAGAACATGCCTTTAGTTTGTTTTCCAGCATCTTGATTTTTGGCCAGCTATGCATTCCGACACTCCTCTACTGCTCTCTACTGTTCAAAATGATTCAGCAACCAGCTAACTGTGCTCATAGACGTCCACTGGGGCAGAAGCAGCAACCTTTATTCTCTACCTATACCTCATCCCGGCTTATTTTAGGGAGACTTACATGCCAGAAATAGTCAAAATAATGATCCATGTGGGGCAACAAATGTTTTTTAGACAATCCATTTTCAAGGATTTCCACTGGGCACTATTTAGGATCATGGTTCCCTGTTCTCTCTTAAAGAAGGTATTTTTATTGAGTTCCAGCGTGAACCCCTTGATCCCTTGCTTTACTGTAAACGCTTTTGAGAATGTTATGGTTCAACCTATACAAGGTATTCTTTCAATGCCTTTCACATAAATCCTGGATGCTTGCCAGACAAGAGTCTACAGAAGTTCACAAGAGGGGCACCTGGGTGGCTCAGTGGGTTAAGCCTCTGCCTTCAGCTCAGGTCATGATTTCAGGGTCCTGGTATCAAGCCCCGAATTGGGCTCTGCTCAGGAGGGAGCTTGCTTCCCCCCTCTCTCTGCCTGCCTCTCTGTCTACTTGTGATCTCTCTCTGTATCAAATAAACAAATAAAATCTTTATTAAAAAAAAAAAAAGAAGTTCACAAGAAACCAAAGGGCATGATAACTCTGGCCAGCCACTTAAGGGCTTCACAGCCTATAAAATCAAATCAAGAGCATCACATCCTATAAAACTAAATTCCAATGTTCAACATGTACACTTGTCATTTTCAATGCCTACAGAATTAGTTTCAAAGGTCGATACAACTAACATCATAGTAGAACAGAATTTTGCAATAAATCATATTTATGACGCTTCTTTTGGGTTACATACCCTAAATGGAAGAAAAGCCATATTTTAAAGTAGCAAAAATAATTTTAAAATCATGGTTGTAAGTGTGCACACACAAATGCTCCAAAAAAGTGTGTTCCATTTACTAGAGACTTATCTCAAATACCGACATCTATATTAAACTGCTTGAATGACCTACATTTTCTGAATAATTGCTATTTTTCTTTCCTCTACGGGACAAAGTGGCTTCTAGAGGGTCTGTTCTCAGTTCCTGAAACCTAGGGCTCCTTTCAATAATTTGTCTAGTGTAATTTATAGAACTAACCTGCCTAACACCTGGGAACCCATCTACATCGTGGAAGTGGTGACCTCTGCTGGGAAAATTAAGAGGAAACGGAGTCCCAAATCCTCTCCTTTTCTCTGGTTTGGTTCTGGTGTTTGGAACATGGAAAAAAACATTCCTATTTGCTTCAGAAATGCACCTAGCACACTAGCCTGCTAATCGGCCCTTGTTAAGACTGATGGTCCATCTGATCTCATCTCTCCTGGAGAATTTAGGCTCCTTTGTTGAACATCATCTGCATTCCTAAGAGAAACTCTCTCCCCTGGTAGGGATGCTACCTAGTTTACAGACTGCGCAAACAGGGTAATTAGTTTACCACTGCTTTGCAAAGCGGCTAGAGGGCCTTGTGGTGCATGACCGAGGGAAATCAGGGCCCTTGGAAAGCAGGTCTTAGGCCTACTCATTGTTGCCTCACCCAGCCCCAAACAGGAAGCCAGTGAAATACATTGTAACCTTGACCCCAGTTGGTAAGTTACTTCAAAGCTCTTTTGTAAAACTCTTAGTTTGGGAGAGGCAGAAGCCGTGTAGGATAAATATTAATATTGAAATAAAAGGAAGGAACATGTACAAAATTAAAGTCAGGGACATGGCCAGTTGAAGAATTTGACTATTGTCTTGTCTCTAAGAGCACCTTTTGGGTCTGCTTTATAAAATGATGACCTCAGCACTGTGCCACAAAGCCACTGTTGTCAAGGGCACCCTGTAAACACTGGTAGGAGAATCCCAACTGCTTTTCATTCTTTATCAGGGAAACAAAAGAGCCCCAAGGTGATTGTTACTGGAATCAAATGCTTTCTAATGGGACTAGCCTCATAAAAGAGCTTGCAAAGGTTTAAGATGCTCTGAAGTCAGGGTCCATATGAACTAAAAGTGACCATCATGGGACAGATGAATGGGAAATTGCTTATAATGACTGAACAGGTCTAAGTAGTCCTTGCTGTGGAATCATCGGTGATAAACCCTTAGGTCAGCAGATGCTTTACATGGTCTAGCCTCTGCTATAGGGGGAGAGAGGCACAGAGAACCATGTACCATGGGTCACCCTGGGTTCCAAGGACTGACTTTTGAGTCCTCTTTTCCTCATGCATTGTCTTGGACTTACCAAAATTGCTTTAATGAAATGCAGCTGGATTTTGTACTCTTCCCAACCCTGCAGAAGTTGGGAAAAATGATTCTGCTTTCTTGCCTACCTCATTTATAAGCTAAAGTGTGAATGAACTATCAAAACCTTCTGAAACTTATTAAGGTGAATTCTGTCGCCAGAAACACTTTTTATAGCTTCTTAAAAAAAGCTATGGGGAATTTTCAGCCGGACATGGGTATTTAAAAACACAACTTGCTCAGTTAATTGGGAACCATACAGCTAAGCCTCAGACAATTTGAGTTTTAAAATTTCTCTTGGGGTTTTAAGGGTATTGATCATAACATGCTTATTTAATATTGTTCGACTGTGTGACTGCCTCCTCACATTAGGGGTAATCCTTGCCCTGCTCCCACCCAGCTCCGGAGAGCAGGATGTAATATTCAGCATGTGTTTGTGAAGACATAGGAATGTATTCAGCATTCCTCTGAGTATGGTTTTAGGACTTTCTACTCCAGCAAAGTTGTTTTAGTTATTTCCAATAAATATTTATTTCATTTGGCATGATACTTAGCCCCATATTTTATTAATTAAACCTTACGCTTCATCTGAAATACGAAAATAGAAACTTTCAAGTTACAGAGGATCCCAAAGGCATTTATAATGAAATGCTAATATGGGCTTTGTGACTTTGGGGATTTTGGTGTTGATAAATTTGAGGGTGTTCTGGAGTGGCATCGAATGCCTTTTAAACCGTGGTAGTTTCAGTCTGTTAAGAAATCACACCCCCGAAGTGTCTGAAAAACTTCCTTTAGAAGATTTCAAAATGCCAGATGCAAATAGCTTTGTACTAGAACAGTAAAAACACAAACATCAAGTGAGTTTTGACTTTTTTTTTTTTGAAGACTTTATGATTTTAGAAGACCCAAATATCTGATTGAAATTCTAGGTCAGAGTTAGTTAGCAGGTTAGTGTCGAGTTAGGTTTTAAAAAACTTTCGCCAGGGCGCCTGGGTGGCTTAGTGGGTTAAAGCCTCTGCCTTCGGCTTAGGTCATGATCCCAGGGTCCTGGGATGGAGCACCGAATCAGGCTCTCTGCTCAGTGGGGAGCCTGCTTCCTCCTCTCTCTCTGCCTACTTCTCTGCCTACTTGTGATCTCTGTCAAAAAAAAAAAAAAAAAGAATAAAATCTTAAAAAAAAAAAAAGCACTCTCGCCAAATATGCAACAGATGACAGTGCGCAATTCCAACTATGTTCTCCCATTCTAGAACAAAGCCATAAACACACTTGGGAATTTCCAGTCAGATCAGAAAGACACCAGAGAGAGCCTGCTGGGGCTGGGATTTTTTTAAAAATGCCGAAGCAACCGCCAAGAAATAATATCTCCTTAGACACCGAGTGGGCAGAAGTGGCGTACGACTCCTCCCGACATTCTGCTTGTGTTCTTGTCCCTGCCTGACATCAGGAGAGGAGCACAGGGAGGCTGGCTTGCTCTGGCTGCCCCCCCCCCCGATTGGTTAGGTTTCTGAGGCCAGAGGCTGCACCCAATCTCTTCCCTCCAGAGGTGACCCTCTTTGCATCCTGGAGGACATACTGCCTCTTCCCGTCCTTCTCTCTTCCCTGGGCAGTTGAGAGGGGAAAAATGATTAGGTTCTCTTGAAGTTGCTGATCCATCCCATGTAAGGTGTTTTAAACTTTTGTAACTTCCACTTTGTGTATCAAGGGAATGATTGGAACTAATTTTGCCATTTGGTGGCTAATAATTTGATGGCTCAAGTCCAAGCAGGACTCTGAGTATGTGATATGATTTAATGAGTATTCTCTCAGCAAGTGTTGCGTGCTGGGTACGCAGGGAATGCAAAAAAAGGAAGTGTCCCTTCCTCATTGCAAGAAGCTTAGCGTCTGGTTGTGGGATTAGAGATGTACCTAATCTAAGTTTTACAATTTCTGAACTACAAGTTAGAATTCAGTATTAATGATGAGAGGTTAAGAAAAGTCTGAACCAGGGCACCTGGGTGGCTCAGTTGGTTAAAGGACTGCCTTCAGCTCTGGTCATGATCCCCGGGTCCTGGGATCAAGTTCTGCATTGGGCTCCCTGCTTGACAGAGAGCCTCTTTCTTCCTCTCCCACTCTCCCTGCTTGTGCTCTCTCTCTGTCAAATAAATAAGTAAAATATTAAAAAAAAAAAGTCTGAACCAGATGAAATTGTCAACATTTGAGCATCCAAAAAAATTATAAAATCACAATTTCCTGTGGCTCAACCTAGTACTTGGTGAGAATTTAGAGCTTGATACATAATACTTTATAACTTAGATGCAAATTCCTAATAGTTTGAAGTGATTTTAAAACGAATGAGTGCATCACTCCCTTTCTCTCTTCATTATATTAGAATGTGTTTTCCTAAAATACAGATAAGCTAACTCATTTCCAATGGCCATCCCTTTCTTCACAAATGTTCTCTTCAAGACAACCCTTTTCAAGATCTTGCTCTCCTTTTTCTTGAGATCCCCAGAGCACAAGTTTCTATAGCATTTCCCCATGGTTTTTTGTTGTCGTTGTTGTTGTTGTTGTTTGTTTGTTTTTGTTTTTTTTTGTTGTTTTAAGTAAAGTTGATACACAACTTGACATTGGTTTCAGGTGTGATAGTGATTCACCTCAAGGCCATGTTCACCGCAGGCATGGCCGCCATCTGTCACCACGCAACGCTATTACGATACCATGGACTATATTCCCCATGCTGTTCTACAGGACTTCTCTTTAAAGAGAACTCATGGGGCAGTGGGGCATCCCATCTGAGAAGGGGGGACTTATTCCACTGGGGACTGACAATCTTCCAATATCATCAGAGCCTCCTATAAATTGGAATAAATGATAAGTTCATCATCAAACTAATTCCAACCAGTAGTATTTCTGCTCAGATTTCCTTACCTCTCTCTTTTCATTTACCTGAATTACCCTTCATGGTTTCTATATTGTGAACTGAGGAGGTGAGGGCTCATGGCTACCTATTTTTATCAAAATCAAAAAATAAGTGCCACAACGCAGTTAACTGCCTCTCATCAAACTGGCCAATGGGAATAGCGAGAATGGCATTTCCACACACAGAGGAAAGAAGAGACGGAGTCACCAGCAACGTGGGTGTCTCCAAAGACCCCACCAAAGTGCATGTGAGAGAACAAGCAGGTTGAGACATGGACCGTGACCAGACAGCGTCATGCTGGCTTTCTACAGGGTCAGGACGGTGAGGACTTTCTCACCCTCACTCCTCTCCTATGGCTCTGAACTCTAACCTTGCCGCGGGTGGAAACTGCTGGTTTATCAGCTCTGGGAAGGGGAGAGGAAGGAGAAAGGGAGGAGGGGGGACAGGGTGCAGGGGAAGGAGAAGGAGGAAAAGGAGGAGGAGGAGAGTAAGAAGATGGGGGGCCTGGGGGGGCAGGGAGAGTGGAGAAGGAGAAGCGGGAGGAGGAGGAGCCTGGCAGGAGGGAAGAGAGGCAGCCTTGAAGCTGGGAGAGAGAAAAAGCCTTAAGGTGACCTCAGGCATGAAGCTGTGACTATTACATGGGGTTGGACATACCAGTGACTACATTAAGACTGCATTTCCTAAGGGTGACCAGAAAAGGTATGAACTTGCTCAAATGTTCATGCAGGGCTAGGGGAATAACTAGACCCCTACTGAATAAAGGAACACTGGGAAACAGAATGGGTTGCTTTATGATTGGACCTGATGAGCCCCATCTATCCAGCGTACTAGTTCCAAACATACCTAGGAGGCCTGTGTGTCCTGGGGCTCTGGAAGGGATTCAAGTTCAGACCATCACGTCCAGGAGGGTATGGCTGCTGCTGATTCCCAGGTTTTCCAACACCAAACAACCAGTCTTCTATCTGTGTCACACTTATAGTTTGCTTTCCACTTATTACCTTAAGGTGCATATTAAAATATGTTATGAGAGATGCCAAGCCTCCATTTTAATAGCAGTTCAGGGA
Source organism: Mustela nivalis (assembly GCF_964662115.1). Lineage (NCBI taxonomy): Eukaryota > Metazoa > Chordata > Mammalia > Carnivora > Mustelidae > Mustela > Mustela nivalis. The sequence goes on along the minus strand of NC_139023.1, from coordinate 25,796,558 downwards.
GTCTGTGGCTGAATTTACTCCGTTTCTGTACTGATTTCCATTTAGGCACACTGACCCAGAGACAAGAAAGGAATCTATTTCTCTTCGCCATTAACAAACTGACACCAGCATGCTTTTTTCTTGTGATTATTTTTTCTCTTCTTTGATTTAATTTTGCTACCCTATTCCCCCTCCCTTTTTGCTAATGCAATGATGCCTTTTCTTGACTCTAAAGATATATATATTGCTATCTTCTGTTGCATGAAAATAATAGCTAAAATTTGTTGACCATCTACTTGCTCCAAATGCTTTATATATTTTATCTCTAGCTGTTACAATAATCCTGGTGAAAAAGTAATAGTAGCTCCATTTTGCAGAAGGAGGAAATGAAACCTCAAAGAGACCAGTTTATAAAGCTCACACTTCAGGGAGCCTGGACTCTCACCGGAGAGTGTCTAATCCCTTGACCTTTTGCTTCTGAAGGATGAACAGAGCCGGCAGGACTTGTAAGAATGGACCAGGGAACTAGTTCTGCAAATGACTTGTGGATTATTTGGTTAGTCCTTTAATCTTTTTCGCTGAAATAAAAACCACACTACATCCATCCATTTAGTGAAAGGATTATGATGTGAGACAGATATGCCATTATCCACCAATTCTACGAAGGATTGGTCATGTAAATAGTCTTAGTAACACTATGACTTTCGCTTTGTTTTCATCCATACTATAACTTCCTTTACGGTATTAATCATCATATCGTATTATTACTTCTGTATTTGAAATGCTATAACTTAGAAGTTTGACTTATAATAAAGACACTCTAGAAGTTTCCCTAGTGTGTCCATTCCAAATATAATGCAAAAAAAAAAAAAAGATGGTGTGGGAGTGGATCAAACCACCATGGAATGTTTATAGTAGTGACTTCAGAGGAGCTCAGCAATTTCTGTCAGGCAAAACTTTTGCTCCTTTGCTTATATAACATAGACATAATCTAATGTGCGTTTTCCATTTCTGCACTGAATCATCTTCACCCTGAATTTCCATTTCTGTCATTCCACCTTCTTCCCAACCTGCCTGATGCATTTTGTTTTTTCGAACTTCAGCCTTTTCTGGGTGTTGACCATGACCTCTCCTTCCCTGTGTGCTCCTTTCCCCCACCCCCCAGAGCCCCAGTCCTGCCCTCTCTGCTTGCGTGTTTCCGGTCCAGCTGTTCACCTCCCGTCCTGTTCTCCTTCTCTGACTCCTCCGCTGCCCTCGCTGTTAACGTTCCGGCGTCGCCTCCCGTCCGTCCCTCCCCCGCATCCTTCATACCTCCTTCAACGTCTCCCCATTATTGCTTCGTTTATAAATAGCCTCCCAGTAATCTATCATCCATCCCAGTGCTCTCGGATAATCTCTTGACACGGCTCACAGACAGTCGTTCCCGGCAGCAGGAACATTGACCACGCTCATTTATTATCCCCTTGGAAGAGAAACATCCTACCTCTCAGCAGCTCCTGAAGAAGGAACTGGCAACAGTTCATAAGAAAGCGGTCTTCATGATGACCACAAACATGTTTCTAAGGAGACAAAGCTGCTGCCAACAGATGGAGGGATCCGCAGGCCCCACGTGTTCTGTCAGCCTTGTTTTACCATGACGATGAACTTGCTCTTGTGCACCTACAAGGTGCCGGCCTCGTTTTAACTACTTCAGCTGAATTGTCTAACTCAGGGCTCTGCAAACAGGTTGTGCAGTTTGTGTACTATCTTCCGGGGTCCCGCAGAGGGCTGAGCTGAGGTTGCTTGTCGAACCACAGGGAGAGACTCTCATGATGCCATTTTTCAGACGAAGAAAAATGAGGCTCAGAGGACTGAAGCACCTTGAGCAAGGGGAGGAACCCTGTCATTTTGACAAATGTAGACTCTGTGCCCTGGAGACAATTCCCTTCCTAAAGTGTAAATACACTGAGGGCAGGCACCGTGTCTACCTTGCTCACCCTTGTGGCTGGTAGTTTCAAAATGAATGAAAAAAATCAAGGGTATAAGTCATGAATTTTTCCAACAAGGGAGACGTACAGTGATCTTGAGGGAAAAGCCCACTGTTTTAACTCTTAAGCATTACGTCGTCCTCCCCTTCCATCAGAATAGGGCTGAGGTGGGGGTGGGGGTGCAGGGAGAGCGTGGGAGAGCCTGGACACACCCACATGACCATGAGGCAGAGGTGCCTGCAGGTAAGCCAAGCAAGGCAGGCCCCTGGTGTGCAGAATCAGGACATCATACTGACGAGGGCCAGAGAGTGGGCTGCAGGAAGGAGGAAGGTTCAGTAGGGGGTCTGGGAGGGCATCTAGGCAGACTGAGCAGATCTGCAGGAAGCTTGTTTACCGACAATACTGGGGGCTCAGGAGGTTTGCGACTGATGTCCACCGTGCATGGGGAGACCCGAGTTAATAGCAATGGCAGCCGCGCACTAATTCTTATGTGTCAGGCTCTGTTGTAGGTATTCTCTCATTTCACCCCCACAAAAACCTCCACGGCTATCATGATCCCTCCTGTTTTGAAGTATGGAAATGAGGCTAGGTAAGCTGTCAAGGTTGTAAGGATAGCAAAAGGTAGACTCTAGATTTATCCCCAGATCTGTTGATTTCCAAATCCACATTCTTGCCCTGCTGCCTTAGGAAGAGAGACTAGGACTCAATGGAGACCCTCGGGGATCAGGGCTCAAGATCGAACCCCTACCACCAAGACAACTAGGGAGAGGATGAAAGATTCCGGAGCCTGGAGAATGAGGAAAATCACACAGGTTTTTGAGGAAGGACTCAGCTTTGGTGCACAACACTGTCCTGGAGATAGGACTTGGGATCAGGTTGGGCAAAAGGAATGGAGCACTGGAGACAGACTAAGAACCTCCTTATCACCACGCCACATCTGAACAGAACCAGCCTCAAGGTGACTTGGCATCACTCCCTCCCCCAGCTGCCCTGTGAGGGAGGCACCTGAAATTCTCTTTGGTTCTGGGACCTGGGGTGGTGTTATAGCTGTGGAAATGGGAGCCTTGCGCAGGCAGGAAATCAGGCTGGCACTAAAACATTGAGTTCAGATCATTCTACCTGCCAACACGTGACCCGAAGCTATCTTAAATCCTTTTGGAATGAGGTAGGGTACAAACTTAAAAAATGTATATGTCTGTCCCCAAGCAGCCTTAAAAAGTATGTGTGTGTTTTTCTTACGTATTTTTTTCCCCTTAATCAGATCTTTTATTTACGTGCTGTGACTAAATCATCCAAATACTTTCAGTGGCTCAGTAGGATGAATGTCTAAAAGCAGCTCTATGTTTTGGCCTTAAGTGTGTTTACAGGCTCCATGTAATTTTTCACATATGCTGTTTCTCTCCTCAAAATGACTGCTTCCAGAATACCAGAGGAACAAGGACAGCGGCAAAGGGCTGGGACCCAGGGGGCTGTTTGGTGAAAACACAATCTACGCTCTTTTAAACGAAGACAGTACTTTTTTTTTTTTCCTGACACTAAAATTATTCCTAGACTGATTTGTACTTGACTGAGAAAGAGCTATGCCGTCAGAAACAGAGCTGAGGACAGAAGGAAGTCTGGGAGAGAGGTGGGGGTGTCAAAAAGATGACAAGTGGCCCAAACTGTGGGTCGGTTGACCATGCCATGGTGAGGGAAGCTGGGGGCACCGATGTGCCTTGCACGCCATCCCCCAATCTGTCTCCCTATCCTGACACTGGCCCAACTCGAGACAACTGGGTTTGGAGTGGGCGGTCTCAGAGGCCACTCCTGGGACCCTGGGGGGGCGGGCTGGGGGAGCCCCCTCAGGCAGTGAGTCCCCTGAATGGACCCAGGGGGCAGCGGATTACCACAGGATATACCAGAAAGCCCGGTATTCTGGACACATTTTGGATGGGCTGTGATCAGAGTCTGAGGATCCCTACTTTCTCTTCACATTGCCTTACCACTTCACTTTTTGGCAAAGCCCTAGCATTTCACCACCATCTAACCCTGTCCCTGGCCACCCTGCAGTGATGGTGGGGGGTGGCAAGAACAGGGGACTCAGAGCCCGAGAACTGGGTTCTACTTTTGACCCTGCTGGTAGTGACCTTGGATGAGGTGATGAAACTCTCTGGCAACCGAGTCCCTACCTGGCAGAGGTGGGGGATGGGCTGCAGGGCCCAGTGTTCAGTGAGGAACTTAGAGGTGATGTGGCCCCTGAGACCCAGGAACCCAGCTGGAGAACCTAGTAAACACAGCTCAGCCACGCGCTCCCCCAGAGCCTTGGGTGGCCAGGCCTGCGCTCTGTCTCCACAGCTCTCCCCCTTCCCCCGCCCCACTTTCCCACACACATGCCCCTCCCCCCAGTCCTGTCTGCTTGTGAGACTCTACAGAGCCACGTACATTGACATCCTTTCTGCCCTCGCTGTTGACAACGCAAAGGAACTCACCTCATTAACACTAGTAAAGAATGGGAGGATCTGCATATTATCAGAAAACATATTTATCCTGTCAGCAACATTTAAAAAACCTTTACAGATATCTACCGCCTTAATGATCCTACCAACATCTGCTGCTGGAGAAGGAGTTAACTTAGCCCTAAATAATCCCTATTGTAAGACAGGAAGCAAAGGGATGCCACATAGAGTGACTACTGTGTTTCCAGTGTCTCCCTTCTAGGTGCTTCTTAAAAGCAAGAAGCAAGATGGAGTCACTGCTGTTCGAGGAGCACTTGTGTAATGAGCTTCATGCCTGGTCTCAGTAAAATGGAAGAGAAATAAAGGTCATGGCTAATTCCCAAACCTTTCATCTCCTTCAGTCTTTCCCAAGAAACGTTTGTTGAAAGCTGCCCTGTACTGCCTTCTCTGAGGGACGCACATCTCTCTCTCGACTCCATCTCCAAGGGAACGGGCAGAAAGAGCGAGCCGGAGGGGAGAGGGACCAACCGGAAGCCCGAGGTGGAAAGGGTAGACCAAAGTAGGATTCCCACTGCTGCCGGGCTCCCCCTGACACACCGCCAGAGGTGCAAACGAGACACCAGGCTCCTAGGGTAACGCCGGGCCCCGAGGGTCACGCAGACATTCCTTAGGACCCACTGTCTCCTGGAGGTGGAGTAAAAAGGTCTTGGGGCCCTGATGCGCGGACGACCACAGAGCGATGAGAGAAGACTCCCCTGAGGGGTACCGGGGCCTGCTTCCCATTTCCTGTGCGGCCCATGCTGGAAACACATTGGAGCGATTTTCTCTTTTTAAAAACGCTGTTTTATGTTTGGGCTTTCAAGACGTCCCAGTTTCTGCATCACAGCATCTTCACATACCAGCTCAATGTGTTTTATGTTCGTCTGGAGAGAGCTCTCCCCTCTTCCCCTTCCAAGGAACAAAAGGGGAGATGCCGGTTTAGAGGATCCACGGCTGCAGGAGTGGATGGGGTTTGGGGAGAACAAAATGGAATTCTGGCTAATTTGACCCATCTCTGCTCAGAAAACCAGAACCCTATGAATTATTTATGATTCTCCTGACCCCCACAGAAATGCAGATCGTGGTTCTTGCCAAGAACAAATTAGGCCTGTCTGCATCTGTTACTCTTCCCAATCAAGCAACTGCCTCGTGTGAGGAAGGAGAAAGGTCAGCGGCCAGGACAAAGGATTGGCCCAAGAGAAGGGGAAGATAAGGCTGCATTCCAGAGCTTCTACTAGAAAAGCTACTTTTTGGAAGCACAGTCAGATCTCTTTTCAAAACCCCGCACCAGCACAGGGTTGCATTTGTGTGTCTAAAACATCAGAATAGCAGTGCCACTGGGGACATTGCAAATGTTTGACTTTATCTTGCTTTGGGGTCATGCGTAACTTCAGGCCAAGGACTGGCTAGGTTTGGCTCAGGGGACTGTGACCTTCTTCCCCCAAACCAAGGACCTCTCTGTGCTGTAGCATCAGAGACATTCAGGACGGATTCCCCCTGAGCACACTCCTGAACTTTTCCCTTGTGCCCTTGCTTGTGTAGAGCAGGTTGTTATTGTTGGCTCCAGATGAGCTTTTGAAGAGAGCTCCGGGTTCCCACCTCCCACCCAACCCTCAAGACAGGGGCCCCCTGGAGTGGGATCAAGGAATAAAAGACCTTTGGGAAAACACAGGTGGGCCCTGGTGGTAAGGGCAATTGGAACTTTCCATGGTAAAAAATAAAAAGACAAAAAGCCTTTCGTGGTGGGTTCTCTGGTCTTTCCCAGGAGCAGGTGTGGAGACAAGCCTCCTGCTTCTGTGGGACCCACGCTGGAGCAGAACCAGGAGGAGGTCTGGAGTGGACCACGCAGGCAAGAGCCCCATAGCTTTCAGAGAAACACTCTTTGACGTCACTTTCTCATTTTTCTCCTGGCCTTGGGAATGGAGAAGTGCAGAAAAGGCTAAGGCCAGGGTTTTGGCCTGGGGAAAAGTTACCCCTTCTCTTTCCTAGGAAATTGGCCTTAAGCAGAAAGAGACTCAGAGATTCCTATATAGTATAACAGGGTCACCACTGTAGATAGTCAGATAAGAAACTGCAGCCAAAGTCCAACTCTTTCAGGAGAAGAATGCCTTTGCCTAGAGGATATTCTATGCCTGGATTCCTGGCAGCTCTCAGATTCTGAGATCTGGGATGCTAGTAAATTCTCTTTTTAAGTGAGACGTACCTAAAAGTCAAGGCAATTATCTTGGCTTGACTATTAATCAAGAGTAGCAATAAATGGGGCACCCAGGTAGCTCAGTCAGTTGAGTGTTTGACTCTTGATTTCAGCTCAAGTCATGAGCTCAGGGTTGTGGGATCGAGCCTCATGTTGGGCTCTGCACTCAGCGGGGAGTCTGCTTGAGATTCTCTCTCTCTCTCTCTCTCACTCCCCCAACTCAAACTCTCTCTCTCTAAAATAAATAAAATATTAAAAAAGAGTAGCAATAAATACATGTTTACATCATCAGAAATAAATTCTTCCTTATTAGACTCTAGGTCTTTTTAACTCTTGGTAAACTCTTTTAAACTCTCGCTAAAATATTGGTATAAACCCAAGGGACTTCTGAGTTGATGAAATCCAATTTCTTTATTTTAGGGATAAATCAGTTTAGGATCCAGAGAGATTATCTAGCAGGTCACATTGTTAAGTCAGGAGTGAAACTGGGACTCGTGCACAAAGAAAGCTATGGTTATGAGCAAAGGCTGGCATCGTCCGAAAGCACTGAACACCGAAGAGGTAAAGTCTTAGCAGTCATTCATCAGATACCGAGTCAGGGCCTCCTGTGGTGCCAGGCATTGTGGGGCTGCCGTGAGGAATCAGCCAGGCATGGCCTCTGCCCTTGCAGGAGAGAGAAAGGATTACTACTTCCAAGATAGAACATTACAAAATGTTAACCGAACAATGGGAAAATGGCAGCAAGGCCAGTTGTAGTTCAAGAAAGAATCAATTTATCGGCAGGGTGTCCCTCTGAGCACTTTATATCATGAGAAAGTTGTAGTTCTAGTCTGAAGTCACACTCAGCTGCTGGAGGCTCTCCACGATCATAGATTAAATCTCTCTCCTTCATTCTCAAATGCATATTCCCATATTCATGAACATCAAAGGGAACAGCCATTTTTAAAGAGCTAGCTCAACTTTCCTGGGCCCTACCACTCCATCCTCAGTCAAGGAAATAATGGTTGATGTGATGGGAACCACCCTTCTCCATAGTCAGGAATCTCCTTCTGGCTGGATCCCACAAAATGACCATAGATGCCTGGTCATCATTGACATGAGTGAGGAAGTCACAAATGTGCTGTGCATTTATCTTTGATTCCACAATAATTGAAAATCTGAATGTTTTAAAAGTATTACTTGAGGGGCACCTTGGTGGCTCAGTCTGTTGAGTGTCTGTCTTCGACTCAGGTCATGATCCCCAAGTCCTGGGATCCAGCCCCACATTGGGCTCCCTGCTCAGCAGGGTGTCTGCTTCTCCCTCTTCCTCTGCCTTTCTCCCTGATTCATGCTCTCTCTCAATGTCTCTCTCTCTCAAATGAATAAAATATCAAAAAAAAAAATACTACTTGAGTATATAATTGATTATTCACTATTTAACCTGTTTTAAAATACTATTTGAAATGTCCTTGAATACTACATAATCAGGATCATGATGATAGTGATGGAAAGTTAATAATACTGTTTAGCCAAAACACATTCTGGGCATTGTAACCCATCCTAACTGTCCCTGAGTCATAGAGCTGGAACAAAAGATGTCTGGAGGACAGATCCTCATCTAGGGCAAAAAGTACTTTATCCTCTTCTGTAAATCATATCATGCATATGCTTCCTACAATTTTCCTCTGAAATTTAATTTGAATGGAAACTTGATTTAACAATAAAGGGATAAAAATCAACAGATTGATTTTAAAGAATTGAATGATTATTACTTTCAAGAACATCAGAAGACCTTTCTAAGTTGACAAGAACATGGGCAAGTAAAATCCCTGGAAACCAGCTGAGTTGACAAGGACTACATGTAATTAGCATCTCAATTTCCCCTTCCCTCAACCTTTGTTGATACTGTTTGTTTTGAATCCCTTATTTCAAAGAACAAAGGAAAATCCAGTCCATGATTAGGAAGAATTACCAGAGTCTCAAAATTAATAGATTATGAATTCACTAGTTTGTATTCTATTTAACAATTCTCATCCAGTTGCAGGATAATTCTGTTCCTCCTGCCCAGAGGCAGAGCATTAAGAAAATGGTGGCTAGGGGGAGGTGACACCCATCTGAAGGAATTGTGGGAGGTTTCTTCATGAGATAGGGCCATTATTTTTCTTCACTTTGGTTTCTACCTTGATGAAGTATTTCTAAAAACAAACAGAACTAAGACTTACATTCTATATTCAACACAGCTGACTTCATATATAGCTATGTGTCTGATAGTCCCAGAACATTCTTCTGGGTCCTGGATCCTGAAAGCAGGGGGACATGATGCTTTAATGTGGAAGAGGTCATTTGCCCTACTACCTCCTCACCATGCACTAGCACTTGTGCTCCGTTCCTATTCAAAGGGAGGTGGGAGGCGTCAGGGTGAACTCTTCACGGTCTGCCCCTTGCTTACCCACTCAGTACCTCCCACTACTCTCTGACCTGCATTCAAGCCATGGCCAGCATTGAGCTTTGCCCCTCAAAGGGACTTTGTTATGCTATTTCTACTACCCAGAACATTCTTTTTTTCTCCTCTATATCTGGCTAACTTCTACATACCCATTGAGTTCAGTTTCGATGTCGTTTCTTCCAGGAAGCCTTCCATGGACCCTAGGTCTTATTAAACTTTGAATACAGCTGAACCCACTGGAAAGATCCTAACCAGAGTTTGTACCAACTGTTCCCATAGATACTGGGCTAAGCAAATACAACTGTTAATTCATGGTGTGCCACCTAGACCACCAGTCACTGATTTTGACTCCTTGTGGGGAAGCCCCAAGTGCCAGGGCTATGTGGGAAACCGTGTACCATTCTTTCTCTTGAGAAGAGAACTGACATTTCGCAGTGCAGGCAAACCAACAGAGCGTCGAAAGGGATTCTATTTTTTAAAGTCTGGCTTCCTCAGATGCCAGGAAAATGAAAAAGCCTCCTTTTCTCTCTGCAAAGTACGTCTCACTTTGTGCACTGATCTGGCTGAGGACAGCTGGCTTCTATGTTTTCATTTGTCCCCCTCACCCCAGGTGTTAGGCTGGATTCCCCTTGTCCATCCCATCTGGTTTTCACTGCGTGAAGCCTAAGCAAAAACCTCCAGTAGACATGTGAGGATGAACTTGGCATTTGGGGGATAAAGGGGAGCCTCAAAGTAACGTTCCGGTAGCTTTTGTCTCCAAGCCTCTTGCACATACAGCAAAAGAAAACTTGATTTACAGAAGGCTTCAGAAATACAAGTGAGGCCTCTTGATTTATTTTACTGCCATCTAAAATGGGAAGAGTCTCCATGACATAGTCTCATCCTTTTGACCTTCAGCTTTATACTTCCTGTCTCCTTCTAGAACTCCTGAGTTAACGGTGCCTTTCTGAAATAATCTGAGGGCCATCTGCTGCTGATGGGTCAGTGTGACTCAGTCAGGTCACTGTGGGCAGTCTGAAAAGGTATCAGAGACGAACTCCTCACTGTCCTCTCTGGTCCCTGCTGGGCTGTTCCAGGTGGTGAGGACACAGCAGCCTCTGAACTGCCAGGACACCACACACCTGACTTTGATCAGCATGTCACAGTCTGTTTCTCTGTGTGTCCTCCATAAGCAGGAGTTCCTTAGGGACTGTGCTTTTCACATCTTTGCTCTTTTGCTCCACAGCAAGCCTCCAGCACAATGCTTGGATCCAGCAGAGCCTCTGGGAATCCTAGGAATGCTGGGTGTTCAGGGGGTGGGACCTCTGAATGCACCTGCTTTCACAGGGTGCCCCCTGTAATTCCAGCATGAGGAGAGCACAGGACGGGAAAGGCCAGAAGAGGTCTGTACCTGGACAGCCTATTAGGCAGTCAGGTGATAAATACTTGAGTTCTATCAGGGGTCACAGATAGATTTTGCCTCCAATATTTAAAAAAAAATCAAAAGATTTCATACACAAATAGGGATTTCCAGCTTCTTTTGAGAAATTAGATCTTGCAACATAGGGCCCAATTGTGGCTTGGCGGCCATCGGCTACAGCTGAGCAGTGGCAACCCCTCCAAATGGGACACTGTTCCTGACTCCCCACACTACCTGTGTGGCCCCTGAGGCATCTGAGTGAGCTCTGTTCTACTGTGGGCCAGCTTAGAGGCCAGGTTATACTGTGCACAGCGGGCAGGGGGTACTGGAAATCAAAGTCTGAGTCCTGGAGATCCCAGGGTATGGTACCAGTACCAAGCATTATGATACCCAGAATTCTGCCCTGTCTTCCAGGTCAACCTGGTCCTGGCCATTTGCATCCTTGGAGTTGCATTGGTGGATTCATGCCAGCAGAGGGAAGGAATGGTCCCCTTAGGGAAGGGCACCTAGTTATTGTAGGGCTATTTTACTAACACAGTATATGCACATAGTAACCACTCAACATTGCTTTCTTGAATGATATATCCCTGCTCATGTGTAGATCAAATATGCACATTGAATCTTAGTTTCATTCATTGTCTTATATAAGAGTGATGCTTCTGCATTGGGGCAATTATCTCTAAGATTTACTAAAATCACACACAGGGTGACAGAGAAGAATTCAAGGCCCTATCTCCAAAGAAGCAGTACTTCTCTTTAAGTTGTATGGCTGTGGGCACAAAAAGCCAAAGTGCATAAATTCTAAAAAGAAAAGTTCTACTTTTAATGAGGCTCCAAGAATCCAATCAGGCTGGTCCTCTTATGTAAGCATTCAGCAACTCTATAACTCTTCCAGAATAAGGCCCTTGCTTTGATGTATAAGGCCTTTTGTGACAGGCACACCTCCCATCCCTTTCTCTCTCTCTTGCACACATGCATGCACATGTGTGCATGAACACATACATATGCACATGCGTGCGGACCACGATGCTGCTTAGCAACATGTAGTGCCTCAAACGTGCCTTGTCCTCCAACAACCTTATGCCCTGTGCACCTGGACAACTGCACTCAATCATCAAGGACCTCCTCCAAGGAGGAGACCCATTGCTGACTTCAAGGAAAGAGGTAGGTGGTCCTGGGCACCAGGGCACTTTGTCCATCTCTTGTTCTTGCCTTGGTGCCCCGGTGGACAGGGCTATGGTCTTATCTTCTTAAATTCTACACTGCTCAGCATCTTACTTAGACCACAGAGGGAGTTTCATACATATTTATTATATAAATAAACTTTGTAATGTCATTAAAATTCTAAAAGGAACAAAGGAAAAATGAAAAGAATCCCCCATCCCAAGATGAAGATTCTTCATCTCCTTATTTCCTATGTCTGTAAGTGGGCTGGAACCCCTAAACTGCATTTCATTCCAAAAGCTGAAGTGGTCTAATAACCTACCCTGTGTCAGTTATACATATTTTTTAAAAAGCCTCCTCAGGTGATCTATACCATATTTGTACCTACTGCATAGCTATGGTATAATATCACAAATATGTGTCCCATGAGACATTATATAGTAGAACAGCTACACTCCCTGCCTCCTCGGTTGACAGATAAAGAAACCGAAGCTTCAAGAACCTATTCTAGGTCACACAGCTAACTGATGGCAGTACTGAGACTTGAATTGAGCCTATCCAGCATTGATCTGGAAGGCTCTAGAGTTCTTCCAGCACAGCAGTCATTAATTCTCAGGTGTTTCACTAAATGTTATGACATTGGCTGCCTTCACTGTAAAAAAGAAAAAACAAAAAACAAAAACAAAACCCAACACCACCACCACCAACTAGCATTTTTTGATACTCCTCCAGTATAATCTTGGAATACAGTAATCAGAGCTAACTGCAATGGTGTGGTATGGTGTGGTTTCCTCCTTCAGGACTGAGCTTGCTGAAGGGCTGTTTGGTGTTCCTGCTCTTTTTGGGGGAAGGGAGCACATGGTAGCTGTGGAGAACCATAGGTATCTCTCTCGAAGGGCAGCTCCACAGCGATCATTTATGTGAGTAAATTGTTGACCCTTCTACCAAGACAATCAAGACAGTACACAGCAGAATGGAAATTAACCCTAATTACCTACTTTCCTGCCTTTTACTGAGTGCTTTTCCATTGTTTTATCCTCTTTCTCTGTTTATTTGGCTTAATTACAGGGTTTGCTTGATTTGCAATGGAGAAAGACGATGAAAATTTGACTTTTATTTACTTGTAAATGGGGTTTCTACCATCCTGCACTTAGATCAGGTTTACCTTTCTTATAATAATTAAACCAGTTTTCCAGATGAAGGGTAAACTAGTTAGATTGTTCTTTTGGTAATTTAATCTTTTTTTAATAGTGGAAAAGGTATGTAGGATAAAATAAAAGGGTGAAATGTAATTAAAATGTGAACATCCGCACTGGCTTTAAATTCCCATGTATTTTTATGTTGAGGAACAGGTGTATGTAGGTCTATTCTCAGAGGGAAGAGAGCTAACAGTTGCTGAGCACCAAGCAGTGTGCCGGATACTTGACAATTTATGAGAAATGCATTATTAAGCCATTTTATAGATGAGGAAACTGACGGTCTAAGAGTTTTGTAACTGGCCCAAGTTCATGTAAGTAGTAGGCTGTAAAGCTAATACTTAAATCTAGGGGGTCTAACTCCGAAGTTAGCGTTCTTTCTGCTACCTGCTATTAAGTGGTGTTGCAGCTCATGAGACTACTGTCAAACCTGCCAGCCAGTCTGGCTACCAAGAAGGGAAGGAAGGAGAGGCAGAGGAAGGCCAGCATGGTATGGTAAGGCAAAGGAAGCACATCAGAGCAGGGCCAGGCACCAAAGGGGGCCATTAGTGAGAAACCCATGGTTAAGGGGAAGATAGCGAAGCTCGAGGGCAGTAAAACGAGTAGTGACTCCCCCTTTCTCTCCGTAATGGTCTAATTGGTATGTAGCTGGATGGCCAAGTCAAGCAGGGAACCAAAGGGGAGGACTTGTCAGAAAAGTCAGATTGCCTGCTGGCTTTGAAGGTCTGGAGGGGATACAAAACCAGACAGCACCAACACTGCCTATTAGACAGACAATGTAACTTTTCCTCCTGTCACTAGCAATACCCACTCCAATGATTGGTAGTACCACCATTGCCAGGTGTGCAATTTTTCAGCATCTGATTCAATTGACCTTACATTTCTTGAGCACTTCCTATGGCCCTTCATATGGTTCTAGACAGTGGGTCTAAGAGTGAAGGCAAAGAAAAGGTAATTCCTGCCTTCTGGACTTGAAGATCTCTAAACAAATAGGTCCCTACTGTACCTTGAGCTCTACAAGGTCAGAGACCTTGTCTCTCTCCCTCGCATCTCTCCCTCCTTCATACCATATGCCAGGCATTGTTCTTGGTGCTGGGAGCACAGTGACAAGCAGAAGAGAGAGATCTCTGTTCTTATGAGGCTCATGATCTAGAGCCATGCCTCCAACAGAGTAGTTACTGGTCACACGTAACTATTTATGCATTTAGTTCCTCAGTTGCACTAGTCACACATCAAGGTACAATAGCCACGTGGGTCAAGTGGCTACCTTAGCAGAGAGTGCAGACATAGAACATTCCCATCACCACCAAGAGATCTATTAGATAGCACCGTTCTAGAATCCCATCTTGGCTAGATCTTTAGAATCTAGCACTGTGCCTAGGCATATAATCAGTGCTATCTAATAGGCATCACATGTTAAGGCAGTAAGCACTCAATCAAGGTATGAGCCAGTATAGGAACAGTGTAGAGGATGAAAGACTTAACAGAGTAGGATGGGGACAATAAATACCTCCCAGAAGACAGAGGCATCTGCAATGGGATTTGAAATACATTAAAGGTTTTGACATACATTTGGTCAACGAAGGTGGCTTCCCACAATTCTAACAGGAGAGTGGAAAAGAATTCTTTTCCAAGCTAAATGCTTACTTTAATGACAGCACTAGTTAACTGCCTTTCGGACAGGGAGGGCTGAAATGCAGGGAGAGAGAGAGAGAGAGGGAGCACAATAACAGCTTTCAAACTCGGGAGGAATTCTCATTAGGAGGAAGTAAACAGAAGCGTGGCCTCCTTATTTTAGGAAATACACAGTTTTCAGTAAATGCCTGAAATAGTCCTGGTTCTTAAGTATTACTATGCTCTTCCAAATGAATGTTCTGTAAGGCCTCCCTTCTAATCAGCAAATATGCTAGTCAGAGCCTTCTATAAAAAGAAGCAGTACTTAGGTGTCCATTCCTTAGCCACAAAAGGAAACAGAATAACAACATACACACGATACGTGGTCAGTGATGGAGACCTCTGGGGTCTGATTCACACTCGCTCTGGTCTAGAGCTGTCCGAGCCAGTGGGTATCCCAGCTCCCCGAGAACAAGAAGATTGGAGAGTGCAGAAAGAGAGGTAAACAAGCCGTGCACAGAGGCCAGGTCAGCTAACTTCAATTACCAAGGTCTGCTCACAGAGAAGCATGAGGTTAAACCTCGTTATGTCTTACCTACAGGTGACCTGGTGGCTAGCCAGACCCCCACTGTCCTTGTCATCCAAATAAGTCCCATTACTAACACTTATCATAGTTCTTATTAAATGCCAGGTGTTAATTCATTTAATCCCTACAACAGCTCTACAAGATGGGTACTTTTAGGCTTCCTTTTGACAGATGGAGGGATTAAGGCACAGAGAGGGCATGTAACTTGTGCAAGGTCACACAATTAACTAGTAAGGGGTAGAGCTGGCATTTGAGGGCATTGGGCATATGCTAAGTGTGGTTGGGGACAGGAAGGCCAAAGTGCAGGCATGGTGGTGAGAAGGTTCCACACTTGCTTAAACTTTTGGGGGCATCCTGGAAACTTTTCAGGGTGACTCCTCTTCCTGACATCTGGGACACCGCTCACTGTTGGGGGTATTTTCAGGGTTTAAGTATCTCCCCCCTACACCAAAGCTCCCTGCTCTTGGGAGATGGGGATTTCTACTCTTAACTTTCATTATGATGCTACTCCCCAAATCCATAGAGGCCAAAGCAAGAGAAGTTGAAGAAATCTTCAAATTCTGTACTTTTCCATGAAGCCCCAAGGGGAGGGAACAAGCGTGACCCCCCACAGTTTGCCTCTGCTGATGGGAAAGTCCCTGGCTTGCCTGCCCAAATCAGGCATCTGACCCCTCTCAGTGAGGACTAAGAGCCCCAGTCTTAGCCAACTCTGCGTCCCCAACCACCTACAGCTTTTCCTACTCATGAGGAAGAGTTCATGAGCCTCCCCCCCCCACCATCTCCTTGTACATTAAAATGAAGAGACAGCTGCAAGCACATTAGGCTCTTTGGTTTCCTTATTGGCCGGTATGTCTGTTACACCATTTTAAGTACACCAGCTCCTGGTCTTCGGAAAGAGGATTCATTGTCTTAAGTTGGCATCTATTTCTTGAAGTCCTTTGGTCCACAAGGACAGGTCAAACTCTAATAAGAAGTAATAAATAAAACTTGCAATCGAAGAGACCCGAAGAGTTTCACATTGAAAAAAATAAGACTTCCCTACTCTTCACATGACCGAAGCCAGCTTTTTAGCTGTGTTATATACTAACAACCAAATTCTACTGAAACCGTCCAGATTTTGTGTGCATTCACAAATGTAGAAGGCCTCATCCTGCACAAGGCCTTACCCCATAGTGACTCCTGCCTCTGAATAAGCACTTCTGTGTGTCATGTACTCCACTATCCACTCCAGGAGGAAAGAGGAATAAAAAGGGGCCCAGAGCTCTGTGTGCTTCTGACAAAACCTTTCCCTTCCCCCGTACCTGCCTCACCTTCGACATGCACAGTCTCACCACAACAATCTGCTTTGGAGATCAGGACTAAGCCCAGCATGTCCTGTACTCCTTGTGACATCTGTCACCTGAGGCTCCCAGGCACTCCCCATCACTCTTGCTCTCGGGAGCTCTGCAGATCTCTCCTTGGCCTCCGTTTCCCCCCTGAGCAACTTCCAAGTCCCTGTGCCTCCCGGAACCCATGTCCATTAGCATTAGTGCTAATAGATCCTCTACATTCTCAACTTCTTTGAAACTTCCTGTTACCTTCTTGCTCTCCCCTCCCCGAGAGCTCTCTCAAGGAGGGGCTGCTTTCTGTCCCACGAGCTTCACCCCATTGGCCTAGAGGTGAGTTCCACAGTCTTTAGTCAGCAGTGCTAGCCACCCTGCTACCAGCAGCTCTGATGGAGGAATGGGACTGACTTCACTTGTTTGGCCTTAAGGGACTGGACCCAATCCATGTGCAAGTATGTCTGCCATGTCCTTGCTGAATTACCTTGTTTACCTAACTTAGTGAACTTGAGCAAGTTGTTTTCTCCAAATTCACAGGTTTTTATCAAGTACAACCTAGGTGCTAGGTGATATGAGAAGCTTGAAATATAGATGCTACCCTCCTCCAACTTTTCTACCTGGGGAAACAGGAGTTGGTGTGGGATAATGACTAAGGGCATGTAAGTGGTTTCCAAAAGCCCACATACAAAAATTGCTCTCATGCAGTCATTGAGAAGGAATATAAATGCAGGACCAGGCTGGGTGGAGAGCCCTACCCAAACAGGGTCCTTCCCACTTATCCCTTGCCCACTCTTGCAATGGCAGATTGGTCTTAAGGGCAAGACAGTCCATTTTTTTTTAAGAGACACTAGAAATGCAGGTGTTAAAGTGAAATCTGAATTTTATTTTATTTGTTGTTATTATTTTTTTTTGTATTTTAGGTTGGCTCAATGCCCAATAGGGGGATCAAACTCATGACCCTGAGATTAAAGATCACACACCCTACCCACTGAAGGAGCCAGGTGCCTGGAAATCTAAATTTTAGATAACTGAAAATTCAAAAAAAATTTTTAAACACCGTCAAAGGTAGCCTAGTGGTATGTTAAGAGCACGGATTCTGGAGCTAGACCATCGAGGTTCAAATCTTAGCTTCAGAATTCACTATGGGTGTGTCCTGGGCCTGCTGGCAAACTCCTCTGTGTCAGCATCTGTATTTATAAAATGGACATAATAACAGCACCCACCTCCTAACTCTACAACCTGCCTGACAGTGTCTGGAAGTTACTGCCTAAGCATAACTGGCCTTCTTGCACACTCATGAAGGATCACCTCTGAGCAAGACGAGCATCAGTCTTAGTACATTTAAGTCAATATACAAGAGAGCATTTTTAGGTGCTTATAAGTAGGGCAGAGTGTAAGAACTGGGACATCGCAAGAGGAGATTCATGTGGGATGGGGGAGGCTTCCTGAAGGTGAACCTAAGCTGGGCTCCACTGGACAGTGCTCCTGTCTGGCCAGCAACAAGACAGAGGAGGCTACAGGCAGGTGGGTGTTTCAGGCAGGGTCTCTGCAGGAAACACTCACACTGGGCAATGTGAAGAGAGTTTAATAAAGGGTTGCGTTACAGAGATGTGGGCGGTGCTTGAGCAAATGAACCCGTGGAGGTAGAGTGGCCTCGAGGGCTAGTCACAACAAGGGTGGGGGGCAGGGGGCAGGCCCCGGCTTGAAGAGGCAAGGGAAGGAAGCAGGTCCAGAACACGAGAAAGGTGTGCTATGGTAAGCTGGCCTGGCTAGAGGTGAGGTGAAAGATACCCAAACCTCGTCTCCTCCTAAAATCTCCAGCTGATGCTTCTTCAGTACCCGATGCTGACCAGAAGCCAGTGGCTCTGGAGCCCACACATAGAAGCCATAGGGGCTGACCTTCCTCCAACTCCTTCCCCACCCCCACACAAAGCAGACTGAAGAGTGAGAACAGTAAGTATAATGGGAAACATGAAGCAAAAGGAACAGAGGCTGAAACGTGTTAGAGAACAAGAAAGCTACCTGAGCCTTATACTTTTTCTGTCATATTCTTTTGCTGTCCCTAAAGTCCAATAAACAACAGGAAAATATTTTACAGTGTTGGAAGGACATTGCAGCTATACACACGTGCTTGGGGAGGTAGAGAAGTGAGAGAGAGGAGTAGAAGTCGGCCAGCGGTTCAGGAGATGGGAAGCAGCATGTATAAATCACTTTTCAAAATAGTGAAAAGTTTCTAGAGAAAGAGAAAACACACATACATGTCTACAAAACTGTTGAACTTGAATGCTTAGCCAGATTTTTGGGGACAAGTTATAGAAAGCAGATGATACTGTCTTCATGGACATGACCTCGATATTTAAAGAATGGAAACTGACTGGCCAAAAAGCCTCAGAGTGGTGTTTCCCAATTGTCTATAATTTAAAAAAAAAAAAAAAATCACGCAGAACTACCTGCTCGATTCAGCCAAAACCTCAATGAGCTGCTCTATGTACTTGTTCACGGAATGGTGCGTGTTATGTCCTGCTAGAACAATCCAAGCCCTGACGTGGAGACCCAAATCTCAGGAGCAGCTCCAGAAAAGCATGGTGTGGACTATAGGGCCTTTCCTTTGTGAGCCTCGCCTCCCCATTACCTTTGATAAACCCGTCATTGACCATAAATGGCCATAAACTCCTACTCCTCACAAATGACCTTCTTTCTATAAGGACTCAAGAAGTAACAAGTTCCACACTTCCAGGCAGTACGTCCTCTGGTTGGGACTAAAGGCCTTCTGGGGACCTCCAAAATCTTGGAATCCAGTCTTCCCAACACATTTTCAAAAGCCCCTGTAGCACTAAATGAAAAATAGGTTTTCCTTCCTTAAGGACAACCCTCTGAGAGCTTTTAATAGCAAATGCAAATGACAAATCTGGAGGAAGAGACGGTATGCAGAGATTTGCAAGCTTACCTGATGCAAGGACACCTTTCCTCCAGCAGGCAGCTTGCGGGACAGGTGTGCTGCTGAACACACCTGGGAGTGTGGATCACAAAAGAAGAAACCGGCGAAGGGAACTGTCATGATCAAGGCTTCCCCACTAACTGGCTCTCTGGTTGTAGCAATACTAAGAGGCAGTGTTGACTTAGCACGTAGCCTTCTGTTATAGCCATAACTCACCTCACCTCCACTTAGATGGAAAAAGTCTGCTCCTCCGTTTTGTCTTTTCCTAATAAGGCACGTATCCTCTTCTGCCATCACCTCTTGCTCCCCTTTATGCAATTATTAATGTTAATTGCATTTCTCGGAACTCTGCCCCATCCTAAGCTATCTTTCTTGAGGAACAAGGTCAGAAACATCGTACACATTCCAGGTAGTAGCACATGATGGTTCTGTCCATGTGTTCAGCATGGTTTCCTGTAACTTTGTCAAGGACCCAACATGTCCTTGACCCTCTGGCCTACAGGAGCCCTTTGTTCTGGAGCTGCACTAATAGCTCGAAGCATACCATCTTCTAAGTCAAGGGCTTATGTTTCATTTCCTGCCCTAGATTAGGCCAGAGATCATCCATCCTATCTCAGATCTCCCACAGTGTCCAGGCTCCCACATGATCGCTGGCTCCCCCAAAGTCTTGCATTTACTTTGCTGAGTTGATATTTTAGAAGTTTCTTCCCTAATTATTATTCTGCTCTGGCCCCAAAGGAAACACATTTACTGCATGTCTGCAGCTTTGCAGAATCTTCTTGATATTTATCCCTGACAGCTAACTTCGGAATTATGCCGAGTCTACAATTACTTTCTTTAAATGACTTAAAAATATTTTCTATGAAAAATATTTTGTATAAGCTGTTTTTTACGGCCTTGTACTACTTCTTCTAGATATGACAAAGGTTTATGTCCAGCTGGAAGATAGGCTGTAAAACAAATGGCTTTTACAAAATAGCAAAGATGTTGGCAATGAAAAGAACGGCCAAGCAAACGGGTTTATGCTTTTAACTGAGTAAGGTATAGAATTGTTGATCATTATATTTTACACTTGAAACTACTATGACACTGTATGTTAATTACACTTGAATTAAAAAAAAACACACAGGTTTGTGCTTTTAGACGCAGACACACTGAGTTCTGCTGAATGTCAGGGCTGAACTGGGGAGTGCAGCTACTTCTTACAGTAGAGCGATGAGAACAGAACATTCTTGGCCGAAAGCCCTGTCGTTGTGGGCAAGTTGCCTTTGAATTAGACTTCCCAGTACCCAGCATGGTTCTGGGCTCAGAGCAGATGCTCAATAAACATATTTTAAAGGAACAAATGATTGAATAAAGGAAGGAATAAATGAACAAAGAAACCCTCTGGAAAAGAAATATCTTAGGCACAGTATTGGTCTCAGTAGCCAAGCATAAGTTCTCATTGTCCTTTGTTCTTTTTCTCCTTCCTTGAAATCCAGCCCCTCCAACACATCCTTTGTACTCGGAGACATTCCTCAGATCCTCACACAGCAGGAAGTGATCTCGCCAGTCACATCTTTAGATAATGAAAATTTTAAATTTCCAAGGAGAATTAAGGCTATAAAGCCATTAGCGGCAAACCCTTCAGAATCCCTTTAGAAACTAAAGGTGACATTTGTATCTCGAGAAGAGAATAGAAAAGCATTCGATTCAAACTGTTCTAAAGCAGCACAAATGTCTAATTTTATACTGTACATTTGGATTCTGTTTTTCCCTCTAAAAAAGGCACAAAGATAGCAAAATATTACATTTGCCAATTCATGGAGCAGTCGTGACTATTCTGTACGTCCTTCTATGAGGACATTGTTACGGAGCTGTTTTCATAATAGAACCTTTGTTCTAAATCTTTGTGTACCTTATGAATTTCACCCCGTCTTAACTCTTTTTCCCCAAAGAAGTCACTGAGCTTCCTTTAATAATACCAGTAATTAGCCCCAGCCTTCCACAGCTGCAGAGGTTCACCGTCCTGGGAGATCTTCCACGTTTCAATTCACACTTCCAATGAAAACAGTGACAGAGTTGACATGATGTAGCGGGGAAAGGACCGATCAGGGACTAGCGCACTACCGAGCAAATATTAAACAGCGATGGGGAATTTTAACGTGCAATGCTCTCTCTGTTCATAACAAAAACAAGCCAGAAACAATTTCCTGTGCTACAGTTTGGTGAAATGGAAACTTGTTTTTAACTTGTTCCTTGTCGTGTGTTGTACACGTTCAGGGAAGCAGCCTTCACCTAGGAGAGGCACTGGCTCCTTCCAGGACTCCACCCTTTCCATTTCGAATGGAAACCAGCTGTAGCTCTCAACAGTTCTGAAAACACCTATGCAGGAGGTCAATGCTGGGCTGGAAGACCCCTCACCATGAAAAGCATCAAGCTTCTTTATCTCAGTTGAATTTGCCCGCCGTGAATTGTCAAAGGCACCCTAAATCTCCTTGGTGCTTTCCGGGCATTATCCTCTCTCCCTCTCTGGAGATATAAATAAGCACATGATGGACTATGAATTGGGGGCTGAAATAGACATTGACTTGGAGAGACAGAAGAGGTTCTGAAAAAATAAATCTATGGATTTCCCATTCAGAATCAGTAACTTTGAAAACCCAATTGTAGACTTTTTTTTTTAAAGATTTTATTTATTTATTTTACAGAGAGAGATCACAATTAGAGTGGCAGGCAGAGAGAGAAGGGAAGCAGGCTCCCCGCTGAGCAGAGAGCCTGATACAGGACTCGATCCCAGGACCCTGAGATCATGATCTGAGCTGAAGGCAGAGGCTTAACCCACTGAGCCACCCAGGCACCCAAGTTGTAGACTTTTTTTTAACCCCCTTCATGATTTAACTCCTCCTGGATGATTTGAGAACACTCCCATATGCCCCAACTCTCTGTCCCCGAATTTCCAAAAACAACAGTAAAAAAGATCCTGGCGGAAGTCAAAGGGTCGACGGAGCCTAAATAGCTTTCAGGCTCAAGTATGCACCTTCAACCATGAGAAATGCAGAGCTGTGTTATGAGTCACCGCTTGACAAGAGGTTCCAGATCATAAAAATGAACGCCTGGGTTTTTAGTGCTACGAATGGCATCACTTATAAATCTCGAGGGGGCAAATCTGAAATTGGGAAAGACCGGGATAAGTTATTAGTCTAAAATACATGCACATGCATGCACACACACGCATGTACACCTACACACAGCAAAAGTTGGGGGTGGGTGGGTAGAAGCAGAGACTTCTCTACAAGCCTGGCCACGTGTGCTGTCCTCCATGACATGGTCCATAATTCCAGAGCAACCCAGGGCTATTCGTCTGGCTCAGGGGCCACTCTGATAGACTTTTTGAGGCAATTCTTAAAACAAGAGTCAAAAAGGAATATTCTTTGTCTCTCTTTGTGTCTTTCTTCGTGTAGGACAAAATTTGTACCAACTTTGTTTTTGTAGCTTTCCAGAAGGGATGAACTAGTGCCTTTCTGGTCTACTCGTGAGCACGTTTCCAGCCAGTCAGCACAATACCCATCTGCATTTATGGAGTTAATTGACATCTATTAATTTTGCTCAGATTCTCTCTCCTCCTTCTACCTCCTTATCCCTTACTTTTTTTTTTTTCTGTTTTAAAGAGAGAAAGCTAATGAAAACCATGTTTATGTGCTCAAAGGCACAGAGGAAATTCATTACTCTGAGGACTAGCACACTCCACAAGTGAAATGAAAGTAATCTTATTTATGACAGGAAAGGGGCCCAAGCTAGACTGAACTGCACCGCACTCAGACTCTTCTGTAGAAAAGACTCTGCAGAGCTCCCGCACCAGTTCCAAAAGGTGGCCTCGCTGACAACAAACACGCTGGCGGCTCTGTGCTTGGAGACTATTAGAAGCCCCAGAAACACAGCCATCCAAGAGAGACTAGAAAAGAAACGTGTTTAGAATAGACCATTCTTCCTTCACACCTTCTGGTACCTTCCTGGGACTCCATATAACTAAATTTCAGAAGACACTTCACCAAGTCATTAGTCCACGACATTTATCAAGTACTGGTGTATAAATACAGCTAGGCTAGTTTCATGGCCTAATTCCCTTATTATAAGGGTTTTCCACTGTAGGTTCATGGGCC
Organism: Mustela nivalis; assembly: GCF_964662115.1. Classification (NCBI taxonomy): domain Eukaryota; kingdom Metazoa; phylum Chordata; class Mammalia; order Carnivora; family Mustelidae; genus Mustela; species Mustela nivalis. The sequence continues at coordinate 25,773,158 of NC_139023.1, read as the reverse complement.
ATTTCCCATGTAAATAAATAATGGAACTGTTTAAATGACATGTTTTCACAATAAATGTCCATTTGTGCCCTGGCATACAATTCCCCCTTTCCTTCTTGAAAATTCCATCAACAGTAAGTATACTTCTCATACGATTATTACATTTTTTTTTTTTTGGTCCCATATGTCTTTTTTTCCTCATTCATTTAATCAACAAAAATCACTTAGGTCTTGTGTACTAGATAGGAGCCACTGGAGGGCAAGTCTCTTCTAAACTACTCATGAGTACTCTACAAAATCTTAATAAACATTATGTGGATATTTGGCAGGAAGAAGATGGTTTTTCTAGTATTTATGGTGTGGCTTCCTAGAACAACTTTTGCTGGAAGGTCCTCTGAGATCATCAGGCCCAACCTCTTGTTTATGGATGAGGAAAGAGGCTCAAGGGTAAATCCTTTTTATTTAAAAAAAAAAACAAACAAACACATAATTTCCAATCCTTTAAGCAACTTCCCCTGTTTACCATTGAAGGAAAAGGATATTACTGCGTGGATTCTATGCAGGAGGGATTTTATATTTCCCTCATCTATATGAGAAGGGCTTATCTCTTTTTCCAGCATAAAATGAAAAGGGTCAGCTAGAAACCATTTGGCCTTCTGAAGTCACATGCAGAGATCCAACACCGGAGAGCCATTGGGAATTCCCCAATCAACTGTTTGGATCGATATGTCTTTATCAAGCCTTGTGCCTAACAAGTGGTAGGAGAAAAGCAAGGCACACTCTCTTTCGCACGTGGCTCTGGTCACACGAGGGGGCAGGTAGGTAAACAGGTGAATGTGTTTATGTTACGGTGGGGTAGGCTCTCTGGGGCCGGAGTACAGAGCGTGGTGAGAGAAGGGAGGATCCTCCCGGATGAAGGGGAGAGTTGCTCTGAAAATAGCAGCGACTCTTCTGGGCAGAAACAACAATATTTTAAAAAGCCTGGAAAAGGGTTGCCTGGGTGGCTCAGTTGGTTAAGCAACTGCCTTCGGCTCAGGTCCTGATCCTGGAATCCCAGGATCGAGTCCTGAGTCCGGCTCCCAGCTCCATGGGGAGTCTGCTTCTCCCTCTGACTTCTCCCCTCTCATACTCTCTCTCACACTCTCTCTCACTCAAATAAATAAATAAAGTCTTTAAAAAGAAAAGAAAAGAAAGGCTCAAGAGTTTTTGGAGAGTCGATGCTAGTGGTCCACACTTGTGGGGAGGCAAGAAAGAGACGGTAGAGCCACACCCCAAATCCGAGCGTTCCTTACTGCCTCACCCAAGTTGTGTGTTTTCAAGTGTGGCATGTAACCTTATTTGCCTATTTCGCTGTAATTCCAGACTCTGTTCTCTGTTCAGATCACAATACACAGCGGTGTTTCCAGTTATCTTTAAAAAGGCCCTGAATTCAATCCATCCAGCGTTTACCAAGCACCTCCTACACAATACTTTCCCCACGGTGCTAGTCCGCTCTCTGTGTGTACATTGTTCGATCAGAGCATGGCTCGCCCTCCAATAGGGCTTCCCTTGAGATCTAGGGAGCCCAGGCTCTGAAATCCTAGCGCAATGCCAAACACAGGGTAGGAAATCAACAAATGTTTGTGAATGATGCCTGTGTTTGGTGGAACCTAGTTCAATTCTCAAAATACAGTGAAGTGTGCCAAAAAAAGAAAAAAGAAAAAAAAGTGTTTCTTGCATAGCATGTTTCAATGGAAATGGCAAGTGGACAATCAAAGAATGGTTAGGGGTACTTGTTCTCTGCAAACTAGCATAACTCAGCACTCCCTGCCATTAGGGTACATGACATGGTTTTTTGCTTTGAGCCTATAACAGCCGCTAGAAAATTTTACTGGTTTAGTACCATACCGGGTAGCAGATGTTTTGAATAAAAAGTAGACATTACAAGCTAATGATTTAGCAAAACAAACCCAAAGCCAGCAATTCGGGAGGGAGAACAAGAACTATGTCAAAATGTCCAGCATTATTACAGGGTCTGCTGTTTGCTACCTCGGTTTTTCATTAAGCAAAACTCACTATATTTAAGGCAATTTTCAAAGAGTAAGTACAGAAGAACACAGTAATAAAGACTAACCATATACTCGGATGGTCAGGACACAGACCAGGATTATGGATTTGATGGCTCTGATCCACTATGGTTGGTCCTTAAACACCTATCATTCATTCGGTGTTTACTATGTGCCAGGCACTGTACTGAGCCCTGGGAATACAGAGGTGGGGAACAGAACAGCTCCGCCTTGAGGGAATTCAGAACCTAGTAAGGGATGCCAAAAAGTAAGTTTAAAAAATTACAACTAACCCAACCTTTGAAGGAACCAGCAGGAGAGTCAGAGCAAGCTTCCCAGGAGAAGCTAAATCTCTCAAACGCATGTTGTCAATCATCCGGCTGTACAGATAAGACTTTGAAAACAGATCAGCACGTGTTTTCCATCACTACTAGAAAAATAACTCAAGTCAGAGTGTTCACTAACACTGCCTTATCTCCCAAGATGGTAATGCGGCTCCGCGTGTTCTCAGAAGCTTTGCCGTCTGACTACTTCATCAAGTAATACACTCATTAAAATACAATTTGCCTTTAAAAATGCATTAAGTTTGGGGGAGGTGGGGAAATGAAGAGCGAGTGGTAAACAGTTTGGAGTCTTTCATCTTCCTCCTGTAGTAATGCGTTGAGGCCACACGGAGGCACTCTGGGCTAAAGAATGAGGGGGCTCTTCAATCCCACTGCACAGTCTTTCCCTTCTCTAGGAGGGGCTTTTAGAGCCCAACGTGGGCTCAGGGAGCATCAAGGAGGACCGGCAGCTCAGCTAGGAAGGCACCCGTTCGTCTAGCACCAAGTACAGATGTTTTTGACTGCACGGCCAAAATAAATCTTATTTGTGCAGGAAGAATGAAATGAAGGCGGACCCTGCTTATTAAGAGACGGGGCTTCTATTACTAGAAATAACCATATTCCACCCAGTCATCCCTGGGGAGGAGGGGACTAAATACATAACAAACAAAGTGAAAACATTAAACAATAACAACAGCAAAACCCCTTATAAAATAAAACCAAGCTCTCGGGATAAGGAGAACATTTTTGAGAAGGACGAATGGCTGGAAGCAGCTCTGATAATAGTCCCTTTGGTGCTGCTTTTGGATGATCCTGTGCAAACAGGAATCTTCCTTATTAACCTTCATCCTGAACCAGTCGATAATCCAATATTTGTGATAACTACAGTCAGTTGTCATGGAAATTAATGCTGAAATTTTAGTTCTTTGGTTACCATCCTGGATCATACAGGAGCAGAGAGCAAAAAAATCCCATCTGCCCTGAGCTAACATTCTCATTTCTTGGGGATCAAAGAGTTTCAGAAATATTGGACAAACTGTATACTACTGTGATAACATGAGTCTTTAAAAAGTATTCAACTCTTTATGTGGATTTTCAAAACTCTAGTGCTTCACTGTATAGAATTTTTGTCTAGCAAAGACTCCTGAGTTCTTTAACCATGAGTGAGTATTCTAAATTTTCTTTGAACCAGACAAAATAAATGAATTGTGTTAGAAATGAGTAAGAGGTTCTAATTAGAAGATTGTTGAATGAAAACATATACTTGTTACTTTTTGAAACATTTAGTTTTAAATTGGGTTTGTGTGGATTTTTTTTTTTTTTTTGAAGTGTCTTAGGGAACCTGAAAAACCACAAGTTTTTCCCAAAATGATATTTCAGGACATTAAAAAATGATCAAAATCTTATCCACCCTCCTCCTCCCTAAAAGAGAAAAGAAGCAAAGGTTCTTGCGTAATATCCATGTTTGGGTGGGCACCATTGGCTAATTATAACACAATAGACTATTTTCTGCTTTCTAAAAATAAGGCGATTATCCAGGGGTACGGGTGGTTATGCAATGGGACCACATGGACCACACTTCACCCACTGGAAATAAATGTGGAAAACATTTCAATCACACATTAAAAACAAAACAAAACAAACAAACAGAAACAAGGAGAGAGCGGATGGATAAAAACTAGTTCGATAAGGACATGTTGTGTAAACCAGTTAGGGTCCATCACAATCAGGAGTTGGAAGTGCCTGACATTGGTACGATTTAGTTCTTTTAAAATTGATTTTGGGGGAAAACACAGGGCATTGTGTTGTAGTATAAAGAGTCCCGTGTTGGGAATCAGGAGACAGGTTTTGAGGTCAGCTCCAAAGCACGTCAGTTCTGTGCCCTGAGCAGGTCGCTTTATCTTGCTGGTGGGTTTTCTCGGCAAAATGAAGGGCTTGGACTTTGTGACTTCTGAGGGTCTTTCTAGCTCTGTCAGTCCAGAGTGTTAGTTCTTCTTACCAAACTCTCAGCATTATAACACATCCTCATTAGCAAAGACAATTGGCCAAGGCCACAGGGTGAAGGCTGGAGAGGCAGCTGGCTGAAGGAAAATTTGAAAACAATTTCGAAAAAAAAAATTTATACAACCGGTCCTTTACTCAAGTTATTAATAATCATAGTGCTCACGGCCATATCAATTCTCATTCCTCCTGCATTTTTCCATTCAGTCTTCTGCCCTCCCCAACTGTAACTTCAAACCCTCTCCTTTCCTCAAATCACCAGGGCTTCCTCCCTCAGCCCTGCCGCTGGCTGGCGGCCTGACTTCCTACTTGACCGAGAAGCCCAAGCCATCAGCGGGGCCTTCTGAGGGTGCCCGCCTCCCACCTTGCAAGCTCGCACCTGTGCCCACAGAACACTGGCTTTCCTCCTGCTTTGGCGAATAAACCACCTCAGCTGCCAACAAAAACTGAAGTCGAATCGTGTGACTTCACTTGAAACCCTCTGGCTCATGCAGAGCCAAAGCCAAAGTCTCTAGGAAGGCTGAGTCCTCCTTGCTCTGCACTCCGCCTTCTCTCCTCCCGCCCCCACTCGCTCATTCCAGCCTTCTGGCTCTTGGGCCTGGAATGGACCAAGCAAGCTGCTGCTTCAGGGCCTTTGCACCTGCAAGTTCCCCTACCTGGTACGGCACTCCCCTCCAGTATCAAAAAGGCGGTTTGCTTTAGGTCTGCTCAAATGTCTCCTGGCCACGGAGGCCTCTCCTGACCATCCCCTGCACAATGGCATACCCCGATCCTAGTTGGTGCCCTCCCTGCTCCCCTTCCCCGCTCTCTTTTTCTCCAAAGCTATAATCAGCATGTGACATGCTCTGTATCTGCTTATCGTCTTCCCACACCAGAATGCAAGCTCTATGCGGGCAGAGAATGGTTGGGTTTATTCACTGCTCTAATCCCAGGGAGTCTAAGAGGTTCATTCAGGCCCTCACATTCACTGAATGGTTTCATTGACTTATAGGACACTGTCAAGCATGTAAGGAAAAACTGGTGAAATTCTGATATTGTTACAGAATGAACCAAGCCTTAAAAACAAAAATGAACAATTATAGCTCTGTTGTTCATAGATGGCTAAAATGGAAAAGGAAATAAGTAGGACATGCGCACCTACAGAAAGGTAGGTCTAAATCTTACTCCACTCCGACAGGGCTCCGAATAATATAAGAGGCAAAATCAGGCGAAAATGCAATTCTCCTGACAAGCATTGTTCCTGACGGCAGTAATCCAATGTTCTCACACTTCAGAGGCCAATTTCCTTCTGGTGATTTCTCCCCAATTCATCCTGAGTGGGCAGAATCACTCAAGTCAGAGTGATTTCTATTCAGTCAATCAATTCTTTGTGAGCAGGAAAACTCCACTGGGCCCATGGAGCGCAGTTTTCACGCTTCTAGTCTCCCTTTTTGCTAGACAGACATTTCTGGGGGAAGAGTCCCAGCATATTGACTCTGAAGGCCAGACACAACCCTCCCAGAGGATGCTTAGGAGATATAATATAACAAAACTCCTACCAGCCTGAGTTTGCTCTTTAAGAACTGTGCAATTTGGGGTGCCTGGGTGGCTCAATGGGTTAAAGCCTCTGCCTTTGGCTCAGGTCATGATCTCAGGGTCCTGGGATCGAGCCCCACATCAGGCTCTCTGCTCAGTGGAGAGCCTGCTTCCTTTCCTCTCTCTCTGCCCGCCTCTCTGTCTGTTTATGATCTCTCTCTGTCATATTAATAAAGAAAAAATAAAAAAAAAAGAACTGTGCAGTGCTTGTGCTTGTGCTGGATGTGGCTCAGACTGTCTCTGTCTGTTCTTAGAGGCTTAGCCTAGTGGCAGCCATATTGAGGCTTGCAAAGCCTCTCACGGTATGTACGCAAGATGGCCAGTTAGTAAGCAGAGCCGCTTATAAAGCTACAGATATGACAGTCCCGTGGAATGTTCCAGCTCTCACTTGATGAGTAAAGACTGCTACTCAATGCAGAAATGATTTTGGTCAGACAGACTCTCTCATACCCAGATGATACAAATAAACTGCGGCAAATTTCCTGGGGTGCAGTGTGACTCATGTTCACAGGAGTCTTAAAAAGAATTGTGCCCTTTGACCTAGTAATTCCATTTCTGTGACTTTAGCCTAAGGAAGTAATCAAAGATAAGGGACAAAGATTTATGCACAAGGATGTTCAAAATCTGGAAACAACTGAAGTGTCCAAAAATAGGAAATGCTTCAATAAATAATAGTAGCTCTTAAAATATAATGCAACTATTAAAGAGGAATTTTTGAAAAGAGCTTGGCAAGTACTCCTGATATTAAGGTTAATTTGTATTTAAGCTTTATTTAGGTATATGTATGCATATTTATATATACACACATGCCTGTGAATTGAAAGGAACTTACCAAAATATTTACAGTGATTATCTCTGGTGATGGGATTAAAGTTGATTTAAAATGTTTGGCTTCATAGTTTTCCACCATAAACAGATATTTCCTAATTTTGTGAAAAATACCATTGGACTGACAATCGAGTGACATCACCCGGAGAAGAAATAAGGAGTAAAAAATCCCACTTGGGTTTAAAGAGACAGGAGAACGCTGGCGCTCGAGAAAGCCTGTGATCATGTCCGTGCTGCTGACATGCTCGATCTTTCAGACACATCACTCTTGTAGCAAATCACCTCCAAAAGGCTCCCAAACGAATAAAATAGAAAGGGAGGGAGCTCCACCATCAGCCGCCTGCCCCCCTTCTTCCTAGTGGGTTCTCTGGTGGTCACTCACTAATTTAATTAAATTAACATTAGGTCTTTGGTGGGTACCCTGCTTTGGATCCCAAGCAATGCTAATGATTATCATAAAGGACTAGCAACTCGGGAGGTTTAAAGTTCAGGCACAGAGGCTGCTGTCTACATTTGTGCCATTTGGCTGACCAAATTACAAGAGTCTGGTGAGTCAATATGAGAAATTCCAAACACAAAGGTCAATGCTGGGCTACTGACCTGCCTGACCCCACCTCAGAGCCAAGAACTGCAAGGCAGTTTTTCCTCCCACGCCAGAACCATTAGCAACCAGCTTGTCCTGGTCGTTTCTTTTCTCTTACAACTATTTTTGAATAGCTGATCATTTTTCCGGTGCCCACACACTAAATTAGGCTGTCATTCCATGACTCTTCTTCCTTGTAAAGGCCTTGAATGTGTTTGTGACAGAACTGTACTTGCTAACATTAATTCATATTAATTAAGTGATATTCCCTTTCAAATCAGGATATGGTCCCACTAAGCATGTGCATGCTCTAGAGGGGATGGGAAAAGCCAGCTTATACTACACTTCTCTAGAGTTAGTGGGTCACTGATGCAGAACTAAGTAATAGATGAGCTATCCAGAGCCCTGTCCAGTCACTTTTTAGAAATAATTTTCAGAGAGCCTGAAGACACACAGGACAGACACAGGGGGAAGTCAGGAAACTGTCACTACCCACCCAGTCGGTTACCAACTCCTAGTGACTCCTGGCCAGAGTGCTCTGGTGTTCGGATCTCCCTGCCTCCCTCACTACGCTATGCCAGGGTCTAGGCTTCTAAAGAGAGGAATTCAGATCTGAGGGGGAGAGCTGTTCCCCGTCATCCTGGGCACAAGAGGTGAGGGCCGCTGCCACGCCCGGGCCGTGAAGAGCTCCTGGACGTGGCCAGCGTCAGCAGGTGTTGAAGACGACAGAGCCTGGGCGTCTAGGTATTCAGGTGAGGGCCGGTCTTGAATACTTGTCTCCGGCTTTCAACAATGAAAAGTTGGTGTGGAGGGTCTTTGGCTAGGATGGAAGGTTTGGCTGATGTTTGAGGTGAAATGTTGCCCCAGACATTCCTCCTTCCAGAATTGCAGTGTCCATCTTCTTTCCCTAAACTTGAAGTCACCATTAACATGATACATTGAAAAAGCTTTCTAGGGGCACCTGGGGGGTTCAGGTGCTTAAGCATCTGCCTTTGGCTAGGGTCATGATCTCAGGGTCCTGGGATCCAGTCCCAAATCAGGCTCCCTGTTCAGCGGGGAACCTGCTTCTCCCTTTGCCTCTGCCTGCCCCTCCCCCTGCTTGTGTGTGTGTGCTCTCTCTCTCTCTGACAAATAAATAAAATCTTAAAAAAAAAAAAAAAACCGCCTTCTATTGTTTTAGGAACAATTTCTACCACAGCTAACATCTGTATCACTTAGATGATGGAATACTAGCAATGTGAAACTTCCAGTTAAAGGAGAAACCCATTTTAGAGCCACAAGCATGAACTTATTGGGCCATTTAATTGATGGACCTATCAAGCATGTTAGATCAATTTTTTAAACTCTATCGAACACTTTCAAATATCCTGTTGGTTTTCGACAATAAAAACTTTCAGTTGTTCTTAAAATTTGTCTTTAAAAGGATATCTGGGCTGTCCAGGTAGCTCAGTCAGTTAAACATTTGCCTTAGGCTCATGTCATGATCCTGGGGTCCTGGGTTCAAGTCCTGTGTCTGACTCCCTGCTTGATGGGGAGTCTGCTTCTCCCTCTCCCTCTGTCCCTCCCTGCCCCCTGCCATGTCCCCCCCACTCATGCTCTCTCACACTCTCTCATAAGTAAATAAAGTTTTTAAAAAAAATTTAAACCACAACACTGAACTTCTATTCCTAACTTTTAATAAAAGGGAAAAAAGGTTTTAACTAATTCATTTTTTATAATGGCAACTTTGACCATATTTTATTCCTACAGATTTGTTGAAAACTAAAAGAAATTACTCATTTTTTTCCCCTAAACTTCCAAATCACTCCCTGAATGGAAACACACTGTATCGTATGAGCTTTAAAGGATACAGGGTCTCCTTTGAAGAGATCGCAGTCCAGTGGGAGAGAGAGAAACAGAAATGAATAATGGTGACACAACGCAGGATGAAATAAGTCCTCCACTTGGGGGTGGGGGTGTTAGGAACAGCTTCTCAGAGAAGGTGACACTGGAGATCTGTCAGAGTTCGAAGATATGGGGGAGAGGAAAAGAAGAGAGATGGTGGGGAAACGTGTTTCAGGTCTTTTTGACTAGACTTTTCCTTTCCAGTAAATTTCTCTTAGATACCTCAGCAAAATCTTGTTTTGTTCTCGAAGAGCAAACAGCGCTGACAGATGAAGAAGGCAGTTATCATTCTGTAGTGCCTCCAGCCTGGGCCCTAGAGACCGTGAGACAGAACCCAGGTGACATTCTGGGATGACTGGTGCCAAGCCGGCAGATGGAGAACATTACTGGGCCAGTGCTAATCCCGTGACTGGGGGCCAGCATCCCAACAAAAAAAATGAGGTGGGGCCACAGGTCCACGGAGCACGGAGCATGATGGTTAACGCCACTGGGGATGTCGTCAAGGGATTTGTGGTGCTCTCAGAAGCCCTTCTCCTGTCATTCCTTGTTCTTTAAGTTTGGGGGGTAGGAAACAGACTCTCTGGAAGGTTGGGAAAGGAGGTTGGAAGCAAAATGATGTCAAATGCAAGTTAAATATTCAGAGTTGCATATAAAAGGAACAAGCATTGAAAAATGCTATTTTCTCTTCCTGGGGCCTGAATTTTGGAAATTGATAGTGACAAGGAATAGGAACCCAGGATCTTTCTGTCTTCTTTACCTATAGGCAGCCCTGAAAATATGCATGAGCTGACCCGACTAGGGCCTCTGAGGTTCTTAGGGGTGGACATTAAATCAGCCAGCAAATCTAAGAAGCCCCGTGTTCTGATTATTTCTCCCAATCTGCTTGGTTTTCTGAGAAATGGGCATGTCTGCATCTCCAGTGTTACAAAGAACTGCTTATCTTTTTTCCATCCAGCAAAGTGGAGGTTAGAAAGCAAAGGGAAAATGCCTAAATGGGAGAATGGTATATTTGAGAAAGGTTGGGTGTTGGAGCAGAGAGAACTGACTAGGAATCCCAGTTCTGTGTGACTTAGGCAAGTTTCAACTTTTTCCTGATCTCTAAAGGGGGGATTCATTCCTGCCAAACTACCTCACAGGGTAATTTAGAGATCAAAATAGAAATGAGATAATACTTAAGAGACCGATTGGTCAGCTAGAAAAAAATGCAAGAGTCAAGTTCTTCTTAACATTAAGTAACAACAGCAAAATAATAATTATAAAGTCTGTGTGTGGAGATTTTGATATTTTTACTCTGCTTTATCCTGGCATATTGCCTGGCACGAAGTTGCAGAGCAAGAATGATTGATTGTATAAGTGAAAAACAGGGCCAGGTAAATCTATAGATGAAGCAGAGCTTAGTAATACCCAAAGGGTAAAGAAAGACACATTAAACTTCTTTAGTACATTGTAGGCTACTGATTTAATTATGGTACATGTGACGTAGTTGTGTCTTCTTGGGATCCCTGTGCATAGAGAGCCCAGTAGATACTTAGACTCATGGGTACATGGGCCTAAATGTAGAATTAGATGCCAGGGAGGAAAAATCCTTTCCTGTGATACTCCATCTAATTTTAAACAGCTAGTTTACTTCCCTATTTTCTTTCCTTCCTTCCTTCCATCTATTTGAGAGACAGAAGAGAGAGACAGAGGGCAAGTACACAAATTGGGGGTGGGTAGGGAGGGAGAAGCAGGTTCCCTGCTGAGCTAGGAGCCCTACACAGGGCTTGAACCCAGGACTCTGGGAACTCAAACTGAGCTAAAGGCAGACGCTTAACGGACTAAACCACCCAGGTGTCCCCCAGTCCTTCTTTCGGATTTGAACTGTCTCCCCCAAAGATGAGTATTGCTGAGATGAAAAATTGAAACCTGAGGCGTGTCTCCAGCTCACTGAACTCCTGACTCCAACGGTACCTTGGGAACGTCAGGGCACCAGCTTCCCAGAACACACTCTGGAGAAGGAATCACAGACCCCTGTGAACCTGGCCCTGAAAATGATGGTGTGGCCGCAGGCCGTTGCGGGAATCTGTAAGACGCAGCCCTCGCTGAGAAAGTGGAGTCTGGGCGGGCGGAGTGCTGCGACCTCAGTCCCCTGGTCCGAATTCTAACTTACCTGAGTTCTCTCTTTTCTTTGGTTGCTAGGAACCCTGAGCCAAATCTAGACCAAGGTCAACGATACAGGGCCCTGTGGCTTTTCTCTGATGTTTTATAATTATATAAATGATTTCCTTTATCTTACCTTCTGTTTCATTTTGTTTTCGACTCTTACTTTCTCTTTTTCCCTGGCCTCATCACTGTTTTTATAGCCTGTCTCTCTGGAAACTACTCTGGATCTCTTCTGGCATGCCGTTAATAAATGTAGCTCTAGGTGCTGATCCAGAGCGACACTGAGGGGTGTGAACTCAAAGTGCGTGTGCTTTGTCACCCCTGGCTGTGGCACAGTCTCGTCAAGTGAAGTGAGTCACTCATGGGCAAACCACATCCCAACATGGAGAACATCTCTGTTTGGGTGCGAGGCGGCAGGTGATGGGGTGAAGCCCTGCCGACAAGTCAGAACTCTAGAGATGCAGTTCCCCCCATGAATCTGAGGCTGACTTGGAACGTAAACTCCACAGTCAGCAGCCGCCCTGCTCTTGGGCATGTGGGAACAACCTACCAACGGAAACCTCCTGTTTTCATGATGTCTGCTTTCTTTAAATACTTGTGGCAGTGTTTCTAAGACCACAATGGCCAATCTTAACCTTCACAAGGAAACCTGAAGATTTGAAGATTCGTTAATCTCCCCAGTATGTAGGACTCTGGGCTAAATTTTGGCACCAGAAGAGTTCTCTAGAGTGGTGATGGCTGGCTCGGTTCTTTTCTTATTCAGCTCAAGCTGGCTAACACACAATGAAAACCAAAAAGCAAAAAGTTTTTGCCCAGCATATTCCAGGTAATAGATTTAAAGCCCTGTTGAAAAAACCAGCATGACTGACTTGGAAGACTGTAGCTCAGAAAAAGACAGAGGAGGGGAGGAAGTTTGAGGAAAAGTGACATAAAGTAGCCAATTAATAGATACTTGATGTCTAAGAGTTTAAATGAATAAATGGTAGGGCTAGGACACCATCAGTTCTTCATAAACTCTTTGTTTGCATCTTTTGAAGACTGGCCATCTCCTACCAAATTGGGACAATTACTTTCTGTCAAAATTTTATAAATTTTGTTATAAAAATAAAATATTCCATTTTCCCCCACTAATCACTGATGGTATTTTCATCACAAGGTGATTTTTCATGCCTACAGCCATCTCCCTTTCCTGTGGTGACTCCAAGCAAGGCTCTTAGCTGACCTGGGGAATTATGTTACCGCAGAAGGGTTCCAGTATCCCTCTGTCTCTGTTCTGTCCCCACTTTAATAGTTACACAGTGGCCCAGATTATCCCAAATCCAAGAAGTTTGAAGAAGGCAGTCCTTGTGACCCAGAGGCATGAATACAGCTTCCACAATTGTGGGTTTTTTTCTCCTCTCAGAATATCCACTTAGACTCTGGATCTGCTACATTGGGTCCACTGGTTATACTGTAGCTCATCTGCTCGTGGCCCAAAAGGGCATGTGTGATCGAGCTATCCTGTGAGCATCTCCACTGCCCTGCTGTGTTTGCTCTGCTGAAAGCTTCTATTATGATAGCTAGGAATCAGAGGAATGGAATGAAAAGGGGAAAGGGGGTAGAACAGCGGGGAAGGTGGCTTAGCCCTTCTGGGTGGCCACCTCTGAAACAGGAATCTATACTAGCTCATATAAACACCACGCTAAGTTTTTCAAATTCTCAAATCACATTTATACCCTTACAAATATCTTTATTTCCAAGCTGTCCTGGATGAGATACAGATGGGGCTATCTATTTTAAAACAAAATTAGAAAATCAACACTAGAGCAAACATTTTTGTTAATCCACGAGCAAACATTTTTTAGTTTAATTGATGCCAAATGACATTGATACTTCCAAACCCAGAAATACATCAAAGAAAACAGAATATTCTCTGGCTGCTGATAGCAAATGCCTAGGAAGTACAATGTAGAGATCACTCTTCTGGGAGGAAGACAGCTCCTTCCAACTTCAGTGTTTTAGACAAAGCACAAGTTTGCACTTCCAAAGCCTTCACAGCATGTTGTATGGGGCTATCGTGCCTCTCATCCCCCTCATGATATAGTCAAGGTCATCATATTTCCATTATAAATGCTAAAGACTTAACTATTAAAAAAAAAAAAAAGAATTTTAAAAAGCTACTCAGTCCCTGCAGGAGAAGCTAGACACTGTGAGCTCTTTGAACTGTGTCTTCTCACTCCCCTCTGATGGCCAGTGTGGCTTGTGGTGCTGCCCCCTCTCCCAGGAGACTCAGAATTTGCTCAATGGACTATGATTATTGAGTTCATGGACTAATTTTTAAATAACAGTTTGTCAAAACCTCATCTCGGTTAACTATAAGTGCAAAATGAATTTGATTTACATAAGGACAATTCTATATATTAAAAGTTTCAAGAAATTTTTTTACTTAGACTGAATTATGTTCTCAACACCTACTTGAATTAACAAGGAGGGTATAAACTTTTAAAGTTTTTCATTTTCTTCTTTCTTCTTCTCAGGAAAAGCTCCGTAAAATTTTCCCCCAAAGCTATCACCACTAAAACAACACCTCCCCCCCATTCTTTGTGTGAAATTGTTAGACTAGGAGTTTTTCCCCTACTGCTTAAGTTGTATTTCAGTTCCCCTGAGAGATACTATGGATGCTCTGCTTTCAGGAATAGAATATTCTCGTTGTAAAGGACCTTCCGAGAACATGAAGTCCAGGTCCTTCATTTACAGAAGAGGAAAATTTGCCTAATTCTCCCAATTCAAGGTATAACTGAAGTTCCATTAGGGCGGGAGCTAACACTGTGTTTCCAATGTCCACACAATGCCTGGCACATAGTAGACATTCAATAGATACTTGTTAGATAAACAGATGCCTTAACAGGAGCTAAAGATGCCGTCTCTAAGTTCCCTGACCAGTCCTTCGACAGCACCGTGGCCAAGCCACAAGCCCAGTTTTGTGGTAATACATTAAGTGGGAAATAGGGGTATTGGGGCTCATGCATGGAGATGGGCATCTGCAGGGCTGAATTAATCATCTGCTCTCCTGTGGGTGGTGGATACCAGGTTGCAATTATATTGAGAATCCTACAAATCCATACTGGCTTGCCATCGTATTGCTATTTCCTAACCTCTAATTTTTAGGCAGTCGTTCTAGGAGCCAGATCCTTCCGGTTGTCTGAACCACTCCATAACTTCCAGACAACCAGAGCAGTGACAATTGCTTCTTCAAGGTCACTGAGATAGGGTGTGGTCTGTGGCAATAGAAGAAGCTTAATGAGATGCAAACTTTCTGACTTAAACCATTAAAAAAAAGAAGAAGAAGAAAGAAAAAAAAAAAAAGGAAGAAGCAGGGACTGGAGAATGACAAATTCCAAAGTTGAAAATGGTTACTAAACTCTTCCAGATTTTCCCTACTAGTAAAAGTGTGAAGTTATAACTACTCTAACCAAACGAGATGTGCACGCTTTACTCTTTTGAAACAGCAGCATTATTAACTGTCACTCTAAGGACCGACAGAATCAGTATACACTCACATAATAGATGTCTTGGGCTCCCATTGACCAGAGCTGCCGTGAGTGGGCCTGTCTCTAAGGGAGCCAGCCTCATACAGAACCATGGACGTGCTTGCCTGGAGAGTTCCGAACTTGAAAGCTCTGCAAACACATCGCCAGCCTATCCAGTTCCTCTCCCACCTTCCTGGCTGCCTTTGTCGGCACCAGCCTATCCAGTTCCTCTCCCACCTTCCTGGCTGCCTTTGTCGGCTCCTTGGGGCAGCTCCACTATCATTCATGCCCACACTCTCCTTCAAGACTGTCTGCGGTACTGTTTGTGCAGTTACTCACAGGGAAGAACTGGTCCAGGTCTGTAGTGTCCTGGTAGCGACCTTGGTAAAAAAGGGCGAGGTTGGCCAGCATGGGTTTCCTGACAGGCTTGGATAAGGAGATTAGAGAGCTACCTCTCAGCCCATGTCTATAATCCCAAGTACTTTTTGCATTCATCACTTTGGTAGTTCTAAAATTCCTTACTTGGAAATCTGTGGATTTGTAGAAGAGTATGAGTAATTAATATATGTATCCTCAATGAAAAATAAGTAAATTTTTGTGCTAATTCAGATTCCATTATTATTTCTAAAATAGACTTTGTTTCAAGGGGGTTAATTAGACAAAGATGGTCACTATTTTATTTTATTCGTAAAAAAGAAAATATCAGTGTACCATGGTAAAACTAAGTTTTGTAGAACCCTTTGTGAATTGTACTATATTGCTTATATGTTCTGAAGATATGTATTCCCTGTCCAACTAAATTATCAGGAAGAAACTGTCATATTCCTTCCTGACATGGCTCAGTGCCACCTATTTGATATGGATGGAAGGGAAAAAGAAGAAGAAAGATCTTCCTTAGGGTTCTGAGTTTTCCCTGGTCAAGCATTTAATGGGTTAAGCATATAGAGGGAATGCCTGCCTGATCTTTTTAAATTTGCTAAAGAATTTTTTTTTTTTTTTAAGTTTCTCTACCACAGTGTTGGTTCACTTGCTTGATGAAAAGTCCTCTGGGCATTTGAGGGTCAAGGAGGCCAGAATATAGTAAGCTATTAATACAAAGCGGAGAGATAACAGGAGGAGGTTGTTTTCTGAACCATTTCATTGATAAAGGCACGTTATGGATATTTTATACCTTGCTTTAGGATCCTGTTGGTTGAAACAAACAAAGAAAAAAGTCAGTTCCTACTATTCTGTGCCAATACAAGAAAGTCAAATTTTAGTAATAAAAAGATTCTATTATTTTGAGTTTACACAAATATCAAATGTTTTTGAGCTATAAAATTTTTCTTCTGATGTGTGGTGTGTATGTGTGTGTGCATTTGTATGTTTGAGTATAAAGGGGAATCACTTTGGAATTTCACACCTTTCCCATTAGGAAGAATCTGGAAATTTTAGCGCCAATCTTTATCTTTGGAAAAATCCTACTAAAAATATTTAAACCGAAGGATGCACACATTATTTCTCCTTAACTTCATTCTCCCCCATGCCCAACTCTGCCTTAAACAATGCAAGTATTTAGGGGCGCCTGGGTGGCTCAGTGGGTTAAAGCCTCTGCCTTCGGCTCAGGTCATGATCCCAGGGTTCTGGGATCAAGCCCTGCATCGGGCTCTCTGCTCAGCAGGGAGCCTGCTTCCTCCTCTCTCTCTGCCTGCCTCTCTGCCTACTTGTGATTTCTGTCTGTCAAATAAATGAATAAAATCTTTAAAAAAACAAAAACAAAAACAACAAAAAAAAAACAATGCAAGTATTTAATGACCTGAGTTTAACTATAAGATGTGTTCACTTTGACTTCATTAAGCTAGAAACAAATGCATAGTCTAAATGGGATTTGGTAGCTTCATTTCTCGGAATGGATTTAGTAGCAATATGGCAGACCTTTAAGATGCATAACTTTGGAATAGAATAAAGTGTCTAAAAATATAACCACATACATATGATCACTTGATTTTGGTAAATGTGCAAGACAGTTCAATGGACAAAGGTTAATCTTTTCAATGAATGGTGCTGAAACTATTGGACATTCTTAAGTAAAAAGATGAACCTCAAATCTTTCCTCTTATATGAAAACCAACTCTTCATGGATCAAATATCTGAATTTAAGAGATAAAGCTATAAAACTTTTGGAAGAAAACAAAGGAGAAAAGCATTGAGGTCTTAGGTTAGGCCAAGATTTAGATATGACAACAAAGTCAAAATCCATTTTAAAAAAGATAAATTGGACATCATCAAAATGTAAAGTTTATGATCTGCAAAAAGACACAGCTTGCAAAGACAAATATTATCTGGGAGAAATATTTGCAAAACACATCTGATAAAGAACTTGTATCCAGAAAATACAAAGGATGCTTACAAGTCAATAAGAAAATAATCCAATGAGAAAACGGGAAAAGATTTGAACAGACACTTTATCTAAGAAGATACATGAATGGCAAATTAGTATATGAAAAGATACCCAGTATCACTAGGGAAATGCAAATTCAGACCACAATGAGATACCACCACACACCTATAGGAATGGTTCAAAAAACAAAAGAGCTGACAATACCACATACTGGTGAGAGTATGCAAAACTAGAAGGTTCACACATTGCTGGTGGGAATGCAAAATGGTATGGGCACTTTGGAAACAATCTGGCAGTTTCTTATAATGTGAAACATACACTTATCATGTGACCCAGTAATCTCACTCTTGGACATTAACCCAAATGAAATTAAAGCTTACATCAACACAAAAACCTATACATGAATATTTATAGTAGCTTTTTTCATAATTTCAAAAACTGCAAACAACCCAAATGTCCTTCAGCTGCTGAAGGGATAAAGGAACTGGCACCTCCACACAACGGAAGACTATTCAACAATAAAAATAAATGAACTATAGGTACATTGACAGATACAGACACATTATGCTAAGTGCAAGAAGCCATATTCAAAGGGCTACATGCTGCATGATTCCATTTTTATGCTATTCTAGAAATACTAAGTTTATAGGAACAGAAAATAGCTCGGTGATTGCCGAGGGCTGGTGGTGGGGGAAGGGGTTGACCACAAAGGAACAGTGTAGTGAAAGTGTAAGTGATGAACTCTGCATTTCCATTGTTGTGGTAGTTACATGACTGCATTCATTTGTCAAAGTTCGGAGAACTTTATACACCTTCACATACAGTGAATTGTCCTGTATGTAAATTAGAAAGTAAATTAGCAATATCTCATGTAAATGTCCATCAACAGAGAATTGTTCAAATAAATTATGGGCCACTTCCCAAAGGAATAAAATATTTCTGTTAAAAAATAAGATAGCTTTGTACATAATAGCAAGAAAACATGTGTAAGAGAGAAAAGTAAGTTGTAGAAGCATAGGCATATAGTGAATTCAATCCATTTTAATGAATATATGCATGTGTATGTTAGTAACTCAATAGAAAAGAAAATACGAGAAATAGTCTCCAAAAAAGTAAGAGGAAGATATTTTGAAAAGTTGGATGATAAAAGACTTTCATTTTCTGATTTCCATTTATTATAGTAATGTATGGAGTTTTTAAACAAATAGATGTTTTTCATAATGCAAAATTATAAAGACATAAAATCTGTTGTTTTGAGCTGAAGATACGCATGTTTTTTCCCATAAAAGCACAGAATTTAAGTGAGTTTTCTGCCAGGCACTTAAAAAATAGGTTTTAGCAGTATTTGAAATGGAAGCTCTACTCTGAATTTTGAGTCAGATTTGAAGGTTAGAGTGGGAAGTTCCCTTTGAGCTAGCATTTGTGTTGTCAATCAGCAACTGTTTGCCAGGTTTCAAAGAACATTTTTATATAACCAAATGAAAAAGGCAAACCAATATGAGACATATCCTATGAGCACTGGTGCATGGAAAATCAAAGGTTTTCACAGTCTCCAAACCTTAGGACTTCTAAACATTTAATGTTCTCTCAGATATAAAGTTGTCTTTTCACAGAAAAATGTCTAATGGCTTTAAAACCACATCTATCTGTTACAGGCCAGAGAACTCACCCTGGCCAAGCAAGACAAGAAAATCTATGATAAACATGAGAACAATCTGACAATGAACACAGTGTCACAGTTCAACCAAACCCTGGGATCTTGGATATTTTCTTGGAACGTACCACTTCCATGTAAGCCAGAATATGGAAGTTTTTATTATGATTGCATTCAGCGAGAATAAAATGGCGGTACTGCAAAAATTTTTAAGAGTGTTGGCCAATGTTGGGCTTTCAGTGCAATATTTTTTGAAAATGTTAATTGGAAGCACAAATTGACTCTTTAAGAGTCACACAGTTCCCAGAATTTTCCTTAATAAAAACAGCATGTTGAAGAGATACTTCTGAAAAGAAAAATGAATACAAGTCTAGAAAAATTCCTGCTTTCTGATTTACCGAGCTATTTATCCCAATAAATTCACTGGATTCCAGTAAAAGGACTGTATAGGTACAGTTGTGGTTGCTCCCCACAACTCCCAACTTTGCTTCCCCTGGCCCACCCAGGGCTGGCAAATCTTTTCGTGAGTCTGAAGAGAATTCCATTGATGAGGGAGTCTGCCAAAATGGAGTCACCCTTCCTTGGATCACCCTCAACTATAAAGGCAACTGGATTTTTTTGGATACAACTTTTCAGATTGATAACTGGGATCCTATATATTTCCTTACAGATGTTCAAATGTTCACAGAAGAGCTTGTTTTAAATAGCTCCCATTTTAATACAGTGTGGTTTTAATGAATATGAATTTGAATGGAGAAATCATGCCTTCTGTCTGAAGCCTCTGAAAATTCTCTATTGTGATTTTTACTCAAAGTACAAAAGGATAGGGGAAGAGAGCATAGAAAACACCAGTTGTTATTAGAAAAAAATATATACTATTTTAATACTGACAAAAATATTCCTTCAAACAATTTGCATTCTGCAATTTCCTTCTACGAGCACCGTTGTTCTCTCTCATTCCATATAGAGGGTAGTTTGGTTGCTCTTGTCTATTCCCCTCAGAATTCCGAAAAGCTCATCTATGCTTTCACCTTCCATTTCATTAAAGAGGAAGAGAAATTGATTGATTCTTCCTTAGAGAAGAATCCATTTGGGATCAGATATTTGTTTATAGGCAATGGTCTAAAGCATATACCATAGTATACCATAGATGTTCAATAAACATTCATTTTCCCTCTGTCTCACCCTTAGCTCTTGACTCCCAGTTCCCACCCAGATTACATATCTAATTACTAGATCTATCAAAATAAGAGCCTTAAAACATCAATTTCATCCAGCAACTACCTTGGTCAATATTTTCCTGTGGCTCCCAACTGCCCATAAAATGTAGTCTGAACTACTCTTCCTGGCATTCAAGGCCCTCTGTAATCTGACTCCAAGCTGACTTTAGCCCATTTTTAAGACACATTTCTAGTAGACAAGCCTTCTCACTGATGCCTGTCCTTTTTTTTTTTTTAAATTCCTGCCTTTAAATGGCAGGTCCTAAGCAAATCCTTCACTGTCCTTGAGTTAAAGCGTATCTTTTGCCTGAGGACTGACTATCCTACTCTTGCCTCTATGGTCACAATAACCATAGAATAGCTGCCATGTAGTGGGTGCCTCCTGCACCAATCATGCACTTCCCATACATTAACCTATTTCGTCATCATAACAACTTGGAAAGAAGGCATTCTGATCTCTATTTGATAGACAAGGAAATCAGAACTCTGTGATAATGGCTTAAAACCATGTTGTTGTTACAGAATGGTGAAAACAAGATTCTCTCTTAAGACTATCTGATCCTAGAGCCACTTCTCTTTCCCTTGTCTCTATGTGGTCTTCACTTATCTTTTCTGCTCAGAACCTTTTCCAGATTTATCTTGGCATCACTTATTTGATGCTTAATCTCGTTCTGTCTTGAGTTGTCAATTATATGTTCACTTGTGCTTATCTTCCTGATGTGGCTATTAGAGGACAGTGACCTCACCTTACTAACAAACCACCTCCACCAGCATATAGCACAGTGCCATGAACACAGAACAAGGATACAGTGGGTAAGCATGGCCTGAAATCCTACATATACTCCTTTTTGAACTAGATTCTTCCTTGGTTTCCTATTTCTGTTAATAGCACTCTTTGCTGGGGGACCTGCCTGGCTCAGTCGGTTGAATGTCTGACTTGTGATTTTGGCTGGGGTCGTGGTCTTGTGAGTTAATGGGATTGAGCCCCACATCAGGCTCAACACTTGGGAAGGAGTCTGCTTGAGATTCTCTTTCTCCATCTCCCTCTGCCCCTCTTCCTGCTCACGTGCATGTGCACTCTAAAATAAATAAATAAATCTTTTAAAAAAGAGCACTCTTTTGCTGAGTTACTGTTATCAAATAAATTAATATACCTTTCAGTCCTAAGCACATGTACCTACCAGACAGTGTGACTTACAAAGGGTATTATGAGAGAAGTAAGCTTTACTCTAATATCAATTTTCTAGAATCAATAAAGTATCGAATGAATGTATAGAGTTAGATAAACCATCTTTAGGATTTTCCTTTATAAACAATCCACACCGGAATTTGATATCTTTTTCTCTAATCATACCTCAATTTCAGAATGTGAAACCAAAATTTAATTTTCTGTGATGTAATAAAAAGAAAGTAATTTGAGATTTAAAACATTTAGTTATGGAAGCTTGCTAGTGTGAAAAACAGAAAGCACATAGTTTAGTATAGATACTTTGCTCTGACTACTTTGGCTGAAATTTAAAAAAAAAAGCTCTAAATTGTATTGCTTCTTGGCCTTTTGGCCAAGATCAAGTGTAAAAGGCTGTAAATTGTGCAAAGGTAAATATCTCTGTTCTTTGAGTTTCCTGCCTTTTCTGCAAACCACAGCTACATTAAGTCCTTCCAATGTACACTTCTTGCACATTCTAGCATTGCCAACAAACACCGTGCTTTTTAAATGGCTCATATCTTGCTGATGAACTTTGTAAAGGATCTTTACCAAGAATGAAGAGAGCTGATTTTGAAAACAGAGGTTAAGATTTTAAACTTGTTGATATGAGAATGACCGAATGAGATAAAACCCTTGCTGCACCTAAATATTTGCTCAGGTTTGGAATATTTATTCATCTCCCTTATTTGGTGAAAAGAGAGAGAGAGAACCACAGGGGGCTGTTTCATCTATAAATCTGCTACTAGACATATGCTGTGTGCATTTTCATAAAGACTTTTATTATGTGATCCTTAAGCAGCAGATCCATGCCAGCTGGTGGGCTGGAATATAAAGCATGTCTCTCAGAAGAAGCTATTATTGGGTCAATAATATGCTAATTAAAAGGGCTTGTGCAACCATCTGTGGGATCCCCAATAGTAGAGGCTTGTCTCTAGAACCCTCAGCATCGCTGCCTCTTATGCTGTCTCTGATAGTTTTGCTAATGCCTGACATTCTCACTGATGACAATGGGAACAAAAGTGTTGTTGAGCCTAGTAGATCTTAAGCTATGTTTTTATACATAATAGGTATTTACAGTCATTGCACCCAACTTGGTAAACTTCAAGAGTTTCTATGGAATCAAGTTACTTAAACGCTAATTTGATGCAGAATATATTACCATCACCTAAATCATTACCATTTATAACACTTGTGCACAGTAAAACAGCATTTAGGTCAGGAGATGAGACGTCGGTGTAAGTAACTAAGTGAGTAACTTGTGCACCCTGCGCCAGCACTTTGGGAAGTATAAGAATTTCATTTTGTAAGTATTGGGTGAAGATGAGAGGAACAAAGAGAATGAGACATGTTGTCTCTGACTTTGAAAATGGAAGAGGCCACTTTATACATGGGTTGATTTTATAGAGCTATGAAGAAATGCACAAATAGTTGCTTCAAAAACCATGCTTCACTATTTCCATGGAAATAAAATTATTTGGACGTGGTGGTGCCAGAATGTTTAAATTTTATTCTTGTCAAGTATTCCATAGTGTTGCTCTATTTCGCTGGCCTTACCAGCTCTTCATTTCTGTCATCCACCGCCCTCAAGAGTTTCATTCTTTCTGTATTTGTCTTCTTTCAACTTAACAGCATGGAGCACAGAACACTTCACTTTGCTAAGGTACGCTAAGTGACAAACAGACTATGTCAGAAAGATAAAAATGTGTCTCAAGTATACATAGAGTCAATCCCTGTCTCATAGGTCTAATTAAGACTTTCCTCAGCAGAGCTGTGTAGTGCTTCTGATGGCTTCTGAGCCCTTTGGAAATTGATACCCTTGACATGGTTTCCTAATTGGTCTTGGTTGGACTGTTAGAGGATTTTCTCTAGTTCTTTAAGATGCCATGGAAGTAGAATGGCCATCAGTTCTCCAACTCAAATTTGGAAGTACAAAAAATCACTGTTCTGGTCTCAACCAGATATTAGAGACATTTATTTCTATGTAGATAGTATAAGACTCTCCATAACACAACAACAACAACAACAACAACAAAACAACAACAATAAAGATGCCCACCTCTCCCACTGCAGCCAAGCTCTGAGAACACCAGACTCTGATTCCCACATGGCCACAATCAGCTATTGCTGAGCAAGAGCTCCCAGTCCCCATGGCATGACTCAGGGCTCCTGATCACATTTCATTACCTGTCTGGTCCCAGCAAACATTTGACTTTGTAATCTCTATAGAATTTGGGGTAAGATACATTGCACAAGGCCTTATACTCTTATGACTTCCATATTTGCATCAATCAAACCAAACTTGGCTTCTGCCAAGATATATGACTAATTTTAGGATGCCATTGAATGCATAAATGTGTTTGAGAGCTGATGGGGATAGAGCAGAGGAAAAGCACAAGGTAGACTGAGAAACCAACTTCTTGTCTTGGTTCTGTTAGTCTCATTTCTAGGCTTCAGTTTTCAAGGAGTCCATAAGTATCTGATTTATGTCATTAAAATATAATAAGTCCAGAAAAACCAAGATGCATACTTACATGTACCACATGTTAACTGGAATTCTACCAAAGCACCAGTATGTGCCACATAGATAACAGTTAGTCCTAATGTTTAGTTGAAGAGTACGTATGTGTGTATATATTATATATATCATTTGCTGCCTGTTTGTATCAATGTTTTGGCAATATTTTTGCAATTTTAGCAGAAATTGTTGCTTTTCAACAGTATGAATATACTCTTCTACATTTCCTAGCCTTCCTTGAGTTAGGTTGGCTACATGACTAATTCTGACCCAAATTAGTCAAGGTTATTATGTAATTTCTTAGCTAATATGGTTAAGGATATGCATTCCTTCTTCACTTTCTGTCTCCCTTGTTTCCCACTCCTTCTACATCATTTGCCTGCATCAAGTATAAGTTGGCAGAGCCTCAAGAAGGCAGTATTTGGGTTCCTAAGTCATTAATTAGAAGGAAGGTGCCCGACCATGTCAGACTTTGACGTGGGTAGGTGAGATAAGCTTCTGTTACAGAAAGCCACAGCAATTTCAGGATTCATTGATTAGCATAGTATAATTTAGCTTTAAATATAATAACTAACACAAGATAAATAAACAAACTGTTTGCCAAAGCTGACAGAAGACTGCAACTGTCATCTATAATCTACAATTTCAAATTTTTGTAGTTATCAAAATGCCTTAATTCATTACAGGCATCATATTAAGTTTATATTAAACTTATAAATTCTTAAAGTCCTCATTGCTCTTACTGATAGTTTTTGTGGTATATTTATGTTTCAAATTATAAAAATGTACTATTAAGACACTAATCAATTCTGTTTCAGATTTTAGGGTTCCATGCAAAATTCATGTGGAATGCAAAGAATTCCATTTCTAGAAGTATTGGGAAATCACTAGACTATATGATATGGAAGGTTCTATAAAATAATAAAACTCAGTAACAAGTTCTGTATTACTCTCGACCCAACAAAAGGAAAACCACTGCCTTGAAGCTGCAAAGAAGTAGAAACCATTTCTCCGAAGTTCATGCAGTTTCATTGATTTCCCATCCCACAGGTATAATAGATAAGAATTCCCAGGACCTGCAGGAAATCCTAAAAGAATCGACGAATGCTCTTATTTTTTCATTCAGTTGTTAGGACTTCTAATACTATGTTGAACAAGTGTGGTGAGAGTGGGCATCCTTGTCGTGTCCCTGATCTCAACGGGAAGGCTGCAAGCTTTCTCCCATTGAGGATGATATTTGCTGTGGGTCTTTCATAGATAGATTTTATGAAGTTCAGGAATGTTCCCTCTATCCCTACACTTTGAAGCGTTTTAATCAGGAACGGATGCTGGATTTTGTCAAATGCTTTTTCTGCATCAATTGAGAAATAAAAGGTATCCAAATTGGCAATGAAGAAGTCAAACTCTCTCTCTTTGCAGATGACGTGATTCTTTATATGGAAAACCCAAAAGACTCCACCCCCAAACTACTAGAACTCATACAGCGATTCAGCAACGTGACAGGATACAAAGTCAATGTGCAGAAATCAGTGGCTTTCTTATACACTAACAATGAAAATAAAGAAAGGGAAATTAGAGAATCGATTCCATTTACATAGCACCAAGAACCCTAAGATACCTGGGAATAAACCTAACCAAAGAGGTAAAGGAACTGTACTCGAGGAACTACAGAACACTCATGAAAGAAATTGAAGACACAAAAAGATGGAAGACCATCCCAAGCTCTTGGATTGGAAGAATAAACATTGTTAAAATGTCTATACTGCCTGGAGAAATCTATACTTTTAATGTCATTCCATTAAAAATTCCACTGGTATTCTTCAAAGAGCTAGAGCTAATATTCCAGAAATTTGTATGGAACCAGAAGAGACCCTGAATCGCTAATGAAATGTTGAAAAACAAAAATAAAACTGGGGGCATCACGTTACCTGATTTCAAGCTCTACTACAAAGCTGTGATCACCAAGACAGCATGGTACTGGCATAAAAACAGACACATAGACCAGTGGAACAGAGTAGAGAGCCCAGATATGGACCCTCAACTCTATGGTCAAATAATCTTTGACAAGATAGGAAAAAATATACAGTGGAAAAAAGACAGTCTCTTCAATAAATGGTGCTGGGAAAACTGGAAAGCTATATGTAGAAGAATGAAACTCGATCATTCTCTTACACCATACACAAAGATAAACTCAAAACAGATAAAAGACCTCAATGTGAGACAGGAATCCATCAGAATCCTAGAGGAGAACATAGCAGTAACCTCATTCAGTTGTTAGAAAAGGAACACAAGGCTAGGAATAATGGGACTCACAATAATGTGTGAGGCTGAAACATGGATTTAGAACATGCGGCAACACTTCCACGGCTCAATTCCACATGTCAGGATTTTGATATTGTCTATATTACCCATCTATTTCTAATATACTACCTCAAATTTCAGAGACTTAAATAATAAATCTTTTATCGCACAGTTTTGGGGGTCAAGGATTCAGGAGTGGCTTAGCTGGGGAGTTCTGGTTCTAGAGATCCTGCTTCCAAGACAGCATATTCACATCGCTGGCAAATTGGTGCTGAGGACCTCCCTCATGAATGACTATCCTCATGAGGTGATGGCTGCCTTCCTCTCCCCCAGTGGAAAGCAAAGTGGGTGATCATATTTTTTTATGACCTAGCCTCGGAAATCACACTCTGTCATTTCTACAGCAGTCTGTTAGCTACATAGGTCTGTCCTTCTCAAAGTGGAGAAGACTACACAAGGATACCGGGAAGTGGGAATCACTGGGTACCATCTTGAAGGCTGGCTACCACATGGTTCTCATTAAAGAGAAAAGCCTTATCCATAACTAAACATGCAGAATGGACACTCTTCAAGTTGTATTTATCAGTAAGAAGTGAAAAGTCTCCAAATACGTTCACCTTAATCATGCTTTTCCAGAAATGTCACACTTTAAGGAAAACACTGGAGAATTTTTAGGAGTATTTTGTTGGCCTCCAAACAATAAACTTTCTACTGGAACATATATAGTTAAAAGGAACCAGAAACATCTTGTTGACATAGTAAGTCTGTTATTAATCTTCTTATATACTGATATCCAATTAAAACAAAGAAACTTTTCAGCTTGACTAAACACATTATGTACTTTGCTGTTCTCATTCCAACAGAAAAAACGGCAGTATGTACTGAATTTCCTAGAGATTGGAACTTTTAAGGCATGAGCTAAATATCACAATAAATAAATAAAACACTGTGTCCAGGAAAGTATATATGGAAAAGTTCTAGTCTAAGACAAAACATTCTTTGGGGGGCAAAACATATTCAAAGTAGTTACCTCTTTATTTTTTTCCCGACCAATTTTTTTTTCAGCTGAATATTACCATTTTATCTAATTTCACCCATTTATGCAGATATTAGATTTCCAAACACAGGAATCTAATGGAACTCCAGAATCAAACTGAGCTGACCATCTTTCTTAGAGCATTTTCCTACAGCCTCTTCTTAGGACTACATGATTGCTATCCAAATGCTTTTTCTGGTTTGTCTTAGAGCAAGGTTGGGGTGGTATTGGGAGGTATTGGGACTTATCCGGTCCTTTGGGACAGAGAAGCCAAAGAGCACCTGGACCTCACTGCAGGGCCACAGGCATTACTTCTGAAAATAAACACCTCCTCACCATTTTTGACGATGGCAGTGGGCTTAGTTTTCCACAGAAACCCAATTTTATTATAAATTAATCAACTGACTTCCTATTAAAGAAACAGGGCTGAGAGGGAAAGGCACTAGGAAGACATCTCTGTAAAGTTCTGCTTCAAGGTTCTGAGGCCAAGAGCAGATCAGATGGAACCAGGAAAGGTCCTGTGGGGAAATCAGATGAAGCCCACACCAGTGAGGAGGGAAGGAAAAGTGATGGCTTCAAGCCAAAAAGAGGCTGAAAACAGATGGCAGAAAATTAAAGCATCTGATTAGGCTGGAGATCTTAGGTGGTTGTCAACTAACAAATATAAATGAATTAGAGTGACTTGGCATATAAGAAATAGTGTTGAGAAAAGAAACCAGTCGTGCTTAAACTCTAAATAATTGTTGACCATATTGTGTGAAATTTCATGCATTCGTAAATAAAAATTAATTACACTGAAGAAAACATAAAGTGGAAAAAATGATAATTATCTGGAAGAAAATTCCTAGATAACTATAACAACACAGGGGTTAGGGCAGAGGAAAGATGTGAAAGTATACTAGAGATATTATCTTGTTGAATAAAGAAAGCAATCTGTAAAGCAATATTACTTTTAATACTGTTCCCTTTTTATATATACAGAATATATAAATATACACAGCAGAGGAAAACAACTTTGTTAGGACACAGGCCAGATTTTTGAAGTGGTAACTGAGAGAATATTTGTGCACTTCCATATTAATTAAATTAAAAGAAAATAAAACATACCCTTTGTAAATAAAACCTTTAAAGAATAGTATTTCTGCCCATGGGTCCTGTCCCTATGCTTTAATAAAAACAGCTTTTGGCACCCCCAAAAAATTAAATAAAAAATGCAAATTTCCCCAAATATATATTCAAAGTATGGAATCTCTTATTTTTTGACATCGATATGCTGATTATATGCTTCCTGCATTTTGTAAGTAAAACATGTCACATTTATTGTCAGACACTGTGACTACCCTGGGGTCCACTGTGATCTCCCTTAAAGAAAGAACTGCCCTTTGAGCTACAAGCAGTACAATTAATGGGCAGCCCTCTTCTGTTATCTCATTGGCAACCTCCTTGGTCTGAGCCAAGGCCAAGCACATTCCTCTTGGGCAGTACCAGCCAATGACTGAGAATGGTGCAGGCATGATCATCTAGGGCCTGGCCATTTCCTTCTAGAGATCTCCTCTGACAGGCAACTTTGCTCCGAAACATTACCGTGGGTTGGTCACACCTTTGATAGACCTGCATCATGGTTTGAGGCTCTCCCTCCTTAGACTTGCTTCCCCCTCTTTCCTTTCAGTTTTCAGATCTGCATACTAGGCAACGACTTTCCCTGCTCCTTTCTGCTCCCTCCTTTTTTTATAGAAAACCAAGGAAAAAAAAATTTATAAGCTGAAGAAGAAAACAGTTTTCTGAGCAGGACTAAAAAAATAAAATCCATAAAAAAGAATGATGAACTTGACAATGGTAAATAATACAAACTTATGTATAAGAAGACACCATAAGCAAAGCCATATGTACCATTCTAACACTCAATTATGGATATCTATAATATATAAAAAGCCTTTAAAACTCAATAATAAAAATAATCCCACAGAACAAATGACGTTTCATAGAGGAGGAAATAAAAATGGAAATAAGCACCTGGAAAAGATGTTTTACTTCAGTAGTAATGTGGGAATGTAATAAAGACAGTAGTAGTGATGAGCACTTATTGACTACTTGGGTCCTAGGTATTGTTCTAGATGTTATAGATTTTAATTCACTGCATCTTGGGAATCAGTGTCCGAAGTAGGTAATATTATTCTCCCTAGTTTATAAATGAGAAAAAAAGAGTCACAGAAGAGTTAGATAACTTGCCTTATGTCAAAAGCTCGGATTTGCATCCATATACTAGGAATTCAACAGCCACACATTTAACTATTCTGATTCACAAAAACTTGCTAATAACCAAGGGAAACAGATATTCCATTGGTGGAATTCTAACCTGCTAGAGTCTTTTCTCTCTCTCTCTCTCTTTTTTTTAGACTTTTTTTCCTTTTTTTTTAAAGTTTTTATTTAAATTCTTGTTAGTTCATATGTAGTGTAATATTAGTTCAGGTGTACAATTTAGTGATTCAACATTCCATCCAACACAAGTCGCTCATCACAATAAGTGACTTCCTTAGTCCCTATCAACTCTTTAATCCATCTCCTGACCCACCTCCCTTCTGGTGACCATCAGTTTGTTCTCTACACCTAAGAGTCTGTTTCTTGGTTTGCTTCTCTCATTTTCCCCCTTTGCTCATTTCTTTTGTTTCTTAAATTCCACTTTTTTCATTTAACCTGGGGAATTCTTTTTTTAAATTAACATATAATGTATTATTTATTTCATCCCTTCTCTCTTTATCTTTTAAAGTGATTACCCCTTACCCCATAAGACTCTTGCACTTCTAACTCTATCTCAGCACCTATTTCCTGGAGGATCCTACTCAACAGAGACATCTTTTGGGGTTCTACACACTTTACAAGGACTCTTCTGTTTCCTGAGAACTCCTCTAACCACTCCTACCCCATAACCCCTTCCAAGCTTTCTTTTTACCATATAGCTTTGCCTTGACCTTATTGTCAGTGTTAGGAGCAGATACACAATCCAAATCACAACAGTCACTATAGCAATCCATAACAAATTCTTCCTGACTTCTCCTTTATGTTGTGTATGCTAGCTCAAGTAGATTTCTATTACTTATAACCATAATTCTTAACTAATATATTCAACAATTAGATCTCTCATTTCTAGAGTACTTGTGCACTATTTTTTATGGAGGTTCCTGAAAAGCAGGCTGAAAAGTATATATAAAAAATATCATTTCCCCTATCATTTTCATCATAAAATGACAAGTTTATGTCTTTAAGAGCTTTGATCTCAAGAAATGAGAACAGTATGATGTTGGAGAATGAGCACTGAATTTTGAGTCTGAAGACCCAATTTTGAATCCCAGCTTTGCCATGACTGGTTTGGTAATACTTGTCAAGCCACTTTACATTTCTGGAGCTTGGTTGTGTGATTTTAAAAATAGGGTGATTTTGGGGTACGTGGGTGACCCAGTGGGTTAAAGCCTCTGCCTTCGGCTCAGGTCATGATCCCAGGGTCCTGGGATCGAGCCCAGCATCAGGCTCTCTGCTCAGCGGGGAGCCTACTTCCTCCTCTCTCTCTCTGCCTGCCTCTCTGCCTACTTGTGATCTGTCAAATAAATAAATAAAATCTTTAAAAAAAATAAAAAATAGAGTGATTTTAGACTAACTTATTGCTGAGGTCCTTTTTCCAACTCCATAATTCCATCATGTGCCTAGCATGGTTTCTCTGGAGACTATAACAGTGTCCAGCATGTGGTATGTGCTCAGCAAGTATTTTCTGAATTGAATAAGTTAATAAGTAAGAACTGTAAGGGTATTTTTGAGCCTTTAGAAGCAAGTAAATGAAAATATTTAATCATGTGGGTAAAAGGAGTATGATATGTTTTTCTTTCTTTTTTAAACTTGGTCATGGTTTCTAGGACTTTGCTTACTTTTTTCTCCAGCCCAAGCCTCACCATTCAGTATTTTAGCTCTAATTGCAAGCACCCTCATTCCTGTCACCACCTTCTCCTGCTAAATATGAACTTAAGTCCCTTTTCCTATCGTCCTGGTCCTAGACCAGGTTTGTAGAGCAAGTGACACAGCAAGTACCATGCTACAATAATATATATTATACTAACTTGTTCATTGTCTGTCTCTCCCAGTTAGAATGTATCTTTACCAGGGCATGGTTATTGGTTTTGCTCACTGTGGCATCTCCAGTACTTATAACAGTGCTCTGCACTTGGTAGATCCTTAGTATTTGTTGAATGAATGAATGAATGAATGAATGAATAGTAATTCTACATATGGCTTTGTCTTTCAGGAAGCTATTTACAGTGGAGATTTAAATATGAAAATTTTTGGTATAGTGAGAACCAGGAGAGGGGCATTTATAATTTTAAATAGGGCAGGACCATTCCAGCAAAGACCTGAAACAAGGAAGGCAAAGAGCCACTCTTTGACTTACTAAAGTCCCTAGTTCCTATTTTTGGCTTCAACATGGTCCTGAACAACATCAAGTGCAAAGACCCTGAGGCAGAAGCAGTCCTGGTCCTTTTGAGGGACAATATGGGGGTCTATGTAGCTAAAAAGAAGTGAGCAAGATAAGACTAGAAGGCGAGGTCATGCGGAACATAGCAGGGACCTGTATGCTATGTGGAGACTGGCTTTTACTTAGTGAGGTATAGGATCTTTTCTGTAGAGGAATGACATGGTCTGAATTATGTTTTTAAAAGACAATTTTGGCTCCTGTGCTAAGGAAAGATGACACAGGAGCAAAGGCAGGAGCAAGGAGACCTCAGTTTGGAGACAATACCATTACCCCTGTTAGACAAATGTTCTACGGTCATTCCAAAGCCATTTTATCCACTATGTGCTTCCTACACTGGGTTACTTTCTCTTTTCTTTTCTTCTTAACACCTAGTTGGGCATCTGGCCACCTAGGTGTCTAATGCAGACTTTTTTTTTTTTTTTAAACTACTCATGGCAGAGTCTGTTGACCTTCCCCTTCAGCACCTCTGGAAGCTGTCACCTTTTCTCCGTCTCACAGCAACGGCTTGTTTATCACTAGGCCAATATCCTCCTGACAGGGGCTTTGTTTCCAGGCTCGCCCTTCCCAACAGTAATTTTTCCCAGACACAAATGTGATCACGTTCATCATCAGCTTCTCTTCTGCTTGGCAGGGCACACAGGTAGCTTCCTCCAGTACTTCTGCCCGGCCACTAGAGTTCATCCCTCACCATGGCACTCATGTGTCCCATCGTCAGCCTCAGTAAAAGAATTGTTCAAAATACCCTCCCTGCCGAAGCTGCGATTTTGTAGGTCTTCAGTTGCCTTCCCCGTTCTCCCCTTCCTTCCTCCTCCTTTTGAACGTTACAAAGTTCCCTCCCAGACTTGGTGTAGCCAGGGTTAGAGTGAGCAATATTTCACGTTATATGTGCACAATTCTGCACATATAACATATTCTCCTCGATGGGGAGTCCTTTAGGAGGCCAGAATATTTCTTATGGCCAGGTTTTGGTTTCATTTTTGCCACCACATCAGTTGCATCCACCTGCTTTCCCACGCCCACTTCTACCTCCACTCCCCCCAGAGGAGAACCTGCCTTGGGTCTGGAATCAGCTCTATTAACTTAGAGCCCACCTAGTATGAACTTATGCTCCTAAAACTAACCAAATTTGCTGCAGTAGAAAATTCACTAGCAAGTCTGCCATCTGAAGCTGGTGGACAGTAGCAGGAGGTGGCAAAGGTGTGCCCTGTACATCAGAGTAGAGCGGTGAGTGTCACAAACAGGTTCCCTGGAGAGGCATTTCGCCACGTTTACAGCAGGATACTCTTTCCTTTGCATTACATTTTACTAATATTGTTGCTTTGACGGCATGCACCTTCCTGGAATTCATTCGTATTTGTTTCACAGTGTGGCTTTTTAGTTCCTAGTATTCACTGTGGTGCGGTACTGGTATCTGCTTTCCTAGCCCCATTAGTATATGGGCACTCCATTTCTCAGTGCAATTTGTGTTTTCCTTGTCTGTTATGTACTAGCATTCCATGGCCGATACATTTATTAGATACATAATGGAGCTTTAGAAGTACAATTTCGAGGGATGGTAAGGTATTACCCTACGGCCAGAACTTATAATTTCATACATTATGCAAATAAACATGTACGAATAAAATAATATCTTTGTTCACTCTCTGAATAATAAAACATACATAAAATTTTATTTTCCCCCAAATTTCCTTGTAAAATTAGATTGCATCATATACATGGACATATCTCATATTCTGCCAAATAAGTTATTTTTTTCTTTGTGCACCTGCACGTAATACTTGGCATACACAGGACAGGTAGTCAAAGATGCTTATTGAATGAGTAAACAAATTAATCTATCTACTAATTATTTAGGTAGTTTTCAAAATAAAAAATAGTCTATGGTTATTTCAACTTAAGTTTCTATTAACTAAGAAAAACTAATACGCCTTGAAATGCTCCTCTGAGACTAATTTTTTCATTGTTTTAACTTCTTAAAATATA
This sequence comes from Mustela nivalis, assembly GCF_964662115.1. NCBI lineage: Eukaryota > Metazoa > Chordata > Mammalia > Carnivora > Mustelidae > Mustela > Mustela nivalis. Next base: position 25,739,474 of record NC_139023.1, on the reverse strand, counting down.
AACATTTACTGACTACCCATGGATTAAAAAAATTATAGCTTTGTAGAGCTGGCAAGGCTCCTAGAGATCATTTAGCTAACCACTCTGTTTTAAAGATGAGAAAACTAAACAGCAGCTCTTTTTGTGCTTTAATAAAATCACCTTTTTTGCATCTAAATAAATAAATTAATTAAATAAAAACAATAAAGATGAGAAAACTTAAGATCAGAGATGTCACTTAACTATCCAAGGACCAGAATCCAGCTCTCCAGATTTTCCACTCAGTTTTTACTTCTCTTCTATGGTTGAAAAATACATACTGAAAAATCTTCTCAGAATAAATTTTTATTCCTTATAAATAATAGACTCAGCAGTGGCAAAGATAATACTAAATTATGCACCATTTTTTAAAGAGCATACAATTTTCTTGTAATATCTAGAAAATTTCTAAATAAGAAAATAAGAAAATTTATAAATGAGAAAATAGTATTTCATTTTAGTCTTAAAGATCTACTTGTTTGAGAGAGAGAAGGGGAGAGAGCATGAGTGTGAGGAGGGGGAGTGGGTGAGGGAGAGAATGTCAGGCAGACTCCCCGCTGAGTGTGGGGCTTGATGCAGGGCTCCACCTCATGACCCTGAGATCATAATCTGATTCCAAACTAAGAGTCAGATGTTTAACCGACTGTGCCCCTGCCAAATAATATTTTAAAAGGAATTAGAAAGTTCTGGTTTTAATGGTACCTGACACTCCTGCTTCAGCAATATAATGTGTGCCTGTAATTACATGTATGGCAATTATTCCCCAAGTTTTTATTTCTTGCCGTATTGCATATTCAGCAAATATTTGTTGAATGCCCACTGTACTTAAAGAATTGCTCTAGGACTTGAAGATAGTGAATTTTTTAAAAAGCCAAATTTCCTGTTTCCCGTGGAGCTTATTTTCCCATGCTTTTTACAAAGTAAGACCCACCTAATATGAATGTATCATTACACCTCTTCCCTGTTATTCTCAGAAAAGTAAAAACACAATGCTCTCTTCCAAGCATTTTCTTTAAAGGTTATGTTTCCTCCCAACCCCCTAACTATCTGCTCTTCACCCTATCCCCTCATTTGTTCACATTCATACGCACATCCCCAATGCACACACGCATTATACATGTATACGTACTCGCACCGGGGTGGGGGATTGACATTTCTACCCTCTCACAGTTTTGAAATTCAGAAGGACTAAAACCTTCCCCTACCCTTAGACTTTGGGGCTCTACTTAGGTTGTTGATATCCAAAAAAAAGCCATGAGAGACATTTATTTCTTCCCAAGGACTTTGTGGAATGTTTTGCTATTTTGTTTCCTTAGATAAATGAGGTTAAAATTTTCTCTCAAATGGGCATCTCAGGATGGGTAATTTCCTGGATTTAAACCAATACTATTTTACAGGTATCTGATCCTGAAAATGTGACAGCTTGCTTGTCCAGCCCTGATAGGCCTCCTGCTCTAAATGGCCCCATTCAAGGAAGTGTACACACTGGCTGTTGATTACTCAATGAGGGCCAGGCATGCAGCCAGTGCACAAGACCCAGGGCTTTGGGGACAAGGTGACTTGATATTATTCTAATTAAACAGTCTAATTAAAACTTAGTGGCTTACTTTAACTTTCGTGGTGTTGTCTTGAACTAAAATAAATAAATAAATAAACAATCATAACAATCTTGGGGACCACCTTTAACATGCAGAGTGAACCAGATGAACAGGTGAATGAAAATTAGAGTACATGTCCCAAGGGCACCTGGCTGGCTCAGATAGTAAAGCATGCAACTCCTCATCTTGAGGCTGTGAGTTCAAGTCCTACATTGGGCAAAGAGCATACTTAAAAAAAAAAATAATAATAGAATACATGTCCCAGAGAATAAGCCCAAAGGAGTAGAGTACCTGCTTTTATCCCAGTTCAGCTTATTTAGCCCAAAAGACTTCACAGGTTTATTTCCATGTGGAAAGGGATAAATTTCAATCTTTGTGAATCTGGAATTTACCAGTGAGGACAAAAAACACATCCATGCTTTCAAGAACGTCTATCCAGCATTGCCATTAGAAATCTTATGCCATAGAACTCTGTCTGGTACACATATATATATATATATTTTTAAGATTTTATTTATATGAGCGAGAGAGAGAGAGAGAGAGAGAGAGAGAGCATGCGCATGCATGAGGCTCCCATGAGCCCCCAGGGCAGAGGGAGGTGGGGACAGGATGGGGCATAGGAAGAGGGAGAAGCAGACTTCCTGCTGAGTGCTGAGCTCAATCCCTGAAGCAAGGCTCAATCCCAGAAATCCAGGATCATGACCTTGGCCAAAGGCAGATGCTTAACCGACTGAGCCACTCAGGCGCTGACCCCATTATCACGATGTAGGTAGATGATGATGAGGAATGGACAGTGACCTGGACGTAGATTACTGGTTGTAATAATAACAAACACTCACATAGTGCATACACCATGTGCCATGCATGTGCCATGCATGTACCACGCACTCTTTATACCCTGTGTTCACTTTTTTAATCCTTAGGACAGCCTGAAGGGGTAGGTGTCCAGAGGTGAAGTACCTTGTGCAAGTTCACGCAGAAGAACTGTGGTTGAAATCCAGGCAGTGTGGCTTCCTGCTACTCTAAACCACTACGTGTCACTGCCATTAGCCACCCCCTCTTTTGTTCCCAAATGACAGGATGACATACAAGAGTAAACAGAGAGGCACAGAGCATGGCGAGTGGAAGGAATGTGTCATTTGGAATCAGGGGGCCTTGCCTGGCTGTACCCTTGCACCCCGCCATCTAATCTGGGTCTGAGTTTATCTTTGTCAAATTTCTGATAATGGTATCTGCTCTACCTCATGTCAGAAAATTACATAAAAGAGTTTAGGAGAAAGGCCATTAAAATGTTTTAGAAAAGCAGGATATGAAATGGTCCATGAAACTGCATAAAAATGCACAAGCAAAATCTATTTTTCAGGGGAGGGATTATGGGTTCTTTTGTTGTTGTTGTTGAGTTTATTTTAGGTCATTCTAACTTTTTTCTCGTAGCTTTTCAGCATTTAAAAAATTTCTTCATTTACTTATTCATTCATATGTCCTTTGATTCAGCCAACAAGTATTTATTTACTTCTGCTATTGACCAGAAGACACTGTTCTGAGGTTAAAAAAGAAAAAAAGAAAAAAAAAAAACAACAGAAGATATTTTGATATGTGCACACAAGCCCACAAATATTCTCATGTGATACGTGAAAGTAAAAATGTCATATGATGGGGTCAAGGGAATTTTTTCCTTTAAAGCTCAGTCTTTAATAATGTTTCTATGTTCACCTTTGAAATCAGAAAGAATCTCATTCTTAAAAATAACTCTGAGTAGGGGCGCCTGGGTGGCTCAGTGGATTAAGCTGCTGCCTTCAGCTCAGGTCATGATCTCAGTGTCCTGGGATCGAGCCCCACATTGGGCTCTTTGCTCGGCAGGGAGCCTGCTTCTCTCTCTCTCTCTGCCTGCCTCTCTGCCTACTTGTGATCTCTCTTTCTGTCAAATAAATAAATAAAATCTTAAAAAAAAAAAAATAACTCTGAGTAGGTAAGAGAAACAAGATCTTACGGGGGATAGCTTTGCCCCAGTAACACTGGAGAAATGATGTGTTGCTCAGACATTTTCAAAATGGCCGACAGAGAAGTCCCCAGCCCGGCTTTCTACCAGGCTCAGATTAAGTGGCGGCAAACCTCGTCAGCAACAGTCTGGCTAAATAGCTGACACGATTAACTGAATCAACCAGACGCTGGAGGCCATGAGGGATATTTCAAGATGACACAGAGCTCAGAATTGGATTAGATTATTCTACTTCAATAATACAGATAACATCTCCATGTCTGGAACTGAAAATTACAGCCTTCCCATTGGAGCCTGATAGTTTTACATGCAGTGGTGGGAGGCTTGAAGGAAGAACAGAAACCAGGAAAAAGCCACACAGATAATGCTCCTGATGGCCAACACCATCTCTGGCCTCACTCCAGTCCATTCTCCACACTGAGGCCGGTGTTTTCTAAAATGCAGATACGATCATGTTATTCTGAGGCTGAAAATCCTTCAGTGGCTTCCTACTGCTTTATTTCCCCACTTTTTTCTTTTCATGGCCCACAAGGCCCTAAATCATCTGGTCTGTATCTCCCCATTCTCTCTGGGGTTCAGCCGTGCCTCCTTCAGTTCCTGGAACTGCCAGCGCCCCTTCTTGTTGCCTCCGAAACCTGCCCATTCTTTTCTCTCTCCACTTCCTGTCATCCACCAGGTGGGCCCTTCCTTACCTGCTTCCTCCATGAAGGGGCCCTCTCCAAACTCTAATCGACTAGGGCACGTCTCTTCCAGTATGTGCTCTCTCATGACATCAGGCTATTTTCCATCACAGCACTCATTGCAGTGTTATAATTAAATACCCATTCGTGTGATTGTTTTATTTCTGTCTGTCTCTAGTTTAAACCACTAGCCCCATGGAGCAGAAACCACTGGCCATCCTGCTCTCCAGTGCACTCCTAGAGCCTGGCACAGGGCGGTGCTCATGGGACTTAGTGACTGAAAGGATAAAGAAATGGAATTTACAAAAAGCAACAAAATTTTAACATATTTTATATCCCTGAAGCAGAATGGCTAGATGCTGACTTCTTATATCTTGTATTCCTGGCACTCAGGGACATTTCTCAGCCTCCCTTTCTGCTAGCCGGGTTCTGGGGGCCTGTGACTATGCTCCGGCTGCTGGACGAGTGCACACAGGATGGGTTGCCCCTTTCAGGACTAGCAACATCACATCCCATGCCATCTTCTGGAACATTCTTTTCCCCAGCAGTGTGTCTGGAAGCTAAAGACTCTGAGACTCTGAGGAAGCATCTAGGGAAGGAGGCCAGGTCTCTGAGTTACTTCTTGGATGAGGATTATCACCACTATACTGGGCCAGGCCTGAGTGAGAAAATGAGTCCTTAGCTTATGTCACTTTGACATGGGTTTTTACTTTTTTTAATTTTTTTATTTTTTTAACAATTGGTTTCACTTGCATACAGCTGACACACAGTGTTTTATTAGCTTCAGGTGTGCAGCACAGTGGTTTAGCTTCTTTCTATGTTATGTTTGCTCACCGGAGGCATAGCTACCACTTGTCGTCAGACAATGCTATTATAATACCACTGATAATGTCCTCTAATGAATAAGTCATGGGAATGGGTTTTGGGCTTATTTGTTTGTTTTTAAATTATAGTGGCAAAGGTTAATTATGCTGATGAATACAATTGCTTGTGTCATTAAATTGTTTCTCAGTCTAGATACAGAGGAGAGCTAACGACTCTGCAGTGGTCTAGTGTTGTATCAGAGTGTTCTCCCCTCTAAAGTTAGGATCCTAATCTTTCTACCTTGGAACGACGATTTCAATTAAAGAGGAGAGCAAGGACTTTAAAATTAGTGCTTCTGAGTACTTCCCCTCATGTCCGAGTGAAAGGAAGGCAGTTCGGGAAGTGTAGGATTCAAGGAAGGAAAAAACATACAGAAGAGCATTCTAAACATGTTGGAAATGAGATGAGGCCATCAAAGAACAGTGACTGGTCCCTCCATTACAGTTAACTTTCCTATTGGGCCTGGACCTATGGGTCAGGTAGATACAGGTCAGGTAGATATTTGGCAGTAGGCCCCTTTCTTCTATGAAAGTGCCCCAGGGAATCTAATTATTTAAAGAATGCAAAAACAGAACTCACATCACTCACCTTCTTAAATCCTTTCAAAAGTTTTACATTGCCTTTATAATAAAATCCAAGACCCTTAAGGGACCATAAGCTGTCACATAATTGGGTCACTGTCTATATCTCCCGTTCCAAGTTTGTCACACTTTCCCCCTTCTCTCTTCACATCAAGTATACCAGCTTTCTCTTAGATTCTGGGACTCTGAAGGTTTCTTCCCACCTTGGGCCTTTGCATATGCTGTTCCCCTGCTTTCTCCTAGCTAATGCCTGCTTATCCTGCAGTTCTCAGATAAACTGTCACTTCTTTAAGAAAGGGCTTCCCAAACCTCCAGATTAGGGCAGAATCTTAACTGCTTGCTCATTAGAAACTTCTTGTCACATGTCCTAGTGTCTGGCACATAGTAAGTTCTCAATAATCAGTTGTTAATGGACAGGTGGAAGGTCATAGGAGGCAATAAAGAGTAAAAAGAAAATAAGAACCTTACCTTTTGAACTAGACCACCTTTGAGCCAATGGTTATTTGATATGTTCAAGGTCTTCGTGTTCAAGCTACTAACAGATCCTTGGTCCTTCGGATGGCATAGTGGGACAGCCCCAGTTTAAAGGCCAACGGGTAATCAAGACTTTTGTAAATGACCATTTTGTAAAAAGGGCAAAAATGGAAGCGGGTTAGGAATTCATTGTTGGTCGCCTTTCAGGTAATTTTCGGACAGCTGCAGAAAAAAATCACTAGTCACTAGTGACTGCGGAGGCATTTCCATACAGTGCAACACTAGACAGCATTCAAAAAGGAACAGGCAGCTACTATGGGCAACAGCCTGGATGGCTCTCAAGGACACAGTGCCGAATAAGAGAAGCCAGACACAAAAGAGCGCACACTGTGTGAATCAGTTACACAAAGCTCTGCGGCAGCCAAACCAACGAATGGTGGTCGAGGCCAGAATGGTGGTCCAAGGGACCAAGGGAAAGACCTACAAGGCTGCTATTGGATATGCTGTATGTACCCGCAAGTGTACACACATGCAAAATTCACTAGGCCACAGACTTCCAGCTCGTGCATACTCGTGTATGTAAGTGGTGACTGAATGAAGAAGAAGATAGGCAGCTGACTGCTGAAAACTCCACCCGGGCTCTACCACCCTCTCTAGGACCAGGTCTACATTCATCGGGTAGATACACAAATATCTTTCTTGTCTCACCCTCCGCCATCTCCAGACGCTCTTGTCTCAGTCCCAGGGCTCTATATGGTTCTCCTGAAACTCCCTAAATGGAACACAGCTGCTCACTGCCAGGTTTCTGCCTTGCTATTACCTTGCTGAGAGAGGAGTCAGCTGGCTGTCTACCTGGTACCCTACTAGTCCTCGGAAAATAGCTGCCCCCTTCTCTCTGGCTTTCCTGGGGCTAAGTAGGGAGCATCTGCTCCTTGGCCCCCTGAATATTTTTCAGATCTCCTATAATTTCTGACAAATTATCATTTTGTTTTTAGTTGACTTTTTACGTGCCTACTGACCCACTAAAATTGAAGGCTCCTTGAAGGCAAGAATCATGTGTTCATCAGTTCTGTGTTCCTACCTCCTGGCATGGCGCCTGTCACACAGAAGATCCCTGGTAAGTATCTGTTGAACTTGAATTGAAAAATAGATGGCCATCCATCTAATGGGTAGCAAAAAACACAAGGACAAGCCTTTCAGAGTAGAAGAAGCCACAGATGAGTGGAGACATAAATCACAATGAATAGCCTGGTCATCAAAAATGAGGCCTTTAGTTCAAATCAACATTAAAAAGTGAACTTAACAGATTAAGGGGAGAGAAGTGGCAATGAAGGGGTTTGTGTTTGTGGGTGTAGGGCATGGGTTAAGGTCAGGATATTGAGTCATAGCAGCAATAATCCCTAATGACCATATGCCACATTTATTGAACACTTACTATATACTAGACTCTTTGCATTCATTATCTTATTTAATCTTTGAAGCACCACCTTGAAGGTCTGCTCCTCATCTCCTTTTTACACATCAGGAAGCTGATGGTCCAAGATACTGGTGTCCACAGCTGGAGACCAACCGTTGGGAAAGAATGCCTGGGAGTCCCAGAGGTCTGGAAAATAGCCTAAAAATAGGCCCCTTACAAAACCATATATGAAGTTGGGTGGCAATTTCCTATAAGGTATTCATCTCAATACCTACTAGGATAAAACAGAACCACCCTAGAAGAACCCACAAGAAGACATATCTGCAGAAATGGCTACCAATGTCTCCATGCCAAAAAGAAAAAAGTGAGAGAGAAAAAGAGAGACGGAAAAAGAAAATACCAGGACTCAACAGAATCTTCTGTCAGACACATGGGTCCTGCAACAAGTCACAAAAAGCCAAATGCCCCAGCAAATCAAATGCCAGCTGCTTTATTTCAGGGAAATGGTGGGTACAGTATATTTAGTGTGGCTTCCTGGGGTTCTGGGGATTGGAGCATGTGCCCCTTTGTTTGGCTGGCTACGGTGAAAATGACTTCTCCAGCCAGACCAGATCACCATCAGGAGAACCACCAGCCTCTTAGAGACTCTTAATGTGGTTCACTCCGAGTCCTGGTACTTAACTAAAAAGAAAGGGTAATATAAAGTACCCCCAAATGAACATGTGTGTCCCTGGCACCTTTATCCAATTATGTTGCCAGATTTTTTGTGTTATTCTTCAAGGCACCTTCCAAAACCAACATTTCCAGGGTGTCCTGCTACTCTGTAATATAGCTAAAAAAAATTTTTTTTTTCAGGTCATAAGGGAAGGCAAACAGACACATTTTTTACATTGACAGGCCTAGAAAAATAACAATGCGCCGCCTGTATTACACAAAGGGCCCTTGTATTTTTATAGCTAAGCTACATTAAAATACAACCAGTGGGCCTAGACTAAATCAATTTCATGACCTCAGGTGAGGGCCCAGGGGATGTCCATTCTTAGGGCAAATCCCGAGCATTCAGACTCAGCCATGGTTTAGACTGGACCCCACGGACGTCTCTTGAAATGTTAACATGAAATGTATTTTTTGGCCCTCAGAGAAATGACAGCTTTGGATTGAGTAAAGGGAAAAGAGCAGATTTTACAGAAAAGTGCTGATTCTGTTCTATCCACAGCAACAGAGCTGATATTTAATATTTTTTTCTGAATCTTGTTCAGTTAAATTGCACAATCCCACATGAAATGCAGTTTGAACACTAACAAGTAGTGTGGACTCGCACAACTCCCTTCTAGATAGAGGATCGCCCACAATATACAGTATGTTTCTAATTGTTCAGCTGCTCTAGTGAAGAACTCTTATTAGCCACTAATAATGTATGTTTCGATACATCCCTCGGTCTCTTTTAGCTCTAGATCCTCACCTATATTGGACCACAGTGAGGAAGGGGTAGAAGAAATGAAAGTAGAATGAAAGCTCGTTCAAGCAGGGACGAGGCATGTGGCATTCAAGGCAGAGAGGGACAGTACTAGGGGCCTCTTGTTAGTTTCCCAATAGAGCATAAAAATGATGTCATATATACCTAGCACTGTGTGTACAGCCAGAAAGTCATTAACAGTAATAAAGAGCAGCTGAGGGGCAGTGCAGAGACTAGCAGAAACTTGACCCCAGCGTGCAGAGTGGAGGTAGCTTAGCGGATAGAGATGCCACTCAGAATTCCCTGCCAACCATCTCTGGAATTCAAGCAAAGGGCGTTTCTTCCCTACCTTCAGCACCTAACTGCCCAGGGCCACTAATCCAATCACACGAAATCTGACCATTCAATGGGCAGGTGACTTCATTACTAGCTTAGTTAAATACAAATCTAGTTACAAGTACGATTGATCTTAAGTCTACTTTAAATAGCAATGCTAAGACAGAGATGATAGTTTTAGTATTCCATGCTATTAAATAGATTAGATTTTAAATAATAGAGACCTATTTTCTTTATAAGTAATCTTAGTATGTCATCACATAATTTTGGAGGATAGAGGAAATTCATTTATTTTTAGAAAATATATGAATTGCCCTTATATTTAGTAAAACAAAAACAATGTATGCTTTTAATATTCAAGTCAGTCAGATAATCACATAGACAGCTGTATCTTCAGTTCAAATACACATAATGTTCCAGGGAAAATGGCTTTTGTAAAGATCTGCAGGATTTCAGGGCCAAAGCCTGTATTAACTAACAGTGGACTGGCTGCACATGATAGTCACCTGGAGAGTTTTAAAAAATGTTTATTCCCAGGCCACACCTTAGTCCAACATCAGAATCTCTCAAGGCGGGATCAGGCACCAATAGTTTTAAAATTCCTCAGGTGATTCTGATTTGCAGTCCAAGTTCAAAACTATCGTCAGAAAGGAACGCAAGATTGACTCTCATGTCCTGCCCTTCAGGAATCTTTCGGCTTGGATCTCTGAGCTTGCGCTCTATCAGTTGATTAAGAAACAGCTGTTGAGAACTTTCAGTTAAATGTGGAACATCGAATATACAAGTTTATACGGCTCGGCTACAAGCTTCCAAAACTGACAGGAAAGCAGTAAAGAAGGTACGAACCCATCAGGACAAGCCAGTAGGACGGGGGTTGAACCGGAGGCAAGTTCAAAAAGCACACGACGAGAAAGCCTTTGAGTGACATGCCATTCGGCCACAACACCTCAGGACCCCTCTGCAGCTGGGGTACCAGGAGCCACTGCAGGTGCAGAGTGGAGGTACGTGGTAGTGCAGGTGAGGGTTGGAAGGTTAGACTATCAGCTTTCTTCCACAGATGCACCCCAGCTAGGTGACAGATCTGTCCCTTGCCTCCAAGGAGAAGGCGGTTAATCTTGGATGAAATGAAACAGAGAGCCCCCCAAACCCAGGGCACCAAACATAGCCAAGGGTGATGCTCTCACCGGAGGGTGATGCTCAGCTCACCCCACTTTCTGTGAGCTGCTCCAGGAATGCTGGTGCTAAGGCCGAAACCTTCAGCGAGGTGACTGAAAGGGCATTCTTGACCATTTGCTTGGGTCTGTGTGTCAAGGACACCTCCAGCAGCCTGGGGAAGCCTATGGAATCATGTGCAGACTGACGTTTTTGAATGCATAAACTAAAATATATAAGATTGCTAAGAAAACTAATTACACTGAAATACAATTCCCCAATTTTTACCATATGAAATAGTAAGATCTAGTGTTAGGTCCCAAACTGCTGTATTTCAAGTAAGTAGTGAGTATAAATAATCCCTCAAGACACCTGCGACAGCAATAACATGATTAAAGATACCTTAATTGCTATGGGAAAAAAAAAATATATATATAAATATAAAAAGGTAAACCTGAGACTACAGACGTAAGAGGCCTTGGGCTGGCAGAGTCCTCTCTGGAGAAATGGACCAACCCGAGAGAAAAGGCCCCCAGATACTGCTACTTAGCTACGGGGGCCCCACCCATGCACGGATCCATTCAGTGCCTCACTCTTAAAGCTGACTAAGGTCACCAGACCCCTAAGACAAGCTTCCGACATAAAGACAGAGATCAAAAAAACAGAATCCAGAAATGCAGAGGATATACAAATGATGCAAGGGATGACCAAAATGACAAGGAATATCTTTAGAGAGAAGAGAACTGAATCAACTTAAGAACAGGATGCCTTAAAACATTCAGAGAGTGAGAAAGAGCTCTCATGAGATCAAAATGATAACAGAAAGAATTTGAAAAACCAAAAGGAGGGTTGAAAGATAAAGCAGAAGTCATCTTACACCTAGAAAAAAAGGGAAAGGGAAATGAAGTGAAAAGAGCAGAGGAAAACATCCTTCGAGACTCATTCTGGGTTCAATATGTGAATAAGAGGTCCCAAAAAAAAAAGTATCAAAGAAATAATATAAGAAGGTTTCCTAGAACAAAGGACACCAGTTTCCAGATTGCTACCACAGAAACACACAGTTTATTGGATGAAAACAGAATTCCCTAAGCAAACCTGAGAAAGACTTGGTTTAATCCGTTGAATTGGTGGGTCTTTTTTTGTTCGCTCGTTTTAACATTTCCAGAATAGAGTGAAAGGATGTAGCGCTTTGGCAAAACGTCTAGAGTCCCAATGTCTCTAGATGTCATTCGCCTACCATTGAATAAATCATTCACATGGTAACAACTGCAAACTATTTGCCATTATAACAAATTTCTAGGTTATCTTCTTGAGCGAAGTTCACTTGGAGGCAGATGGAGCAAAGCGGAGATGTGAGGTACCTTGGAGGTGGGGGGGAGGTCCGTGGGGGGACGTGGCGGGGGAGTAGTGTCTGGTAGAGAGCAGCACACGGGAAGGCAGGCGCTTGGGGCAGGGCACACACAGGAAATTCAAATGTTCCTTTCACTCAAGGAAGCCAAACTCAATCCACAACCGGCCTCAACTCCCTTTGCGGGGTGGGCCCACTAGCCCACCCCGCAGCTAATATTACAGTTTCACCTTCTCTCCGTCCACGTCTGGGATCTCATCTACCCCCAGTCTGGGATTTGTCTGCCCAAACACACGCACAAACTGGTGAGTAAGATGTCTTTTGTATGGTACACAATAGTATAACGGATGTTTCTTATTTACTTGCATAAATAAGAGTAATAATAATATATAATTATTATATATTGTATAAGTCAGAAATTTTTATATAATTTATATAATTTTAATTATATATAATAGATATATTATAAACAAATATATATTTTATATAGAAATAAATATATATAAAAATAAAATAGAAAATCCATTACATAATTTATACTATATGATAATAAATTATATATTATTATTATCGATTGAATTCTTACTATATGCTAGGCCTTGTGCTGGTTAAATCCTCCCACATGGGGTGCCTGGGTGGCTCAGTGCATTAAGCCTCTGCCTCCAGCTCAGGTCATGGTCTCAGGGTCCTGGGATCGAGCCCTGCTTGGGGCTTTCTGCTCAGCAGGGAGCCTGCTTCCCCCTCTTTCTCTGCCTACTTGTGATTTCTCTGTCAAATAAATAAGTAAAATTAAAAAACAAACAAACAAATCCTCGCACAGCTGTGAAAAGGAGATGTCATTAGCTCCACTGTACAGATGAAGAAATCCAGTAAAGAACAGAGCCACCATCTGGAACGACCATGGGCCTAGCACCACAGAATCTTGTCTCGCCCAATCTTATTGGCAAGCACCTGAAGTAGGCATTTTAGGGATGAGGAAACGGAGTGTCAGAGATGGGAACTCTCAGAGGCCCTGTGAGTACTGAGTGGCAGAGAGGGAGTCTACATGGGTCCTGCTTGTGTCTGACTTCAGGGCCTGCCTGATCACTTACACACTAACTTATAAACCAGGCAGAGCCCCATTGAGTCACCTCCAGTTTGCAAATGGCTTTTGGCAAAATCTTCTTTTCTTTCTCCTGATGGGCTGGGAAGGCGTAATCCGCAAGCCCCTTTTTTCATATAGCTGAGTTTCAAAAGCTAATTCAGTGCAATATAACTTAATTCAAGACTCCTTGACATGGCAGAAGGCTAAGTGTGATCACTTCAGAATTTGCAAGGTCACTCGCAATTTCACAAGCTGAAATTGTATGCAGTAAGATATCCCTGCGTCTATAGTAACGAGACACATAAAGCAAGCTCTTTCCTCCATTTTAATGGTAATCTTTCACTTGAAGTGAGAAAAACAGAATATCACTCCAAAGGGATTCTTGGGTTCATTTAGTCCAACTTTCTCATTTGTTTACAAATGGGGACACTGAGGTGCAGAAAAATAATTATTTCAAATAAGTTCCCAGGGCGCCTGGGTGACTCAGTCAGTTAAGCGTCTGCCTTCAGCTCAGGTCATGAACTCAGGGTCTTGGGATCAAGCCTCATTGGGCTACCTGCTCAGTGGAGAGTCTGCTTCTCCGTCTCTGACTGCCCCTCCTACTCTCTCTATTTCTCTCACTCTCAAATAAATAAGATCTTTTTTAAAAAATGAGCCCCCAATATTTTCTCATAATACTTAGACCAAGACAATATGCCCTGCTTAGTGAATTAATGAAGACCAAAATTTTTTAATTAATTTAATTTTTTAAGTTAAAAAAATGTACAGTTAGGGTAGAGTATAAGGAAATAGAAGACCAGATAATTTCACTTCCTCTGTGAAAAAATGACTGTGCACTGTATCATCCAAAGCTGTCACAGGGCTACTCAGATGGCCATTTGGTACAGCCTCTGACCTATGAAGGGCTTCAGAATGTGGATATGTGGCATGATACATTATTTGTCTTTTCCATTTTCATTGTCTTAATGAGTATACACTGGTTACCTGACATGATAACGCAACAGACTGAACACAAAAGGAGATAGGAGAATCCACTTGCCCTTTATGGAGCAAGACATCAAAAGAAATTTGCAAAAATTTAAAATAATGCCACTTATTTTATATGAATATATACACACATATATATTTTAACTATTTGTTATTGAAAATACAGTTGGTTTTTGTAAAGATATGTGCTAACAGGTAATGAGTTTATTATTGTCCAGTTTAATTTTAATAGATAAAACTTACAGAAATGAAGCTCTTCAGGGTTTCTGAATTATTTTTAAGAAAGTAAAGAGGTCCCAAAAGACCATAAAGTGCAAGAATCGCTGTCTTATTAGGTCATAACACCTACCCTGAACCATGAATTCAGAACCTATCCCGTAATTACTTTGTGGGTACCAAAAATACACTGCTTTATATTTTTGGTTAAAAGCATTAACCAAATGCTTCTTCATAGATTGTAATAGAAATATCAATATTTAAAACATGCCATAGTTTTTATAGGCCTTTTCTGACACTCCTCTATTTTAAATGTGCTAAAACCTTATAAAATGTTTGGCCTTTTCTCGACTTCTGAACATCGCCACCAGTGAGGAAAACACAAAGGTGAGCTCCTACACTTTGGTACTGCCAATACTCATGGCTATGCCTATACTCATGGCTAATATTTTTTGAGCTCTCTCTGTCAGACCCATTTCTAAGTGTTTTCTGCCTGTTCTCTGAGCAAGTCCTCAAGACGATATGCGGAATGACTCGTCCAAGGTCGGGCTTCAGTACGTGGGAGAGGTGGGATTCGGATCTGGGTGGTCTGTTTGCAGAACCCCTGCTCTAAACCACTAGGACATACCAATCCGCTCCTGTCTGAGGAATCCTCCACTTCGCAGACTAGAAAGCATTTTAAGCACAAATGAGGTAGTGGGAAATACACACCAGCGAGGCTTTTAAGAGGGTGATGGGATGTGGATGAGAGGCCGTGGTTCTGCCTTCTGTTGCCTTCACGTTGTGGGCTCCTTTAGGGCAGACTTCTGCTCAGTGCGGTTGTGTTATTTATTCATTTGGAAAATAACCCCTAAGTGTGAAGTGCTTCAGGGCTGGGAGATCAGATGGCAGTTTTTAAGGACTTCTTCCCTGGGGACGTGTGTCACACAACATTCTCATAAAGACAATATGGCCCCCTATTTCCATTATGCAAATCTGATTGTTTTACTCAGCCCTTCCTCAGCACTCGGAAAGGAAATGTGATACGAGTAGACAAGGATATGAGAGAAACGATCAGTCACTTTTGCCAAACCCACAGGGGGACAGACGGGTGACAGAGCCAGCTGCCTGATGTTATTATATCCAGATGTGGTATAAGCCTTTAGTCCAGGGAGGTATGCTATTTAGGCGACTTAAACATAAGTATTATTATTGTAATGATAAGATATGACATACGACATAATAATGACAGTGGTAGTAGTAGTAGTAGCAGTAGTAGTAGTAATTTTTCTCTCATGGAAGATATCTTGGTGTCCATCAGCCCACTTAGTTCTATTGTACACTGTAGCTGATTTGGAAAATTTCCTCTGCATTTCTGCTCAAACTCAAATCCTAGTTATCAGAGAGAACCAAACAAAGAATGGTAGGTACTTTTTGCATATTATAACATGCATATCTAGTAGCAAAAATATTATTTCTAGTCAATTGGGGAACTGAGGAGCAAGAAGAATGGTATTCTGATTTATACCCAAAGTCAAGAGCTCTTCCTATTTGTTTTTTTTAAGATTTTATTTATTTATTTGAGAGACAGCATGAGCAGGGGCAAAGGGGAGACAGAGAGGGAGAAGCACATTCCCCGCTGAGCAGGAAGTCCTATATGGGGCTCCATCCCAGCACCTGAGATCATGACCTGAGCCAAAAGCAGATGCTTGACCTACAGAGCCACTCTGGTGTGCCCTTACCTATGTTTTAAAAAGTTCAAATTTTTCAGCTTTTCTCCTGCCATGATATAAATGTAATAGCAGGATAAAATTATGGTTCAACTGTGACACACAGTGAAAGAAAGTTTTTGCTTCAAGTGAGAGGCGATGTAATATCACATGCATGATTTGACACAAGGGAACCTGGGTTCTGAGTTCACTCCAGGAACTTAACCTCTGGAGTAACAAGACTGCTCATCATCACACGGAACACACATAGTATAACAGATGTGTGGTGATATGAAAACACGATTACAAATGTGAAATGAGCTTGGCCTACCAAAAAGAACTATTCATCTGGTAATATTCTTAGTTCTTTTCACATTAAGATGATAAAATGGAAGCTTTGCTTATGAAAATATATGTTCATACTTAAAAGACAGAGACAAAGTCCTGCATATACTATTAGGCACTTAACACATGCTTCATAATAAGAAAATGAGAATTAGAAATTTCACCTTCTAGACAACTGGAAATAGTATTTGGAATGCTTTTGTTAGACTTTATTCATTATTTATAAATACTGATTTTATGACTTTCAAAGTATAAGACTGCACTATCTTTATATTAGAAGCCCTAATTTAATAAAAACCCAGAGTTATTATTCTTTTTTTTTTTTAAGATTTTATTCTCTAGTTCCATCCATGTTGTCACAAATGGCAAGATTTCATTTCTTTTGATGGCTGCATAGTATTCCATTGTGTATATATACCACATCTTCTTGATCCATTCATCTGTTGACGGACATATAGGTTCTTTCCATAGTTTGGCTATTGTGGACATTGCTGCTATAAACATTCGGGTGCACGTGCCCCTTTGGATCACTACGTTTGTATCTTTAAGGTAAATACCCAGTAGTGCAATTGCTGGGTCATAGGGCAGTTCTATTTTCAACATTTTGAGGAACCTCCATACTGTTTTCCAGAGTGGCTGCACCAGCTTGCATTCCCACCAACAGTGTAGGAGGGTTCCCCTTTCTCCGCATCCTCGCCAGCATCCGTCATTTCTTGACTTGGTGATTTTAGCCATTCTGACTGGTGTGAGGTGATATCTCATTGTGGTTTTGATTTGTATTTCCCTGATGCCGAGTGATATGGAGCACTTTTTCATGTGTCTGTTGGCCATCTGGATGTCTTCTTTGCAGAAATGTCTGTTCATGTCCTCTGCCCATTTCTTGATTGGATTATTTGTTTTTTGGGTGTTGAGTTTGCTAAGTTCTTTATAGATTTTGGACACTAGTCCTTTATCTGATATGTCGTATGCAAATATCTTCTCCCATTCTGTCAGTTGTCTTTTGATTTTGTTAACTGTTTCCTTTGCTGTGCAAAAGCTTTTGATCTTGATGAAATCCCAATAGTTCATTTTTGCCCTTGCTTCCCTTGCCTTTGGCGATGTTCCTAGGAAGAAGTTGCTGCGGCTGAGGTCAAAGAGGTTGCTGCCCGTGTTCTCCTCAAAGATTCATGCTTAGCGAAATAAGTCAAGCAGAGAAAGACAACTATCATATGATCTCCCTGATATGAGGAAGTGGTGATGCAACATGGGGGCTTAAGTGGGTAGGAGAAGAATCAACGAAACAAGATGGGATTGGGAGGGAGACAAACCATAAGAGACTCTTAATCTTACAAAACAAACTGAGGGTTGCTGGGGGGAGGGGGGGTGGGAGAAGGGGGGGTGGGGTTATGGACATTGGGGAGGGTATGTGCTTTCGTGAGTGCTGATTCACAGACCTGTACCCCTGGGGATAAAAATACATGTTTATAAAAAATAAAAAATTTAAAAAAAAGATTTTATTTATTTACTTGACAGAGAGACAATGAAATAGGGAACTCAAGCAGGGGGAGTGGGAGAGGGAGAAGCAGGCTTCCCACTGAGCAGTGAGCCTGATGCAGGACTGGATCCCAGGACCCTGGAATCATGATCTGAGTCAAAGGCAGACACTTAATGACTGAGCTGCCCAGATGCCCCAGAGCAATTAATCTGTATGCAACTTATCCCCCAGTGTAACAATTCTTCAGATCTAGTAAGAGAGGCACGGTTCCTTAGAGAAAAGGATACATTTTAATTAATGTATTAAAAATGTATTAAAAATTATACATTTAAAATAATTCCCATTTTATGAAGAGATAAAAAGAAAACAAAGGAGAGGGATCTGATCTCATGTTCATAAATCCATTTAATGATCCTTATCCTCAAACATTAAAAAAAAACGTAAAATTCTGAGAGGTGAAATTATTTGCCTGAAATCTCAGGCCTAATAAACAGGGAAGTTAAGATTCAAATCCAAATATGTCTGAATCTAGGACCTTACTGCTTATCTCTCAAGGGAAAGACCACTACATAACTTAAATAAGATTCACTGTTAATTGATGAAGGTGGTCAGAATTTATTCAAGGTCTTTTCTTCCCAACTGACTTCCTAAATCACTAAAATTAGATTTACTTGATTAAATTAACCTCTGTGACCACCCCCAGATGAATAGAATTCGTTCCTGGACAAGGGTGCCTGTGGCAAATTCTCTGCTTATCAAAATTTTATTCTAGCTAAGCTCAAGGCATCAGCAGTCTATCTTGAATCTTCTACCATTTGTGGCTAATGTTGAGGCAAATTGCAATCACATACTCCCTCTTCCCTCCTTCCTAAAGAAGTTTGTTCTTTTATATAAAGTATCAGTGTTATCTCTAGTTTACCTCCTTTTGGCAATACCTCCCACATCCTTTTTTGATCAGACACTTGAATGCAATGGGAAAGCTGTTATTAAAGAAACTTCTAACAATATCCTGGTAATAACAATGAACTTTCAGAAATTATAAATGGAATAACACGGAGGACATTGGGAGAAGGAGAGGAGAAGGGAGTTGAGGGAAATTGGAAGGGGAGGAGAAGCATGAGAGACTCTGGACTCTGAAAAACAACCTGAGGGTTTTGAAGGGGCGGGGGATGGGAGGCTGGGGGAGCCGGGTGGTGGGTATTAAGGAGGGCACGGGGGACGCCTGGGTGGCTCAGTTGGTTAAGCAGCTGCCTTTGGCTCAGGTCATGATCCCAGAGTCCTGGGATCGAGTCCCACATCGGGCTCCTTGCTCCACAGGGAGCCTGCTTCTCCCTCTGACTCTGCCTTCCACTCTGTCTGCCTGTGCTCACTCTCACTCTCTCTCTCTTACAAATAAATAAATAAAATCTTTAATAAATAAATAAATAAATAAATAAAAGGAGGGCACGGATTGCATGGCGCACTAGGTGTGGTGCATAAACAATGAATCTTGGAACACTGAAATAATAATAATAATACTATTGCTAAGTTAAAGAAAAAGATTATATAAATGGAGGGAGGGATTTATTACTTGGGCAGAGGTCTTAAAAACATCATAGAGTCCATTTATGCCTCCTCTTCAAAACTACAAGCAACATTATTTACTTCCTATACCAATCTCGGGAAACTCTGAGGACAATTCAGGAGAAAGTCCTGGATCATTGAAATCTTTGAAAGCAGACACGACACAGTGGAAATGTAATTGTTGGTGGTGACTCTGTTATTGAATAAGGTCACTTTCAGAAGATACATTAATGCAATGAAGTGTGACATTATTTATGTGGAAAAAGAAACAACCACAGCATTAAAATATGCCCCTATGAGTTTTGAATTCTAGCTCTACTGTTTATGAGACCTTGAGCAAGTTTCTTGTTACTTGAGCTTCAATTTCCTCATCTGAAAAGTAGGCATAAAAAAGGAACTGATTTCATAGGTTCAACTAGATAATCATGTAAAGTGGTTAGCTTAGTGCCTGGCACATAGAAAGTGCTCATTCAATTATGATTTATAATTTAGAATATTATTAATGTATTCATGGGCGTCATCTATAATTTTCCATTAGGATGAGTGTCTCTAGAAACTTACTTATGTAAGCATGTTTCTCTTTTAGAAAATAGCCAATTAGTTTTCCCAATAGTTATGGAAGGCAAAATAAAAGGCAGGGGGGAAGAGCAAAAGGAAAAGTATAGAGAAAGGGAAAGAAAAGAACTCTAGTCATGGCAGTGGCAAGAAACTTCCAGCAGCAGCTCATCTCAGTAAAATAATTATTACAACAAAGACAGGGCCACCTTGGTGACTCAGTCAGTTAAGTGTCTGCCTTTGGCTCAGGTCATGATTCCAGGGTCTTGGGATCCAGTCCCAACATCAGGCTCCCCAGGGAGCCTGCTTCCCCTTTCCCTCTGCCCTGCACTCATGCACACTTTCTCTCTCTGTGTCTCTCTCAAATAAATAAAATCCTTAAAACAAACAAAAACAAATGACAGCCATGTAGCTGGTGGTGGTCATAGGTTGCTTACACCAGTTAGCACGATAAATTCAATATGGCTCCAGTGATCTGGGAATATTTATACCATATATAAATTAATTCAAGGATACAGATCAGGGAAGTAACCTGGGGAAAAGGATAACAGAGACAAAGTTGGGTCTAAATAAAAAAGGGAAGTCTGGAAAGAAGATGAATACTCCTACTGTAAGAACACTTACAGTACAAATAATAAGTCAGATGTCATAAGTGGAGAAAGAATGGAAAATCTTTGCAATCCTGCTGAGAAACTGTCCTAGCAAGCCATCAGTAATATTCTGGGTCATCTAAGAGAGTTCATTATCTTTCTTCAGCTATACTTAGTCATATTTAAAGATATTAACTGTTATTCTGCATTTATATTAATAACATCATACTTCAAATTATGTCATACTATCTTTTAGGCCAACATTATTCGAAACTGTTACCATTCTGTTCCAAATTTTCTCTTAAAATATTTTATAATAATTTTCTCTCTCTCCATTTGGTTTCCGTTACCATATCTTATCAAGACAGAGTTGGGTGTCCTTCTGACTCAAAAATTAAATATACATAATGCTTCTTGTTGCCATTCCAACTACCCTACTGTATGTTTTATCATTTTTCAAAAGTTTTAACATAGGCACAGTACCATCCTATGCACTGGGGAAATGGGTAAGGTTACTGACTGAAGGTTTAAAGAAAGAAAATGACCAACCAAGCCCTTGAACAAGAACACCATATGTTTTCCATCCATTTTCTTGCTACTGTATTCATTGAACAGCTCTTAGAAGAATAAAACCTTAAGGAACATGAACTTGTGGCAAGACCAGACAGAATATTCTGGAACTGTGCTTTGAAGTAAAATCATTCCTTTAACATCAGGAGATTTAATACCACCATTTCACCATGAAAGTAATCACAGATGAATGTTCTGACCAGGACTAATTGTCTTTGAAGTTCTCTAAACTTGAGCATTGAAAACAGTGCTTGACAAAACTCTTTACCTTATCAAAAAATTACAAAGAAAACAACTTGCAGGCAAAGCTCAATCTAACTTCACTTGAACTTAAAATTAAAGCTGCGGCGTTCAGCAAAATTAAAAAGTGTATGAGACTCATGTTATTAAGACAGCCTAAATTGGAGAGCCTGACCTTTTTTTGCTTATTTTATGGTTATCAAGGTGATGAAATAACTGGTGGGTGACAGCGGCCATTTAGCAATCAGACTCTGAACAATCAGTACATGTGCGCTTTCCTTGTGACTGTTTGATGATATGTGTTCAAATTCTGTACCAGAAAGTGCAGCTGTAAAAACAAATTTTATAGCTGAAGCATAACGCCAAAGATGACTATCATAGGTTTAGAAGAACATTCACTTGCACCTGAATGAGTCCCTTGGGGGTGTTCAGGAGTCAGAACATTAAAAATCGAAGGCTTTTCTCAGGACTCTAGTAGTCCCCTACTATAGGACAATGTTAGGTAGAGCTTTAGCACATACAGTTCGTTCTAGAAAACCCTTCCACTCTCCTTGCCTCACGCTCACTCAACTCGTCCTTCAGATCTCAGCTGAAGTGTTCCTTCCTTGTGGCTGTCTTGCCTGACTTCCTAGATACACCCCCTCCGCCCCCTCCCCCAATAAACGCACCGCTCTTCCATATGGCTTGTCACAGTTGCTGCTTCGCATTTTTTTTTTCAACAATGGAAATTTATTTTTTTTATTATTTTTTTTAATATAATTTTTTATTTTTTATAAACATATATTTTTATCCCCAGGGGTACAGGTCTGTGAATCACCAGGTTTACACACTTCACAGCACTCACCAAAACACATACCCTCCCCAATGTCCATAATACCACCCCCTTCTCCCAAACCCCTCCCCCCAGCAACCCTCAGTTTGTTTTGTGAGATTAAGAGTCACTTATGGTTTGTCTCCCTCCCAATCCCATCTTCTTTCATATATTCTTCTCGTACCCACTTAAGCCCCCATGTTGCATCACCACTTCCTCATATCAGGGAGATCATATGATAGTTGTCTTTCTCCGCTTGACTTATTTCGCTAAGCATGATACGCTCTGGAATACTATGCAGCCATCAAAAGAAATGAAATCTTGCCATTTGCGACAACATGGATGGAACTAGAGCTGCTTCGCATTTTTATGTGTGGTTATTTGACCAGTTCTCCTCCTTTAGACTATAAGCCTATTAAGGGAAAGGGGTCATAAATGTTTGCTCTCACCATGTTAGCCCCAGAACCTAGCACAGAGCTGGGTGCAAAGTAGATGTTTAAGTTGTACTTATGAAATGATGAAAGCGAAAGGGATGAAGTAATTACCATTAGTTGGTAAGGTCATTACTACAGGCTACTTAGGTAAAAATCATGACCAGTGTTCCACTCCAAGCCAAGCGCAGGATAATGGTATCCCCCCCACATCAGTGTTATTCAGTTTCCTTCTTGCTTCTCTCCATAGCATGAGGATACAGGGAACATGGAGCAAGATATACAGGAGTAGGATGGAGATCCTCAGTCCTATGTATCTTGGCTTGCTTGCTCCAATACTCATCTCAAACATGCTCTACTCATCCTGGACCTCACGCCTTGCTTTTGTTCAAATACAGTCAGTATTCATACTTTCATTTCAGTAGAGGTTTTCCGGAGGCTGGGTCATAACCAAAAAAGGAGCTGTAATGGCACTGTGGCAACCTTTTGGAACCCCTGTGTGCACTGAACTGATTTCTCAGTAAAGCCAACAGTGATGGGGCCAAGGATAGGAGTCATCACTACCTCATACACTGATCCAGGGGAGAAAGAGTCTGCTTTGATCTTTGATGAGATGGGGAGGAGGCTTAGAGAGTTTGAGGTTTAACAGGCCGGGAAGAGTCAGTTAGAAGGAGAAAGCCACAGTATCAGGGCCTACCAGTCTTTGAAGGGCTCAGTAAGCCCTCACTGCTTTCCAGACTCCAGCTAGGACCATCTTGCTCATGAACCTGGCCATGGCTTGTGAAAACTCCAGTAATAACGTGACGTGTGTTAATTGACATAACCTGTGAAGGTGAGAAAATAAAAGATGGCCACGTAGTGCAAGTATAAAGGGGATTTTTTGGATTTTAATGAATACATTTTATTTTCAGAGAAGTTTTAGAGGAAAGCTTTAGAGGAAAATCAAGGACTAAGTATAGAGTTCCTGTACCACCCCTGTCCCCCCTACAGTTTCTAGAGTGTCTTTTTTTAATTATAAAGTTAAATGCCAGAAATAAAATGCTCTAAAATCTGTCCCCATTGTTTTATGTTAAGTGACGAAGTTTCTATTTTAGATAAGGATCAACACTAATTAACTTACTTTAAACAGCTATTTAGTTTCTTTCAACAGTTGATAATTTGAATAATGATGAAAGACGGAAGGAAGGAAGGAAGGAAGGAAGGAAGGAAGGAAAGAAGAAGAAATGAAAAATTCAAACATAATCCTTTCACTCAATAGTAATTACAAAAAGTGTATTGGTGTATATCTTTCTATACATTTTCCTGTGTACATATTTTTAATTAAAAAAACTGGAATAATATTCTATGTATTTTAGTTAAACATAAGATAAGTTAAACACATTCATACAATGGAATATCCTGGCCACACTGGCACTTTTATTAAATGTTCTTCAACACTGGGGCACCTGGGTGGCTCAGTCAGTTAAGTGTCTGCCTTTGGCTCAGGTCATGTTCTCAGGGTCCTGGGATCAAGCCTCATGAGCCTCTCTCTGCCCCTCCTCCTGCTCACGTTCTCTCTCTTACATGTGCTAATAAATAAATAAAATATTTTAAAAAATAAAAAAAAATTTTCCAACATTATTCTTAGTGGTAGCATAATATTCCATTTTATGAATAACCATCATGTATTTTACCAGTGCCTCCTAGTTTTGGACATTCGGTATTTATTTGTGAAATGGCCAGCATCTATTTCCCCAAATTCACTCTCTTATACATCTTTAAAGAATGGCACTTTGTAGTGTGGGAAAACCAATGCAGTGAAACACTAGACAATTTATTTTAATCTTTATACAAGATACTAGTGTTGGCAAGGCGGGAGAGAAGAAACGCTCTTCCTATGACCCTTGTTTAACTTTGGACGGATGTGCACGGTTCAAGGCCAGCAAAGTGATAAATAGGTTTTGGCAGCTCATTCTCCCTACCTTGAGTAGTATTACAGTGTGTCATTGGAGTGGATCATTTAGGACAGGAAGCCAAGGACACTGTGTGGTGTTCTCCCAGGGTAAATTCACAGATACCTCATAGAAGGCTTTGGCAAGATTCTCAGTCCGCACAGAGAAGCATAGAAAGTGGCTTTATTTTTAAGGCTCAGATTCAGCTGAAGGATCCGCTAGGGAATCCAGAGAAGGGAATGCCTGGGCTTAGGCTAAAATAGCTGGCTTATTCTTGCTTTCACAGTGCACAAAAGCTTTACTCATTTGCCCAGCAGTCATCTGCTAATCTCACACCTTGAGATAAGTAATACACACGAATTCTCATTAACATTGAGGCAGCGACTCTGAAGGGAAGGATATTGAGGAGACTGAGTTTCTAATTCACACGGAGTGACTATATTTTCATATCTCATTGCAATTCAGGGCAGCTTATCGGCCCACCACAGGCAATGCAAAGAAGCTTCTTCAATAGAAGTAGCAATGTATGAAATGTCCTGGGGAATTTCCCAAATGCTATGTTTCGAAATTGCAGTAGTAAGTCATGGGTATATAATTTTACCTTCTAAGTGACTATTTTACTTTTTGGAGAGAGAGCTCTGTGGTATAAAAAAAAGTTATAAATAGTTTATTCATTTTATTATAACTAACTTTTCACCAAAATTGGAAAATTTTGCTAAGTTAGTTCCCGCCCCCGAAATAAAAATATTGCAAAATGATATTATAAAAGTCCATACAATATGGAAAGGAATACTCTAGAAGCTAAAAATCACCTTTAATTCCATCATCCAAAGACAGATGTCATGAGATGGTCAGATAGCTGGGATATACTGTTAGAAGCAGTTTTCTCCCTGATGCTTAATATTAAAAAAAAATATATTAGACATACTTGCTCTGTAAGCTTCCATTCCACTTTAGCAATATAAATGTACATCTTTCTGTGTCAGTCAAGACTGATGTTTTTATAGCTGTATAATTAACTATTTTTAATCCTTTAAAAATCCTGACATATTTTTACTTTGACGATTAAGCTCATAAGACTTTTTCTGGTCATGTGCTTAATGTTGACATCTGACTTGTTTCTAAAGAGAGAAACTTCTTAGTAGACATTAATTAAAATAAATAACCCAGCCATTTATAGCTACAAATGACTGCATAAGCAAAGACTACGCACAGTAAAAACAAAAATAAAACTATTAAAATGTCTAAAAACTGTTTATTTTCTTAGTCGGTTTTATCAGTTGTTTACTTTTGAAATGAATTAAATCAGAATTTTTGAGATTTTATGTGTTGCTCAACATGTGCTACTTAAAATGAGGTAAAAATAAAAAGATTAAATGATTTGTACAAAGCAAAGGCATTAAAAGCAAAAATTCAATTAAGCTAAGAAAGACTTTACTAATTTGAGATTAAATTAATTATGAAAAACAAGTCAATTAATTCTCAAAAAGAATCTTGATTAGTATTCAAAATGATGAAAGAAGAAGAGTAGAGATAAAATTTTAAATTGTTTAAAAATCTTTTAAGTAATATAAGCAGAATTTATGAAAAAGAAGTGACTGGCTTATGATATATAAAGTGATTGACTTAAGAGGGCAAATTAAAATAAAAAATCATCATTATGAAATGCTATCTGTGATGCGTAGGCAACAGCACCAAATCTATGCTTATTGATTGACTATTTCATACTTCCCTGCTCACAACACAGATAGAGAAGATGATCTAGATGATCCCCTTATCTAGAAGTTTACCCTTACCCGGAAGTGGCTGATTCCACTCTGGAACAGTGTTTTGTCTCTTTTTTAGTATTTGTACGTTATAATAGATCTCTTTGATACTGATGAAAGCTGGAGATTCTCTTCCAGTATAAAGTATATATCCATACTATCGCAGATACACATGAGTCTCTCATCAGTCTCCTTTGTTGCTTATTAATGGAACCCTCAGAATAAAGATGATATATCTTGGTTGCTCTTTTAGTGAGATGTGGTCATGTGACCAAGTTCTGGTCAATGAGATACAAGTGTAAGTGTCATGCTCAACTTCAAGGAACTATTCCTAAATGTAGGGACTGTGACCTTCCTCCACTCCTTCCCCCGTTTCTTTACTGATGGCTTGAATGCTTAACAGTCACATTGGACTATGAGGAGTGGCTTAGTCAAGCAAAAGAGTTAAGAGGAAAGTAGCCTGTGCCACTAATGATTTGGAACTGCTACACTTATCCAGCATGGCTTATCTCTGGAGTTTTTGCATGTTTGAGAAGGAAGTAAGCTTATATTTTGTTAAGCCACAACTACATGGTGTTCTGTTACTGATATAGGTATAAACACATGCAAGTTTGCATGTAATTTTGGGGATGTGAGAGTTCCATGGATCCCAAATTAAGAATGTATATATAAATCTCCACTACTATTTTCTCCATTTATTTAGAGTGATATAGGAAACTTAGGCTTAATTTTTTTTATTAAAGTGTAATTGACATATAATGTTATAGTTTCAGGGATACAACATATTGATATTTAGCAATTCTATACATTATTCAATGCTCATCTAAATAAATGAAGAAAATATTAGTGACTACAATTCAGATTACCCTAAAAAGTAGTTTCAAGTATTGGTAATTCTTTGTATATGCATGTCTCTTTGACTGGTGAAGATTAAATTTATTTTAAGAATCCTAATAAAATACTCATATAAAAGATTTTAGCCAATAAGTAGTAAAAAACATATTTGATACAAGGGTAATCACTTTATGTTTCTATCCTGCAATTAACAATTTTTTTCCACATCCATTATCATTCTTGATGTTCACAATCATACCCTGAAGTATACCCATTGGTGTATAGATTTAAAAACAAACAACAAAACCCTACAAAACTGATTTATAAGCAAGAATAAATACAAAACTAAGGCTCAGGGTATGTTTCCTGCTCAAAGTTAATAATAGAGTACACACTATAACCAAGGAGAATATTTCCAAACCCCACATCCTTATCACTGTTTCAGTGACTAGATTACATGTACAGGCCTCACCTACTCTTGCAAAAAAATCACTCTTATGATTTTTGATATCCTTCTATTTTGGTATCTATTTGATATTTGATTTTTTTGATATCCTTCTATTTAATATAAAAGTTAAACATAAGAGTTATATTCTAAAAGGCTGATTCTTTTCATATAACTAAACAAAGTTTTAGACATCATAGAGCTATTAATTCTGTTAAAATTGCTTCTACATTTTTAGTACCAGATAGTAATATAATTTGCATATGATTATTTAAAATACAAAAAGTTGAAAAAAAAAGTCTTTTTTTTTTTTTGAAAAAAAAAGTCTTTAATATGCAATGCTTCCCTAATACCACTGCCCCTCTTTCTTCTGGTAATAGGTGTCTTCCTCAATGGTATAAAACCTAAGGCAGAACAATCCAAGGGCTCTCATAACAACTTTACTGTTTGTTTGTTTTTTTTTAAAGATTTATTTATTTATTTTAGTGAGAAAAAGAGAGAGAGAGAGACCATGTGTATGCAAGCAGGGGTGGGGCAGGGGGGCAGGAGAAAAGATAGGGGAAGGAAGGATAGAGGGAGAGGAATAGAGAGAGAATCTCCAGCAGACTCCACACTGAGTTCAGAGCCTGATAGGGCCTCGATCTCACCACCCTGTGATCATGACCTGAGCTAAAATTAAAAGTCAGATACTTCACTAGCTGAGCCATCCAGGTGCTCCTCCCATAACAACTTTAAAAGTGGAGCTGCTGAGACAAAATATCTTCTCCGGCGGGGGGAGTTGCTAGAATAGAAGTCCACGGACTCAGATATTTAAAGAAAACCTCATGTAACAGACCAAGACCAAAGAATGAGAGAGAGATGGAGAGGGAGAGAGAAAGAGAGTCCTGACAGTAATCCAAACCCCAGTTTTAGTCTCTGAGATGTCCAGGCTGCCCTGTCTTCTGTAGTTTTTGACTGGACTGAGTCTCCTAACAAGACCGTCTTCTTCATGTAGTTGGTCTGAGTTGGGTTTCTGTCACTTGCCACCAAAAGAATACCAATAAAAACATTAAACATAATATTGTAAGTTAAATTCCCAAGTGTTTTTTCTTGCATTCATTCAACATTTATTAGGCACCAACTATATGCCAGGCACTGGGCTAGAAGCTGAAGATACCACAGTAAGCCAAACAGACATAGTGCTTGACTTTATGAAAATAAATAATTTCAAGGGCAAAACAGTCACAAACTAAGGAAAAAGGTTTTTTTTAAAATATTGAGACCTGGAACTTGTTGATGGGAATTTTGTGATGCTAGACTTCATAATCTTAAGCTTCTCTAAAATTTTGTCATGAAAGAGTTAAACAACCTTCCTTTCTTTTCAGAAGATTCTTTAGTGGATCACATCCCTATCAACATATCACGATTCTGTGAATTTCTTTCAGCACTGAAACACTGAAGTGACCTGTGAATCCATAATTCAGAGCCTTCTCAACCACCATTTCTTCAATGGCATCCTTCTGACATTTTGTGTATTTTTTTTTTCTTTTCTCTACTTTCCTTTCCTTTTCTTTTTTTCTTTAACAAATGAACACTCAGGTAATCAATTAAGGATAGTATCTAATTGAACCTAAAATTTACCATTTTTAGTGCTCCTAATCATTTCCAATTTGCCTCAATGACAATTTATTCACTGATTGCTTTCATTCATTCAACAAATATGTACTGAGAGCCTATTATATGTCACATACTCTTTAAGGTGTCAGGAATAAAGCAGAAAAAAAAGACTTCTCAATTCTCAAGAATTTCATATTCTATTAAATTCTAGCAGCAATCTCATTATCAACAAAACTTTCATTTTTTCATTGCTCATTAATATTTATAAATAATGAAACAGAATAAAATATTCAAATAATTGTCAAAACATGGCTGAACAAATCTGGTGACGTTGTCAAAATAGGATCGCTCAGTATGAGACAATGTCATCAAGAGTTAGAGATCTTTATCAACTAAAATATGAATCCAACTATAAATTTACTTCAAGGGTTTTATTTCATAATATATAAAAAGGCATATTATAGCAATTCTACTTTGGAGGACCTATCCTATGGAAATAACAATGAAGTAAATAGCATTTATGTACAAGCATGTTAATATAGCATTGTCTGTGATGGCAAGAAAACAGATAAAAATAACGAGTATCTGTCAATAAGAGAAGGCTGAGGCCATGTGACTAAATGCTGTGACATAGGAAAATAAAGGTAATGGTTGTCATTTCTGCCCCAGTCCCCCTTCTAACTGCTTAGAATGTGATGTGCTGGTGAGCCTTCCGGAAGCAGGAGGATGAAGAGAACATCCAGAAATGGCAGAGCAATGAATCAGAAGAAGCCTGGCTCCCTAACATGCTAGAACTGCTGTCCACTCTGACTACTCTTCTGAACTGTTATTTGGAAGAAAAGTTTCTATGATAGTTTAAGCCACTATTAGGGAAATCAAACTTACATCCCCATTCACACATAGACAATGGAATATTTTGCAGCTATTTTTAAGAATAAGTTAGATCCATCCTATTTATTGGGAGATGTCCTTGATATGTTAGGTAATAAAGTAATAAATACATAGTCCAAATTTTGTAAAACAAAACACAACAAACAAATAAAAACACATCAAAGCCTATGTTGTACATAAATGTTCATAGACCACGGTAATAAAGGTATGGGAAGATAAACTGATAACTGCAGGAACAGTGAGAATTTGGAGAAGGGGATGGCAGAGGTCAATATTATTTCTAATTATCTTATATTACATGTATAATTTAAAAAATCAGTTGTATAAAACTCAAAGACAAATTATATGTCTGGATAAGCTTGAACACTCAAAGGTGCTTTAGCTCATCTTAGGGTTGGCTATACTTCCTGAAGTTGGAATCCATCTTTCCCATCTTTCCTTATAATTAATCCCCTTTTCATGTGATCTGGTTTGGATGGGCTTTTGCTTCTTGCTAACAACTCTTCTTCTTCTCTTACTGGCAGTAATCCTACTACAACTACTCTCCATCACTGTTTTGCATCCAAGAACACCTAGTATGTATCTATGGCACAGGACAGGTTTGATGCATGCCTACCCAGGACTTAACTTAGGCTTTTCATCCCTTCTACTAAATATTCAAACACAAGAGCAACAGAAATCCACCCCTGAGGGCAATACCATTGCCTTCCTTAATGGTTTCATGTCAGATCTGTACCATGGGGTCCCTTTCAAGCCAGTCGGTCAGGCACAGCAAATCAGGATGAATTTTCTGGTGATCATCAGAGCACTACTATAGACAGATATCTGTCTTTGCTTCAAAAATTACATGTGAATCATATTTTAATTAATGGGGTTATATTTTCCCTTCAGATTTACTTGGACTTAAAATTTTAGAGGGACTTCTGTCAAAAACCACAACAACATCAGACATTTCTTTCTGATTGTGTTACACATTCTTACTGTATCATACGGCCATTCCTTAAACATTTACACATGGAACTGTCTCTAGGGACTCTAACAGTTTGCCATGTGTTCCCATTGTCAAGTAATAATAGTCTGAGTGTAAATGTAGGAGAGTATACAATCACCACCTACTCTGTATGCTTTTACTGTGTCCATGTTTACAGATTAGAGTTCCTTAAAGTAGGACACACTTATGTTTCTACTACATGGATATCCCAGAGATCTCTTATTTTTCCCTCTGGAGATGTACAAAGTTTTGAAATTTCTTCACTTTCCACTGCTTGGATAAAGCGTACTTTATGGGTCTAATAAGGCTGGCCCCCATAATTTACCTGAGCCATGTTTCACCCCTAGCAGTAAATACCATTGGAATGAGGCTAGCATACCAAGCATTCCAAATTCTGCTCACCCTATGAACACCACACTTGGATTGTCCCTCTGAAAATGAGATCAAGATGCTGAAAAGAAAAGGTGAAGACATTATTTTTCCTGCCAAAAGATTTGTAGACATGAGCAGGGCAAAATGACATATACGTGCAGGGATTATTTACAAAAAAAAGTAAGGCAAAGCAGTTTTGTAGCAAAAAAGTTTAGTTTCTTAATGGCATTTAATGAAAGCTGAGCCTGGAAAAGGTTGTTCTCAGTCTTAATTTTCAGCATTACAAAAACAAAAAAACAAAGCAAAACAAAAAACAACAACAACAAAAACCTTCCATCACAGTTACAATGTTTCATTTAGACATCTGGGCTGCTTACTCCACCCCCTTTTAATCTTTTCTAAAGAAACTTTTATATCCAAAAACATCCAGTTATTTTCTTTTAGCTAAAATAAATAAATAAATAAATAAATAAATATCCAGTTCTATAAAGAAGGTGTTTTCTATAGCATCAGGGTTGATGAAAACCATACCCTTGAACAGGAAGTTCAAAAGACAGAATGGCAGGCAAGAGCTGACCCATCTGCTATGGAAACATGTTAGCATCCTCCCAGGGCCCAAACCACTGACGAGCATACAGTATTATTCATGCAAAGCCTCTGCACCCTGCTCTGGTCAGACTCCTTCCAGAGCCGCTGTCAGGCTAGGAGAGCCTGCTGATATCTGGCTGGCTGTGGGTCCTCATAACTGTCAGGGACAGAGGTGCTAGTGAAATAGTAGGAGGAAAATGAGGTAGATGGACCAATCAGTGGCAAAAGAAGTAATTTTAAAAGCTGTGAGGAAAAAGGACCTGCCAACTCCAAGCATTTAAATATAATTCTTCATCAAATTTGATGAACTTTTTAATGCTGACAGACAGGGCTCTTGAGCAATGCTTCTCTATGCTGGCCCAGAGCAGGCTGCTGGAACATTTGGGGCTATTCAATTGGGTTTATTTTCCATATTTGCTTTTTTTTTTTTTTTTTAAAGAACAAATTATTTCTTCCTTCAGCAGCAGAGTAGAACCTGGAGACATAGGCTTGGTAAATGCCCTAATTTAAATGCACCAGAAGGCATCTCCTATATTGCTCAAACTTTGCCAAGAAAAGGTCTAAGAATACAATTCAGCCATAAGAGGTATATTGCTCTAGCATCCAATGGAATCATCATGGAACTTAAGCCCAATTTTCTTCCTGTAAGAAAGAACCTTCCTTTGTTCTTCTGAGGAAATCTGGGTATGTATGCAGGTAATGACCCTGAGTATGATCACATTTAATTTTAAGATATTATAAGATGACGGTAAAAATAACATAAAAATATAAGTTTTTCCACATGTAGTTATTTCACTGTTAGATCAGTGGTTTTAAAACCTTATTCATATGATTCCTTTAAGTGTTTGTTTCACAGTTTAGATGCAATTTTAAGATCTAATTTGCACTCCTCCCTTCCTCATACCCACAAATTTTCTGAAAAAACATCATAGCAAACTCCAGTAATATTTACATCCTTGTTAAATGATAAATTTAATGTTAAGTGATAAATGCTCAATCACCTCTATGTTATTAAAGCTTATTTTATCTTTCCTGAACTTGTGACATTTATTTCTCAAAAGTCATCTAGGCCAATCACCTTATATCAACAATGAGGTATAGAATGATTAAATAACTCACACAAGTTTATATAATTGGTAGCCATTATTAGTTTACATCTAAAATATATACCAATTTTCTTTGTGATACTTTGTCTCTCTTTTCAGGCCAATATTGTATATGAAAGATGTACCATGATCACTGTTAAGCACCAGCATGTTTAAGAACATTGTAAAATCACTATCATTACCACTGGAATTATCAGCTAAATATCCACTGAGGCGTATTTACTGGAAGAAAATAAAACAAAAAATCTGAAAAAAAAATACATTCAGTCTTTGCTTATTTCAGTATTAGTTACAATAGCCAAGATATGGAAGCAACTTAAGTGTCCATCAATAAATGAATGGATAAAGAAGATGTAGTGTGTACACACACACACACACCCACAGACTATTACTCAGCCATGAAAAAGAAAGAAATCTTGCCGTTTGTGACACCATGAATGAACCTAGGAGGTATTATGCTAAGTGAAATATGTCAGGCAAAAAAAGCCAAATACCATATGTTTTTACTTAAATGTGGAATCTAAAAAACCAAACAAACATAAACAGGAATAGAGTCATAAATACAGAGAACAAACTGGTGGTTGTCTGAAGGGAAGGAGTGGGGATGTGGGTGAAATAGGTGAAGGGAATTAAGAAGTACAAATTTCCAATTATAAAATAAATAAGCCTAAGAATAAGTACAGCTTAGCAAATATAGTCAATAATAATGTATTAACTTTGTATAATATAAGTAACTATACTTATCGTGGTAAGCATTTCATAATGCATATAAATTGTCAAATGACTATACTGTACACCCGAAGCTAATATAATATTGTATGTCAACTCTCCTTTTTATAAATTTTTATTTATTTTTTTCTTTTCAGAGTTCCAGAATTCATTGTTTATGCACCACACCCAGTGCTCTATGTAATACATGCCCTTCATAATACCCACTACCAGGTTCACCCAGTGTCCCTTTACCCTCTAAATCCCTCAGTTTGTTTCTCAGAGTCCACAACATCTCATGCTTTATATCCTCATCCAATTTCCCCCAACTCCCTTCTCCTCTCCATCTCCCCATGTCCTCCATGTATTCCTTATACTCCACCAATAAGCGAAACCATATGATAATTGACTCAATCTGCTTGACTTATTTCACTCAGCATAACATCCTCCAGTCCTGTCCATGTTGATACAAAAGTTGGGTATTCATCTTTTCTGATGGCTGTGTAATATTCCACTATACATATGGACCATATTTTCTTTATCCATTTGTCTGTTGAAGGGCATCTTGGCTCTCTTTACAGTTTGGCAACTGTGGCCATTGATGCTATAAACATTGGGGTAGAGATGGCCCTTCTTTTCACTACATCTGTATCTTTGGGGTAAATACCCAGTATTACAATTGCAGGGTCATAGGGTGGCTCTATTTTTAATTTCTTAAGGAATCCACACACTGTATTCCAAAGTGGCTGAATGAAATTCAACCATTCTCTCACACCATACACAAAGATAAACTTGAAATGGATGAAAGACCTCTCAACGTGAGCCAGGAATCTATCAAAATCCTGGAGGAGAACATAGGCACTAATCTCTTTGACATTGACCACATCAACTTCTTTCAAGACACATTTCCAAAGGCAAAGAAAACAAAAGCAAAAATGAACTTTTGGGACTTCATCAAGATCCAAAGCTTCTGCACAGCAAAGGAACAGTCAACAAAACTAAGAGGCAAATCATGGAATAGAAGAAGATATTCGCAAATAACACTATAGACAAAGGGCTAATACCCAAGATCTATAAAGAATTCCTCA
Source organism: Mustela nivalis (assembly GCF_964662115.1). Lineage (NCBI taxonomy): Eukaryota > Metazoa > Chordata > Mammalia > Carnivora > Mustelidae > Mustela > Mustela nivalis. Next base: position 25,704,681 of record NC_139023.1, on the reverse strand, counting down.
AACTCGACACCCAAAAAACAGATAATCATGTCAAAAAATGGGTAGAATATACATGAACAGACACTTTTCCAAAGAAGACATACAAATGGCTAACAGACATATGAAAAAATGTTCATCATCATTAGCCATCAGGAAATTCAAATCAAAACCACACTGAGATACCACCTTACATGAGTTAGAATGGCCAAAATTAACAGGACAGGAGACAAGTATTGGAGAGGATGTGGAGAAAAGGGAACCCTCTTACACCGTTGGTGGGAATGTAAGGTTTCTATTTTTATTCTCCATATTGTGTACTTCTTTAAACAATAAGGCCTAAATTAGAAGTCCTATTTTCTATAGCAAATCAAGAAGCAATTTACTCTGTGTGCTAGTAATGTTCTAAGTGGTTTCATATATAATGAAACTTCATAATATGACACTGCTATATGGCATATGCTGTTGCTAGACATACTTTACTGATAAGAATCCCAAGGTACCAAGAGGTTAAATAACTTGCCCAAAGTCACATATCTAGGAAACAGGAGAATCCATATGAACGCATATGATCTGATTCTAGGATCCATGGTCTTATCCACAATGTTATATTGCCCAATGTAATAAATCAATCAGTCTCTCAAGTGGCTATAATCTGTTGCTTTATTTTACTCACTGAGTGAATATGGAACAAAGAATGAGGTATAAATTAGGCAAGAACACTGCCTTATTTTAGGTCGGAAATGAGTGTTTCATAAGATATCCTGCCACGTGTGCCATCACTGGTTCTAATGCCTAGGCAGGTAGCTAGGTAGACAGAGAACTGAGAGTTATTGACTTCTTGTGGTTGTCCTTTCACTCTAAAAGCTACTTCCCTTTCACCAAGAGGGGTTTGAACAGTGCTGGAAAGAAAATGAGAGAGGAGAGATTGTCCAGTACCTTGCTCACCCAAGCACCCAAGATTTTTTTTTTTAAGATTTTATTTATTTATTTGACACACAGAGATCACAAGTAGGCAGAGAGGCAGGCAGAGAGAGAGGAGAAAGCAGGTTCCCCGCGGAGCAGAAAGCCCGATGTGGGACTCGATCCCAGGACTCTGGGATCATGACCTGAGCCGAAGGCAGAGGCTTTAACCCTCCGAGCCACCCAGGACCCCGCATCCAAGATTCTTTAACAAGAATCCACACTGAAAAGAATATTCCAAAGCACCCAGTAATAACTATTATATGGTTCCTGGCAAAGCAATTATTAGGCTCTTATAAATGTTTCTCCTCCCCCAACATTGAACTTTATAACTTGGACTTACTATCCAATTTCAAATACTCAACCAAGAGCATGAGAAAGTCACTCTCTGTATTACAAATCACCATTGAGCTAAGACCCCAGAGGATATTTGATGGCTACATGGCATACATAGATACATATCTATGCTATATAGAAAGCACACATGAAGATATATATGCATAAATATACATTTTTATATATACATGAAGAAATTCCTTTCTTCACTATGGGAATAGTTAGGTATTCCTGTTGTATAACGCATATAAACAGATGGTTAGGATTAATATATTTGTTTAAAGGCAATGCCAGCAAAGCTTTGCCTTTGTAAAAGGATCCTATCACACAGAACCAAGTGTTCTAATAATGAAAATATCTCCTCCCCCTCTACTCCCTTTGACAACTGCTTCTGAGGCTAAGTATGCTCTGAGTTTTCATCTCATGTTCATATTTTTAAGAAGTATCGCCATTTGTAATTACCAGGTTCTCTTTGTGTTTAGGGGTAAAACAAACATTTCATAACCTGTGGATTAACAATATCCTCCCCGTCTCCACTCAGGACTTCAAAACCCACTGGATCCAAAAGCCTTAGAGAAGATAACCTGGGCAAAAGCTGAACTATCTTCAATTGTAGGACATTATGGTCTGACTAGGATATGTCACAGCAATTTTTAATAAATGATTGTTATGGTCAACCATAGAAACTTCAAAGACCTTACTGTCAAAGTTTCAAATCCAAATATCAGATGTAGAAATAGGATTTTTTAAATGTCTTATTAATTCGAGTTTTTAGTTGCTTCATATGGCCAATGTGACAGAAGGGAATAAGAAGGCAGGGCAACTTGAGAGGCCTTTCTCCTCTCAAGTTCATGAAGAAACAAAGGAGGGAATCACTCTTAGAACTTGTAATACAAAAAGATAGCGAGGGTGGTGTGGGAAGCTTTCATTTAACCTCTGAGAACTATCTTTTGTGTAATTAAGAGATATGTCAACAACCTTGTTTCAAAACCTCAAAATAAACATACCACTGGGGGTGCTCTGGCAATGATATTTTAATATAAATGGGCCTTTAGGGAAGAGCAAAGTTAATCTTGTATGGCTAACCACTCTAGAGAGGTATTAAAAGCAAACACAGACAATCCAAAACTGTCATCTTTCATCAAATCCAAGACACCATTAATTGGAAGATACATCCCGAAGATGTTAACACTTGAAAAAAACATGGACATTTTAGAACAGAGGACATACAATAAGTACATGAGGGCTTCTGCTTCAGGGGCTACTCACTATCTTTTTTCAATTAGTATTGCAAACTGCAGTCTACCTCCTAGTGCCCTGTAAATGTGAAACACACTGAAGCCTACCCTTGACCACACTGAAGGCAGAATTTCAGGCAATTATCCTAGTGTGTGGATTAACAAAGTTCAGATGATTTCTGTAAAATCTACCCTTTACATCCTGGGGGCAATTTTTGTTTTCATAAACAATTTTTTAATGAGACTTCAAAGAGAAAATCGAACCTTGGATGACTGTATTTTCACATCAAGATGATTTTTAATTCAGTAAGTGATTTTTAACAGGTTTTCCGAGCTAATTTTTAAAAGTTGGGACCTAGCTCACAGGTCATAAAATGCACCATTTTGAAGCATGCAATCCACTGGAGTTTCGCATATTCACAGGCTTATGCAATTGTCTCCGCTATATTCCAGACCATTTTCATCACTCCATAAAGAAATCCAGACTCCTTAGCAGTCACTCCCTCCCCCCTTCCCTCCTCCCTTTTCCCCACTCCACCAGTCCCTGGCATCCACTAATCTATTTTCTATCTCTGAAAATTTGCCTATTCCAAATATTCCCTATAAACAGAATCATACAGTATATGGCCCTTCCTGCTTGCCTTCTTTCTTTTAGCACAGCGTTTCCAGGATTTATCCAGGTTATGGTGTATGTAAGTACTTCAACTATTTACAGGACTGAATTCTATTTCATTGCATGGATGCCTTACATTTTGTCAAACCAATCATCAGTTGATGAACATTTGGGTTGCTCTACTTTGGGGCAATTATGAGTGTTATTACTAACAAAAGGTACATGCAAATGTTGGTATGAACATATGCCCTCAATTCTTTTGGGTATAAGTGTGGAATTTCTGGGTCAAATGATAACTTTATGTTTAACTTTTCCAAAGAGACTGCACCATTTTACATTCCCACCAGCAAGGTATAAAAGATTCCAATTTCTCCACATCCTCAGCATTTGCTATTGTAGCTTTTTCAGTACAAGAGCACTAGGGTCTCAGTATGGTTTGATTTGCACTTCCCTAAAAGCTAATGAAGTTGAGCGTTTTTTATATGCTTACTGGTCATCTTCTTCGCAGAAATGTCTATTAAAAATCGTTGCCCATATTTTGAATAGGTTTTCTTTTTTATTATTGAATTGTAAGAGTTCTTTATATATCCAGAATTCTATACCATTATCAAATGTATGATTTGCAAGCATTTTCTCCAATTCTGTGGACTGTCTTTTCACTTTCCTGATTTGAGGCAAATGAGTTTTTAATTTGGACTAGGTCCAGTTGTGCTGATTTATTCAATTAAGAGATCTGTCAGTGATCAGGTTTCTAGTTTAATTTATTTTTCTGTTTAATCCTGTAGTTACAAACACAACAGTATCTGTGAAGTAGACAAGTTAAAGACTGCATAGTCAGAAGACAGCAAATTCATTTTGTCATGAAACATGGAAATTTAAAAAAAAGGTTATTCTACATAAGTTAGGGCAAAATTGCTTGACAAGACATCAAAATGAATCTGAGCAACCTCTTTGACTGTGGATGTTTTGGGGTCTATATCTAGACTACATGCTAATTTTATTAATTCACACAACATCTTTGCTTGGCATCATTTCTGAAGATGTGGAGTTATACAAGCATATTTCCCCTGTGACATTTCAAAACATTCTCAATCAGTAAACAAAAATTAATTTTAAGGACATCTGGGCCAATATGTATGATATATTCGCTCCTTCTGCAGAGAGCAGCAATAGCCAAAACTTCACTAGGGTAGTAACAAAATATACTATGGCGACTTCCAAGCACTGGATAGTTTTGCAATGGAAAACAAGTTGGAGAGGCTTTGAAGGTTTGTCAGAAACTGTAGTGCCTGGGTGGCAAGTGGGATTTCACTAGGCCCAGGGGACATTGTGAAACCCTCTTTCCAGCCATCTGTTGCTTTGTATCTGAAATTCTACTGGAAGCTAGTCAAAAGAGGATAACAAGTGAAAACTATTTTGGCAACAAAACAAAAAATAAGAAACCCAAAACAAACATCTCCCCATAAACAGCTAGATTTTCTGTTGGACTCAAATCATACATGACAACAATGTTTAGAAAATGCACATGCTCACCTCGCTAAAAGTGCCAAAAGAGAGAGGACGAAGAATGGAAGGAAACCAGGAGGGGACACCTTTTCAGAAAGCAGCTTGTTTGTTTAGTTGTGCTTCCTCATAAGGGCAGAATTTCCCTAAGGGCAGACACAGTTTTCTTCACTCTGTAGTCTTAGAATGCCAGGGCTGGTGAAGTATGCTAACAGAAGGTAGAGGGAAGGATGGTCTGGTCCAGATAGAGAGAGAAATGAGCTTACATGGGAACACCACAGTCTGCACTTAGAGTAGTGAAGAATACTGACAGCAGAAGTGGTATTCTAGAATGTCTTTAATGACCATTCCTTCACTCATTCAGCACTTACTTCTGGAGAACTTAACTATGGGGACTGTCTGAGGTGCTGGGGATAAAGCTAGACAAAACAGGATAGATCCCTACTCTCATGGACTTTACACCTCAAAGTTAGTACTTATGAGGCAGGAAACTGTGCCAAGCATTGTATTCAGAGCTCATATGTATTATCTCCTTGGACCTTCACAGCAATCCCATTATCTCATTTACAGATGAGACAATAGAGGTTTAGGTTAAGAGACTTGCCGAGAACCAGGAACCGGGGGCTCAGAAGCAATTCTGACTCACCACTGAACCTCTGAATCTTCCCTCCATCACAGGTTCCCCATGTGACTCTCAGACCACAGTCTTAGAGTTTGCTATGTTCACTTAATTTGGGAAGGCAATCATACAATCATACAATACGATCATTATACCATCATGCCCTATGTGATAGCATTACAGTCATTTACAGATGAGAAAGAAAGCCTCAAGATCTGTAGAGTTTCGGGGCACCTGGGTGGCTCAGTGGGTTAAAGCCTCTGCCTTTGGCTCAGTCATGATCCCAGGGTCCTGGATCGAGCCCGGCATTGGGCTCTCTGCTCAGCAGGGAGCCTGCTTCTCCCCTACCCCCCACCCCCGCCTGCCTCTCTGCCTCCTTGTGTTCTCTGTCAATTAAATAAAAAACCTTTAATAAAAAAAAAAAAGAAAGAAAAGAAAAGAAAAGAAAAAAGATTTGTAGAGTTGCAATCCACAGACTCCAAAAAGGGACCTTTGTGTCTCTGATGGTTGTTGAAAGGAGAGAGGAGGGAGTTAGGAGATATAAAGAGACGCTCCTGTGAGAGGGAGTAAAGCTGAGTTTTTCTAAGATGGAAAAGTGATATCTCTCATTAGGGATAAAGAATTCACCCTTAGCGCCCTAGGAAAAGAGGAAAAGAGGTGAAAGAAGAAATCTGGTAAATCCATGCTGGGGAGATGTGTAAGTTACAAAGTGATTATTAACAAGAGGTTGAGGTTATAAAAAAAACCTGAAAAACTATTCAACTATATGTTATTTATGATGGTCTTTCAGTAATTCAGACTCTGGAAAATACCTTGTATTAACACAGTCCTCCAGGATGATCTACAGAACTCTGACTGCTAAATAAAAGTTAATTCTGGGGCACTTGGGTGGCTCAGTTGGTTGAACGTCTGCCTTCGGCTCAGGTCATGATCCTTCAGTCCCGGGATCGAGTCCCACATCAGGCTCCCAGCTCCATGGGAAGTCTGCTTCTCCCTCTGACCTTCTCCCCTCTAAGGCGCACTCTCTCACAAATAAATAAATAAATAAAATCTTTAAAAAAAATAAATAAAAGCTAATTCTGACTCATTGTCCTGTCTAATGTCAGTTTAGTTCAACCTTCAACGGTTCAAATCTAGAACACCGAAAGTCCCTCTGGAGGCTGGTGGCCACAACTTTCATAAACATTGCTTAGGTAACCTGCGATAGAGCACAGCAGACTAGGGACTCCTGGGAGGAAAAATGTAGTGCAGGTTCCGGCTGTGGGGTCTGTGACTTTGTAGCCCATTCTAGCAATGTTGCACCTTCACTATTAAAACACAGTAGGTCATGCTTTCTTCTCCCCAATTCTAATATGTATAGCTTTTCTCTTAAAAGCACTTTTAAATTTACATTATATATAACAGGGATATCAAGTATCAAAAAACTTGATGATTTAATATTTGAAGAAATATAAATCCTCAAATCAAAGTCAACATGACTCCACGTTCTTAGTATGTGTGGCAGAAAAGGAGACCTCAAAAGCACGACAGAATGTTATAATGCACAATAATCCTAGGGAATCAAAAGCTCAATTAGAAATTGCCACGTGATGTACTGTGTAAATTGCAGCCCATATTTGTGCTTCATTTCATTCAACAAATATTTGCAGTGTGCAATATGCCAGGCTTTGGGCGACAAGCCTGTACACAGAATGCCACAGTCCCAGCCTTTGATGGACTTACACTACAACTTGTCTGATAAAACACATAATAATACAATACTTAATAAAAAGTTTCCATGTATTTTCTACATCTTAAAGAGGAAATGACCCTGCATTGTTAGTGGAAATGTAAAATGGTACACAGCCACTCTGGGAAACAGTTCAACAATTTATTTTAAAACTAAATACACACACATGCAAATAAATAAACAAAATAAAACTCCATCTACATGTAAACCATACAACCCAACAATGATACTTGGAGGGATGGATCCTAGAGAAATGAAAATCGACACCCACAGGAAAACCTGTACATGCATATTCATAACAGCTTTACTTATAATAGCTCTAACATGGAAACCACCCATCTGTCCATCCATTAGTGAGACATATATGCCAGAGAATACTACTCAGCAACAACATGGAATGAACTATTGATACATGCCACAACTTAGATCTTTAAGCAAAAAAAAAAAAAGCCAATCTCAAAATGATAAAATTGTAGAAATGGAGAACAGGTGAATGGTTGACAAAAGGTAGGGATGGTAAAAGTAAAACTCTACCTTGTCAGATGAGTGCAAGGGAAAGAAAAAGGCAGAGGGCCCATGGGGGAGAGGGTTATTGCTATTTTTTTATAGATTTATTTATTTGACAGAGAGAGATCACAGTAGACAGAGAGGCAGGCAGAGAGAGAGAGGGAAGCAGGCTCCCTGCGGAGTAGAGAGCCCGATGCAAGACTCGATCCCAGGACCCTGAGACCATGAGCTGAGCCGAAGGCAGCAGTTTAAGCCACTGAGCCACCCAGGCGCCCCGGTTATTGCTATTTTTTATAGTATGGCCAGAAAGCCTTCCTGGAGGAAATCAGAGCAAGCCGAGTGGGTATGTGAGGACAAGAGGAGGGAATAGCCAGGCCCTGGGCAGGAGCAGGCTCAGGGTACTTGATTTAGTGCGGCGGAATAAGGGAGGGTAAAGGGGCAAGAGATACTACTGATAGGTTGAGAAGACAAGGAGGACAGACCATGAAAGACCCTTGTAGGGAGCTGCATGGCTTTGGTCTTTTTTTTTTTTTTTTTTTTTTTTTTTGCTGATTGACACCCAGAACTTTAACCTTCACTTCTGCTAAGTGGTTATTTCTGAGATAGTTAAAAGCCCCAGGGGTAAATTACCAACACTTACTACCGGGGTGAGTTGGCCTCGGTTTCCTCATTTGTTCAGTGCAGGATAATAGCAACAACTTAACAGGGCTCCTTTGAGGAATAAATACATTGTTTGGAATAGTGCCTGGCACAGACGTATACAACAAATATTACCCATTACTATTATTTATTATGTTTTGAAAAGACGAGCATTTCTGGTGATGGCCCTAAGGTTATTAAGGATCAGAAATTCCATCATACTTGTGAAAGACTAAATAAATTATACATAAAAATGAACATATGCCCATGTATGTGTGTATATGTGAAAAGAGAGAAATGGTTTCTTTCTTTTTTTAAAAGATTTTATTTAGGTATTTGTCAGAGATAGAGTGGACAAGTAGGCAGAATGGCAGGCAGAAGGAGAAGCAGGCTCCCCACTGAGCAAGGAGCCCTACCACGGGGACTCCACCCGAGCCCAAGGCAAACGCTTAACTGACTAAGCCACCCAGGTGTCCTGAGAAATGGTTTCTTAATCTGATTATTTCACTGGTCATAAGAGCCACTGTTTATCCCTGCTAGATAGCAAAATTTAATTGGCTTCATTAAATTAGGTGTTGAAAGGTCATTAGGACTACATTACAAATTGCTATCATTGAAAAGATGCTTCAATAGGCATTCTGACAAGGTATTCTGTGAGAATCAGATTTGGATGAGAGATGAACAGTGTAGGTGGACAGACGCACAAGGTTCCCGATGGAATCACACATGGCCTCAGCCCAAACTCCACAAACACCAAGAGATTATAGAAATTGAACTTCTGCTTTCATTTCAGCATTATTCTGGGTCCTGAAAATGTGCCTTTTTTTCCCTTTAAGTATTTTCTAGTATCTGTGTTTTCCAGTGAGTGTAAAGTATATCAACGTTGGAAGTAATTGATAAAAAATTTTTTAAAAATGGTTTGTAAGTTTCCATTAAAATCTCATGACGATGCAAACATTCAGAACTCCAGCATAAATAATCTCCAACTGCCCTCCCCCCTCCAAACACTGTCGTGGAATGAATCACGAAAACCCACAGCTGTGAGATGAAGTGTTGGAAAGACAGAGTTCCACTTCTGGCATGACTTCAAATGCCTCAGTGGAGACAGAAAAATGTCAGGAGCAAAGATCCCACTGAAGCCCTGCAGCTCCCAGGACAAGCAAGAGATTGCCAGTGTGTTCTACATGGTAAAATACTTCCCACAACCCACCCGTCGTGCACTGTAAAAAGGACTAGCTTGCAGAAACTCAGAATGGCTTCATGGGGCTGTGCTAGCACTCCTATGTCTGCTGTACAAAAACCCAGTTCAAGAGCTGCACATCCATATGCTGGTGTTTAAATAAGACTTGGTGCTGATCTCTGGTCCAGTTCCTTTTTTGGGGAGGAGGCGGGGATCATGGTTACAACATTCCTGTTGTACTAATCCAAAGCGCAACTCACAGAGCTCCCAGAATGATATTCTCTCTTTGATAACAACTGATCTTCTAAATTCTGGATGGTGATGGTTTCAGGGGGTTTAGTCCACATCTCATGTGTAAAGTTTTAAGTTTTTTTGCTGACACAGAGGAAGTTACTCATGCAATAATTATCTTTGCTCTTTAGCACACAGTCTGGCTGTACTGAGATAGTTGTTTAAAATGAAAAAAAAAAAGTGTTAAGCAGTGCTTTTAAACAGACTTTTAAAACACATTGGTTGAAGTTAAAAGGTATAATGGTAGAGAAAATCCATTTATAATAACAATGAAAAAGATACAAAGCTTAGAAAAAAACTTAAAAAGTTTAAAACTTACATGAAGTTCTCAAACACGGCTGTAAAACACAACTGTAGACTTAAGTGGGAAAATATGCCAGTTCTTGGTTAGGATAGCTCAGTACCATCAAAGATGCCTGTGCTCTCTAAGTCAATTTCTAAATTTTGTGAAATCCCAATAAAAATTTAAAAAAAAACTTTTTATTTTCCTGGAAATAAATAAATTGAGCTTACTAAATACTAAAGTTCATACAAAAAAATAACAAAATTATCTAAGGAAAACAATGTAAAGGAAGAGCTGTGGGAGAGGAACAGCCGAACAAAATATTAAAACATACTACAAAGTCTTTATAACGAAAACAGTGATGGTGGAAGATGAACAGATAGACCAATGAAACAGAACAGCAAGTCCAGAAAGAGACCTGACCACAGATAGAAATTTGTATATGATATGGGTGCTTCTCAATAAATGGGGACAAAGGTGGACTTTTAAAAAGATTATTAATAAAATTTATTTTATTTCATTTTCATTTTTATTTAAATTAAATAGTGAACATACAGTACATCATTTTTTAAAATATTTTATTTATTTATTTGACAGGCAGAGATCACAGGTAGGCAGAGAAGCAGGCAGAGAGAGAGGAGGAAGCAGGTTCCCCGCTGAGCAGAGAGCCCGATGTGGAGCTCGATCCCAGGACCCTGAGATCATGACCTGAGCCGAAGGCAGAGGATTTAACCACTGAGCCACCCAGGCGCCCCACATCATTGGTTTTTGATGTAGTGTTCAATGATTTATTAGTTGCATATAGCATCTAGTGCTTATCACATCATAAGCCCACCTTAATTTTATATATGCTGTAGGACGACTGCATAGTCATTTGAGAAATGATAAATTTTGATCCATTCTTCATGCTATTCATAAGCACAGACTCCAAACTGACCAGATATTTAAAAAATAAAATTACACAATTTTTAAATGGGTAAATTCCTCTGTAATTCCACTGAAGGTTAAAAAAGGATTGGGAGGGAGACAAACCATAAGTGACTCTTAATCTCACAAAACAAACTGAGGGTTGCTGGGGGGAGGGGGTTTGGGAGAAGGGGGTGGGATTATGGACATTGGGGAGGGTATGTGCTTTGGTGAGTGCTGTGAAGTGTGTAAACCTGGTGATTCACAGACCTGTACCCCTGGGGATAAAAATATATGTTTATAAAAAATAAAAAATTAATAAAAAAATTTAAAAAAATCCAAATGCTCAAAAAAAAGGATATATTTGATCATCTTTAAAAAATGATGGCAGGGCACCTGGGTGGCTCAAATGGTTAAGCCTCTGTCTTTGGCTCAGGTCATGATCTCTAGGTCCTGGGACTGAGTCCCACATCAGGCTCCCGGCTCAATGGGGAGTCTGCTTCTCCCTCTCCCTCTGCTTCTCCCCATGCTTATGCTTTCTCTCTCTCTGTCTCAAATGAGTTTAAAAAATCTTCAAAAAATTTTTTTAAAAATGCATTGCAAAAACACTGTAAGCAAAAATCAAATGAGAAAAAATTAGAAAATATGTGCAAATATCTCTTAGATAAAGAATTAACATCCCTAATTTATAAGGAAATTTGAAAAAATTGTCAAAAGGAATCCAAAATACTATAGAAGGATGTGTAAAAGACAAGGGTTAGAAATTCCCATATAAGACATAAATGACATTAAAATAGAATAAGATGTTCCACTTCACTTAAAAGAGAAATGCATATTAAAATAATATTAAAATACAATTTCTCACTCATCAGATTAGCAAAAGTCAAAAGCTTGACAACACTGCCTATTGTAAGGATGAAGGCAAACAGGCCCTCTCTAACATGGCTGGCAGGAAGACATAGGGTACTACCCCTATGGAGGGGAGTTTGGTAATACCTAAAAGAGCTAGATGCATCTGTCTCCATGCCAGCGATACCATGACTACAGTGACACAATTCGGAATTTACCCTCATAATGTATCTCTAACACATACACAGGGTTCTCCATTGCATCACTCTATATGACCCTGAAATATTGGAAACTACCTAAATTTCCAAAATCAGGATATGGTTGGATAGAGTATGGTGCATTCACACAAAGAAATACTAGGCAAATGTAATAAAGAGCAAGAAAGTTCTCTATGAACTTGAAGGCTATATTATTAAGTAAATAATTTCAAGGCTATACTATTAAGTAAATAAAGCACTGTACAAAAGAGTACATACAGCTCCTAGTTTCGTTGATTTGTTCTATTGTTTTTTTGGTTTCTATTTCATTGATTTCTGCTCTGATCTTTATGATTTCTCTTCTCCTGCTGGGCTTAGGGTTTCTTTCTTGTTCTTTCTCCAGCTCCTTTACGTGTAGGGTTAGGCTGTGTACCTGAGACCTTTCTTGTTTCTTGAGAAAGGCTTGTACCGCTATATATTTTCCTCTCAGGACTGCCTTTATTGTGTCCCACAGATTTTGAACCGTTGTATTTTCATTATCATTTGTTTCCATGATTTTTTTCAATTCTTCTTTAATTTCCCGGTTGACCCATTCATTCTTTAGAAGGATACTGTTTAGTCTCCATGTATTTGGGTTCTTTCCAAACTTCCTTTTGTGGTTGAGTTCTAGCTTTAGAGCATTGTGGTCTGAAAATATGCAGGGAATGATCCCAATCTTTTGATACCGGTTGAGTCCTGATTTAGGACCGAGGATGTGATCTATTCTGGAGAATGTTCCATGTGCACTAGAGAAGAATGTGTATTCTGTTGCTTTGGGATGAAATGTTCTGAATATATCTGTGATGTCCATCTGGTCCAGTGTGTCGTTTAAGGCCTTTATTTCCTTGCTGATCTTTTGCTTGGATGACCTGTCCATTTCAGTGAGGGGAGTGTTAAAGTCCCCTACTATTATTGTATTATTGTTGATGTGTTTCTTTGATTTTGTTATTAATTGGTTTATATAGTTGGCTGCTCCCACGTTGGGGCATAGATATTTAAAATTGTTAAATCTTCTTGTTGGACAGACCCTTTGAGTATGATATAGTGTCCTTCCTCATCTCTTATTATAGTCTTTGGCTTAAAATCTAATTGATCTGATATAAGGATTGCCACTCCTGCTTTCTTCTGATGTCCATTAGCATGGTAAATTCTTTTCCACCCCCTCACTTTAAATCTGGAGGTGTCTTCGGGCTTAAAATGAGTTTCTTGGAGGCAACATATAGATGGGTTTTGTTTTTTTATCCATTCTGATACCCTGTGTCTTTTGACAGGGGCATTTAGCCCATTCACATTCAGGGTAACTATTGAGAGATATGAATTTAGTGCCATTGTATTGCCTGTAAGGTGACTGTTATTGTATATGGTCTCTGTTCCTTTCTGATCTACCACTTGTAGGCTCTCTCTTTGCTTAGAGGACCCCTTTCAATATTTCCTGTAGAGCTGGTTTGGTATTTGCAAATTCTTTCAGTTGTTGTTTGTCCTGGAAGCTTTTAATCTCTCCTTCTATTTTCAATGATAGCCTAGCTGGATATAGTATTCTGGGCTGCATGTTTTTCTCGTTTAGTGCTCTAAAAATATCATGCCAGCTCTTTCTGGCCTGCCAGGTCTCTGTGGATAAGTCAGCTGCCAATCTAATATTTTTACCATTGTATGTTACAGACTTCTTTTCCCGAGCTGCTTTCAGGATACCTAGGAATAAACCTAACCAAAGAGACACAGAATCTATACTCAGAAAACTATAAAGTACTCATGAAAGAAATTGAGGAAGACACAAAGAAATGGAAAAATGTTCCATGCTCCTGGATTGGAAGAATAAATATTGTGAAAATGTCTATGCTACCTAAAGCAATCTACACATTTAATGCAATTCCTATCAAAGTACCATCCATCTTTTTCAAAGAAATGGAACAAATAATGCTAAAATTTATATGGAACCAGAAAAGACCTCGAATAGCCAAAGGGATATTGAAAAAGAAAGCCAACGTTGGTGGCATCACAATTCCGGACTTCAAGCTCTATTACAAAGCTGTCATCATCAAGACAGCATGGTACTGGCACAAAAACAGACACATAGATCAATGGAACAGAATAGAGAGCCCAGAAATAGACCCTCAAATCTATGGTCAACTCATCTTCGACAAAGCAGGAAAGAATGTCCAATGGAAAAAAGACAGCCTCTTCAATAAATGGTGCTGGGAAAATTGGACAGCCACATGCAGAAAAATGAAATTGGACCATTTCCTTACACCACACACAAAAATAGACTCAAAATGGATGAAGGACCTCAATGTACGAAAGGAATCCATCAAAATCCTTGAGAACACAGGCAGCAACCTCTTCGACCTCTGCCGCAGCAACATCTTCCTAGGAACAACGCAAAAGGCAAGGGAAGCAAGGGAAAAAATGAACTATTGGGATTTCATCAAGATCAAAAGCTTTTGCACAGCAAAGGAAACAGTTAACAAAATCAAAAGACAACTGACAGAATGGGAGAAGATATTTGTAAACGACATATCAGATAAAGGACTAGTGTCCAGAATCTATAAAGAACTTAGCAAACTCAACACCCAAAGAACAAATAATCCAATCAAGAAATGGGCAGAGGACATGAACAGACATTTCTGCAACGAAGACATCCAGATGGCCAACAGACACATGAAAAAGTGCTCCATATCACTCGGCATCAGGGAAATACAAATCAAAACCACAATGAGATATCACCTCACACCAGTCAGAATGGCTAAAATCAACAAGTCAGGAAATGACAGATGCTGGCGAGGATGCGGAGAAAGGGGAACCCTCCTACACTGTTGGTGGGAATGCAAGCTGGTGCAGCCACTCTGGAAAACAGCATGGAGGTTCCTCAGAATGTTGAAAATAGAACTGCCCTATGACCCAGCAATTGCACTATTGGGTATTTACCCTAAAGATACAAATGTAGTGATCCAAAGGGGCACATGCACCCGAATGTTTATAGCAGCAATGTCCACAATAGCCAAACTATGGAAAGAACCTAGATGTCCATCCACAGATGAATGGATCCAGAAGATGTGGTATATATACACAATGGAATACTATGCAGCCATCAAAAGAAATGAAATCTTGCCATTTGCGACAACGTGGATGGAACTAGAGCGTATCATGCTTAGCGAAATAAGTCAAGCAGAGAAAGACAACTATCATATGATCTCCCTGATATGAGGAAGTGGTGATGCAACATGGAGGCTTAAGTGGGTAGGAGAAGAATAAATGAAACAAGATGGGATTGGGAGGGAGACAAACCATAAGTGACTCTTAATCTCACAAAACAAACTGAGGGTTGCTGGGGGGAGGGGGTTTGGGAGAAGGGGGTGGGATTATGGACAATGGGGAGGGTATGTGCTTTGGTGAGTGCTGTGAAGTGTGTAAACCTGGTGATTCACAGACCTGTACCCCTGGGGATAAAAATATATGTTTATAAAAAATAAAAAATAAATAAATAAATAAATTAAAAAAAAAAAAAAAAAAAAAGAGTACATACAGGATGCTGCCTTTGAATAAGAAAAAGGGAGAAATAAGGAACCATACTTTTCCCAGTATATTTTTGCAAGAGGAAACACAGGAAAAATAAATCAGAAATCAATGTAATTGTTTGCCTACAAAGGGATAAATGAGGCATGAGGTAAAAAGGGAGGAAGGGATGGAGGAGTAACATTTCTGAATACAAGGTTTTGTATAATTATAAATGTGGAAGAATGTTAATGTTGCATATATTCAAAACACAATTAAATTAATAAGCATAGGAAATAACCATAAAGTTATTAAATAATTTATATTAAAGAATACAAACAGGAAATAAACAAATGATCCCAACTGAATAACAGAACTACATGCGGGTGAGGAGAAGCTAGGGAAAAACTGATCCAAGTAACTTTAGAACACAAAGCTTTGATAAATACCCTTGGTTTAGGAAAAAAGAACTGTAAGTAAATCCTGAACTATTTTTAGTAGATGTCTTTTTCATAGTGGTATGACTATAGCAATTGTCAAACTACTTTGTGTACTGTAGGATTAAGCAAATAGAATACATATGGAGACATTGCTGAGAGCCAAGGCTCTGACTATGAAAAAGTGAAATAAAATATCATATATATATGTATATATAGATATATAGATACACACACACACACACACACAGTCGATTCCTTGATATACCCTTATGTGATTTGTTTTATTTATATAAATTTATATATACTTAATTATATATATTTATATATATATATATTGTGTGTGTGTGTGTATGCAATGACACCCAGTAACCATGAGTATACTTAGTGACTGGCTTCTCTATACCACTCCCCACTGAAAGGAACCAGGGAATTTTGAAAAATGGCTGATTCCAGGGATGAAGTAAGAAAGGTGTAAGATAAGCCTAGAACATCTGTTGTGTCAGAAAGTAAGAAAGTTGACCACAAATAATGGGGTATGTCAAATTCATACGGGAGCCAGCTTGAAGAGGCTAACATTTGCTAGATTTGAGTCAACTGAGCACCAAAATCAGTGAATTACAACATATTTAATTAAATAGGAATCCATAAATCCACACTGATAATAAATATATACATAGACAGCTATGGGAGAAGAGAGTTTCTTTCCCTAATGGATGTCAATAGATGAGCAGTAGTCTTGAAAATCATCCTTTTAACAACCACCATTGTAAGATTGGTTTGGGCAAGAATCAACAGGTGAAAGCTTATGTGGACTAGAATATTTGCATGGTCTCAAAGTAAATAATCATATACTGCTTATTAGCTGCAAAGGAAAAAATAGTAATTATATTATAGGAAGAAGCCAGACAATACTTTGACATGGTGATCAAAGGTAACATCACAAAAGAAGAAGGATGGTTCTGGATATGCTACCCTCAGAATGTTACAACTTCACTTACACAGCATTCTGGTTGGAGGGAGAGGTGTATAAACTGAACCTAAACAAATAAATGGATGCTTAGGAGCTAGGTTTCTAACTGTTGCTGTGGAAGTGTACAGATAAACAAGGGAATGGAGCTAGAATGATCCATGTGGTAATGGATTAGAGCTGGAGACATCCATGTAAACTAATGTTTACTTTAATCTGAACACCGATGGTCTCATAATAGAAATATTTATACATATATATATTTACATGGATTTGTACACATTCACACATTTCCTTACTCTGTCAATTGAGAAGACCAGTGGCATCCCAGTAGCAATGAGCTTATCCAACATTATTCCAGTGAAAAGAACCAGGGCTCTTGATTTCTAATATTATTCCAGTAAGAAGAACTAGGGCCTTTGAAGAAATAGCTGAATCTGGGACTAAGGCATAAAATATAAAGATGAGTCTGGATAATCCTGTGATTTCAGAAAGTAAGGAAGAACTCAAAAAAATGAAACAAATCTCATAAGGGTGTATCAAGGAACCGACTGTAAGAGCTTCCAAAGACCAAACTGGAACAATCAGAGCAACAAAAGAATGAAGTAGAATTGTATTATAGCCCCAAATACAAAATATTTCATTAGTACATATCAATATAAATAAATAAATTAATTAACAAATGGAGAAGAAACAAAAATCTCTTGTATAGAAGAATTTAAAGTAATTTCTGTAGATACTTTGCTCTCAAGGAGGTGGAGTATTAACTCCTCATTCCTGCATATAGGACTTCTTTTCAAAGACGTCAGTATGTGAAGGGTTGAAAAAGAGTAACTACTGTTGAGAATCCTGACAAATACTTTCTCAGCCACCTGTTCAACATCATGTTCATAGTATGCACCCTTGAAACCATGTGATGAAAATGGCACTTAATCCTTGTTGTCTTTATCCTCAAAACACATAATGCCAGTGTAATCATCAGCAAAATGTCAGAAAAATTCCAGTTGAGGTACATACTACAACATATCTCAGCAGTACTTAAGACTGTCAAGGTCATCAAAAATATTGAGAGTCTGAAAAATTGTCCTAGCCAAGAGAAACCTAAGGAGATATGATGATTAAATGTAATATGGTATCCTGGATGGAATCTCAGAACAGCAAAAGGATACTAGGCAATGTTGATAATTTTACCACTTAAAGTTTTTCACATTTAAATATAATCTTTTGCATCACCACTTCCTCATATCAGGGAGATCATATGATAGGTGAGTGCTGTGAAGTGTGTAAACCTGGTGATTTACAGACCTGTACCCCTGGGGATAAAAATATATGTTTATAAAAAATAAGAAATTAAAAAATATATATATATAATCTTTTGGAACAAGATGGGATCGGGAGGGAGACAAACCATAAGAGACTCCTCATCTTACAAAATAAACTGAGGGTTGCCGAGGGGAAGGGGGTGGGGAGAGAGTGGTTGGGTTATGGATATGGGGGAAGGTATGTGCTATGGCGAGTGCTGTGAAGTGTGTAAACCTGGAGATTCACAGACCTGTACCCTTGGGGTTAATAATACATTATATGTTAATAAAAAAATAAAAAATTATATAAATAAATTCATTTGGTTTCTGATTTGTGTTATACGAAATTCTATTACTGCTTTCATTTTAAGACCACTTGTGTTTCATAGCTTATATTCAAAAGTCAAGCCCATATAAAGATTCAGATGAAACATGATTCATTCTTCTATTCTCAAGGGCATTAGGAAGTAACTGTGTACTTAGCACTGTGATGAGTACATTTGGAAAAGTGAAAGAAGTATAAAGAATGAACTCCTCAGTCTCAAGGGGAATGGACTACAGAGAGCAGTAGAGAGTTAGCCCAAGATAATTGTACTTAAAATAACTACAAGTGAAAGTCTTTCAAAACTGGTTGACAGAGGCTGAAAGGCTTCATGGACTGGTGGATACTGAGCTAGGTCTAGAATTCTGATGTCAATGGAAGGCAGGGAAAGGGTTTTTATAGAAGGACCTTAGGGTCCACATTATGAATCACTTTGCTGTATGACCTGCAATAAATGTCACTCAAAAAATGACTGAGGACCACATTAATGATGAAAGAAAGAAAAAGGGAAAACAGAATGGAAGAAGGGAGGGGTAGGGAAAGGTATTAAAAACTCTAAGGTACCTTAACCAACTCCAAAACATCACACCTTTAGCTTTAATCTGTACCTTAATTTAAAGGAAATCATTTACATAAGATTCTAAATTTTCACTTTAATAAACCTAGCTGGGATTTACTGCATAGCAAGTAGGACTCAGGACCCCAAGTCTATAAGGTGAGTAGAGAACATTAAGAGTCCTGGCATCTGCCTTAAAGGGTCTGCAAGTTCCACTGGGCCAAGTGGGAAACCTGAAAATTTGCACTGCAGGCTCCCCCATTCTTTCTGAAGACATAAAATGTTGTCAATATATTTCCCTGAAGTAGTATGACCTTGTGGTTAAGAGTACACGTTTTAGAATCAGGAGAGATTTGATTGATTTGCCACTCACTGGCAAAGTTTTGTTATTTCTCCAAGATTTAGTTTCCTCAGAAAGAAAATAGAGATAATAGTAGATTTCTTGGGGGATCTTGGAGGATTATCCCATTAATCTAGAAGTCTTATTTCTCCAATCCACACACTTCTGTCAATTGCTACTGTCTAAAGCAAGTTACCATCTTCTCTAGCCCATAGGACAGCAGCTTCTCCACTGGTTTATCCTTATTCATCTTTCACCTCCTCTCATTCTATCCATTCTCCACACCAGTCATGGGATCCCATCTAAAATACAAATATGATTATTATCTGCACCCAAAATGCTGGCTTCCCATAGCTCTTAGGGTCACATAAAACCCCAAGGTCTTAAACTAGCTTCTAAGACCTTGTGTAATCCCATTTACTTTCATCACTTTGGCCACATTTGCCTTTCCATTGACTTCCCAACCCCAATCCCATTGTCTTTTGCGTCAGAATTCAACCCAAACATCATCGCCTAAGGAAATTTCCCTGACCTCAAGACCAGATTGGTAGGTCTTAGTGCTGCTCCCCAAATATTTGGGAGTTTCCTTCGTCTAGATCCATGGTAGGACTGTGCTTCTCCTAGCTCCTATAAGTTAGAAGTCACCCATACCAGTGACCAAGTCTGACTGGTGAAATATGAGCCGAAACTGCTGTGTTATTTCTTGGTTAAAGGTACAATAGCCAGCAGTGTTCACAATGCTATTTTCCTCTTCTTCTAAGAATGGCCTTGTGATTGTTGGTGGATGTCCTATTAGTCTTGCATTGAGGCAGACAAAAATAATGACAAAGAACAGAGCCTTCAGCCCACCTCTGATGAACATATAGTATAAGCAAGAAATAAATCTTCATTGCTTTCTGCCACTAAAATCTTGAGGCTGTCTGTTATTTCAAAATAATCTATCTTATCCTTATTGGTAGATCTGTTAAAAATCCCACTCGAGGGGCAGCTGGGTGGCTCAGTGGGTTAAAGCCTCTGCCTTTGGCTCAGGTCATGATCCCAGGGTCGGGCTCTCTACTCAGCAGGGAGCCTGCTTCCCTTCCCCTCTCTCTGCCTGCCTCTCTGCCTACTTGTGATCTCTGTCTGTAAAATAAATAAAATCTTAAAAAAAAAAAAGAGAAATTCCACTAGAATGCTTTCCCCACTAACAATCTCCTCTGTGACACTTTTCACAACTGCAATTACATAATTATACAGGATTCATTTGTTTAATGACCCTCTTCCTGCTAGTCTATAACCTCTACTAGGGCAGGAAACTGTTTTCTTGTCTACTTTTGGGGCCCAAGCACCTAGCATAGTATCTAACATAATTCTTAATAAAATGATGAACAAATTAATTTAAGAGATAATGTGTATACAATTATTAGTATAGAAAAAAAAGACAAAATGCCGAATAATGATGATCTATTATTTCTTCTTTTCCTCTTGTTTTCATTATTTTATTACATAATTATAACAATTTAGTAAGAGACAACTTAGTGTAATAATTAAGATTTGAACTCCAAAATTCCCTGGGGATCTGAATCCTGGCTCCCTCAATTACTCTCTGTGTGACCTTGGACAATGAACTTAAAACATTTCCTTAGCAATTCAAGGTCTCTTCTGATTCCAAACAAATTTTAGGATTGTTTGCTCCAGCTCTTTGAGAAATGCTGGTAGAATTTTGATCGGAATGGCATTGAAAGTATAGCTTGCTCTAGGCAGTATAGGTATTTTAACAATGTTTATTCTTCCAATCCATGAGTATGGAATGGTCTTCCATCTTCTTGTGTCTTCTTCAATTTCTTTCATGAGTGTTCTGTAGTTTCATGAGTACATATCCTTTATGTCTTTGGTTAGGTTTATTCCCAGGTATCTTATGGTTCTCGGTGCTATAGTAAATGGAATCAATTCTCTAATTTCCTTTTCAGTATTTTCATTGTTAGCGTATAAGCAAGCAACTGATTTCTGTACATTGATTTTGTATCCTGCCACATTACTGGATTGCTGTATGAGTTCTAGTAGTTTATGGGCGGAGTCTTACGGTCCTTACACCATACACAAAGATAAACTTGAAATGTATGAAAGACCTCAACGTGAGCCAGAAATCCATCAGAATCCTAGAGAAGAACATAGGCAGTAACCTCTTCGACATCAGCCACAGCAACCTCTTTCAAGATATGTCTCCAAAGACAAAGGAAACAAAAGTGAAAATGAACTTTTGGGACTTCATCAAGATCAAAAGCTTCTGCACAGCAAAGGAAACAGTCAACAAAACAAAGAAACAAAACATGGAGCGGGAGAAGATATTTGCAAATGACACTACAAACAAAGGGCTGATATCCAAGTTCTATAAAGAACGTCTCAAACTCAACACACACAAAACAGATAATCAGGTCAAAAAATGGGCAGAAGACATGAACAGACACTTCTCCAATGAAGACATACAAATGGCTAACAGACACATAAAAAAATGTTCATCATCACTAGCCATCAGGGAGATTCAAATCAAAACCACATTGAGACATCACCTTACACCAATTAGAATGGCCAAAATCAGCAAGACAGGAAACAACATGTGTTGGAGAGGATGTGGAGAAAGGGGAACCCTCTTACACTGTTGGTAGGAAATCAAGTTGGTGCAGCCACTTTGGAAAACAGTGTGTAGATTCCTTAAGAAATTAAAAATAGAGCTTCCCTACGATCCTGCAATTGCACTGCTGGGTATTTACCCCCAAAATACAGATGTAGTGAAAAGAAGGGCCATCTGTACCCCAATGCTCATAGCAGCAATGACTACAGTCACCAAACTGTGGAAAGAACCAAGATGCCCTTCAACGGACGAATGGATAAAGAAGATATGGTCCATATACACTATGGAGTATTACGCCTCCATCAGAAAGGATGAATACCCAACTTTTGTATCAACATGGACGGGACTGGAAGAGATTATGCTGAGTGAAATCAGTCAAGCAGAGAAAGTAAATTATCATATGCTTTTGTTTATTTGTGGAGCATAGGGAATAACACGGAGGACATGGGGAGATGGAGAGGAGAAGGGAGTTGGGGGAAATTGGAAGGGGAGATGAAGCATGAGACACTGTGGACTCTGAGAAACAAACTGAGGGTTTGGGAAGGGAGTGGGGTGAGAGGTTGGGTAAGCCTGGTGGTGGGTATTATGGAGGGCACGTATTGCGTGGAGCACTGGGTGTGGTACATAAATGATGAATTCTGGAACACTGAAAGAAATTAAAAAATAAAAAATTTTAAAAATATTCAAACCCAAAAGGAAGGGAAGGCAAAACAGTAAAATGAAAAATACAAGGTAGAAACAGAAAACAAATAATAAAGGGGTAGACTATATGTAAACATTCCAAGAATTATAATAAATTGAAATGGGCTAAACATACTAAATTAGAAGAGATTACAGAATAGATTGAAAAATAAAAGGAAAACAGGTACATAGACAAATTATAACACAACAAGAAGAAAACATTCAGTATAGTGAGGAGACTTAGAAGCACGTCATTCAAAGAAAAACTGGGAGCACCTGGGTGGCTCAGTCATTAAGTGTCTGCTTTTGGCTAAAGTCATGATCCCAGGATTCTGGGATCAAGCCCTGTATCAGGCTCTCTGACACATAGGAAGCCTGCTTCTCTCTCACCCGCTCCCCCTGCTTGTGTTGACTCTCTTGCTGCTTCTCTCTCTGTCAAATAAATAAATAAACTTTTTTTTTTTTAAATAAAGAAAAAGAAAAACTGAAAACACGTAAGAGTAACTCAAAAAAGTAAAGATTGGATCCTGGAAGAGAACATAGTAACCTCTTTGACATCAGCCACAGCAACTTCTTTCAAGACACATCTCCAAAGACAATGGGAACAAAAGTGAAAACAAAATTTTGGGACTTCATGAAGATAAAAAGCTTTTGCACAGCAGAAGAAACAGTCAGTAAAACAAAGAGGCAGCCCATGGAAGGGGAGAAGATATTTGCAAATAACTCTACAGATAAAGGGCTGGTATCCAAGATCTATAAAGAACTCAAACTCAACAACCAAAAAACAAATAATCAAGTCAAAAAAATGGGCAGAAGACATGAACAAATACTTCTCCAAAGAAAACATATGAATGACTAACAGACACATGAAAAAAATGTTCAACATCGTTAGCTATCAGGAAAATGCAAATTAAAACCACATTAAGATACTACATTACACCAGGGCGCCTGGGTGGCTCAGTGGGTTAAGCCTCTGCCTTCGGCTCAGGTCATGATCCCCGGGTCCTGGGATCGAGTCCCGCATCGGGCTCTCTGCTCAGCAGGGAGCCTGCTTCCCTCTCTGCCTACTTGTGATCTCTGTCTGTCAAATAAATACATAAAATCTTAAAAAAAAAAAAAGATACTACATTACACCAGATAGAATGGTGAAAATTAACAAGGCAGGAAACAACAAATGTTGGAAAGGATGTGGAGAAAGGGGAACCCTCTTACCCTGTAGGTGGGAATGCAAGTTGGTAGAGCCGTTTTAGAAAACAGTTAAAACTCAAAAAGTTAAAAACAGAGCTACCCTATGGGGCACCTGGGTGGCTCAGTGGGTTAAAGCCTTTGCCTTTGGCTCGGGTCATGATCTCAGGGTCCTGGGATCGAGCCCCGCATCAGGCTCTCTGCTCAGCAGGGAGTCTGCGTCCTCCTCTCTCTCTTTCTCTCTGCCTACTTGCAATCTCTGTCTGTCAAATAAATAAATAAAATCTTTAAAAAAATAGAGCTACCCTATAACCCAGCCACTGCACTGTGCAACTGCACTACTGGGCATTTACCCCAAAGATACAGATCTAGTGAAAAGAAGGGGTGAATGTACCCCCAATGTTCACAGCAGCAATGTCTACAATAACCAAATGATGGAAGGAACCAAGATGCCCTTCAACAAACAAATGAGGAATATGTGGTCCATATATACAAAGGAATATTACTCAGCCATCAGAAAGGATGAATAACCATCTTTTGCCTTGACATAAACAGAACTGGAGGGGATTATGCTAAGTGAAATAAGTCAAGCAGAGAAAGACAATTATCATATGGTTTCACTTATATTGGGAACATAAGGAATAGCATCAAGGACATTAGGAGAAGGAAAGGGAAAATGAAGGGGGGATGGATCAAGGGAAAGCTGGACCATGAGAGACTATGGACTCCAGGAAACAAACTGAAGTTCTCAGAAGGGAGGGAGGAGGGCGGATGGGTGAGCCTGGCAATGGGTATTAAAGAAGGCATGTATTGCAATAAACACTAGGTGTTAGATACAAACAATGAATCATGGAACACTACATCAAAAACTAATGAAATACTGCATGGTGACTAACATCACATAATTTTTAAAAAAGTAAAGATTGGGACAGGGTATCCTTAAAATTTTAAGAAATCTACAGTAAGAATCTGTTTTTTATTCTACACAAGGTCCATGCTAGGAGTTTCCACATACATGGAAGTGGTATAGATTTGCTTTCAACTTGACTTCCAGAGTCCAGAATGAATGAGTGTCAGTTGAGGTAGAGAGATCATTAGTCATTGTAAGAAACCAAAGAAAGACCAAGAGAGAGCCCAAGACCTATGCTCTCATTGGTGGTGTTTGCACTAGACCTGGAAAAATCCTGAAATTGTGGGATACTATGGGAGCAACTTATGGAAAGGAATGGCAATTGCATTAATATTTAAATCTTTTATTTTATTTTGGCACCTGAATATGAGTCTGACAGGTTCTTCCACTTTAGGCTGGCTAATTTACATTTTTTCCCTAATATATCTATTTATAGTATGGAAATAAAGAAGACTGCAAAAGCTTCTTCATCAGGCTTGTGAGATACTGGCCTTCTAAAGGTCAGATATTGGGATGCCTGCTCTAGAATAAAAAGAAAATTTTGCTGGAAAAATTTTTTTATTACTTCTCATTGAGGACATACTTATTTTTGATCTACCTAGCATTCATCTTCCTTTTTTTTTTTTTTTTTTGAAGATTCTATTTATTTATTTGAGAGAGAGAGAGAAAGAGAGAGCACAAGTGGGGCAGGGGGTTGCGAAGGAAGAAGCAGACTCTCCACTGACCATGGAGCCCTAGGCTGGGCTCAATCCCAGGACCCCAAGATCATCATCTTCCATTTTATGATATCTCTTCATCTTTTACTCTGTTTATGAGCACTGCGTGGGCTGTCTCTCTGACTCAAGAGCAAAGATAAGGCCTTGGCCTGGCCTCTCAGAGCACTGCATTTCTAGGCCACAGGATTGATTCAGAGATATACATCACCTAATTACAGTTATTCAGAGTAAGTAGCTAAGACTCTTATTTGAGAAACCAGAATAGAAATACCTTCTGCTTTTCCTTATATATGAATACATATATATATATATATATATATATATATATATATATATATATATATATATGGGGGATGTATATTAGTTAGGATAGGCTAGATTATGTCAGTAAAATGTGAAAACCTCAGTGACTTTAAATTTCTCCCTCACCCACACATCTATCATGGATTAACAGAGGAGCCCTGCTCACTGAAGTCACTTAGGGACCTAAGCTGATGGAGGCCCCATCTCGACACATGCTTCAGTAATCACCATGGTAGGGAGAAAGGGACATAGTGAATAATGCAACGGTTCTTAAAAGCTTCTGTCCAGAAGTTATACATGCCTCTTATGTTCACTTTTTACTGGTCAAAGCAAATCACATTGCACATCTAACTTCAGGGGACAGAACAGCATAATCTTACTATGTACCCAGATGAAGGAAAGCTGGAAATATTTGGTGAACAGCTAACAATTATAGAGGATATAAGCCTGGAGTTGCCAAGCTTGTGAAGAACACTGGCAGAGGAAGGGAATGACAGGGTGCTAATGATACAGTTTAAGTTTCTGGATCTAGCTGTACCTGAAGGAGGATGGCCTTGGACTGTTAGTTTGTGTGAAATAACAAACCTCCTCTTTTGCTTAGTTCAGTTGGATTTTCTTCTATAACTGACAAATGGAAGCATCCCTAGCCACATACTTCTCAACAAACAACAGAGTCAGATAGTAATTTTAGGTTTTGATGGATATGGTAGAAGGTGGATGTTGGAAATACCAACAGGTTTTTAAGCAACGCCAGAGCCCCTAGGTGCCACCACCCTTTCAGAGATAGCTCAGATTCTGTGTGAAATAAAAGTTGAAAACTCTATTAGAGAAAGAAAACCAAAGGTGCATTTTTGTCGCACCTAGATAAAATTTCTGCATCTTATCTTGACAGACCCTGAAATATCAACCAAGGAGAGGGAAGTTTTTATTTTCTACAGGGAGTGGCACTAAACCTACCCTGGCACCAAAAACATGGAATTCCAAGCCAAGCCATGATGGCCGCACTTGAGTCTACACATCCCAGCCTAAGGAAAGGAGAATACAAAAACACACTCCAACTTACCACATTCTGTGACCTATCTCACCCACCCCAGAGCAGCTTTGAGGAAGAGTCTTGACTTCAGCAAGACTTAGGCAAGAATATCAATCAGCTAGAGAAGGCGTGTGGCCTTGTCACAGACAGGGTAGGCAAGCCTGGGTTCAAATCCTTCCTCTGCCACCTCTCACAGGGTGTCCTTGGAAGTTTTTAGCCTCTGAGCCTCCTCATCTGTATCAGGCAGAGTGAGGAGAGCGATTACCTCAGGGATGAAAGGTGATTTTAAGCAAACGGAAAGCATACAAGGCCAAGCACCACAGAGGCCTTCCTTCCCCTGCTACCTTCTTCCCACCCCACTGCCTACTATCTTTGTTCTATATTTGTAAATGCAGAAGGGGGTGCTGCTGGTATGCAGGCAGAGTAGGAGTTTCGTGTAGATTAGAGAAAGTGCTCTCGTCAAGCTCTGCAAAGTCTGGTATCATTCAAGAGCGAATGTGCCTCCTTGGTCTGTATTTCTGTTAGACCTCCTTTATGCATTTCCTTACATCCACAAACACCACAGGTAATTTTACAGAAAGAGGATCACAGTGAAGAGCTTCTTCAAATAGCAAGAAGACAATAATCAGCTAGATCAATTTTTGCCACCTAACCAGACTGATGGAGATTTTTAATAAATAACAATAACATATAGACAAGGTAACCCTGTCATGGAAAAAATCTTGGATTTTTTTTTTTTTCTTATAAACACATTTCCAGAAAGAGTACATTGGACTTCCATTTCAGTAAGTCACACTCAATACACCAAAAACCCCACATTTACTGAGTACTTGCTGTATGCCAGGTGCCATGTTGTATAAGTAGGACATAAATATGAGAAAAAAACAACGTTGTTGCTAACACACAAGCTCTTTGAGAGCATGGGCTTTCTCTTGTTCACCACTATGTCCCCAGGACCCACTCCCACCTGGTATATCATAGGCAGTTAGGAAACAAGTGATGACTTAAGAAATGATTGGCCTAAGCAGCTTCACATCTACCAGGAATTAGAAGTAAATAACATTAGTCATATAGATGACTGCATTTCTCCATCTGTGAGTAGTTACTGATTAAATCAAGAGGCTGAGTGATTCCTAAAATTCGAAATGAGATATGATCACAAAGGGAGAGCTAAGTCAAGTATTTCTGAATTACAAAGTTATTTTGTTGCCATACTATAGAAGTATCAGATACCCCTCCCCTTAATGTACAATCAAGTTTGATTTGATAGAACAAGAACATTTCATCTACACACAGCTTTCCTGGTCATGCAAGACAGATGGTCACATACTACTTACAAAGTGCCCCCCACACTGTGTGAAGGTGGTATCTGTGAGTCCCAGCTTCACAGAGGAAGAAACTGACAGATAAGAACTACAGACGGTCACGGGCCTAATTGGCAGAAACACTCAGTTCTGACTCTCAAAAACTTCCTTCCACACCTCCCTTCTCTCTCTTGGAATCACCATACCATATTTATTTCCTTTCATAATCTGCAAGGCATCTGCTTTTTTTTTTTTTCTAATGGAAGGCTTTTTTTTTTTTTTTTTTTTTTTTTAAGTGGCATCCATAGCACCTGGGTTTCAAAAGCCACTTTGGGAACCAAATATAACCGATAGATTTCACTTCCTCTTGGTGTAGACCTGAAAGGAATCTTTAAGTAAGTAGGGGGAAAAAAAAAAAAAAAGCCCAACATGAACATTTACTTTACTGTATTGCCTCCTGAAATCAACTTTCTGTCCAAAGTAAGGAAGAGGGCAGACAAGAGGGAGAGATAAATGAATACAGCCAGTTTAAAAGTCCTGTGGTTTGATGGCTTAAGAAAAAGATAGTTCCTTAAGGTTAACATACACTGTTAACCTTCAGAGGATTGCCAGTTTTGTGATAGGCATGGCTTACCCCTGAAAGATGCTTTCATTCCAGAACTTTCCAAACTCCTGAGGAGTGCTGTAATCCCCTGTAGATAAAGGGAGGTATTCCAACAACATAGATGAAACCCACATCCCTGTGGCAAATCAGCAGTGACATCACGGCACATTCCAAAGACGGCCTTTACCACAGGGGCTCCTGAGGGAAAACAGAGTCTTGTTTTCCTCCAGTAATGAGGGCTGAAAGAGTGGTGGGTTTTACAGAATAGTGATGACTACGGGAAGATAATCACCTTCCCTCACACAGGCCTCATCTGTCTTGCATAACCAGGAAAGCTGTGTGTAGATGAAATGTTCTTGTTCTATCAAATCAAACTTGATCGTACATTAAGGGGAGGGGTATCTGATACTTCTATAGTATGGCAACAAAATAACTTTGTAATTCTTGAAGTACTAAATGCTTTTAAGAAGGGGAGGTGAACCATGAGAGACTAAGGACTCTGAAAAACTCTGAGAGTTTTGAAGGGGTGGGGTGTGGGAGGTTGGGGGAGTCAGGTGGTGGGTATTATAGAGGGCACGGATTGCACAGAGCACTGGGTGTGGTGCAAAAATAATGAATACTGTTATGCTGAAAATAAATAAAAGAAAAATAAAAGAAAATAAATAAATAAATAAATAAATAAATAAATAAATAAATAAAAGAAAAGAAAAGTAAAAGAAAAACAAACCTAAATCATACAAAAGTTCTTAGTGGCTACATTCTTATAATTTAAGACAGATATTACTGCCACTTTCCCTACCACCACCAAAACAGCAACTCGTTTTATTGAGCATCCATAATCGGCCAGACACTGTTCTAATAATACTATGATGTAGGTGTTACCAGGATACCCATTTTGCAGATGAGAAAATTAAGACACAGAAATGACATACCTTGTAGGGCCACACAATGAATAAAATAGTATAAAGAGGATTCCCAACCCAGGCAATCTTTGGGAATCCTAGTCCTAAAGTACTGTGACAGTGGCATTAAAAACATGTATTTGGCCTGGTAGGGCAGAGCCTGTGTGTTAGTAACAAAACAAGAATTCACGGTTAATTCCCAATGTCACTAGAGCACAGAGACAAGAGAGACGTGGAATGCAGTCCCTGCTTCATAGCCTGCACTTGGAGAGAGGCAGTATCAGGTCAGGGAGACTGTCAGACCCAAATGAACCCAAGAGGACTTTTTTGCTTGGATGAGAAGAAAGAAAATTTACAGAAACTTTATAAGGTCACTAAAGTTTAATGTCCCCTAAAGGGCTTAAGTATAAAGTGGCCAAGGTATTCCATCACAAAATAAAAATAAAGTCCTGTATTTCATGGAAACTGAAAAATTGCTAGCTGTCATCCAAGCTTTGCTTGTATTTAAGGAGTGCCATTAATATCCCCAAGCTGCCCCATGATGTCTCTTCTTCCAGCCAAACAAATGACCCCGAGTCCCCAAGCACCTGTGGCTTGTAGTTACAGATTCAATAATTCAACAGATGTTTACTAAGGGGCCACTATGTGCCATAGTTTGTGCCTGATATGTCTCTAGGCCTCTAAGGACACTCATAAATATGAGCTTCTTGGATTTCTATTCATAAAAAAAGTGACACAATGATAAACAAACCATCCACAAATGGATCAGAACTGCTGTTCTTCCGTTCTGCTAACAGGGAGGTGGAGAAAGGACAAGACAGTGATGGTAAGGCGGAAGCCACAAACTGACCTGCATCTGGGGGCCTGCAGGTAATACCAGAGAACGAAGGGAGGGATGGATGCTAGAGGCAGCTGGAGAACACGGGCTCCTTCGAAGGGGCAGCCATGACTCAGTTCCAACTAAGTCCTGTCACTCTTTACATTTTTCAAAGAGAAACTAAAATATAATTTCAAAGAGAAACTAAAAAATAAATATATACATATGTATTTATCTCCAGCAATGTGAAGTCTCTTTAGGGCTCTAATCTGGCCTTCATTTGAAAGATTTCACAAACACTGAGCGGGCCAAACAAAGCAGTGCCACAGAACAGCTTGCTGGTTATGAATCTGCCATCCAGTTTGCTTCTGAGGTGTAGCAGGAAAGCAGCAGCCTGACTGGGAAGAATGCTGTCATGGGTAGTTCCTTGGGGGTCCCTTCCAAGTCCACAAAAAGAGCCCACTGCGACTTACTGGCAGAGCTGAGCGAGTGCTGTGCAGTGACCTGGTCACAACCAGGATGGTGGGCTGCAAAGACAAGATATGGAGAGAAGGAGCAATGTAATCTTGACTCTCTTCATGAAAGAAAAGTGACATTCCAGCCAGGCGTGCCTGTGTACTGTGTAATATTACATAAACACAACTAACTGGCTGTGACTGGGACCATGATTAGAGATGCATTAGCAACTTGAATTCTTTTAAAAGCAGACATTAATCAAGAACACTAATATAAGTAGCTACCAAGTCGGTCTCATTTTTCTTATCTTCTTTTCCAAAATGTGTTGCTGTTTTAAATATTTCAGCTGCCATCATCACATTATATTATCCATTTAAACCAGGTTCTGACCTAATGGGATCACCCAAGGAATAAGTTCCCAAGACGTGCTTACTTTGGTGCCAATAAGAAAATGTGCAGGAAAAAGAATCCTGGACTGTGATTTCGGAACCCTGACATGCTGACAAGCTCCAGCTCACTCACCATAAACAGGAAGAAAGAGTCCCAGTGCAAACTCTATCCTGGCAAGAACTTCAGCCATAAAATGGAACAGCTATGTCACAGTAAACAATGAGAAAGAAACAGAATAAACAGGTGGGGAGGAGTGACTGGAGCAGCCTAGTCTGGAACTAGTAGGCAACATGGGGCAGACGTAAAGACGTCTGCTCCCACCCCAGAGGGGCATAGGTCTGAATTCTAGCTCTTTTACTCAATAGCTGTGTGATGCACACTGATAGACCCCACCAGTTGAGGGCTTGAGGAAGTGATGCTTGCTTATATCCAAGACTATGGCAACCGACCCACTCCAAGTAGCCAACTCCCACCCAATTTGGTGACCCCAAACCATGTTAAGTGTTCCAGAGAAGAGGGTGAGGTCCTAGACATCTTAAGCTGGATGATATCTCAAGGGAAAACCCCTCCTCATCTCTGATGGAGAGGCTCCAGATAGAGCACACTGCTCCAGTTCCATCCAGATCCTCAGAGCAGATCCCTTAACTTTCTGATTCAGTAGGTCTGGCATAGGACCTGAAAAACCATATGTTGAACAACTCACGAGATTCTAGCACAGCTCATTTGCAAAGAGTACTTGGAAACCACTCTGGAGAAGAATTCAAATAGATCTTCACAGGCCTATCTGTGATAACAACAATCTAAGAATTCCTATCCCAGTGAGGAGGTGACCAAAGGCCTGTGTGTCTCAATGATAAACCTATTGGAATGGAATATTGCTGGAGTAGGGCTCTGTCTTATTAGAGGGCCCAACATCTTACTGTATTATGTAGACTATGAGTCCAGTTAGCTAGATCATCCCACAAGATAGCTTTGGTGCTGTGTCTAGACATTTTTGGTGTAAAGCAAACATTAATTCCTATTAGTGCTGGTTGGAGTGCTTGGAACATGGGACCAAGTATTTGAGAAAGAGACACCAACTCTATCAGCCCTCTTTTTCTCATGTAGGCAAATGCACTGGTGTCTGATAATCCAAGTACACCCACCTGGGCCAAGGAAAGCTGAGGATCAGGTGATTATAACCCAACCATAAGGTTTTCTTCAGAGAAAAGAAGTGTAAGAAAGGAAGTTCATTGTAACTAGGCATTGGTTAAATTTTTTTTTTCTTATGAAGTTAAAAAAGATATTTAAGTTCCAAATATGTATGTGTGAAAGAAAAACAAGAGTCAATTTCTAGACAAAGTGGCTTTGGGAAAGAATATCTAGATTTACTGCCAAGAAGACGATATATGGTTTATAGTTTTGGCTTATCAGCGATAGAAAAGAAATTTTTCTGCAATACAGCAAATAGAATTTTTTAAGTAAGATTTTTACAAAAATAGGAACCCTTATGAAATACTTTATCACTACCTATACATCTCAGAACCAGTTCGAGACCTCAATGGGTGAGCTGTCAGTGTAGTCTCCATTCAGTCTGAGCCAAGTGTAGGAATAGAGGAAAGTGAACAGCGTGGAAATGTCAAAACCCAGTATTTATTCCTTTCTTCACTCAGCACCACCATTTTAAATGGGAGCTAGAATGCAAGGGTGAATAATACGTGGTTGCTGCCCTAAAGGAGCTTAATGCAACTGAGATAACAAGCAACAGTATCTATGTACGGCTAAGAGCTATAAAAAGCAATCTCATGAGATGGCATTCTTATATCACCATTTTAAAGATGGAGCAGTGGAGGGGAGGTAAAGAGAGAATCAGTAACTCATCCAAAATCACCAGGTAGGAGGAACACACATGTACAAATATGAACCCTATGAGGCAATACAAATCAAAGTGTCCTCGGAGTGTCACTAACCAGCAGTGAGGGGCAAGGGTCATGGCGGTTTGGATGATTAGAGGGGGAATAAGAAAGGCAATCATGTGTTGCACCTTAAAGAAGAGATGGGAGGGACACATGGGTGGCTCAGCCCATTAGGTGTCTGCCTTTGGCTCAGCTTCTGATCTCAGGGTGGTGGGACTGAGCCCCCTGGGCTCCCTGCTCAACAGGGAAGCTGCTTCTTCCTCTCCCTCTGTCCCTGCCCCCCATCTTCTCTCACTCACTCTCTCTGTCTCAAATAAATAAAATATTAAAAATGAAAGAATAGGTGGGAGATTTACTGGTAAGAATGGGGGCAGGGGATGTATTGTATATATAGGAAATGGTACTAAAATATAGCACAGTTGGAAAATACTTTATTGTGAGATGGAAATAAAATTACTTAAACCCTGAAGAGAGAAAAGGAAGGGTTCTTAAACATATTGTTTACTTGCATCTAAAACCTTTCTCCTTCTCCCTCATTAGCATTTTGTAATTTTCCAATTCATTGTAGGCAATAGAAAGTTATCACACATTGCCCTGTAAGTACAAAAAAAGCCAATGGTGGTACTCAGACTTAGAAGCTGAACTCAGAAGCCAGGATGCAAGTTCAAGGTTCAATCAATGGGTATACATGCCTGATGGTGAGGCCTCAGGTTATTAAACATAAAGAGACAAACAGATACATGGGGCTGCGGGCAAATTTCCTCCTCCATTTTATATTAACCATCATATCTCTTAAGTCTTTTCCTTATCAATGAATACCTAATATAATGCTGTGATTTAGGAATGATGATTTTATGATGGACTCCCACGGTTTAGGTCCTGATTACTGGTGGGGCTGGGGGTGCAGAGGTTGTAGGAAAAACAAGTTGTTTTAGAAAACATTTCTGGAAAAACCATTCCATCCCCCTTGGGAGGGTTTGGCAGACAGGTGCTGAGAAATGTTAGCTAAGAGAGACTACAACTGGGAACCCTCCACAGATATTCCTACTGTTGAGGGTAAAGGGAAGGGAAGCATGTTGAGGGGGGTCTGAAGGAAAACTGGAGAGGTTAAGCCCAAACTAAGGGGTGTCTGTGGCATGGAAGAGAGATACTCCCTGTGTAAAATAAACCCCAGTACAACACACACCTTGCCTACCCTGTCCCCTTCTTATACTTAGCACCCCTCAGAAGCACAGTCATTCCTTCTCATAGCTGGGTAAAAGAAGAAAGGAAAGAAGACAGAAGGGAGTAAAATGGGAAGAACTGTCCATTTAAAGAGCCAGACCATGTTAGATTACATCCTATTGGTTCTCAAGTGATGGCGCATATGGAATATACTTTCCTTTGTTGATGGGTCCTTTGAAGCTGCCTTACGTTGTAGGACCAATAATTTGCCCACATGACTACAGAGCATAAGCTCGTGGAAGAAAAAGTGGAGTTCCCAAGAAACATCATGTTGAGAGGAAGCTCTCCTGCTCCCCATGGTTCCTTCCACAGGTCAAGAACTGCCACAGAAGTTTATGTTCAGGTTGGAGAAGAACTGTCAGAGACCCAGAGGTTTAAAGTTAAGGTTAAAAACATTTTGCAACCCAGGTGTGCCTGAATGGTGTGATCAGGAGCTGGACCGGAACACAAGATGAGGGGATGAAAAAGAAGAAGAGCCAAGTGATAAAGATGAAAAAAAAAAAACGAGAAATGGAGGAAAGCCACAATTTAACCAAAACCCTCCATGTTTTAAAATCTGGTAGCGTGAAGATATTGAAACACAAAACAGTTCCTTATTAATGGCTGATAGCATCCATTCTCACAGTGTGAAATATTTCCTTCGCTATATTTCAAACAATGGGATGTCAGAACTCTCAATTCTGTGTCCTGGGCTTCTTTGGATGTTCCATTCTCTTCTTCAGCCCAACTTTTCTACTCTCCAAAGGGGAGTTCTTCCGGTAAAGCTGCAACACATTTGCCATGTTGCAAAGGGTCAGATAAAATACTGCAAGTGAGTCAGAGCATCTTTCTTATTCCCTGATTCATTCAGTAAATACTCAAGAGCCTTGCACGTGCGCCCAAGCATGCCCAGTGCTCGAGATACAATGGTGAGCAAAACCGATGTGGATTATTGTCTGGGAGGGAAGGCGGACACTCATTAAATTATCACACAAATACATAACAAACTCTCCACTTTTGACACATGATGGAGGAGAGGAGAGGAGCGCTTGGCTAGTATGGAGAGTCAGAGGAGGCTGACCCCAGACTCTACAGTCTGAACCAAGCTCCAAAGGCGTTACATGTGGCCTTGGGGTGGTGAGTTAGTTGGAGAGAACTGCTCTTGCAAGGATCTCAAATCTAGAGGGATTGTAATGCATTTAAGGAACTGAAAAGCCTGTGGCTGGAACAAAGGGGATGAAAGAATAAAACAGCCTCTAGAGTGAGAAGGTGATCACAGAAAAATGACAATTCTACTCCTCTGGAAAATCCAGCACAGAGGGCGTGTCTCTTTGGTCCAGACACAGAAAACATCGTGGGTGAGCCACTATTTGGTGATCATTTCTGGCTCCTCCCTACCCTGGAGAGTAATGACCCAGATATTTTTCAGCCTGATCATGTCCATTTTTCGTTATTCTAGTATTTAAAGCAAAATACTGACTTTTTTCACTGCCAAATCACAAAACAAGAGCCATGTCCTTAAAAGAAAGCCAATCAAAACACACACACACACACACACAGATAGTCTCAGATTTTTATCACGGATTTTTCATGTTGAATCTGAATTTAAAATAAATGTAAGGATAGATTAGTTAAAGAAAGATCTGAAAAGGTTTTATCAATAGGGATTTGATATTTTGATGTTAATTTGCACATACCCTACCAAAAAGTTCCAACAAATATATCCTGGTGGCTTTTGTTCTATTCTAAACTCTGTAGATGGCTGTGCTGATACATAACGGCTTCAACACTTGCATTCTAATATCTGGAAGGGCTGTTGCTCTGAAATCCTAGCACCTCTCGAGTGTCAAAAGCCATTAAATTTCCTTTTAAAAAATAAAAGGCTATCTTCATCTCAGATGATGTCATTTTGTGTGGGCTTCTGCATTCTCAAGGAGAACAATATGAAATAATCAGGAATATAGTGTACAGACTCCCAAGGCGACCAGTTTTCTGATTTCTCTCCTACAAGTACAAGATTAGGAGGGAGGAAGGAAGCAGGTGGATGGTGAGTAAAAGATTAAAGTTTAATAATAAAGATACAATTATAGAATCAATTTGTGCCTTGAAATCTGTTTCTGGGAACAAAAGCCGAAGCATTCTAAGAAAGCATTCCAAGCTTTTTAAATGGACGAAAACATATGCTTCACTACTTATACATCAAAGAAACATCAAAACTACTGTGAACTATAACTAAAGTGTTATTGTTTACTTCATGCATTGTCTCTATACTTTGACAGAAAAGGTCTGCATTCCCAGTTAGGAAGTCTCCAACCATATCTTAACTCTGAAGAAACTTTTCTTGGCCAAGGATTGAACTCTTTGCAAGTTGGTGATCTGTATAGGGAAGAAATCCCAAGTGCTACAGTACTGTATGAAAAGAGCAAACCAGATTTAACTGTTTTTCTTCACTACCACAATAAAAATGAGGAAATAAAGAGCCCATTATATTAAGAGTATCATTTGGACCAAACCACAGCTTCTAAAATTAAAACCCCAAACCATTTGCATGTTAGAAAATGTAAATTGTAAATGAACACTGTGTCGTATCAGTTTCCTGTTCCAGATGGCTCTCTGTCGGGCTGGCACCAAGTCAAGAGCCTGACGAAGAGGTGCAGGCATATGTCTCGTGTTTAAAATGAAAGGGAAAAAAGGAGAAGGGGGTTTCATTGTATAAACACTTCAGTGAAAATTACCATTCCCTTTGGGACCAATTCAGTCCAGGTGCTAAAGACAGAATAAACAGGCAACACATGAAGGCAGAAGAAGTCAGGCTTCTATGGGAATTACATTCCTGGTTACATTTAAAACTAAATTTCAAAATACAAATCACTATCACCATGGTTGTACACATATGTTCTCCCTCTGGTTTTTAAAATATTAATCTTTTATTCCCACATAATAAGCCAGTATAAGTCAAAGCCTGCAGCCGGTTGTGTCTCTTTTTAATTTTCTTCTGCTGCAACTTTAGGCTGAACTGCTTGTACCTAAATTTTTATGGTTTTTTTTTTTTTTTTTTTTTTTTTTTACCCAAGGTCCTTAAGAACCTCCTTTTGGGCTTACAGGGTCTTCTTTTATATTGTGATTAAAGGTAATTTTACTTTTGAGGGACACTGTTTCCTAAGACATGGCGCAGGGATTCAGCATCATATTCTCAATAACTTCCTTTCTAATGTTAGTTTTAAAAAACCTTATGTTGACAATATACCTGCACCTTCCTTATTCTAGGCACTGTGACCTTAATAGAGAAACTGTCAAAAGATTTAAAACGAAATCGACCTGATACCTTTACTTGTGAAGCATATTTGGAATCTAAATTTCTACTTAGCCATAGATCACCAAACATACATAAAAATACTAACAGTAGTTTTCTCTGGGTGGTGGGTTTATGGGTGATGCTTAAAATTTTTTATTCTGTGTTTGTTAAGGTACAAAAGCTCTTTGAAGTATTCTATGAACAAATGATTCCTGTAATCAGAAAAAAAATTCAATTATAGATATTTTTATAGAAATTTTAAGAACATTTCACATGAATGGGGTTTTCTGATTCATCCAGATGGCAATTCCTGCCCTTCTAAAGCTTATATTCTAAGAATCACAAGTAATTACACAGTGATGCATGATAGGTATAATTATTGGTACTTGAGTTTTGAGGGGCAATCATATGGTGAAAGCAGCTTTAGTCCTAAGAATGACTTTAGTTGACAGTTGCTCTGATACTAAGACACTAGTGAAAATTTTGGACAATTATTTTTAGGTATACCAATTCTTACTTTCAAAGCCATTATTTAGTTGTCAACGACATATTGACCCAACTACAGGTAAAATATCAAACTCAAGAGATGGAAGACAAGACAGTTGTATTTGTCTAATTATAAAGATGCAAAACTGGATTATTAGTGAATTTCTCAAGATGCAAACACTAGTATGTCAGGAATGGATATCAGTATCCCTTCCTTTGTAGAATCACTCCAACACCCCCCACCCCATTCTAAGAGGCAGTGATGGATTGTCAGTCACAGTGCACCATCCATTTCTCGACATCCCTGCCCCTGCCTCCCTCCCTCCTGCTTCTCAACACAGTAATGGCCACAGGACTCAGTATGGCCAGAGGAATCTCCATTCCCCTGGCAACATTGGCTGAATGTCAGCTTTGTTTCCCAGACTGATCAGAAAATCTCTGTCCCTGTCTCTCTCCCCCTCTCTCTTTTTTTCCCCTGGGTTGTTATTCTAGAATGACATCAGCCAGGAATGGCTGGGAGGGATGAGAAGTCCACAGAGGCCATTGTAATTTGAAAAAATGGGGCCAATACTTTGAAGGCAGAGAAGCTTAGAAGATGCAGAGTCCTGATCGCAACTCTGCTAAATATAGGTCTATCTCTGGGCTTCATCTGGGAAATATGAAAGGCAAATACTGACTATGAAAAGATATTAGCAAAACATATGACTGTTAATAACCTTAATAATCCAAATGCTCTAATTTTTAAATCATTATGAATAAAATGATTAACAGTAGAAAAAAGGAAAAGACTATGAACAGGCAATTCACAAAAGAGTAAATACAAATGACAAAATATGTTTTCCATCAGTACTCAATAAAGGGAAATTTATATGTGGCTCTACACTGTTCTTCCCATTTGCACTTTTCCTACAATGAGAAAGTCTGACTGGAATTGTGGAAGAAAAACTATAAAGATATTAAAACATAAAATTAAGTTTAAGAATGTTAGCTTGGCATCTGTTGTCATGAATGAGTGGGTAGACACAGAGAGAAGGCCATGGTCAGCTTTTGCCTGGGATAAGGGAGCATCTTTG
The DNA here is from genome assembly GCF_964662115.1 of Mustela nivalis. Lineage (NCBI taxonomy): Eukaryota > Metazoa > Chordata > Mammalia > Carnivora > Mustelidae > Mustela > Mustela nivalis. Next base: position 25,665,534 of record NC_139023.1, on the reverse strand, counting down.
GAGAGATGTAAACAGCATCTCAGACAACAGAGATGGGCTGCAGGGAGTAGCCAATTCCTATAGAGGGTGAAGTTGAGTCAGTGACTCCATTGCTGCCCCCCTGAGATGATAGTGGTATCCTGAAAAAGACGTAATGGTACTGAGGAGAAGGGAAGGGAGTATACGAATTCAGATAAAAATAAAAAGCATATAAAGCTAGAACCATAGAATAGTAGAGAAAAAGAGAATTTAAATTCATCTAATAAAGCTCTCATTGTATGATGAGGATCCTGAGTCCAAAGCAAGATAAGTGATTTATTAACCCCTTCACCCATTCCTCCTACCTCCTAACCCCACCTCTGGCAAACATCAATCTCTAGATCTATAAGCTTTTTATGCATGTGTGTTTGTTTATTCAGGCTCCACATATAAGAGAGATCATATGGTATGTCTTTCTCTGTCTTACTTATTGCACTTAGCATAATGTCCATCCACATTGTCACAAATGACAAGATTTCATTCCTTTATAGCTGAATAATATTTCTTTGTGTGTGTGTGTGTGTGTGTGTGTGTGTGTTCATCTGCCAATGAACACTTAAGTTGCTTCTATAGCCTCACATTTCTGAATAACGCTATAATGAACATATGCCTTTATAATGCATATGCCTTTTCAAGTCAGTGTTTTCATTTTCTTTGGGTAAATTCCCAGAAGTGGAATTGCTGGTTCATAGTATAGTTCTATTTTCAATTTTTTGAGGAAACTCCATACTGTTTTCCATAGTGGCTGCCCCATTACATACCCACCAACAATGCATAAAAATTCTCTTATTCCCTCTATTTTTATTTCTTGTCTTTTTAATGATAGCCAATCCCAACAGGTGTGAGATGGTATCTCATTATGGTTTTGATTTGCATTTCCCACATGATAAATGATGCTGAACATTATTTCATGAACCTATTGGCCATCTGCGTGTTTTCTTTGGAAAAACGTCTATTCAGATCTTCTGCTCTTTTTTGTCCCATTGAAAAATATTTCATTTTATTTACATTCATTTAATTAACATATAGTGTATCATTAGTTTCAGAGGTAGAATCCCTTCGTTCCTACCTTCCTTCCTTCTTTTCTTTCACCTAATTGTTCTGGCTAAGACTTCCAATATTATGTTTAATGAAAGTGGTGAAGTGGGCATCCTTGTCTTGTCCTTGATCTTAGAAGAAAGCTTTCAGCTTTTCACTATTAAGTATAATGTTAGCTGTAGACTTGTCATATATGGCCTTTATTATGTTGAGTTACATTCCCTCTCCACCCATTTTATGAGAATTTTTATCATAAATGGTAGTTGAATTTTGTCAAATACTTTTTCTCCATCTATTGAGATGATGGTAACAATTTTTATCCTTCATTTTGTTAATGTAGTATATCACTTTGACTCTTTGTGGATGTTGAACCATCCTTGCATTCCTGGAATAAATTCACCTGAAAATGATGTGATCCTTTTAATGTATTGTGAATTCAGTTTGCTAACCTTTTGTTGAGAATTTTTACATCTAAGCTTACTGGGGATATTGGCCTTTTTCTTTTCTTGTGTTGTCCTTGTCTGCTTTTGGTATCAGGGTAATACTTGAAAAATTGGTTTTGAAGGGTTCCTTCCACTTCTATTTTTTGGAAGAGTTTCAGAAGGATTAATTCTAAATGTTTGGTAGAATTCAACAGTGAAGTTGGTCCTAGACTTCTGTTAGGGGAGAGGTTTTTGACTACTGAGTCAATCTCCTTACTAGTAATTTTCTATTTCATCATGATTCAGTCTTGATAAATTGTATGTTTCTAGGAATTTATCCATTTCTTCTGGGTTCAGCAATTTTTTGGCTGTAGTGTCATAGTAGTGTTTTATAATCCTTTGTATTTCTACAGTATCAGTTGTAACATCTCCTCTATCATTTCGGATTTTATTTATTTGAGTCCTTCTTTTTTCTTGATGAGTCTAGGTAAAGTCTTGTCAAAATGCTTATCTTTTCAAAGAACAAGCTCCTCTCTAATGTCTTTTTAATCTCTATCTTTACTCTAATCTTTGTAATTTCCCTTCTTCTACTAACTTTGGATTTCATTTGTTCTTCTTTTTCCAGTTCTTTGAGGTGTGAAATTAGGTTGTTTGAGATGTTTCTTACTTCTTGAAGCATATATCATAATTAACATCCCCTGTAGAACTCTTTTTGCTGTATACCATAAATTTTGACATGTTATATTATTTTTATTTGTCTCTCTTTTTTATTTCTACTCTGGTTTTTTGTTTTTTGTTTTTGTTTTTTTTTCTCCCTTGATTTCTTCATTGACTCACTGGTTGTTTGGTAGCAGGTTGTTTAATCTCTATTCATTTGTGTTTTTGTTTTTTTAGTTTTCTTCTTGTAATTGATTTCATACATTGTTTCATACCATTGTGATTAGAAAAGATGTTTGGTATGATTTGGTCCTCTTAAATTTATTAAGACTTGTTTTGTGGCTTAACTGAAAAGTGTTTCATATGCACAGGAGAAGAATGTGTATTCTGTTGCTTTCGGATGGAATGTTCTGTATATATCTGTTAAGTCCATCTGTTCTAAAGTTTCACTTAATACTGATATTATTTTCTTTTTTAAAAAATATTTTATTTATTTGCTTAACAAAGAGAGAGAGATCAAGGAGGGGGAGCAGCAGGCAGAGGGAAAGGGAGAAGCGGGTTCCCCATGGAGCAGGCAGCCTGACCAAGGGCTTAATCTCAGGATCTTCAATCATGACCTGAGCTGAAGGCAGATGCTTAAGTGGCTGAGCGACCCAAGTGCCCCTGATATTACTGATTTTCTGTCTAGATAATCTGTTGATGTAAGTAGAGTATTAAAATTCTCTACTACTGTCTTGCTGTCTACTTCTCCCTATTTAGGTCTGTTAATATTTGCTTTATATATTTAGGTGCATCTATGTCAGGTGCATAAATATTTACAAATGTTATATCCCCTTGTTGGATTGATCTATTTATCATTAGGTAAGTCCATCTTCATGTCTTTAAAGTTTGTTCTAAGTCTATGTTGTTTGGTGTAAATACAGTAACTCCAACTTTCTTTCGGTTCCCATTTGCATAGAATATCTTTTTCCATCTCTTCATGTCCAGTCTGTGTGTGTCCTTACATCTAGTAAGGGGGTGCCTGGGTGGCTCAGTGGGTTAAAGCCTCTGCCTTTGGCTCAGGTCATGATCCCAGGGTCCTGGGATAGAGCCCCACATCAGGCTCTCTGCTCCGCGGGGAGCCTGCTTCCTCCTCTCTCTCTGCCTGCCTCTCTGCCTACTTGTGATCTGTCTGTCAAATAAATAAATAAAATCTTAAAAAAAAAAAAAAAAATATATATATATATATATATATATATATATATATATATATATATATAGTGAGTCTCGGGGCACCTTGGTGGCTCAGTGGGTTAAAGCCTCTGCCTCTATCCCGGGGTCCTGGGATAGAGCCCCACATTGGGCCCTGTGCTCTGCAGGGAGCCTGCTTCCTCCTCTCTCTCTCTCTGCCTGCTTCTCTGCTTACTTGTGATCTCTGTCTGTCAAATAAATAAATAAAATCTTTAAAAAAAAAAATAAAGTGAGTCTCTTGGGCGCCTGGGTGGCTCAGTGGGTTAAGCCACTGCCTTCAGCTCAGGTCATGATTCCAGGGTACTGGGATTGAGTCCCGCATTGGGCTCTCTGCTCAGCGGGGAGCCTGCTTCCTCCTCTCTCTCTCTGCCTGCCTCTCTGCCTACTTGTGATCTCTCTCTCTCTCTGTCAAATAAATAAATTATTTAAAAAAAAATAAAGTGAGTCTCTTGCAGGCAGAATATAGATGGGCTATTTTTTTAAAATTCATTCAGCCACTCTATGTCTTTTAATTGGAGAATTTAGTCCATTTACATCTAAAGTACTTATTGATAGGTGTTACTTATTGCCATTTTGTTCAATGTTTGTTGGCTATTTTTGTAGCTCTTCTCTGTTCCTTTCATCTTCTGTTAGTGTCTTCCTTTGTTGTTTGGTGACTTTCTTTTCTTTATTTTTACATCTTAACTTATTTTATTTTTTTCATGTTCCAAGATTCATTGTTTATGCACCACACCCAGTGCTCCATGCAATATGTGCCTTCCTTAATACCCAATACCAGGCTTACCCATTCCCCCACCTCTCTCACCTCTATAACCCTCAGTTTGTTTCTCAGAATCCACAGTCTCTCATCTTTCACCTCCCCCTCCAATTTGTCCCAATTCACTTTTCCTTTCCTTCTTCTAATGTCCTCCATGTTATTCCTTATGCTCCCCAAGTTAGTGAAGCCATATGATAATTGACTCTCTCTGCTTGACTTATTTCACTCAGCATACTCTCCTCCGTTATAGGTATATTTATATTCCTTTCTCATCATCTTTAATGTATTTACTATAGATTTTACTTTGCAGTTACCAAGAGGCTTGCATATAACAACTCATATCTTTAGCAGTCTATTTTAAGTTGATAACAACTTAAGTTCAATCCTATTTAAATATTTTTACTCTTCCCTTTTCCATTTTATGTTTTTAATGTCACATCTAACATCTTTTCATCTTGAATATCCCTTAACTTATTTTATCTTGAGTATCTCTTAACTAATCATTATGATCATTATTTTTACTATCATTTATATTTACTCTTTTTGTCTTTCAATCTTCATACTAGCTTTTTGGTGTGAGCATATTTAGGAGTAAAAATTAGCACCCCCCCCCAGATGCACCTTTTTCAGCCACGTCACTCTTTCTATCCCATTTCATACATAGCTACATGTTCAAGAAAACTATTCCTGTATTCTATGTACTCCATTTCTTCTTTTCATGATTGAGAAATTTACACCTCATGTACTGTGCAATTATTAAGAATCAGCAACAATTAATCCCCACCTGTAACATTAACAATTGTTACTATTGATATCATGTGCAGACACAAAAATCAGTGATATGAACATTATGTCTTACACATTTGTGCACACATAAATACCAATGCAAGAATATCTGTTCCAGTGTCTTAGTTAAGAATGATTGTTTTTATGATGTGACACAGAAAAATTAAGTACTTGAGAAAGTTATTTGCAGTGATCTCTTAATATGTTAACAAAATTGCTTACCTAGTTAGGTACCTTAATAGGCAGGTCTAAGTATCTTTCTACATAGCTTGTGATATATTTTAAATATGAAATAAACATTTTAAGCTTCACTTGATATAGCTGTTTTGTAATATGTGCTGTGGTTAACTATTTTAATATGTTGGACAGTAAAACTAAATGTAACAGTTCCAACATTTCTCATGGGAGAGATTTAGGGCAGACATATGTTCTTCATCAGAGTTTCCAGCAGAAATCTTAGAAATCAAGGGGGAAAAAAGACCTTATTATACGAAACTCTATTGCAAACCATAATGGAAAACAACAGTCTTCAAGTTGGTTTTGTTTTGTTTTGTTCTGGCCGTCCTGAAACAAAAACATCTGAAACATTAGAAATGGAGGTATATTCCTTAATGAAAAGTCCAATATTGGAATGCCACAAGAACTGAAAATCCATAAACCAGAAGCAAGAAATAAGGTAGAATCCTTTCTAAAATAAATTTTACCCTACTTCCTGGACTCCTCCAGCTGAGTTGGTGGATTCCATAATCACGGTTTGGTACACTGTCACCTACTGTAATGAGCTAGAGTTCGCATTCAAGTGTGGGTAACACGAAGGTTGGTAATGAGTTTTTAGGAGCAGTCTTTCAGTTACCACAGCAACAGCCTACTCATTGCCAAGCCAGGAGGGATACTTAAGGTCTAAGGAACAACTTCTCAAGGGAAAGAGTTTTGAAATTTTGAAAACTGTTTTTCAATTGGAATAGTGCCCTCAGGAGTAATAATCTACAGAAATGCAGTCTGAAATCTGATTAATTACTAAGGCAAACCTGTGAGATAAGGAAAGAATGCAGAGGTGATACAGTAAAGAAAGCATAAGGGGAGAACTTCTTATTGGCTCCTCATCTTTCACAATTTTCTGTTTGGAAGTACTTCATATTTTACTAAGAAGACTGACTTTCTATAAGGTTGGGAAAAGTATTTGGCCAACTATAAAAAATGCTTTGTTTGAAAGATATATCTCTACTAACATAATATAATATCTATGCCTTGTGGTAACACAGATGAAAGTGTTTATAATAAAGTGGCAGATGTGAATAGCAATAATAATTTTATATGGTCTATGTTTACCTGAGCTTTTCAAAAGAGGAAATCTTGCATAAATCATTGCAACAAGATTTTTATTGTTGTCTGTAGAATGTGGCTTTGTTTCACTATGGATAAGGGCACAAAAGTGCTTTCCATTTGGGAAGTGGACCTGAAAGTACCATGATGTCCCTTCCACAGCCCAATGAAAGACAAATTCTCAACTGCTCCTTCATTCAGGGTTGATGAAGAGACCCTCCTCTACTAGGTTTCCTCTAGGGAATGAAGGGAACTAGCTGAAAGCTCACCAGACTGTTTATCTTCCCAGTGTCCTTAAGAACAGTGCTTTCCCAGTGGACCTGCCTTGCTCATTTGTTATACGTGATTGATCTTAAAAAGGGTATTAGACAAGTGAGAAAGGATAGAGGGGGGAAAAAAAAGCTTAGGAAACAAGATCCCTTAAAATGAAACTTGAACAAAGTTGAAGATGATTTAAAAAATCATGGTCCATCATGAAGACAAGGTATGCATTTTACCCAAATCAATGTGAAGTTCTGATCATTCTAGTTAGAGGAACAGGGATCCTGCCATTATTTTATACAAAAGTACTAGATTTTACAGGGCAAAGGAGGCACAGCTATATATCTAGAGAGAAAAATACTATCTTCACAAGAGAGTAAACTTAAATGACTTACTCAAGATGGTGTATCTACTAAGATCTAGAGTCAGAACTTAAACCCAATCACACAACTCTTAATCCTGTGCTGAGAAGCTTTATATTCCACGACCACTGCCCCTAGGGGTTTTGTGCTTCAAGAGCTTGGCATAATGCCAGGTATGTAGACATATTCAACAGATATTGATAGGTTGAGAATATTTGTGATATAAGTCCAGTGATACTAGCACACAATAGCACATTACTTCAGTATATACTGTAAAAGAAACTTCAGTATTATAACTGTAGATTAAAGTACCTTGGGCATTGCTCCACCTCATAGTATATTATCTTCCCTTACAACATTCCCTACCAAGGAAACCTAAAATGATAACTGCAGCAAGTACAAGTTTTTTGTTTTTTGTTTTTTGTTTTTTTACTCACTGTCCATTTCACCTTCTTTCTTCTAACAGAACTGACTTTGGTCATGACAAACAGATGCCCAGTTAAAAATACTCTAGGAGCCAAAGATGTTCATGAAACCCAGTTCTAGCCAATGATACAAGAAGGACAGGAGAAATGTTATTGTATTCCTTAATATGAAAAAGGACAGCCTCTGTTAATACATGCCTCTTACCTTCAACCGTTTTCTTTTATTGTTGACGCAAGGACAAAATAAATCAAGGAGGGGTAACCATCTCATGACCATGATGACAGACCCAGAAAGAAAGCGAAGGAAGGAAGGAAGGAGTCAGGAAGAACATGAGTTCTGCTGCCTGTCCCTGAACTTCCTGCTGAGAAAAAAATAAATCCCTATTTGTTAAGCTAATCTGGTAAATTTCCCACTACATATATTTAGGTGTAATCCTTACACAATTGTACAATAAGTGATAATCCCAAGTATTCAACAGGAAGAAGAATAATAGTGTAATAAATAGAAGTACAGTTTCCATGGTATTATTATGCCTCTATCTTAAGCCATCGATTTTTTTTTTCCTAGCTGGTTTGAATCACTCATTCCCTCGCTTTCCACTAAACTCAGTAGATCTAGCCCCCATTGATCTTTCCTTTAAAGATACTATAAAAATCCAAGGACATAAATCAATAAGCAACACAAAAATTGCTTACCAAAAGGAAATTGTACCAAAATAGTTTTGGGTGTCAAAAACAATATGCAAGGTTTTTTTTTTCCCCCTTTTTCTCTGGTTCCAGAACCTTCTGACCAACATATCCTTCAAGTACTGATTTGGTCCTAATAGGTTAAATGTGTGCCCAGCTGTTTCTCTTCAGCTCACAGGTTAGGTAGGTAGGGCTTGGAGTAGTCAAAGCCCCAGGGCTGGTTGCTTCTGACCAAAAACTTCTGTCCATTTACCTGAGTATACTATGCAAGCATACTCTTTGTATGTGACATACACAATGTGACATACACATTGCGCATGTCACAATGTGATTAAGGTTGGGAAGTACTGCCCTACATAACTGCTAGCTTTCAAAATAACAACACTCATGGGAGAAGATTACTTGTTTTTGTTTTTGTTTTTTTTTAGATTTTTTTTTTGTTTATTTATTTGACACAGAGAGATCACAAATAGGCAAAGAGAGGCAGGCAGAAGGAGAAAGGGGGAAGCAGGCTCCCCGCTGAGCAGAGAGCCTGATATAGGGCTCAATCCCAGGACCCTGAGATCACGACCTGAGCTGAAAGCAGAGGCTTAAACCACTGAACCACCCAGGCGCCCCAGAAGATTACTTATTTACATTGTATATGGATTGGAAATGAGTGCGCACATATTACATCATTTTATTTTTAGTAAAATCATTGAGCAGTCAATATGGCACTTATGTCTGCTATCAAGGTTCGAAGATGGATGATAGGCTAACACACACTGCTCGGAAATGACAGAGCCAGGACTTTTGAATTAAGGATTTTTACATCTAAGCTCTATCCTTTATCTGATACACCTCCCTGTGTGATGATGTTCCAAGTTTACACAGATCTTTAAAGTTAGAATTTTGACTTCATTCTCTGAAGAAAGTTCAAACGGTTTTCCTTTGTTTGCTCGTGTGAAAGCTAGGCAAACACTAACATATACAGAAACCGATCATCTCTTTGAACTAACAGGATTGAGAAAGCACAGTAAATGACATTTTTAGGCTGTACCAATTTTCTTTTTACAACTCCCATCCCTGACACCCAGGGAGCCAGCCCTTGTTATTTTGTGTGAATAGAAAAGGGAGTTCTTGCCCACCGTTCTCCCTAAAAGTAGCCATCAAAAGGAAAAAAGTATGCTGCCACTGACCATGCTTAAGTTTTGGTATGTTTTGCCAATTACAATTCCTCATTGTGCTTTCCATAAAAGTGAAGAAGAACAGGGAGAAATGAAAGAAATGGACAAAAGTAAACTACATATTTAACATATAAAAATAAAATATGAATTTTAAACACAGGGCAATTATTGTCAAGAGATATTATTGAAATAAGAATTTAAGTTTGCCATTCCTGTTTTAAAAAGCTAGATAACCAACAGATTTCAATGACTAGAAATAATATTTTAATTTCTTAATAGCAATGCAGAAACAAAGAGAATACATGCACGAAAATAGGAAGGCATGGGGAAACACCTATAAGTAGCTATTTACAGACAGAGTAAAAAGAACAGGTGGTACCAACAGTATTAACCAAATGTTAATTCAGTGTCTGTGAAATAAGAACATGATTGGAACTGATTTTTTTTTTTTTTTTTTGGTCAGAGAGAGAGCGAGCGAGAGCAAGCACAGGCAGACAGAGTGGAAGACAGAGTCAGAGGGAGAAGCAGGCTCCCCGCAGAGCAAGGAGCCCGATGTGGGACTCGATCCCAGGACACTGGGATCATGACCTGAGCCGAAGGCAGCTGCTTAACCAACTGAGCCACCCAGGTGTCCCATAAGAACATGATTGAACGGCTGAGCAAGCATATCATAAAACAGCAAGCATAGGAAGCGTTGGTTGCAAAATATAATAAATGTAGTGGTGATGGAAGTGAGTTGGTAGCAGGTTTAGAATCTCTTGTTTAAAGACCTGGGCTCCAGACCCAGAACACCTGGGTCCAAATTCTGATCCTTTCACTTTTGGGCAATGATCACATGCTTGAGTTTTCAGTAGGAAAAAAAGTATTGTTTTCTTGATTCTATTAAGATTAATAAAATTATAATAGAAAAAGTGGAGGTTTACTGATTAATTGCTTGCTTTCAATAATAGTTTGAAACCAAATTTCATCAGCCCCAAATTGTGCGCACGCCATAAAAGAAATTCCGTCACCCAGTAACAAGTCAGCGAAGACTAGAAACTGGAATAATGTAAACCCAACACTGTGCCCAAGTTCGCGGTAAAGCCAGGTTAATTTAGTTCACGATTGGCCAAGCATTTGGAAGGCAATTTGGAAGGCGATTCAATTCTTTCAGTATATAATGGAATAGCCCACCTTGTTCTACAAGATTGAGTCACTGCCACCCCAAAACCATCCTACTTCTTTTTGTCCTGAGATATAAACAGTTATCTCTGCAGCTAATCGTAAACACAAACCCTACTTCTCAGAACATTTGACTTTCCAATGTACTTAGTAGGGGTATGTCTGTGGCCAAGTAAAAGCCTATCTTCGGAAATAAAGTCCTTTCAATGTCCATAGAAGTGGAGCAACACATAGGTATTCCACTGGCTAAGTACTCTTACACCACATTTAAGTAGCGCCTCTTACCCACCCTATTTAAACTGTGCATCCAAAGTTAATGTAGGTAGGAATGTATACTTCATATTACAAAATAAGATGTCTCTAAAAATTTTAAATATACTAACATTTCTACAAATCCTTATTTTTATGCTTCATTTGCTAAACTTACTAATTTTCTTACATCAACATGAATGTACAGAAGTGTTTTTAAATATGAAATCACATTTAAAAGGAAGAGAATGCAATATCCTAAGCAATCATAAATAGAGAAAGTAATAAAGAGTGAAATGCCTGGTCAATAAACACCTTGAGCGAGTATTAAATGAATACTCTCCCAGCATGACTTCAATTCCCAAAATAATACAGTAACACACTAACGTTACAGAAAAGCCATCCAAAGAACCTGAGCTAAAACAAACCATCTTTGTTGTCTGTTTCTGAAATTATGCATTTTAAGAATAACTTCCAATTAAATTCTCCTGGCATTCAAATTGACTTTGAATCAAATTACTGTTTGGAGTGCTGCATAAACTGTATTAAACCTTTCTAAGTCAATATTCATTTATAGTGAAAAAAACACACGTAGTCACACACAGAGCTGTAACTTCATGAAATGCAAGCAAATTCCACAAGTTTTCCTTAAGTAGATTTTAAGTTGGCAAAGAGGGTCAATGCTCAGCTAGGAAATATTTCATTTCTGTGGAAACTTCCTTCGGTTTCCACCTCGTCAGGGTTTCATTTTCCATAATCAAACATAGGAAAGGTCAGCCGTGGGCACGAAGGCCAGCACCCTGCATGGGCCACTGCAGAGGACAGGACACAGCCTCTTTCAGAATGGTCCCCTCAGTGAGGCGCGACAGGTGACAGGAGGAGGAGTTGGGAAGTACATAATGCGCCTCAGTGGGGCCTTCCTGACTGGAGAGGTCTGCATATACTCCCACACACACATGTTCATGAATGAACGGAAATAGGTATGTTTTTAGACTATTTCAGTTTTGTGTGTAAGCTTTAACAATTTCCACTCTTAAACCGACGCAGGCTCCATCCATCCTAATGGAAACAGACTTCATACAATACAGAAATAATACTGAGTTTGATAAAAAAAAAAAAACCCACAAATGAATGTCTCTATGAGTTATATAACAGTTATTACTAAAAGTAAAAATGGCAATATTAAGTCAAGCAGAGAGAGTCAATTATCATATGGCTTCACTTATTTGTGGAGCATAACAACATGGAGGACAAGGGGAGTTAGAGAGGAGAAGGGAGTTGGGGGAAATTGGAAGGGGAGGTGAACCATGAGAGACTATGGACTCTGAAAAACAATCTAAGGGTTTTGAAGGGGCGGGGAGTGGGAGATCAGGGTACCAGGTGGTGGGTATTAGAGAGGGCACAGATTGCATGAAGCACTGGGTGTGGTACAAAAATAATGAATACTGTTATGCTGAAAATAAATAAAAAATAAATAAATAAAAAAGAGATAATACATCGAACTAGAAAAAAAAAAGTAAAAATGGCTACAGTTTATGATATTTAACTATATATTTTTCCCGATTCAGCACAGCCTCCTTTACTGGGATGTCTGGATATTATCTGGGATACTACTAATTAATGCAGATTCAAAATGAAATATGAGAAGTAAAAAGTATGAAAGTACTTCTGAAAATTGCAATTTTTGATTGTATGACATTGCACAACATCTTAGGGAAACAGGTGTGTGTGTGTGTGTGTGTGTGTGTGTGTATTAAGTTTGAAATGAGAATCTCCAAGAAAATATGTCAACAGAAACCCTTTGAATAGGTTGCACGTTTTATTTTTTTCTTAAAGATACTGCACCCTGTGAAAATCTTGCTATTTTAACTAGGCTCTAAAAATAGGAGCTGTGACAGGCAATTAGAAAGACAATTTCACCACAACTGGAAAAAAAAATACTGCAGTGAAAACCTCTAATCTTAAGGACTGGCTAGCATTCACCAGGCCTCATAAAATTCCAAACAACTCCAATGAGGATGGGTTCATCCTCTTCCTAAAATGCCTTTATTTTTAAACGCTTTTCTGTATCAGTGATGTTTATGTCCTGTATTTTTTATTAAACACTCACCTGTGATTTTTTGTAGCAGAGGTGACAATTCAGACTCTTCACAGAAGACCTGAGCCAGTGCTTTCTTCACATTTTCCTCAGCTTCCCCCAGGTCTTTGTCCACTGTGAACTCTCCACTGACGGAATAAATATATATCAGGAGCACCAACAGCTCTTCTGGGCTGTAGTCGTCATTGGTCCTCTGGTCCAAAGGTTTAATCATGGGCAGCAGCTGATTTAACACAACAGACATTGTTGACTCCCCAATGCTCTGGAATAAAAGGTGGGAAGATGAAAATACGTCATTCTTATACAAAGATGTAATTAGTACCCAGTATCAGTCCAAAGATGGCTTGCAAACAGGTTTGTGATGTTCAATGACTAGATTGCTTTTTATTTGTCTACTTATTTGCTTTTTATTTGTCTGCTTATTTGCTTTTTATTTGTCTGTTTCTTGTCCTGTAGAGGATGCTCCAAGAAATTTGGCATCAGATTGATTGGTATGATGTAGCTTAACACAGCTAGGGAAGTTACAGGCCCTTTTACGTTATCTTACATACTGGTTATACAAGGAAGAATCCACCAGTTTTAAAAGTGTTAAGTACTTTAGGTACCAAAAATTTTACAATTCAAAATAAAAAATGTATTTTTAAAGCAAATATGATTAAAAATAAAAACATGTCAACATCTATATATCCAAACAAATGCTGACATTCTTTCAGAGGAATTAACCTTGAATTTTACAGTATTTTTTAAAATATTCTCTATATTGGCAAATATTAGTTGTTTTTATTCCAAAATCAAAGTTTATTTTTGTTTTCATTTTTTTCTTATTTTAATTCCAATAAAGTTAGCACACAGGGTTATATTAGTTTCAGGAGTACAATATAGTGATTCAACAATTCTATACATTACTCGGTGCTCCTGGGAAAGGTACTCTTCCCTCGTGGGAAATGTACTCTTAATTCTCTTCACCTATTTCACCCATCACCCGACACATCTCCCTTCTGGTAACCATCTGTTCTCTATAGTAAAGTGTCTGTTTTTTGTTTTGTCTCTTTTCTTTCTTTGTTCATTTGTTTTGTTTCTTAAATTCCACATATGAGTAAAATCATGTGGCATTTTGTCTTTCTCTGACTGAATTATTTCACTTAGGATTATACTCTCTAGGTCCAACCATGTTGTTTCAAATGGCAAGATTTGATTCTTTTTTATGGCTGAGTAATATTCCCTTGTATATACATACTACTTCTTTACTCATTCATTTATTAATGGGCACTTGGGCTGTTTCCATAATTTAACTATTGTAAATAATGCTGCAATAAACATAAGCATGCATATATCCTTTCAATTAGTGTTTCTGCATTCTTTGGGTAAATATCCAGGGGTGCAATTACCGAATCATAGGATTTTTAATTTTATTTTATTTTTAACAATTTTATTTATTTATTTGACACACACACACACACACACACACACACAGAGCACAAGCAGGAGGAGCATCAGAGAGAGAGGGAAAAACAGTGTCTCCACTGAGCAGGGAGACCAATGTGGGACTCAATCCCAGGACCCTGAGATTGTGACCTGAACTGAAGGCAGTTGCTTAACTGATGAGGCACCCAGGCACCCCAAGAATCATAGGATTTTTTTTTATAACAATCAACAGTCATTTCCTGCTAAACCTGGTGAGTAGAATAAGGGATCAAACTGGGCAATGTCACTTAGGGCTCAAGATATCTTTGGGTGAGTCTGAAGGTAATTCACTTTAAAACAAAACTTTTTTTTTCCTTTTAGCTCTTCCGCTAATTTCATCAGTGATATTTAGCAGAGAATTTCAAAATTCCTTGCACGTAATAACAGCATTGCATTTCTGGAGTAACCATATAGCTTCTAAGTAACTATACTATATCTTGTAAAAATTCTGAGATTTTTTGTGAATAGATAAATCCCTATTTTAAATAATGTGCTTTATTTCACTTATAAAATAATATTACAAAATAAAACTCAACCATTTGTATTTATATTAAACTCAGTGGCCAAATGATCACAACTTGCAATGTCCATGTCATTCATTCAGAAGGGTTTGTTGAGTATCTACTATGTTCCAGGTATTATTCTGGGTTGAGGTATACAGCAGTGAACAAAACACATCCCTTTCTGTCGTAGAGTTTACATTCCTCTTGGGCAAAACAGACAATTAAAAAGCTAAATAAGTAAAATATACAGAATACCAGATGGTGGTATGGGTGATGGAGAAGAATAACGCAAGAAAGAAGGAAGATGGGATTTTAGTGTATGTGTATGCTTATGTATATGAAAATACACTATTTTAAAGAGGAAAGGCCAGGTTAAGAAGGGAGCACTGGAATTTTAAAAATGGCCTATAGAAATGCTCTCTTTGAATGAAGTTGATGGCAAGCAGCTGGATGTGATTCTGTATTGAGATGACCACCCCAAAACGAACTTTTCTAGTCAAGTCAGTTCCACACCTGGAAAAATTTGGACATATCATCTCAAGGTTAAGGTTCATTATTATTTTATTTGGTACACGAAAAACAGCTGTTACCATTTATTTCCACTAAAAATCTTGGATGTTCACAATGCACCAAACAAAAACAAAATGGTAAGTCTCTGGAATGAATAGATACAGATGGAAAAGAACAGGAAGATGTTACTGTTCCATGGTGACAAGACACAATTAACCCAGTGTAAACACACCCACTTCTCAAAGGAAATGGTTGAAACCTTTGAAGGCATCCTAGATCTGTCCTACAGCCTCAGGAGCTTCTGGAGACAAACATTCACATAATTTCTACTTTACAAGCTGCCAAGAGCAATTTAAAATAAAGGAGCTGTGTGGCCAGCCCGTTAGAAGTGACACTGTGGGCGCCACAGCTTTCATTTTTCCTTTTTACCCTATCACCAACATTTTGGATAACATTAAGCAGACTCCTTCATTGCTTCATTATATCCCATTTCTGAAAAGCAGGTATATGCTTCAAGTATCTATCCTATCAGAGCCTTAGGATTCTCTTCCCAGAGCAAAAGGATTTTTTTAAAAGGTAGTTCTACAAAGTAAAATAAGGTAGAATAATCATCATAATCACTTGAAAAGATTCAACCACTAACATCTGGCCATGAGAGCATCATTTTCAAGACGTTGATCTAAGATCTATTGCTGGAGAACAAACTCCCTCAGTAACACTCTAGCAGACTTCTGTTAGCTAGGTAATGCCTGTGCACATCAATTTATGAAATTACTTTCTGATCTGCTTAAAATATTCCCAAAAGCTAATTATAGAGCTGAATACAAAGCAAAGAATACTGATCAGTTTTAAAGACACATGAGATATGGTGGAAATAAAAAGACTCCATTTCAAATACCCAGATTCCAAACCTGACTATATCAGTAAGTAGCTCCTTAACCTTGTAGGATATCAATAAATTCTTAGGATCTCTTTATCTCTAAAATGGCATGATCCAACTACAAAATGGCTCAGTTCTTCAGCCATATTTATGCGAACATCTGTTTTCACTTTCTTCTCCTTTTTTTTTTAAACATTATATTGGTGATAGCAAGCAGTGAATCACATTTCATTGTTGGCTACACAGAAAAATATAAATGCTCAAAAGACAAGCTTTACTGAAGAACCAAATGTAGACACAGAAATATCATAGATACATGTGTGACATGGACTGATACACATACATCTATTTCCCAGTTCTGCCACCGAGAAAATCAATAAGTAATGACACCCTGCTATCAGCGAGCACACCCAGTGGTCAGATTGTGGTTTCTAATGTCAATCTCAAATAACAGGAATCAGGGATCCCCGGAAAAATGGCTGATTCGAGGGATGCACAGTGAAAATACAAGAAGAACTTGGAAGATCTTGCTGTGCCTGAAAGTAAGGAAGTCCTTAAAAAACAAAGGGATGGGGCATGTCAAAAGGACATGGGAGACAACTGGAAAGCCTCCCAGTGGCCAAAGCTGAAGCAATTTGTGTAAGAAAATAAAGTAGCAATGGATTATAACCCCGAGTACAAAAAAATGTGCTTTGTTCCATACTGATCTAAATAAGTGATTGCATAAATAATAATAGATAGATAGATAGATAGATAAATGGAAGAGAAGAGATACATGTTCCTTACAGAATTCCAAATTAACTTATGTAGTTACCGCCCCCTCCAGGAGGTAATCCCCCCACCTCTTGAGTGTGGGCTGCACGTAATGACTTGCTTCTAAAAAACTGTGTCTAGAAGGAGGAGGGAGGAGAATTGTACCTTAGAAGATCAAGGTTAGCATCACCAGTGATAAGGTAGATGATATCATGTGTCCCTAATATAATGTGATGGGAATGGCACTTTGCGTTTGCGGTATTTTTCTCCCAAACCCATAATCGCACAACAAAAGAAGGGCACATGCTGTGATGAGCACTGGGGGTTATACGCAACTAATGAATCATGGAACCCTACCTCAAAAACTAACGATGTACTATATGCAGTGGCTAACTGAGTGTAATAAAGTTTTAATAATAAATTTTTGTAATATTTATTATAAAATAATAAAATTTTGTAATAAAACAAACAACAGATAAATCCTAATTAAGGAACATTCTATAAAACGGCTAACTAGTACTCCTCAAAACTGTCAAGTCATGAAAAATGGGGAAAGACTGAAAAACTATCACACACCAGATGAGACTAATGACAAAACATGATAGGATCCTGGATGATATCTTGGAACAGAGAAAGAACAAGGGGGTGGGGGGCGGAGAGGGGGAGACTAGTGAAATCAGAATAAAGTCCAGAGTTTATAGTCAATAGAAATGTACCAATATTGGCTTCTTAGCTTTGACAAATATACTACAGTACTGTAAGATTTTCACAATAAGGTGAGAGATATACAGAACTCTCTGTACTATCTTGACAACTTTTCTACATATCTAAAAATAATCTAAAATGAAACATTTTTTGGCAAGAGGAGAGGAGGGGCAGGGAAGAGAGAGAAAGGGAAGTTGAGGGAAGGGAAGATAATAAGAGACAAATTCAGGTACTTTTGGATCTCCAGACTCAAAATTCTGTCAGACTGAAAATTCCAGGAAAGACAATTTCAGCTGAGTATAAGAGTTCCTCAAAAAGAGGAACCAAAGTAAGGGATTGGCTTGGGAAGCAATGAACCTCCCATCAGTGGCAAAGGGAGGTAGGGAGACTGTCTGGCACAGATGAACGAGAGGGAATCCTACACATGTTGGCTTAGAAGGCCAATTAGATCCTCCTAGTACTATTCGTAAAAGTATGACTCCAGATTGGAGGTACATCCATTTCCGATACTCTGCTCTAAGAACGAACTCTCAACAAGAAGAAGGAAGAGAAAAAAAAAAAAGAAGAAGAAAAGAAGGAGAAGGAAGAGATCAGTGAGACCCTAGATTGAAACCTTTTTAAAGCTGAAAGAAAGAACTCAGGAGGAATAATAATGAGGTTATTGGAGTAAAATTATATGCCTGGGAACTGGCTGTAGCACTTAGGGGCTGTGTGATCTTGGGCAACTTAAATTAACTTCTCTGAGTCTCAGTTTCCTCACCTGCAAAATGGACAAAATCCCACAAATGTCCAAATATTAAGCAGCCTCTCAGGCACCCATTTTCATATTGGGATGATTAGTTAAACTACTTTGTGGTTTAAAATACAGTAATCCCCACCATGGGGCAGTCTTTGTAAAGACCCAAACATAAAAGGACACCCTCTTTTCTGAGGGTTGATTTTGACCTTACATTTGAGGCCGGAGAGCCTGTAATGTTGTTCTCAGGATCTAATAACAGAAATAAATCACAGAGCGTGGTCCTGGTGCATAGCCTCTGATCGATGCAAATGCCTATCACTGATATGGCCTACAGCCCCAGGGACCACCAGCCTGCCCAGTAGGGGTGATGAAGATGACTGGCAGGGAATGAGAAACCTTCTAGAAATAAGAAGTTCATGGTCTCAAAGGAGGGAGGGACAGCCTGCCAGGACTGGATGTGACACCACATCTGGGAACTTCACTGCAAAGTGAGTCAAAGGTTAAAGGCAATATAAACATTATTAAACACTGCCATTAAGAAAGCACACGCAGAGCAAACCACAGCCGAGGCAAAAAAAAAAAAAAAAAAAGGGCTTCTTTATAAAGTACCAGGGATTAAGTTTCTCATTCATTTTGATACAAATGCGCCAACTGGTAGGAGGTGGAAGACCAGAACTGCATCTAGAGTGACAGAACTTTTTTTTTTTTTTTTTTTTTTTAAATTCTGTAGTCTGGAGCTCCTGTTATTTTTGAATGAGTCCCCAGTAAGGCCATACAAAAGGCTCTCTGTAAAATGCATGTTGTCTTTAGAAAGGCATTTGTGGGGGCTGAATTAAAACACCTCTGCGAAGTCAGAGTCAGGCTCTGTGCTGGCTATGTCCGCGGGCCCGAGGAGCCAACAGACCACATTCGTCGTGGCCGCAGAGCAGGCTGGGCTGGCTCCGCACCTGCTCCTCTGGGATGCGGCGGCAGTCCCTCCGTGATATCCAAAGCCGCTCTTCTGGGCTGCAGGAGAAGCCGTCTCCGGGGCTCTTCCGCAGTCCAGCTCGGTCACGGGCTGCAGGCTCATGGATGCTGCCAGTGAGGGACCCCAAGGTGCCGAAGGCCCTTCTGCCCCCAAACATCACTGCCCCCCCCACCTTGCACTGACACCTGTCACAGGCTTTAGAGTCCCAGGATTGAAGTCACTCTGCTTCTTTGGGTGACGGGCGTCTACAGGCAAAATGCAAAAATGGAACTTGGGGGATGTGAGAATCGTTCACTGATGCACCCAATGACTTCTTCAACACATGCTTACTGTGTACATACCAAGTGCGGGCACTGTGCTGTACACCAGGCATCCCAAACAAGGCAAGACACAAATCCAGGAGCTTACAGGTGAGTGGGGGCGGGAGTGAACAGTAGAGGAGATGCAGTGAGTAAGTGCTTCAGTGGAAGTTCTCATCCACTCTGGAGAGACAGTAGAGGAGCACTGGGTCCCAGAAGGGAAGGTCCCTCAACTGAGCCTTCCGCCATCGACTAGCATCTCGGGGAGGGGCACAGCTCCGAGAAACGGCCAACGGACAAAGATCCTTCCTTCATTCCTTCAGCAAATTTTAACACCCACTTCCTGAGAGTGCGTAGGTAGAATCATGACCCCCCCAAAAGGCCCACACTCTAATCCCCAGAGCATGTCATAAGCAAATAGGGCAAAAGGGACTTTGCCAAGGTGATTAAGGTTATAGACCTTGCGATGGAGATTAGCCGGCATGATCTGGGCGGGTTCAGTCTACTCACACGAGTCCCTGAAGCAGAGAACCTTTACTGGCTGTGGTCAGCCAGCATATGAGTTATGGGGAGGGGAGGAGGTGAAGGGAGAATCAGAAGAACGCGGAGCTCGATCTGAAGACCCTGACATCATGACCTGAGCCAAAGGCAGATGCTTAACCGACTGAGCCACCTAGGCACCCTGCCAACCTCTTCCATTTTTGTCTCATGAGACTGGTGTTAGATTCTGACTACAGAGCTGTAAGAGTAAACTTATATTGTTTTTACCTCTAGGTTTATTTTGATTGGCTACAACAGCAACAGGAAATTAATATAAGTGGTTTTGTGAGGAAGGGCATGACAAGTTCTGCCTCAGAGCCCAAAGCCCAGACAGAGAACCTGGTATATGGTAGGCTTTTCACAATACTTGCCCAATGACTAATCAAACAAACAAGAGCAAGCTTGAATAGGTGCCTCGGATGGTAGTCACCTCCATCTGTCCCACTAGGGTACAAGGTAGTGCCTTTAGGGGTGTCACAAAAAGAGAAAGCACAGAGACACACTGAATCTAAATTTGTTACTTAAATTTTTCTAGAACAGTCAGTCTAAAACCACGTGATCTCATAAAAGCTAATATTCACTTATTTGTGGAGCATAACAATTAGCATGGAGGACATGGGGAGTTAGAGCGGAGAGGGGGGTTGGGGTAAATTGGAAGGGGAGATGAATCATGAGAGACTATGGACTCTGAAAAACAATCTGAGGGGTTTGAAGTGGCGAGAGGGTGGGAGGTAGGGGTACCAGGTGGTGGGTATTATAGAGGGCACGGATTGCATGGAGCACTAGTGTGGTGAAAAAAATAATAAATACTGTTATGCTGAAAATAAATAAATTTAATTTTAAAAAAAGCTAATATTCACCCACCTCAGAATAATCCTTTAAGACAGTGGTTTGGAAAATGTGGTGTACAGATCCAAGATCCCAGTTAGCTTTTCAAGATGTCAAAACTATTTTTATGATGATTCTAGGACATTCTTCACCTTTTTCACTGTGTTGACATTTGTACTGATAGTGCAAAAATAATGGGGGGGGGTAAAGTTGCTGGTATCTTAACAGAACAAGGAGAATTGTTCCAAACTATGCTAACGGTCACTGTACTCTTTACCACTATGCTATGTATTCATTGGCAGAATTTTTAAAAAAGCAGTTTCACTTAAGCATGCCATTGATGAAGCAGTAAAAATTATTAATCTCATAAAACCCCAACCTTTAAACAAGTGTCTCTTTAACATTTTGTGTAACAAAGCAGGAACTATGCATAAAGCATTTCTCCTGTATGCTAAAGCACAATGGTTATCTCAAGGAAAAACATCTACGCAGTTATTTGGATTGTGAACTGTACTAGTTATTTCTGTCATGTAAAACCACCGTTACTTGAAAGAATGACAGAGAAATTGTCATTATTAAAACTCAGGTATTTGGCAAACATTTTCTCAAAAATGAACAAAGTAATCTTGTTCCTTCAAGAAAAACAACCAACATATTTATTGCCAATGATAAAATTTTGGCTTTTGAGGAAAAATTCAAATTTTGGAAAACCTGTATCTGCCACTGGCAGATGCTCTGTACTTAAACATTTTTCTGATGAGATCAATGGTGACATTAAAAATGGGATTGTTTTCAATTGCATAATGAATTATGTCAACATTTGGAAGATCTGTATAACTCAGTGCACCAATATTTGGAAATGACCAATGTATGATGTAAGAAAATCAGGGACAGACAAAAGATCTATCCAAAATACAAGGTAGACCAGTAGATTTTAATATAAAAGAGTATAAACAGCTCACTCATATGGTTTCAGATTCCACATCACAATTTACAATTCACCCTTAAGAAATCACTGCTTGTAGATTCTTGGTATGTATCAAAAAAGAATATCTGAAAAGGCTGTCAAAATATTCTTCTCTTCTCCAACTATGTATTCGCCTGAGACTGGATTTTCTTCATAAACTTCAACCCTAACAACATATGGCGGCTTACTGAACAAGGAGGCAAACATGAGAATCCAGCTGTTTTTTACTCAGTGAGACACTAAAGAGATTTGTGAAAATACAAGCCAATGCCATTCTGCCTTACTCCTTTTTGTTTTGGAAGTATACTTATTTTTCATAAAAATATTTATGCTAGCATGTAACAGGTTTGTTATTTTTAAGAAATTAGAAATAAGTTAAAATTTTCTGTTTTAATTTCTAATACACTAAATATCAATAATTATCGATTTAAGGATATCTACAGATCCTAAAAAGAAAGCTCATTATTTTCTACTCTTTTTTCCTCTTCTTATGGCTAAAATGCTGGTAAAGCAGTGACAAGCTTGCTTCAACTACGTTCTTTGAGAGGAAAGTAGAGCAACATGCTTGTTTAAATCAGAGCTTCTCGAAATGTTCTGTGCCTGTGGATTACCTATTATATGCAGATACTGATTAATTAGGTTTGGGATAGAGCCTGAAGATTCTGGATTTTGTTCAAGTTCTCAGGTGATACCAATGTTGCTGGCCAGTGGATCACATTTGAGTGGCATCTGGACAGGACCACTCAACAATTTCCAGGCAGCTAGAGAGTGTATGGGAAGTGAAATGTCCTCTTTGGATCACTATGTTTGTTGATTCCTAATCTGGATACTAATTAATATAATTCATAAGCCCATATCTCTAGCCAAATGTCTCTCCTTTGCTCCCTACCCAGAGAGTCAAATGTCTATTGGACTTCTCCATTTATATATCACATCTGAAGATTTTTTCAGGATTTATTTATTTTAGAGAGGGAGAGAGCACAAGTGGGAGGGGCAGAGGGAGAGAGGAGATAGAGTCGTAAGCAGACTCCCTGTCAAACGTGGAGCCTGACGTGGGGCTCCATCTCATGACCCTGAAATCACAACCTGAGCTGAAACCAAGAGTCAGATGGTTAACGGACTGCACCACCTAAATGCCCCTCATCTGCAAAATTAATCCAACTTACCTAAAACTGAAATGAAGTGTTCTACTGCCAAATCTGCTCTTCATCCTGTGTACCCTACACTGCTTTGTGGTACCATTCTTCTTTCATTTGACCAACATGGAACCCTGGGCTCTACTGCAGCTCTCTCCTGTCCCTGCCACGTCAAATCAGCACTAAGTCCTCATAATTTTCTACCTCCATCTCCTCTTCTCTGTCCCTTCCTTGATGCCCTAAGTTGTAGCTACCATTATCTCCAACCATGATTTATCTCATTTTAAACCAAAGATTTAACCTCTCTAAAATTACTTTACGGTGTCTACTGCCTTCAAGATAAAGCCTTTAAGATGACATGTGCAGTTTTGTTTTGTTTCGTTTTGACCTTCAAAGTCCACATAACTGTTCAGCCTCATCCATAATAAATCATTTCCTTATGGGTGATAGTTCAGCTTTGCTCAACTACTTGCATTTGCCTCTGGGCTTATCCCTCTGCCTAGAATGTTCTTTTCCCCATTCTCCACCTGGTTTTATCTCCTCAGTGTTATCTCCTCAGAGCTTCCCTAGATGCATTAAATGCACCATGTGATCATATTGTGTGATGCACAATGTGATCTTGGAAAAGTCTCTATTTTCCCCCACCATGGCTTTATCACTCTGAATTGAATTACTCAGGTCTAGCTCCCTTCTCAGACTGAAAAATTCCTGGTGACAAGAACCATGTCTTATTCTTAAAGCTATCTCCAGTACCTAATTCACTCCTTTGAACATAGTATCAAAAACATACTTACCTCTATAATGAAGCTGCTGACACCAGAAAAAGAGAAATGAACACTTACAAAGATATAATTATAGATTATCTCATTTAATCTTCCTGATTACCCTGTAACAGGTATTATTATTTCAGAGGCAGAAATTGAAGATGAGAAAGGTTACTTATCAAGGACATCAGCTAGTGAGTTGTTGAACTAGGATCTGACTCAGGACTGTCTTTCTCCAGAACGTGTATCTGGCTATTACGCATTTCCTCTCCAGTGCTTTCTGGTCAGAGGGAATCCAGAGTTTACGGGGAAGGAAAATCCAGACCCTTGAGACAGAATATGATACTAGGATTCTGACTAAGAACAAATCATCAAGGGAACCCAGTAGATGAGATAAGTCACAGGTGATCTACTGACTTGCAAGTCCTTAGATTCCCCCAAAGATGTACACGACAGGCTCCAGAACCTTATTTGAGGTTAAACATCTCTGGTAAAGGGACATGTCATTCCAGCCACAAATGTTAAGGCGGAATTTCCCAATGAGGGTGTCACCATGCCATGTCTACCTCCCACTCCAAGCCCTAGTGATAGCTGGCTAGGACCTAGGGCAGACAGAGAACTGGGCAAGTGGCCTCCAAGTTCTGTGTAGCTGTTAACCCAGTACATCCTGTACAAACAGCATAGCTTTCTATGTGTGTCTGCAACTATGTGAAGAAAAGAAGAGGCTGCACTTTAGAGACAGGCACAAAAAGGAATCAGATGCTGAAGTCATCAAAGATGGCAGAAATGGTTTCCAGGAGCAGCAGATTTAAAGACGGTAGGTTGGGGCTATGGCATAGGCTGCAGATGAGAAGCAGCAGAGTGTGGTGGATTGATGATGTGGAAGTTGTCTGGACAGGCTCAGTTCCCCATGTGAGAGAAACAGGAAGGCGTTAAGATGAGGCAAAGAAGAATGCAGATGATTCTGGGCCCCATGGCCCACTGTTAGAACTTGTGCTTTCCTTCCCAGATGAAAGGGGTTTGGGGCAAAGGAATGGTATGGTCAGATATATGTTGTAAAAGGCTATCACGCAGGGTGTGGTGAAGAGAACAGACTATGGAGGGATAAGGGTAGATAAAGGGAGATAGTTGGGAAGCAATCAGGAACCCACGTGAAACTAGGGGGCTTGGTCTGCAGTAGGCACATTGCAGGCAGTATATATTGGCTGAATTTGGAAATACTCTGAAACTAAATTCAGCACAATTTGCTGATGGACTGGATACAGAGTGTGAGAGAAGAGACGAAACTAGAATTATTCTGAAGTCTTTGAAAATTTTTGGAGGTTCAGAGTAAAAGGAGGTGATTCAAAGGAGATGACAAGAGAGGACAGGCTTGGTGGAAAATGTGAGAATGGGACAGACGTAAGTATTTCAGAAAGCAGGATGTCTAAGCCCAGGACAGTGAAAACGGGGACCAGAATGAATGGAAGGATTCTGGAGTAAGCAAAATAATGGCATGAGTGATACACGAGAAAGAAGAATGTATGGGCAAGGGTTAATAAAAAGAATACACAGTGTAAAGTAGCCCAGGAAGTCCAACTTCAAAGTATAAATGTGTTTTCCCAAATTTCTCCCTGTAAGGGGCACTTGAAAGTAGCTGGCATTCTGTGTCTATGGGACAAATGATTCCTTGGCACTGAAAAATGGTGAAGTCCTCAGTGGCAGTGAAAACAGATTCTACAAACATTCTCTCCCACTAAAAATGCCATTAGAGAAAAATTATGGTGTCGTCACACAATGGAATACTACATAGCAATTGTAAAGAATGATCCATACTCCCATAAAACAATAATATGGTTGAATCTCACAAATACAATATTGAATGAAAGAGGCCATAGGAAAAGAACATATCAGATGATCCTGTTTATGCAAAATACAAAAACCAGGGAAACAAGTCTATGTTTTTAGAGGTCCCCATCCATTGGAAGGAGGAAGTAACTGGGTGGCAGCAAAAGTGGGGCTTCTGCGGTTGCTGGTAATACTCTGTTTTTTGATCTGGGTGCTGATTACACAGATGTCTTCAGTTAGTAAAAATTCGTTGAGCTGTACTTTTCTATATTATATTTTACCTCAATAAAATCTTTTTAAAATGCCATTATACTTGGCCACATTTCCCGTATCCTGGGAAGAACAGAGCTATCTACTTAGAGTTCTTATTACAGATTAGCATTTATCCAAAGCAAGAGCAGGATCATTTAAGAAGCTTAGAGGAGTTATCAAAGCATCTAATTCACTTACACTTAACTTCAGCTAGAAGGAAAGCGAAGGCCTTGATTTCAGAGAAAGACAAAAAGAACAATTCTCAATGGCTGTTCCATTTAAAACACACATGTGTTTTAGGAGGGATATAAACTTTTTGTGTAATGTTTCCCCCCCCATCTCCTGGGAAATGATGTTACACTGTGCTTCAAACAGAACTGCCAAGTGTAAGAGGCTGTTTTCTGTAAACAGGCCAGCTGGGCCATAAGTTGCAAGAAACGAGGGACAAACTACTCGTTCAGAGAGCAGAGCAGAACACCACCGGGAGTTGGGAACTGTGCGTCCAACAGGATCTCCAGCCATTTGTCCTTCGCGGGCCACCTTTAGTGATTTAAGAGCTCTCCTTGCCATGTTATCATCAATCAATTATAATGATTGAGCAGCCTCTAAAAACTGGAGTTTTTAAAATGCAACTATCCGTGACCTAAATTTCCTGCTGGCTCTGTTGGCCCCAGGTTAGGCCAGTTTGTCTATCATCAAGGGAGCCAATAAAAATAATAAAAACAGGTCAACGCTGGGCTTTCTGAAGCTTATATAAAAATATTCACGCTTCACCAATCAGCACCAACTCAATGTGTCCAGTCTTTGCTTGAGCTCTCAGTAAATTCTGCCTCTAATAACAAAATATTCCATAGAATGTATATATCATCTAAAAACCCATCTTTTTTTTTTTCCTTTTCTTCCTTGCTTGCCTTTCAATTTGGCTAAGCAACAATTTCGCAACTCTTAGTAGACAACTGAAATGATGTCATTTTGCTGACTCCAGCAAAGGAGTAACGTTTTGGCAAATTAGGGGATATATGAGAAGATGAAAATATAAATTTTAGCTATCTTAATGCAGAATGTGATACTACACCTCCAAGCCTGGGATAGAATTTGACTCTTAGGATCCACAGAGCCAAGCAAAGCCTATCGAATGGGGAAGAGGAAGAGAAAGGTGGTGAAGGCATCAGTAAAGAGGGTCAGCCTAAAGACAGTCTGTAAAAACCACAACAGTTATCTTAAGTACTCTTTCAAAATGTTTCATATCACTTGATAGGAAGTAAGAAAAAGAAGGGTGCTGTGCTGTCCAAGGTTTCAAGCTCCCTTATAAGAGTGACCAGCAACTTGGAAATTCTATTCAGTAACAAAGCTGCGTTGCTGATATCCGTGACCTTCCTGCAGAAATGTGCAAGCTTGGTAGGTCTGGGACAAGGTCCCAGAGCCCCCTCTCCTTGAACCATCCCAGCCAGAATCTCAGCAGGCTGGACCATCTTACTCAGAAACAGCTCTGGAACACTCTCTGCTCTGGAGGGTAAGTTTGCGTAAACTCCAAAGAAGGCCTAATGCCAGAGTGGGGACCCAAATGCACGATCATGAAGGCAGCAAAAATTTTTTTTTAATTTTTTTTTTTAAGATTTTTTATTTTATTTATTTGACAGGCAGAGATCACAAGTAGGCAGAGAGGCAGGCAGAGAGAGAGGGAAGCAGGCTCCCTACTGAGCAGAGAGCCTGATGTGGGGCTCGATTCCAGGACCCTGGGATCATGACCTGAGCCGAAGGCAGAGGCTTTAACCCACTGAGCCACCCAGGCGCCCCGAAGGCAGCAAATTTGACTTTAGTAGTCTCTCCTTTCTCTGACTTTGCCACTCCTTTGCCTCTACCAAGTTTCAGAACTCACTGGCCTCCTGCCAGCACCAGTCCATGATGTACTCCTCCTCTACGAAATGAATCACTGAATGGACAAACTCTTCCAAGAGAATTCTGCATTTTAAAAAAGAAGAGAGATTCTGAGATGAAGTCAGATGACTCTATGGTTAAATTTTGGGTTCAGTGGTAGTTAGGTAGAAATTTGTCCTAGAAAGCCTTTCTGGAGCTCCTCTAATCCCATTTAACAGAAATTAACTGAAAGATAATACTATTTTTTCCTCCTCTTTTGAAAATGCAGTAATATAGTTCGGAAAGTAAACATCTTACTTCCTTAAAAGCACAAGATGACAGGGTGTAATTTTAACCTCACCTTACCCCTTACTGTAGTGAGGCATTTGACATTTCTGGGCCTCAAGTTCTTGATAGGAGGATAATACCACATACCTCACCTCCGATTTGCAGCTCATACTTCAGACTTTCATGGAATACAGTGAGATGATCACTTTATAAACTATAAAGTAGTCTATATTTGCTCTACTGTATTTATGACTATTACCTTTCTCTCCAAAACTATGCTTCTCTTTAGAAAAAGGCCTGGTATACCAGATATATTTATATACCTCCAAAGATTCAGCTGCCCACTGAGACTCAGCCACATGCTTAATGGAGGGTCTAGGCCACTGCTGCACAGGCTCATCCCCACACTGCCAACTCTTCTAGCCTTTCCTGGGGACAACACTGGCATGGCTCTGTCATACCCACCACAGGGGAAGCCACACCAGCCCCAGGCCTAGGTCTAACCAACTAGACTCATGGAGGCTCTGGTTTTTCTCATGTTCACCTAGAGGACCCTGAGAATGCCACTGGAAAATAAGGGTAGTGTCACCCCTCATAATAAACTTTAAGGCCAATGAAAGGCAGGGAGACTGGTAAGACAACAGGTAAATTCTTAGCTACTTCTTGCCTAGGAAAAACTCCAGGTTGCAATAGTGTTACATAAAGTCTTTTCAG
Source organism: Mustela nivalis (assembly GCF_964662115.1). Taxonomy (NCBI): domain Eukaryota; kingdom Metazoa; phylum Chordata; class Mammalia; order Carnivora; family Mustelidae; genus Mustela; species Mustela nivalis. The sequence continues at coordinate 25,636,901 of NC_139023.1, read as the reverse complement.
AGTTATCTCCCATGACCGAGCAATCACCTGGGTTTCTTAAGAGCCAACAGCCAGCTCAGTGATGGGTCCCCTCGGATTTGCTTTACTTCCTTCCTTGACCCATTTTCCCTTTCCCTCACTCTTGTTGCTCTCAGATTCCACCTCCTTCGCCTTTAAAGGAATTACCAGGTCGATTTTGCCGTAAACTCTGTTTCCTAGGAAAACAATGCAAAGGTTATTAGAGAGGCCACAAAAAAGAACTAGGTAGGCAAGGAGAAGGGTCTTGGTATCACTCAGCTGTCCGAGAGTGTATGTGCTGTTACTACAAGCATACACTTATAAAATATGGGGGATAAAAAGTCCTGAAGAAAGGAGAAATCTCTGCCTGTGCTTATGTAATCCACGAAAAACAAACACTAAGCAGTGATTTAAAAAAAAAAAAAAAAAAGAATCCAAAAGCTGATGGAGTTTTAGTCCGAGTGATCTGGGGGGCACAATGACGTCCGCGTGCCTTGCACTGACCTGCACAGCCCTATGTGATCACCAGCCTCCGTCTTTGGTTTTATCAAGGAGACTTCCTCTCCTACCCCACCCCCACTCTATCCTCCCTTCCTTCAGTTTTGTCAGCCCACACTGATCACCATTCAGCATCTCAATTATTCCATGCCATTCTGTATCGGTGGCCTTTGTACTTGGAGTTAATCCTTGTGCTCCAAATGCTCTTTTTGGGGTCTTTTCATGGTAGAAATTCATTGAACTGATGTCACATCATTCAGGTTTCACCTCAGCTGTCCACTTCTCAGAACTCTCTTTGCTGTCTGGAGTAGCATCTTTCTTTGCTGTCTGGAGTAGTATAACCATTTTTAGCCCTAGTCACTCTTTAAGCCACTACCTTATATTCATAGCCTTTATCATTAGCTAAGATTTTCTGAATTATTTGCTGCAAAGGTGGTCAATAAGCTTGTTAGGTAAATGAATAAACTCCTTTACATGGACTCAAAGTGTCAGATCTGCCTGTGAACACTGAGTGGAAGACTTAGTGTTGGACAAGTGCTGTGAAGTACTTGTTACCCAAGGAAATGACAGTGGTTCTATGAGATGTGCACTGACCAATATGGTTCTATGAGATGTGCACTGTTAGCCACACATGGCTGGTGAATACCTGAAATGTGACCATTCCAAGTTGAGCTGCATTCTCCATGCCGTATGCCATATTTTGAAGACTTATTGTAAAAAAAAAACTGTAACTCATTGACAATTTGCATTGTATCTTACTGAAATGATTACATTTTGGATATATTTGATAAAATAAAATATATTATTCAAAGTATTTCACTCATTTCCTTTTATCTTTCAACATAGCTACTGACAAATTTGAAATAGTACATGTGGCTTACACTGTAGCTCATGCTACATTTTATTGGATAGTGCTGCTCTAGTGTTAGTGCTTTCCCCAGACTCCAAGTTCAATACCAACACCAGGGATTCAACACTTATTGAACTAGATATAATATACATTTTCACATCTCATTTCATTCCTAATGGTGAGATACTATTATCTTTATTTTACTGGCAAGGAAACTAAGGTTTAGAGATGGAGCAAATGGCCTAGAATAGGAAAGAGCATCCAGACCACAGGACAATAGACCCCCAAAGATGTTCAGGTTCTGGTCCCCAGAATTTATGAGTATGTTAAGTTTCAAGACAAGAGGAACTTGAAACAGGGGGATTTGTGGATTATTCATGTACGTCCAGTGTAATCACAAGGGTTCTTACAAGAGGGAGCCAAAGTGTCAAAGTTAGCGAAAACATAGGACAAGAGGAGCAAAACTAGGAGTGATGTGCTGTCAAGATGGAGAAAGGGGCCATGAGCCAAGAAATGCAGGCAGCTTCTAAAAGCTGGAAAAGGCAGGGCAATGTTTTTTTTCCTGGAACCTTGAAAAAGAACACAGCTCTGCCAACACCTTCATTTTGGGTCTTCAAGACCCATTTTCAACCCCCAGAAGTGTAATACAATAAATTTTTGTTGTTTGAAGCCACTAATTTTGTGCTATTTTGCTATAGCAGCCATTGGAAATTGACACAGAATATAATAATTAATGTAGAGTCAGGGATTTGGAACCTGGTAAGCATGAGATTGCAACCATGGTTCAGGATAAATAGGCAAAATAATAATAATCATCATAATTATAATTTGAGTATACAAATTTATCCCCAAATCAAATGAGACTTGCCTAATGAATGTATTTTAACATAAAAAATAAAGCATGGCTCAGCACCTGGGTGACTCGCTGGGTTAAGCATCAGCCAATTCTTGATTTTGGCTCAGGTCATAATCTCAGGGTTATGAGATCAATCCCCAACTCGCGCTCCGTGCTGAGCCTGGAGCCTATTTAAGATTCGCTCTCTGCCTCTGTTCCTCCCCACCCGTGCCCCCTCTCTCTCTAAAATATATATTTTATATAAAATATATATATGTTTATATATATATGTTTAACATATATATTTATGTTTATGTGATTTTTAAGGACTTTTTTTAAATGGGGATCTTTAATTGTGTTATGACATACAGAAAATTTCTCAGATGTAAGTGTAAGGACTATTTTTTAAGAGCAGTTTTAGGTTTACAACAAAATTAAGAAGAAAGTACAGAGAATTCCCCTATATCCCCTGCCCCCAAACATGAATAGCCTCTTCCATTATCAACATCACTTATCAGAGTGGTACTTTCTTTTACCAAGAATGAATCTATGTGAGAACATCATAATCATTCAAAGCCCATAGTTTATCCTAGGGTTCACTTTTGGTGTTGTACATTCCATGGGTTTGAACAAAACTATAATGAGATGTATCCATCAGTATGATATACAGAGTTTTTTCACTGTCCTAAAAACCACCATGCTCCACCTAGTCATCTCTTCCCCAACTCCCTACCCTGGCAACCAAAGATTTTTTTTGTATTGTCTCCATAATTTTGTCTTTTCTGCAATGTCATATAAATGGAATCATATAATAGGCAGTCTTTTCAGACTCGCTTCTTTCACATAGGAATAAGCATTTAAGATTCCTCCAAGTCTTTTCACAGCTCGGTGGCTCTTTTTAGCATTGAATAATATTCCATTGTCTGGATGTACCACAGCTTATTAATACATTCATCCACTGAAGAACATAAAACTACCATGAATATTCATGTGCAGGTTTTTGTGTGGATGTAAGTTTTCAACTTCTTTGGGTAAATACCAAGTTACATATTTCTGGATGGCATGGCAAGAACAGGGATAGTTTTCTAGGAAACTGCTAAACTGTTTTAAAAAGGGCTGTGCCATTTTCCATTCCCACCAACAATGTGTAAGAGAGTTCCTATTGCCCCACATCCTCACCAGCATTTGGTGTTGTCATTGTTCCAGATTTTGGCTATTCTAACAGATGATGCTATTTCAACATCATTTTAATTCTCATTTCCCTGATGACATTTGGTGTAGAGCATCTTCTCATATGCTTATATGCCATCTGTATATCATTTAGTGAAGTGTCTTTGGCCCACTTTCATATTGCTGAGTTTTGAGAGTTCTTTATGTGTTTTGGACAATAATCCTTCATCAGATGTATCTTTTGTAAATATTTTCTCCCAGTCTGTGGCTTGTCTTTTCATTCTTTTGATACTTTCACAGAGAATTTCTCAATTTTAATTAAGTATAGCTTATCAATTATTTCTTTCATGGATTGTGTTTTTGCTGTTGTATCTAAAATGTCATCACCATTCCAAAGTCACCTAGGTGTTCTCCTAGTTCATCATCTAGGAGTTTTATAGTTTTGCAGTTTACATTTACATCTATGATCCATTTTTTTCAAGATTTTATTTATTTATTTGACAGACAGAGATCACAAGTAGGCAGAGAGGCAGGCAGAGAGAGAGAATGGGGGAAGCAGACTCCCCGCTGAGCAAAGAGCCCAATGTGGGGCTCGATCCTAGGACCCTGGGATCATGACCTGAGCTGAAGGCAGAGGCTTAACCCACTGAGCCACCCTGGTGCCCCTATGATCCACTTCATACTGATTTTTGTGAAAGGTGTTAAGGTCCATATCTAGACTTTTTATTTATTTATTTCTTTGGTGTGTGGTTGTCCAGTTGTTCCAGCACCACTCATTGAAAAAATTATCTTTGCTCTACTGTGTTGCCATAGTTTCTTTGTCAAAGATCAGGAGATCATATTAATAGGGGTCTTTTTCTGGGGTCTCTCTTCTGTTACATTAATCTGTCTATTTTTTCACTAATAACACACGTCTTAATTATTGTAGCTTTATCCTAAGACTTGCAGTCAGGTAGCATCAGTTTTCCGACTTTGTTCTTCAATATTGTGTTAGTTATTCTGTTTTTGGCCTTTCCACATACACTTTAGAATTGTTTGTTAATATCCATAAAATAACTACCTGGGATTTTGATTAGAATTGCCCTGAATCTATGGATCGATTTGGGAAAAGCTGACATCTTATCAGTATTGAGTTTTTATTCCTTGATTTAGCTCATCAGAGTTTTATAGTTTTCCTCATATAGATCTTATATTTATTTTATTGGATTTATCCCTAAATATTTCATTTTGGGGGGTGCTAATGTAAATAGTATTGTGTTTTTTAATTTCAAACTCCACTTGTTCAATTTTGCCTGGAGAAATCTACACTTTCAATGCCATCCCAATCAAAATTCCACCAGCATTTTTCAAAGTGCTGGAACAAACAATCCTAAAATTTGCATGGAAACAGAAGAGACCCCAAATTGCTAAGGAAATGTTGAAAAAGAAAAAACAAAACTGGGGTCACCACATTGCCTGATTTCAAGCTTTACTACAAAGCTGTGATCACCAAGACAGCATTTTAGTGGTACAAAAGCACACATAAACCAGTGGAACAGAACAGAGAGCCCAGATATGGACCCTCAACTTTATGGTCAACTAATCTTTGACAAAGCAGGAAAAAATATACAGTGGAAAAAAAGACAGTCTATTCAATAAATGGTGATGGGAAAATTGGACAGCTATGTATAGAAGAATGAAACTTGACCAATCTCTTACACCATAGACAAAGATAAACTCGAAATTGATAAAAGACCTCAACGTGAGGCAGGAAGCTATCAAATCCTAGAGAAGAACATAGGCAGTAACCTCTTTGACATCTGACATAGCAACTTCTTTCAAGACATGTCTCCAAAGGCAAAGGGAACAAAAGCAAAAATGAACTTTTGGGACTTCATCAAGATCAATTTTACTATACAATGAATCAATTGACCTTTTTATACTCAGTTTGCATTTTGCAACCTTGGTATAATTGCTTATTAGTTCCAGGAGTGTTTTGTCAATTATTTCTGATTTTCTACATAAACAATCATGTTATCTTTAAACAATGACAGTTTTGTGTCTTCCTTCTCAATCCACATACTTTTAGATTTCTTTTCTTGCCTTATTACAAGAAATAGACTTTTGGCACAATGTTAAAAAGGAGTAGTGAGAGGGGACATCTTTGCCTTATACCTGATCTTTGTGGGAAAGCCTTGAGTTTCTCACCATTAAATATGATGTTAGTTATAGGATTTTTGGTCAATAGTCTTTACCAAGTTGAGAAAGTTCCCCTCTTTTCCTAGTTTACTGAGCGTTCTTTCTTTCCATGAACAGGTATTAGATTTTGTCAAATGATTTTCTGTATTTATTGATATGGTCCTATATTTTTTCTGCTTTTTCATTCTGTGGATATGATGGATTACATTAATTGATTTTCAAATGTTGAATTAGTGTTGCACATCTAGGACAAATCCTACTTGGTCATGGTGTGTCACTCTTTCTATACATTTTTGGATTAGATTTGCTGATAATATTTTGTTGAGGATTTTGCACCTATGTTCCCAAGAGATATGGTTCTATAGTTTTCTTATAATATCTTTGTCTGGTTTTGGTATTAGGGTGTTGCTAGCCTTTTAGAATGAGTTAGAAAATATTCCTTCTGTTTCTATTCTCTGAAAGCATTTGTAGAGAATTGGTATAATTTCTACCTTAAGGGTTTGGTAGAATTCACCAGTCAACGCATCTAGGTATGGTGCTTCCTATTTTGGAAAGTTATTAATTGTTGATTCAATTTCTTTTTTTTTTTTTAAAGATTTTATTTATTTATTTAACAGACAGAGATCACAAGTAGGCAGAGAGGCAGGCAAAGGTGTGGGGGGAAGTAGGCTCCCTGCTGAGCAGAGAAACCCTGAGCATAGGACCCTGGGATCATGATCTGAGCTGAAGGCAGAGGCTTTAACCCACTGAGCCACCCAGGTGCCCCTGATTCAATTTCTTTCACAGGTATAGATCTATTCAGATCATCTATTTCTTATTGTGTGAATTTTGGCAGATTGTATCTTTCAAGGAATTGGTCTATTTCAACCTAGGTTATCAAATTTACAGGCATAAAGTTTTTCATAGTATTCCTTTATTATTCTTTCAATTTCCATGGAATCTGCAGTGATATCTCCCCTTTCGTTTCTGATATTAGTAATTTGTATACTATGTCTTTTTCTTAGCCCGACTATAGCCTTATTGCTTTTTTTTTTTTTTAAGATTTTATTTATTTATTTGAGAGAGAGACAGTGAGAGAGAGCATGAGCAAGGAGAAGGTCAGAGGGAGAAGCAGACTCCGCATGGAGCTGGGAGCCCAATGCGGGACCCGATCCCAGGACTCCGGGATCATGACCTGATCCGAAGGCAGTCGTCCAACCAACTGAGCCACCCAGGCGTCCCAGCCTTATTGCTTTTTTTTTTTTTTTTTTTTTTTTTTAAATATACAAAAGCTGATTCTTTGAAAAGATCATTAAAAGCAATAAGGCTGGTTTGGGAGGGAGACAAACCAGCCTTATTGCTTTTAATGATCTTTTCAAAGAATCAGCTTTTGTTTCATCGATTTTTCTCTATCACTTTTCTATTTCCAATTTCATTGGTTTTCTCTATCACTTTTCTATTTCCAATTTCATTGGTTTTTGCTCTCATTATTATTTCTTTTCTTCTGCTTACTTTGGGTTTAATTTGCTTTCCTTTTTCTAGTTTCCTAAAATGGAAACTTAGATTACTGATCTTGGATATTTCTTCTTTTCTAGTATATGCCTTCAATGCTGTAAATTCCTTCTAAGCTCTGCTTTTGCTGCATCTCACCAATTTTAATAAGTTGTGCTTTACTTTTAAATTTCTCTTGAGATTTCTTCTTTAACCCATGTGTTGTTTAGAAGTGTGTTCTTTCCTCTCCATGTATTAGGGGATTTTCCATTTATCTTTCTATTATTGATTTCTAGTTCCATTCCACTGTGGTTTGAAAGTAGACATTATATGATTTCTATTCTTTTAAAGGTATTAAGATACATGTATGGCCCAGATTGCGGTCAACACTTACATGTGTGAATTTTCCATGTAAGCTAGGGAAAATGTATTTTTTGCTGTTTTTGGATAAAGTAGTCTACAGATGACAATTACATCCTGTTGATTGATGGTACTGTAGAGTTCAGCTATATATATATATACACTGACTTTCTGCCGGCTGGATCTGCCCATTTCTGAGAGAAGGGTGTTGAAGTCTCCAACTATGATAGCAGATTCATCTATTTCTCCTTCTAGTTCTATCAGTTTTGCCTTATGTAGCTTAATGACCTGTTGTTAGTGTATACACATTAAGAACTATTATGTTTTCTTGGAGAACTGACACCCTTATCATGATATAATTATTTTTATACTTAATAAGATCCCTTACTCTGAATTCTGCTTTGTCAGAAGTTAATATAATTATTGCTACTTTCTTTTGATTAGTGTTAGCATGATCTATTTTTTCCTGCCCACTTATTTTAATCTATATAGGTCTTTATATTTAAACTGGGCTCCTTATAAACAATATACAGAGTCATATGCTTTTTGATTCACTCCAACAACCTCTCTTCATTGGTGCACTGAGACCACTGACTGACATTCAAAGTGATTGCTAATACAGCTGGACTAATATTTACCATATTCATTACTGTCTTCTACTTGATGACTTTCTGCTTTTTTCCTATTTTGTCTTCCAATCTTTTTCTGCCATTTGTGCTTTTAATTCAACATTTCACATGATTCAATTTTTCTTTGTTATTAGCAGAGAAAAAACTTTAAAAAAAAACTTTCTTAGTGGTTGCCTTAGAATTTGCAATATAAGTTTACAACTAATACAAGTCCACTTTCAAGTAGGACTATACCATTTCATAGGTTGTGTGATTACCTTACAATAATAAAATAATCTAAATTCCTCTTTTTTACCCTCCCATTACTTGTATCATTGCTATCATCCATCTCATTTATATATAAGCATCCATAAGCTTAATTATACATACGCATATATAATTTAATATATTGCTACTATTATTTTGAAAAAGCTGTTGCTTCTTACATCAATTAAAAACAAAAAAATAAGAATTCTTCTTTTACCTCAACTTATTCCTTTCTTTTCTTTATGGAACTGACTTTCTGACCTTTATTATTTTCCTTCTCGCTAAATAACTTTTATCATTTCTTGCAAGGTAGTCTACAGATAACAAATTCCCTGTTTTTGTTTGAAAAAATCTTTATTTCTCCTTCACTTTTGAAGGAAAATTTCACAGAGTTACAAATTCTAGGTTGATAGGCTCTTTTTCTCAATGCTTTAAATATTTCATTCCACTCACTTCTTGTTTGTGTCAGTTCTGAGGAAAACTTGGATATAATTCTTATCTTTATTCCTCTGCAGGTAAGGTATTTTTTTCTCCTCTGGCTTCTTTCAGGATTTCATTTTCTTTATCTTCAATTTTCTATAATTTGAAAATGATATGCCCAGGTTTTTTTTTCCTCCCCATTTATCCTTCTTGGTGATCTCTGAGCTTCCTGGATCTGTGGCTTGGTGTCAGACATTAATTTGGGGGAAATATGTTCCAAATATTCTTTTGATCTTCTCTTTTTTTCATTTCCTACTGATATTCCAATAGCACACATGTTTTACCTTTGGTAGTTATCCCACAGTCCTTGGATATTCTCTTCTGGTTTTTTGGTGAGGTGTTTTTTTTTTTTTTTTTTTCATTCCTTTTTCTCTTCATTTTTCATTTTTCAAGGATTTTATTGATATATCTCTAGCTCAGGGATTCTTTCCTCAATCACATCCAGTCTACTAAGAAGCCCATCAAAGGAATTCTTTCTTTTTATTACTGTATTTTTGTATCTCTAGCATTTTAGAATTTCCATCTCTCTGCTTACACTATCTGTTCTTGTATGCTATCTACTTAATCCATTAGAGCTCTTAGCATATTAATCATTGTTGTTTTAAATTCCTGATCTGATAATTCCAACAACCCTGCCACGTCTGATTCTGATGCTTGCTCTGTCTCTTCAAATTGTGTTTTTTAAGTTTTAGCATACCTTGTAATTTTTTTGATAGCCAATATGAAGTACTTGGTACAAGGAACTGCTGTAAATTGACCTTTAGTAATGTGGTAGTGAGGTGTGGGGTTTGGAAAAGTGTTCTATAATCCTAGGATTAGGTCTCAGGGTTTTAGTAAGCCCGTGCCTCTGAACTGTAAATTTCACAAGTGTTTCTCAGGTTTTTTCCTCCCTTCTAAGTTGGGACAGGATGGCTGAAGTGGGCTGGAGTTGTATCTTTCACTTTCCCAGGCCAGGCCAGTTAGGCTCTGAGGATACCCCAGCAGGTTAGGCTCTGGTTAACTAGTTTCCCCTGAGGTTAGGCTTGTTGAGAAGAAGAGAGTGCTCTGGCATATTTCAAAATAGTTCCTTTTCCCTCTCAGAAGCCTGAGGGGATTTTTCTCCTGTATTTGCTGTGTGAATGGAGTCAAGTTCAAGTTCACCTGGAGGTGAATCTCACAATATTGTGGCACCTCCCCCACAAACTGGGTCCCCCTGGAGTTCTTAACTCTCAGAATTGTTTGCACCAAGCCTCCAGCAATTCATCAATTACAGTTCAAGTTTCCCTACTTAGACTGATTCTTGTGGCATTTTCCACTGCGAGTCTTTGCTCTGAGAAGCTGGGACTCATTGTATTTGTCTTGCTGTCTCTCTGATCTTAGGGACACAGTTTGCCCTGTGTCCTCACCTCTCTTGTAGATCCAAGAGTTAATTTTTCAGTCTGTTCAGCTTCTTACTTGTTAGGTCAATGTGGCAATTTCTGAGTTCCTTACTTGTGAAAACAGAAACTAGAAGTCTGTTTAATTTTTATGATCCTTATCACAAACTATTATTAAAAGAGCCCACATGATATTGTAAGGAAATGTTTTTATATGCAGAGGAACTTATTCGTTGGGGACACCCAATTAATATTGTTACCTTTGTGCCATAGAAGGCTATAGGGAAAAGCAGGAACACAAAGATATTTAGTTAGACAGACATAGTTGCAAATTCCTACTTTGCCAAAAGCTGACTAAGTAAACTTGTACAAAGTGTGTTAGCTTACATGAACTTCAATAGCCACATCTGGAAAATAAGACCTACTTGTAGAGCTTGACAGTAAACTATATAAAACTAGTACCCAGCAAATGAAATCTATTATTATTACTCTAAGTTCATCTCTGTCCTCATTGTTCTTTCTGCCTGGACCACTTTTCTCTTCCTATGGCTGACCACACTCTGGTTTCGGGTCTTAAATACCACTTCTCAGAGAGAACGAACCTGACAAATTTTTATAGTGCTCACCTAGTCACAACTCACCCTATCCTTCTCAGTTTTATATTTTTCCACAGAACTTTTTACTACATGTTCACTACATTTTCTTATATTGATTTACTTTGTTTACTGTCTGACTCACCTCACTAAAATGCTCAGTGAGGCTAGGATTACTGTCTGTTTTGTTCACTGTGTCCCTGGTGTCTAAAACATACGTGATACATAGTAGGAACTCAATATTTGTTGAATTGATGAATGACAGAATCAATGAAGTCTCTGAAATTATGACCCCTGACACAATATGATTTTCTCCAAGTCACCTTTTCTCAAATGTACTTTTTCTTTATTGTGACAAAATATCCATGACGTGAAATTAACATTTTTAAGTGTCCAGCTCCAAGACATTAAATACAGTCACACTGTTGTGCAACTATCACCACTATTCATCTCCAGAACTTTTCCATCTTCCCCAACTGAAACTATACTCTTTAAACAGTAATTCTCCATTCCCCTGGCCCAAGCCCTGGAAACCACAATTCTACTTTGTCTTTATGAATCTGACACTTTACGTACCTCACATAGGTGAAACCATACAATATGTGTCCTTTTGTGTCTGGCTTATTTCACTTAACATGGAGTCTTTCATGTTCATCCATGCTGTAGCACATGTCAGAATTTCCTTCCTTTTGGGGGCTGGGTAATCTTCCATTACATGTATATATCACATTTAAAAATCTGTTCATCTGCTGATAGACATTTGGGTTGTTTCCACCTTTTGGCGAGTGTGAATGATGCTACTATGAACACTGGTGTGTGAGATGCACCGTTCATAGCAAGTAAAACTGGTAAAGCCTTAGAAGCCAATGTGCTAATACCTTTCTTTGCCTTAGCAGAAAGAAAATCTGTGAAGCAAGCTAAACCACCTGAAGAAGAGAAACTATTAATTTTGCACTGGTAATGGCTGATATATTTTCCCCTTCAAGCTTCTATGATAAGGTCTACAGAATGGTATGAAAGTTTAGAGGACATAATGGAAAGAGAAAATTTTTGAAGTTATAAGAAAATAATCTGAGACAAAAATAAAGTCATTCTTTAGCTTGAAAAAGGCAAAGTTTCTAAAAATGAGGGGAAAAAGGATTATGGCAACCTGCGGTGAAGTGAAGTCTTTCCCCCACTCCTGCTGCAAACAGCGGTATATCAACACAAGAAACAAGGTGGAAGCGCCTTCACAACAAAGACGGTCAGAAATCAAGCTCTGGCATGAAGATGCTGAAAGGATGAGAAATCCTATCCTAAGGAACAGAAAATGCTGTAAGATCAAAGATGCCCACAAAGAAAGGATCTCTACATAGTGGATACTTTATAATATAGGTCCATATAAGAAGATGAAGTATTTAGAGATATTTAGGATAAGGAGGTAGGGCATGAACATGAGGAATAAAAGAGATATGTTTTTGTAACAGACTAAGTCAATGGGGCACCTGGGTGGCTCAGTGGGTTAGGCCTCTGCCTCCAGCTCGGGTCGTGATCTCAGGGTCCTGGGATGGAGTCCCATGTTGGGCTCCCTGCTCGGCGGGGAGTCTGTTTCCCCCTCTCTCTCTGCCTGCCTCTCTGCCTACTTGTGATCTCTGTCAAATAAATAAATAAAACCTTAAAAAAAAAAAGACTAAGTCAATGGCTTTTACTCCCTGTAAGAAGACAAATGTTTTATATTCATCTCTTTAAGCATCTTTTCCTCTTCATCTGACAAACCTTTCTAACCTACTCTATCTAATAACAACTTCTAATAACTCATCCTTCTCCCTTTCTTCTCTACCTGGTAATTCCTACTTATTCTTTAATATCCAAAACTTATATGTGTCCTCATCTGTGAAGTCTTCCCAGGCCGGTCAGATCCTCTGCACCACAGGCATAGATGCTCCCTCCCATGAATGCTCATAATAACTTCATATTCTCTTTCAGTACAGAGCTTATCTTACTGCGCTATAATTATTCGTGTACGCAACTTTCCTACTTGACTTCAGTGTTCAAGACCCAGGTTTCATTTATGTGTAGGTTATCATTTAATGGTAACCGGTCCAGCAGAACTTGAAGAATAATGGGAAAGGCAAAACTAAATTAAAGAATATCAATCAAATATTCAGCAGGAACACTGACATGACCAAAGTATAAATAACAGGTCGAAAAAATTCCACCCCTGAAACAGTCTCATCTCAAGATATCCAGCTGGCCAGTTGCTCCCAGGCATTTCTAAATGTTACTTCATGAGTGAATTTATATCTGCAATCTTATAAGTGAACCAAAACACTTGATTTGGGTGTTTATTTTGCTTAAAAATACCCATTAACCTAGTATAAACACAGTGCCAAAGGCCAAGATTTTGCACTGATTATACTGTCCAACAAAATCAAGAGGAGAGAAGAGTGCTTTCTTCCTATGGGGCTAATCTCTAACTTACATGAAAGTGCCACAATATTCAAATTTCTCAGCATTAATTATGTCATTTGTTTTATTTTCTTAACAATACAGATTATTGGTGGGCCAAAATCAGAGGTATATTCTGGTGTCCTGGAGTAACATTAGGCTAAATACTATGATAAACCCTCTTGCTACAATAATACATACATGCAATAAAACCACATATATATGATAACAAACTTTCTTTGTAATTCATTCTTGGCTTATAAGAAAGCAAAGAAAACCTATACAGACAAAAACACTAGAACACAAATCAAGCAATGAGCTGAACCTAGACTTTGGATAACAGGCCAAGAGAAAGCTGCTGTTGCCTTGAGGGTAGTATTGGCTTCTGTGTAGGAATCTAAATATTTGGCCTTGGGAACACTGCAAGTGGGAGAGTTGAACCTGCAACTTCTATTCAGGACATTGAAGTGAGCTAAACCAGTCATAGATTGGTAGCATCCCCAGTGACACATAGCTCTAGGGGAAGACTCTAGCCATATTATCTCTGAAAGAACATATCCCTCATTTATACCTGCAGAGTTACAAAAGATTATCCTGCCACATATGAGCTCACAACCAAAAACTATAAAACATACAAAGAAGCAGACAATGGATGAATCAGCAGACATACATTATAGCAGACTCAGATCCCAGTGACTTCAAGAGTGGAATTAGCAATTAAGGAATATAAACTGATAATACATAAAATATTCAAAATTTAAAAATGAAAAAATTAAAATGGGAATAATAAACTATCAAAAATAACCGTAAGTCTTTTATTTAAAAAAAAAAGAATAAGGGGCACCTGGGAGGCTCAGTTGGTTAAGCATCCAACTCTTGATTTCGGCTCAGGTCATGATCGCAGGGTTGTCAGAATACCCTCTGCATTATGCAGCATGCTTGGGATTCTCTCTCTTCCTCTGTCTTCTCTCTCTTCCTCTGTCCTACTCTACCCCCTCCCTCTCTTAAAAAAAATGAAAATAAAATTTAAAAAGACTAAAACTGAGTTTTTAAATATGAAAAACACAATAGCCAAACTATGGAAAGAACCTAGATGTCCATCAACAGATGAATGGATAATATTTGAAAGTAAAAACTCAAATGCTGACTTCAATACTAAAGATAAAAATAATGAAAGCAGATGTTTGAGCTGAAGATATTATCAAAAAATATGATAAAGAATATGAAAAGAAGATTAAATGAGAAAATCTAAGATATATTTAAGGGGAATCTTAGAATGAAAGAAAAAAAACAGAAAAGAGATAATACAGACAGTCCCTAGATTACAATGGCTCAACTTACTAATTTTTTTTTTGACTTTACAAACATGTAAAATTCATGCCCCTTCAGGAGCAACTTCGTGATCTTTTCTTGGGTTAGTGACATGAGGTAAAATACTTTCCAGTGATCCTGGGCAAGGGTAGTGCCCTGCAGCTCCCAGTCGATCACACGATCACAAGGGTAAATAATCAATACGCTTACAACCACTCTGTACCCACACGACCATTCTGTTTTTTACTTTCAGTATGAGAATCAATAAATTATGTGGCATAGTCAATACTTTATTATAAAATTGGCTTTGTGTTAGAAGGTTTTGCCCAACTAGAGGCTAATTAAATTATTCCAACACATAGATAGACTAGCGTAGGCTCTGATGCTTGGTAGGTTAGGTGTATGAAAATACATTTTGATTAATGATATTTTCAATTTATGATGGGTTTCTTGGGGCATAACTCTAGCCCAAGCTGAGGAAGATCTGTACTATAAGAGATAATATATGAGAATTATCCAGATCTATAGAAATACATAAATCCACAGACACAGAAAACATAGACTATACCAAGCAGGGCAAATGAAAAAATCCAAAATTGTACACCATAACATTGTAATGAAACTGTAAAAAATACACACAGGGGCACAAATACACCTCACACCGCACCCCCCCCCCCTGCACACATCCATACATCTGAAAAGCAGCCAAAGAAAAATGAATCACATTCCAAGGAACCATATCACAGTGACTACAGATGTCTCAATGGCAACAATAGAAGCTGGATATGGTAGAACAAAAAATATTGTCAAAGTTCTGAGTACCAGTCATCTTTGCGTACTTAGCTCCTATCACATTGCCAAGCACATCCTGAAGTGTTTAGAAAATGCTGGTTTAATAAATCAATTCGGTTTTCCATCTCTACTCCAATTAAATGATTAGTCACTAAGAAGAATGAAACAAGATTCACGGTAAAGAAATCTGAAATTGGCTTATTTCTTCATTTTGTTGGAACTCTGGGGTGCGAGAATACAACAATAAATTTGCCACAAAGTGAAAAACATCTGCTAATATGAAACAGTGAGTCCCTACCCCCACATCTCACCCCTGTTCTCAGTCAAGAGAAATGCCTTTTATTCAGTCTAGCTGGCGTGGAATGTTTTTGTTTGTAATAAAGATCATATCATCCATGCAAATGTTGCTGCCTAAGCTGTGCAACACAGAGGACTGTTTTTGCATGTTTGTGACAGACCATTGTACCATACTGACTAGAAAAAGTCTCCTCTTCCACTCCAATTTCAACTGCCTTTGGGGATGCCTATTCTGCTGACTGCAAAGCAAACTTTCTTCCCCAACAATGGCTGTGTATATTTAGCTATCCCCAAAGAATTGCACAGGAATTTGAACTGAAATTCAGGAACTCATAAGGTAACTAACACGTAGCAAAAACTTGAAGTCACTTTTAGAGTTAACCTATTTTCTGCTTAAGTAAAAAGCAAATATTATTAGTACAGAAATAAATTTTATTTCTTAAGGCCATGTAATGTGATATATTTTAGCTTGCTTTGCATTTTTGAATTTCCTGTTTTTAGGGACAAAGAAATTAGATGTGCAAATCCACTAGAAACAAATTTGTAATATTTTCCAAATTATTCAAATGTAACCCCCCAAAATCTTACTAAATTTAAAATTTTACTTGCATGTCAAGTGAGACTAAATAATTGGTTTAATCTGCAAGTAGTTCAGTGAGTTATATGATAACTATGTTCTTATGAAATCATTCCATTTTCTTTAGCATTCATTGTAGATTGAAATTAACTACAAAGTTGACTGGAATACTACCATGAATCTGAATTATATTTAATATTAGTTTGTGTATTTTTTTAAAGAGTTTTCTTCCATAAAAAAAGATTAAAAGTGAAAAAAGAGCAGTGACTTAGAAGAATTTGGCATCTTTAAGTTGGCCCCCCATGGAATATTTCATCAGGCCACATGATTACAGGCCATAAGTGTTTTAAATAAGAAGCAAGGGGGCGCCTGGGTGGCTCAGTGGGTTAAGCCGCTGCCTTCGGCTCAGGTCATGATCTCAGGGTCCTGGGATCGAGTCCCACATCGGGCTCTCTGCTCAGCGGGGAGCCTGCTTCCTCCTCTCTCTCTCTCTGCCTGCCTCTCTGCCTACTTGTGATCTCTCTCTGTCAAATAAATAAATAAATAAAATCTTTAAAAAATAAATAAATAAATAAATAAATAAGAAGCAAGAAAGACAACCACTTTTAGTGACTTTAAATGTGTGACCTGGGCTCTCCCCTCATCTGTAAAATGGGAGCACTGCACAAGAGGATTTCAAGGTTCTTAGTTCCAGATTTATAATCCCACAACACAAAGTCCCAGCTTCCTTAATTATTTATTAAGAATCCATCACTAAAACTCAGAAAGGGGAACCCTCCTACACTGTTGGTGGGAATGCAAGCTGATGCAGTCACTCTGGAAAACAGCATGGAGGTTCCACAAAAAGTTGAAAACAGACCTACCCTATGACTCAACAATTGCACTACTGGATATTTACCCTAAAGATACAAATGTAGTGATCCGAAGGGGCACGTGCACCTAAAAGTTTATAGCAGCAATGTCCACAATAGACAAACTATGGAAAGATGCTAGATGTCCATCAACAGATGAATGGATAAAGAAGATGTGGTGTATATATATACAATGGAATACTATGCAGCCATCAAAATGCCCGATATCTTGCCATTTACAATGACATGGATGGAACTACAGGGTATTGTGCTAAGCGAAATAAGTCAACCAGAGAAAGACAATTACCATATGATCCCTGATATGAGGAATTTAAGAGGCAGGGCAGGGAGTCATGGGGGCAAAGGAGGGGAAAATCAAACAATATATGACCAGGGAGGGAGCCAAACCATAAGAAACTCTTAATCTTGGGTGCCTGGGTGGCTCAGTGGGTTAAGCCACTGCCTTCGGCTCAGGTCGTGATCTCAGGGTCCTGGGATCGAGTCCCGCATTGGGATCTCTGCTCGGCAGGGAGACTGCGTCCCTCTCTCTCTCTCTCTGCCTGCCTCTCTCCATACTTGTGATCTCTCTGTCAAATAAATAAATAAATAAATAAATAAAATCTGTCAAATAAATAAAGAAAATCTTAAAAAAAGAAAAAAGGAAACTCTTAATCTCAGGAAACGACCTGAGGGTTGCTGGAGGGGTGGCGGTGGGAGGGATGGAGTGCGGGATTATGGACACTAGGGAGGGCATGTGCTATGGTGAGCGCTGTGAATTGTGTAAGACCGATGAATCACAGACCTGTATCCCTGTACAAATAATACATTATATGTTGATTAAAAAAAAAAAAAGAATCCATCACCAAGACTGTGAATTTATAACCACAGCAATGGTTTTTCCACACATCCCGTTCTGCATAGCTCTCTACCCTCCACAAAATAGCCCACTTTCAATCATTCTTATCTATTCAAATTATATTCTTTTCACTTTATTTTACAGAGCAGGCATTCTAAACTGAGAAAGAGCCCTCAATCCTGCAGATAATAATGGAATGCACTATAATAAAATGTATCAATGAATGTCTAGATTTAAATTAAATAACTCAGTCAATTTAGAAATAAAGGCACACATACAAAAGACTTTCAAAAGTCTGCGGTGTGTCTGGGTGACTCAGTTGGTTAAGTATCTACCTTTGCCTCAGTTTATGATCCCAGGGTCCTGGGATAGAGCCCTGCATCCCAGGCCACCTGCTCAGTGGGGAGCCTGCTTCTCCTTCTCCTCCCCACTCTCGCTCTCTCACTCTCTCCATTGCTATCTGTTTCTGTCAAATAAATAAATAAAGTATTTTTTTAAAAAGGTATGCAACTTAAAGCATAAATAGAATATATTTTATTTTTTTAATTTATTTTTTATTTATTTTCAGCATAACAATATTCATTGTTTTTGTATCACACCCAGTGCTCCATTCAATCCATGCCCTCTCTAATATCCACCACCTGGTTCCTCCAACCTCCACCCCCCCACCACATAAAACCCCTCAGATTGTTTTTCAGAGTCCATAGTCTCTCATGGTTCACCTATATTTAATTTTTAATTTAATATTCAATATATATATTAGAATATATATAAATTATATATATATACACTAGCTACTTGAACATAATAATGAAAAATAAATTTTAAAAAGATTATATTTTGTTAAGTCTGCGAATACTCGGTAGAATTTTAAATTAGGAATGCTTGAAGATACAGCTAACAGCCAAAGGAAATTTATATTTGTGAAATGGCAGAATATGCTACATGATTGAAATACTGCATGAATTACTCAAACACTCCTTAAGCCTTCTGGAGCTCCCTGGGAATGAACTGATGAGATGCCTTGGGGAGGAAATGAAACTCTTACCTTGGCCAGCAGGCCAGTGAGCCCACACAGAAATGCTCTCACTCCCCCCACACCCTATATTGTCTCTGCTTCCTACCATAAGCTTAGAGGAGGGGCCTGAATAGGGGAAAAGGAATGACCATCATGCTAAGAGAGTGGGCATCTGACAGACAAAGCCTTCCAGATGACTGGTTTGACTGCTCTGTGAGGAGGCTGCCAGCAGTTGCATCAGACAGAAACTATAGTCAAACGTGTCAACATAAATGAAATCAAATGTATTTCCTCCTCTTCTATTTCTTCTTCCCTCTTTGTTTGCTTTTCCTCCTTCTTCTTCCTTTTCTCTGTCCATTCATGCTTACCTTTAAACAAATGTGTCTAGGCACTGTGTGCTAGACAGAGGAGAAACACTGCTAAATGAACAAGGTCCGTCCCTTGCATAACGTCTAGCAGGGGATAATAACATAGGAGCAGATAATTACAATACAGAGGGTTGGTCTGAAGACAGTAAATGGCATTCCTGGTGTTATGGTTGAAGACATTTGGGGTACTCAATCCAGAATCCGGAGATCAAGTAAAGTTTCTCAGAAAAAGTAAAGAACACACAAAATCTGTAGGAGAGACCCAGGGAACTAAGAGAGGGCAGAGGGAATTAAGATTTCTTTTTTGGAAGTCAGAGTAAATTGAGCAAAAACAAAACAAAATAAAATCTTAAGAAGTGAAAAACAACATTTAATAGAATTATAATAAGAATGTACCCAAACTCCGGGGCTCATGAAGTCTTCCATCTCCCTTACATTTGGGTTATTAGGATGAGGAAGACTACTGAGTAGGGAGAAGACAACACCTATAAGAACAAAGTTCTTCCATTTCTGCAGCCACAAGTGACCCGAGAGTATGGCCGGCTGCCTGCTTCTGGCTTCCCATTCACACAACACTGACACACACAGCAGATAATCTGAGCTAGCACAGTTGATCTAGCAAAGATCATGACGTGGCTAATTCCATCAGCATTACCTGATGTAACAAATACCTTTCAAAGATTATGAAATTTTAAAAAATATTATGGAATGAGCTACAAAAAGAGTTCTACGCCAAAGAAATGTTTCATTGAATATGTAATTCATTTCACTGACTTTCAGTACTATAGTTAATAGCAAAAACCATTTGAGCAGACCTTGTTTTTTGTGCCTCAGTATTCAATTTCCTCTTCATTTGGTTACATGACCACCTCTTTAGCCTGGCACAGAGCCACCCAGAAAAAAGACTACATTTCCAAGCCTCCCTTGCAACTAGGTATGGCCAAGCAACTAAGGTCTGACAAGTGCGATGTTGAGCTGTGGTGACAGATGGGTCACAATTTTAAAGGAATCATATTGTACTCATCACTTTCTCTCTATCCGTATTTTTGATCTGTGGAATAAGGAAACGCTTGCAAGAGTTGGAGCAGCTATGTGAGACCGCGAAATGAAAGTATGTGCAGCAAAACAACCAAATTGAGGGTGTCTGGGCCCCCAACATCAAGAAGCTGCTTTACTAGCCCTTGAACATTGATAGGGATTTTTACATGAGAATGAATGAAATTTCTATCTTACCTACTGTACTTTAAATTCTTTTATTATAGCAACCTAAGGCGTATCTTAACTAACTGAACTACTGTCTGCCCCATGTGTCTAAAGACTTTCCCAGATGGCTGGTGCAGTACCCCCAAGCAAACCTGGGCACCAGAGAAGTCAAGTCATCAATGCCTCACTTGTATATTTATTACTTGTTTCTTGTCAAATGGCAATAGTGCTAAGCAGAAAGAACTACCTTTGTTTGTTATCATGGGTCCTTGCAGAAGCTTGGGAACTTTTTTCTTACTTGAAGATACCCTGGCCATCCATGAAACAATCTTTATAGCAGCTAAAAGAAATTAACTTTCTGGATAAGCAAGCATTCTTTTTACAGAGGGATTTATTGTGATGAATTTGACCTGTATCTTGCTAGGAAAAAAAAAAAAAAAAGCATTTAAGACAAATCAAATGAAATATAAAAATGCCCTCCCCAAACCAAAGCCAGGGAGCATTACCCATAGTTAATTGAGTCTCACACATCACAGAGTGAGAAGACAGAAAAATATCCTCCACTTACTTCAGGCCCCAGGGGCTGACTCAGTGGAACTCTCAACACAAAGGGAAGTATGGATAGTGATAAAATTCTCTGGAAATGAGAATCCTTTGCAAAATTAAGTTTAAGACGAGTCACTTATACAGGAACCATATCACAAAACATCTTATCTTGTTCCATGAAGTGGCAGAGAACCATGGCAACTTTGACCTAGAATAATGTTGTTTTATACTAGCACCAATAATCCAGCAGACCTGAAAATCCTGGTCTGAATAGGAAACTAGCATATACTAAATAGAAAACTAACATATACTAACATTTACATATACTAAAGAAGCAATTCCCAAATACTTCGAGTTATAATACATCATGCCTTTATTTGGTTGATTCCAAGAGGTACTTCATTAAGCAAAATGCTTTCATAAATCAAAATAAGTTTTTGAGATTTAAAAATTTTGGTTGGCCTGATAGAGAAAGGGGAGGAAAACCTTCCCAAGAAGATGCAGGGATTGTGCTAAGACTCTATGGATACCAAAATGACAACATTATCCCCAACCTCATATAGTTCAAAGTCTAATGGGGGGACAAAGATAGGACCCCAACCCCAACCCCAATGTAGTATGCTATTTGCCCTAAAAGATGTCAATATAAGGTGCTACATGGGAGCACAGAGTGGAGGATCTCTTCTTTCTAGACAGAAAACTGGAAATATTCACAGAGTGGGTGACAAGAAGGGTAAGCTTTTATACACGGCATCCTGGAGAATGAAGGTTAATGCTGTGAGGCCACGGTAGAGGTTCTCAACCTGAATGTCCCTCTAGGGGCATCTGGAAACAGAAGTGGGTGTTTTGGGATGACACAGTAACAGGGGAACAGAGCAGGCATCTAGTGTAGGAAGCGGAAAAGGGGGCCAGCGGCACTTAATATCCTTTAGTGCCCAAGGCAGCTGTGTGTAACAAAGAACTTTGCAGTTCAGAATGCCAACTCTGCTTCTACTGGAGAAGAGAGGAGGTAAGGTTATATGGTAAGATAAAAAGACCACAAGGATAAAACTATCTTCAAATGGCCTTTATCATTTTCCTCCCTTCTTTCCTAACATGCAGGCTTTACTTTAAGAGTAGTACCACATGGTCGTACACTATACTCCGAAGGCACCACAATTCAAATCATAAACATCATAGATTTGTATATTGATTATGACAATTTTCTAACAGAAGCAGTAGAGTGTCTTGAGGAAGAACTTTTCTTACTCCTATAAAAGTACCATTATGGGCTAGTGATAGTTCTGTGTTTTTCTCCCCAAATCCACATCTTGGACAATGTCAATTCCAGTGAGGAAGGGAGTGATGAGAGCATGGATAGAAAGAAGAGAAGAAGGGATATGGTTGGGGTTTTCATTGGGTCCCGCTCAAGTGCTCCATAAATGTTAAAGATCATTAAGAACTGCAACTAGCCCTTGGTCCATCTGCATTGAACTTCTGCCTACAGCTTGTCCTCAAGTAATGGGGACTGACCTGTTCTCCAGGTGAGATAGAGATGGGCTTAGCAGTCATTATCTCTTTGGGCTAGTTCTGGTCCCAGGGTTCAGACTGCTATACAGTACTGTTCCCAAGATGGCATTCTGAGCTTAGAGCTTCCTGCTTCCTAACCTCTGATGGAGCTTCCTTGCTTCCTGGCAATGGGTGACCTCCAATCAGGAGAGTCCCCCAAGTACCCAAGTGACCCAAAAGCAATGGCATCAAACTCAGTTTTTCAAAGCTCTATTCACTGTCTGACTTACACTTGAATTATTCTAGTGTATTATTTTAAGCTATTGTATTAGCTACTAAGAGTAATATAAATAACGTGTGCACACACACACACACACACACACACAACTGTTTGAAGATACTCAAATTGTGATTATCATCTTTAAGTGAGACTATCAGACTCTTAAATTAAACAGAAGTCTATGGTTAATTTGTAACAAAAGCATGATATATAAAAGTTAGTAATACTGGCGCCAAGTTAATTAAATTCATTTTTCTTTAGAAACAGCCTGCCCTCCTCCAAATGCAACATGAACAACTTTGAGAAAGCATGGCAGAAAACCATGAACCATACAAACCAGCAACTACTTACACAAAAAAATCAAGAGGGATATTCTGATATATAAATAGACATCCAGAAGATAGGGCTTATTCTACTATCAGCATTTTCCAAGGTTTTGCTCCAGAGGTGATCATGAAGACTATATGCTCAACACTGACTCAGCTCTAATTGCCTGCTAGACACTGTTCTACATACTTTACATGTATTAATCCATTTGATCTTTACAACAGCCCTATGAAATGGTTCTATGATCAGCCTCGTGGTATAGTCTGAATCTTTCCCATCCTTCAAGGTCTGATTTAAATTTCACTTCCTCACAAGTCCTTCCTTAATTACTCCTTCTTTCTTCACCAATTCAAATTATTTTCTACCTCTCTCCCTCCCAATATTTTGTCTCCCTTTTATAAGACTTATCATAGTTTTTTAATTATAATGTTCAGTTAGCCAACATATAAGACATTATCAGTTTTTTTTTAAATTTTTTATTTTTTATAAACATATATTTTTATCCCCAGGGGTACAGGTCTGTGAATCACCTCAGCAATCAGACAACAAAAGGAAATTAAAGGCATCCAAATCGGCAAAGAAGAAGTCAAATTATCACTCTTCGCAGATGATATGATACTATATGTGGAAAACCCAAAAGACTCCACTCCAAAACTGCTAGAACTTATACAGGAATTCAGTAAAGTGTCAGGATATAAAATCAATGCACAGAAATCAGTTGCATTTCTCTACACCAACAGCAAGACAGAAGAAAGAGAAATTAAGGAGTCAATACCATTTACAATTGCATCCAAAACCATAAGATACCTAGGAATAAACCTAACCAAAGAGACACAGAATCTATACTCAGAAAACTATAAAGTACTCATGAAAGAAATTGAGAAAGACACAAAGAAATGGAAAAATGTTCCATGCTCCTGGATTGGAAGAATAAATATTGTGAAAATGTCTATGCTACCTAAAGCAATCTACACATTTAATGCAATTCCTATCAAAGTACCATCCATCTTTTTCAAAGAAATGGAACAAATAATGCTAAAATTTATATGGAACCAGAAAAGACCTCGAATAGCCAAAGGGATATTGAAAAAGAAAGCCAACGTTGGTGGCATCACAAATCCGGACTTCAAGCTCTATTACAAAGCTGTCATCATCAAGACAGCATGGTACTGGCACAAAAACAGACACATAGATCAATGGAACAGAATAGAGAGCCCAGAAATAGACCCTCAACTCTATGGTCAACTAATCTTCGACAAAGCAGGAAAGAATGTCCAATGGAAAAAAGGCAGCCTCTTCAATAAATGGTGCTGGGAAAATTGGACAGCCACATGCAGAAAAATGAAATTGGACCATTTCCTTACACCACAGACATTATTAGTTTTTGATGTAGTGTTCAATGATTCATTAGTTATGTATAACACCCAGTGCTCAGCATGTGTCATGTGGCCTCCTTAATACCCATCACTGGGTTACCTTAAAGTTCTTTATGTAAGTTTCTCCTTCTTATCATTACATCACAAGCTCTGGAGAGGTAGATTCTGTCTTACAGATTTTTTTATCCCATACCTTATCTAAGAGATTCTAGAACAAAATACATGCCCAGCAAATGTTTATTGAACTAATACTGGCATTAAGAAGAGAAGGAAGGAGAAAGAAATTTATCAGTAGCTTTAAAAACAAAGAGAACCTGAATAAGAAAGCAATAAGCAGTCATTCTCTGTGTCTGCAGATGAGAGAACAAAAGAGACCTAGGGATTAAGGGATAAAAGCATTTAAATTAGATAATAGGTAAATAATAAACCACAATTATACTGAAAGAAAATACAGGTGACTGTTTATGTAATCTTGAGAAGTAGAGGCATTTCTAAACATGACACCAAGACCAAAATCAAGGAAGAAAGAATTAGATCAATGGTCAAGAGAGCCAGCTCGGAGTCAGATTACATGGATCCAGTTCCCAACTGCAACTTGTGGAGTCAATTTCTTTACTGTAAAATGGGGGTGATAATAATAATACTCGACTCATACAACTTATGGGTTGGATCAAATGAGATAATGACTAGAGTTCTTACAATAATGTCTGATATTGCATCTTCCATAATGTTGAAAAACAAGACAAAGGAGGAAAAGATAGACTTGATTGCATAACAAACACTGTATTCTTTAAAATACAAATAAATAAATAAATATCAAATAACAAATAGGATGAAAAAAGATGGATATCATAAATATATGAAGAACACTAACAAACTGACAAGAAGATGAAAACCCAATAGAAAATTGCAAAGTATAATTCAACATTTCACAAAATATGAATACAGACAATGAAATGGGCAAACATAAAGAAATTTTTGCCTCAATTGGCTAGAAGGTGCTTGTTAAAATTAAATAAAAATCTTGCACACTAAATCAGCAATACTGATGTATGTATAGAGCAATGGCAAGTTATAGAGCTTTGTGGGGAGCTTAAATTAGCACAATCCTGGAGGGTATTGTCCAGATGCTACAAAAGCCATAAAGTGTACAAAACTTTTGACCTAGAAAATTTAGGTATTTATACCAAGGAAATAGTCATTGTGCACAAATACATTAACATAAATTTTGCCTATAAGAGTGAAAAACGGGGGCGCCTGGGTGGCTCAGTGGGTTAAGCCGCTGCCTTCGGCTCAGGTCATGATCTCAGGGTCCTGGGATCAAGTCCCGCATCGGGCTCTCTGCTCAGCAGGGAGCCTGCTTCCTCCTCTCTCTCTCTCTGCCTGCCTCTCTGCCTACTTGTAATCTCTCTCTGTCAAATAAATAAATAAATAAAATCTTTAAAAAAAAAAAAGAGTGAAAAACGGGACATAACCTAGTGATTCATCAACAAGAATGATTAGTAAATTACAATACCTTTACAACATGGTGAATACTGTAATCTCATGGAAAATATTTAGTGCCATGAATGAAAAATACAAATGACAGAACATGATTACATGATTCCATTTTCAGTAAAAAGCAACAGTAATAGAGTAAAAAGATCTGAAAGGAAATGTACAAAATGCTAACATTGCTTATCTCTAGATAATTAAATTATACATGACTTTGGGAAGCTGCAACATACTCTAATTTTTATGATAATATATTTTTGTAATTAAGAAAATAATAAAAATTGTTTTTTTCCAACAGAAAAAATTAAACAGAAGGAGACAGTCCTGCCCTGTTGTTCAGGATACCCTGACTCTAGAACATATCCTCAATGACAGCAGCACTGTGCTCTCAGAAGAGGCGTTCAATAAAGAGCATCAGTCCTCGGGTTCTATGGCTGTGCTGGCGATTCAAGGAGCTCAGTGGAGAAGTTTAATTAAATACCAACGCAACTCAAAGGACCATCATATGCTTAATGGTTGAACAGCATTGAGGGGGACAAAAACAAAACAAAACTAAGCAGTACGGGATAAAGCTAAAACCTTAATCTCATGCTTACTCAGCAGCAAAAAGAAAAAACAAAAACAAACATTAATTATGGAAGATTTAGTGATCTGTATGGTTATAATTCTAGAAACACTTCCAGTGTGTGTTTATCTATGCTATAACTCATTGCTTGCTGCAAATTTAAAGGGACCTCTTGGCTGACGATTCAAATGCTTGGTCACAGTTAAGGGGAAAAAAAAATCTGTTCAACCAGTTTGTAATCGGCAATAAGAGAAAGTCCTCATGCTTCAAAAATGGTGTGTGTGCGTGTGTTTAATGGCTTTCCAACTTCCTAATAAATCTAAGAAAGGTCCAACCTCATAATGAAGCCAGTCTGAACACAAACATTTCTACCCCACTTCTCTGCCTGCCGTGGAAAAGAGGGAGCAAGCCCAGCGCTGTGTTTCTAGATGGTACATTGATTAATTCTCACAACTATTACTGAACAAAGATCCCAGGAGTTAACAGTATAGCCACAGTATTACAGAGTTGAAAGCAGACTATTGACTTGTGAATCTTTAAAACCAATGAGAGAATAGATTCAACTGAAGTTTCTTCACTTCAGCCAGTAAATACTAAACACAAAATTATTTAAAAACAAAAAATAGGGCTAAGTGAATAACTGCTTAAATTGCTATGCAAGGCCTAACCCCAGACACGGTCACTTGTTTTTTCTTGCTAAGCATCCACCCCCTTTGTCTGGTTAGCAACATCCAGTTTTCCTTTGAGGAGCTACTGCTCACATTTTGGTTCATGGGGTGGACTTGACCTTATTTGCTAACTTTAGGAACTGAAGGGTAACCCATGAATGGTCATGAAATATGTTCATCCCCCTACATAGAACAAATACTCAGCAGCCACTGGCCCAAGTCATGTTCTTTGGGGGCAAAGATCATCAGTCTTGAAAATTTTCTTTAAGTTCCTGGAGAGGATGTGCATTGTTTCTTCTTTAGTTCCATATGGAGAGGCTATAAGCCTATTGCTGTTGGCAACATCTTCGCTATCATTTGGGAAGAATCTACCTAAACCTTAATAATGAAAGGAGAAGAACCAAGAAAGAGAAATAGTCTCCTGATAAACTATTTTTTAAAAAGCTAGAGCCAGCCATGACTGAAACCATTCATCACCATTTGATTTAAATTTCCGTCACATGAAACCAAAAGGAGACAATAAATACGGTGAGGGCGCCTGGGTGTCTCAGTGGGTTAAACCTCTGCCTTTGGCTTAGGTCATGATCTCAGGGTCCAAGTTGGGCTCTTTGCTCAGTGGGGAGCCTGCTTCCTCCTTTTTCTCTGCCTGCCTCTCTGCCTACTTGTGATCTGTCTGTCAAATAAATAAATAAAGTCTTTAAAATAAATAAATAAATAAATAAATAAATAAGGTGAAAGGTTGCATGGTTATCTACATATTTTAGCTGGGTCTGCTTTAACAAAATACCATGGGCTGGCTGGTCTCAACAGCAGACATTTATTTCTCGCAGTTCCAGAGGCTGGAAGTCTAAGGTCAGGTTGCTAACACAGTCCGGTTACAGTAGGGTCCTCTTCCTGACTTGCCAACTTTTCTGGCTTCTTGTTGTGTTCTCACATGGTGCATTGAGGTGTTCTTGCTGTGTTCTCACATGGTGCATAGGAGGTCTCCTATGGTAAGGGCACTAATCCCATAAGGAAGGTATTACCATCATGATCTCATCCAAGCCTAATCACCTCCAAGAGGCCCCATCTCGAAGTGCTATCACCTTGAGCATTTTAGGTCTTTATCATATGAATGGAGGCAGGGAGGACATAAACATTTGGTCCACAATGCTACCTAAATTCCTTTTGGAATCACAAAAAAGTAGACCAGAGAAGATTATTCTATGCTACCTCCAAGCACATCTGTATAACTTCATTGTGCTAGAATCTGTCACTAGAATATAGGCTATATCCTTAAGTGCACACTACTTCTTACCCCAAAGCCTAGTCCAGTGCCTGGCACATAATATTACTCAATAAATATTTGCTGGAAAATGACTATGCAAATTAAATAATTCTTCAGGGACTTATTTTTAATATAACCAATAAAATGAATGCTATAATAAAGGTATCAGCAACATGATATGAAAATACACACAAGGGGTCTAATTCTATGTGGAAAACTAGAGATTCTGGAGTTATATTCCAATGCTGAATTAATCTGAATTGCTCCTAATATAGCCAACCAATTTCTTCATCTTCTCTTTAGCTCAATGCCCAATAGGCACAGAATACCTTAATAATGGAAAATAACCCCTAATCACTGGCTTTTTCCATTTAATCAACAAGGGAAAGAGCTCTGAAATTTTAGTGAAGACAGATGATTTTGTGTGTGTGTGCGCGCACGGGCGCTTATCCCTTGTGTGTGCGTGCGGGTGCTTATCCCTTATCATGGCCTGTAAGATCCTACAGACTCTGTCTGATCTCATCTCCTCCCCGTGCCTGCTTTGCTCTAGCCAGACAGACCTCCTTGTTCTTCTTTGAAAATAGCTGGCACCTCTGCACCTCTCACCTCAGGACCTTTGCTTTTGCTGTAATCTCTGCCTGCAGATGATCTACATGGCTTACCCCTTCACTCTCTTTGTTCTTTGCCCGAATGTCACCTTCTCAGTGAGGCCTTCTTGAACATTCTATTTACAGTTATAAACTTCTCCACCACTGATATTTCCTATTACGTAGCATTTGACCTTTTAATGCACTACATGTTTAACTTCTTTATTTTCTTTATCATCTCTCTCTCCAAGCTATAAGATAAACTCCAGGAGAACAGAAATCTGTTTTTTTGTTTTTTGTTTTATTTTGTTTTGTTTTTTGTTCTCTGTTCAACTCCCAATGCCAGAGAAATAATCTGTACTAAATAAATGAGTGAAGACATATGAACCAATATAATCACAACTGGATTATTAAGTTCTCTGATTCAAATTAAATCAAATATGAATATTTTCCAATCCAATAAACCATAACAGGTTATGCCTGTGAACTCTTCCAGAAGTTGAGATTGGAGAGTTGCTATAAATATTTTTAAAACTAGAGTTGCTATAAAAAGGTCCCCAACATAGCAAAAATAGACACATAAAATTATTTAAGAACAAAACTATGTTATCACAGAAAAACTTGCTGATAACCAAAAAGCATAAGGTTTGCATTTACTTTGTTTTGGATTTAGGACAATATTAAATATAAAGTTGACCAGTATTTACTAGCAGAAAAATAAAGTGTGCAAATATTCATGAATTATTTTTTCTGAGATACATAAAAAATGACCATTGTTGTGTGGCCTTTTAACAGAAATAAATAAATATCTAGGAAACAATAGGCTTACGCTTTGTCACTCCAAAAAGATTTTCCATAGGGAAATTGGGAAAATACCACTTAGAAAGGGCTTTTCTGGAGGCAAAAAGGTCCCAGGTCCACAACCTGTGACCTCTTCTGTCCCAAGCACACCCTTTTCATGGTCTCCTCCCCAAGCAAGATGATCCCTGGTGCAAGGAAGGGTGAGCTCAGCCCCTGAAGGAGCCTCAGCACTGGCTCCCTGAAGTGCCTAAACACTTAGGTGAGGGGTCCAAAGTGGACCTGAGAGTCAAATATTTTGTTTAGCAAGAAGGGTGTTTGAAAATTGGGAAATTTCCCATAAAAAAATCCAAACTTTCTAACTTCTCTTAAAAACCTGCAAGTTTAAGCCCTACAGAGGAGAAACTGCTGAATAAAAGGAAGATCTAAAGAGCCATTGCCCGCGCGGGGCACCTGCTGTCAGCATCACTACTGTCCCTGAAACTCCCCATCATCTTACACCTTGTTTATATTAGCTGCCTGGCTCCTGGTGAGCTTGAAAGCCCTGCTCTGCACAGCCCAACACAACTCCTTATAGCTCTTAAGCATGAGCCCTGATTGCTGCCTTCTGCTGCTTACTTCATTAAATCCTTGGCTCCTGCACTAGATTGAAATCCTGTCGCAGTGTAACATAAGTCAAGTTCGGAGCGCTGAATTGTTGTTCTTCCACACACTGTGGCACTGCATGCAAGTCACTCACCTTCTCCTCTCCTGGCCTATGAGATGGGGATGATGAGTTCTCCCCTGCCTACATCGCAGGGTTGCTGTGATAATAAACGGGATAAGGATGTAAAAGTGCTCTACAGAAAAAGGGTGTCACCATATAGTAAATGTTAATCTTTGGATAGGAGAGTACATTTTAAAAATATTATAAAACAACGTAACTTATGGGAATCTTTAAGGATGGTACACTGAGAAAGTTTTATTTTCTATTTATGGTTAATGGTTAAAAAAAGAAATCATTAAGCCTAAAACAACATACTCAGGAAATATATATACACACACACACATACACACATATTTATTTGTTTGTTTGTTTACACACACATACATACACACATACACCCTGAAAACCATCTCCTTATTTTAAAAACCTATAAGCATAAATAACATCTAACTTGTCAGATTGCTAAACTGGGAAATGACTAAATTTCCTGAGAACTAAAGATAAGTTTAAGGTCAAACAAGTTCAGCCAAATAAGGTTTTCAGGAACAATATATATGATTTAAAAAAAGGTCTATCTAGGAAAGATGATGGTAAGAAATGAGCAAAAATAGTCAGCAAAGGAAACTAAGACAAATGCTGATACGAAAAAGTATATAATGAGCTGGGATTACCAACCACCTCCAAAGAGACCGTAGCAGGATTTCATAAGTGGTTAACCAGCTTTAAGATTCCAGACAGTCAAGGTTACTGTGATTATCTGTTACAAAGAAACAGACCTACAGAATATAAGTACATTCTGGTAACAGTAACGAAAAGGCAAAGATAATCCAGGAAGTCCTTGAGGCATCATGGCACTACATCCATCACTTAAATCTATGGACCTCAGTAATTTGGAACTAAAATTAATCAAATGGTCCACAGGTCATTGGTCAGGTTTATTTAGTCATCAAAAAAGCTGGCCTAATTAACCAAACAGTTTTGAAAAATGTCTTCTCTGGAAACCTTCACCTTACCAACAAAGGGAACTCTTGAGACTAAACAAAACCAAGAACAGTTACTCCTGTGCTGTATTCTACTGAATTTTTCAGATCCCTGCTTAGAAGGGGGAAAAGGAACAATGGGGTACGTGAAGAGATTTTTCTTCTTCTTTTTCTTTTTAAAGCAGAACCTTGAGTGTTCTTTTGTTTCTCCCACTAGTGTCTTAAAAACGTGTTTATTCTTACTAAAGTAAAACATGAACATGGTTCAAATACTACAGAAGGGTTTGCAACAGAAAGCAACAGTCTTCTGCCTCACACACCACCCATCCACCCCCAACCCAAACTGGCTCCTGCTTCTCAGAGCAAACCACACTGGGTTGATTTTTGGCTTCAGTTTATCTGGGGATTATTATCAAATAATTTAATAATGAGTTATAAGAATACCACTTCTTTTATAAATCTGCTTTTTGACATCATCTATTGGCTTCCTACTATGACGGACTAGAATTTAGCTCACTGGTATCCCTACCCACACCCACATATACAGCCCCACACATATAGACACCATCCCTTTATATTACAACTTTGGTTTTTTACTGATCACCTTCTTCATTTTAAATACTATAAATGTAATAGCTACAATTCTGTATCTCCTTTCATTAGTTATAGTCTGTATATCCTTACCTCTTAGGTAAACATCCTAGCAAGCGTAGGATTTTCTTCCTCTTCTTTATCTCACTACTACTACCATTATGTTAGCTATGACTTTTGGGTTTTTCTTTCTCTAGGTCAATGCCTTACTCTAATAACATAAAATAAAGAAGAAATTCACTATTACCTATCACAACCTCTTTAGAACCTAAAATTACATGTTATTGTGTGATGTATTTGTGCCTTACATTTGGGGATTGGTTGCTATTCGTTATGAAAATCCATTCTAATAATATATATATATTCTGTCCTTCATATTACAGAGGTATTTAAGTTAAAACTGCCAACAAAGAGAGTTGGGGGAAATTGGAAGGGGAGGTGAACCATGAGAGACTATGGACTCTGAAAAATAATCTGAGGGATTTGAAGGGGCGGGGGGTGGGAGGTCGGGGTACCAGGTGGTGAGTATTAGAGAGGGCACGGATTGCATGGAGCACTGGGTGTGGTGCAAAAATAATGAATACTGTTATGCTGAAAATAAAAAATAAATTTAAAAAAAGAATAAAAAAAAACTGCCAACAAAATTTTACTTAACCAAGGAAGTAGTAGTTTTAAGTGGTTATGAATATTGCCTTTAACTTCAGGTCAATTTATCCTTGAAATTAAGGGACTTCCATAGTAGAATTCTAACTAACACTAGAAAATATTACAGAGTTAAAATAACTTCGTTGTTGGAAGGATAGATCACGGACTGGCTACAGATTAGGAAGAATCATCCTTTATCATAATCCTGCATACAGAGCACCAGGCTCCCTTGACCAGAGTTCTCATCACTATCTGACAGCCTTGAGCACAAATTATCCTGGATCCTTTTGCCTCCATCCCAGGTCGTAACACCAAAGAGTCTGTCGTCATGCTCAGGGGCACTGATCTGAGTACTACGGCTCTGGGGACAGATACAGCTGCTGATAAAAAGTCCATGCATCTAAACTGGACAAGGTTTGGCATTAAAAGGATTAAAAGTTAAAGATAAAGTATGGAAATCCCAAGTACCCTTAAAAACAAGAAAAATTCATGGTAAAGGGCTAAGAGCATGGCTCTAGGTCAGAATGCCTGGTTTCAATGACCAATTTTGTGCCCAAAGCATGTGCCCCAAGCCTCTGTGACCTGGATTCCTCATTTAAGAAATCAAGTTATTGCAAAAAACAAACGAACAGAACCAAAAGGAAATCAAGTGGTTGCCAAGATAAAAAATAATGGTACACATAAAGCATTTAGTATGGTGTATAGCGTATAATAAGAGCTTAACAAACCAGACCCACTAACATTATTCTTAATTCTGTTATTATTATTGTTATTGTCATTGTTAGCTAGAGAGCTAATTTCAAGTTGGACCTAATCACATCTCCCATTTCTGCACACCTGGTGAAGTCAAACAAATGTTCTTCCTTTTCAGAAATCTGCCTTTATCTCTGATTGCAGTCACAGCTAATAGTCCTGGTGGGCAAAGAGCCCTTCTGGCCTTCCTGGTCAGAGCTCCCTGAGATGTGAAGCCCTGCTCTCCTGCATGTCCTGGCTTTGCTTTCATCATGTCACCTCTTACAATCAGTCCTGATTCTTAAGATGCACTTGAAATAACCTCATGCTGGGAACCAGCTGAGAATGCTAAAAACGCAAGTGCCATCTTTCAGTCAGACTGAAGAATCCTATGAAAAACAGATTCAGAACAACCTGGATTGTGAAAAAGACCAGTCAAATAGTAGCTATCACTAACAAGTCTAAAGAAAAAAAGATAATTTAGTCTTAGTAAGTGTTTGGCATATTTGGGGCAAAGGAAAGTACACGTCTATGGCAATTTACAAGATATTAAAAATGAGGTTGAAAAACAAGTGAGAGGAAAACAAAAATTTAGCTCATGGACCTAAAATCACCATATGTGAAATATCAAATAAATAGCTACTCTAATCTCAAATGGTAATCTTTCCTTGCAGGCATTCTCATTTTATTAGAACAAATATTTCAAGCCTCATCTGTATTCTATTATAATCCTAAAGATAACATGATATCTAAGATAGAGTTTATATATAAAAATCATTTTGAATCAGGAGATGATATAAACTGACATTAAGATTCCCCTTACCCCAGCACTTTAGATAATTATATTGTCTTTTTCTTTTTTTTTAATCCTGAAATGACAATTTTCTCCCTTGGCAGAGAGTTTGTTGGCTCTACTTTTGATGCCAACATGGTCTCGTCATGAAAATAAATTAAAAGTAGGTGGTCTGGTTAGTCTTCACAATGCTACATTTTAATCAGGCAAAGCAGTGAAAAAGATGATTGTCGAAATGCTGGCATATCTTCAAACAACAGTGCAAGCTGTCCATTTTACTCACAATGAAAAAGCTCTTCAAGAGATTTCGATAAAGGTTTCCCTCCTCTTGCAGTCCACATTTGTAATGTTTATATAAGTGGGGGATATAAATCTTTCTCCAATGAACCCCACGGTTTTTAAAGCAGACTTCTTGTTATAAACTGCCTGTTTCCGTTTTGCCTGCCTAAGCACACCAGGCAAAGCCCATTCGCGAGAGACTGGAACTAATTTAATGTGCTCCAGGTTTAAGCCCCCAGCCTCTGCGTCTTTACAGGGAGATTTTACACAGCGGATTACTGCTGACTTTAACAATGATTCATATGATAAGTGGTTTTTGATTTGTTTTTTAATGTCAGAAAATACGCATGGGCAAAAGAAATGTCATCAAAATCATTTTGTTTAAGCAATACCCATAAAAAAGAGAAAAAGATTTCAACTAAAAAAAAAAAAAAAAATAGAGGGAGTCTGTATCTTCTTTATGCCAAAGTCTTGTTCACATGAATTTGTAGATTTGCTCAACAGAAAAGAATACAAAGTTGTTTACAGACAGTTAGATTTAAGACTGGATGAATTCCAAGATATGATTTGTTGAGTTGATATACTTTACCACAAGACTTGTTCCTATTATTAAAAATACCAAAGCTACACTGAAGAGGGACAAAAGCATCATTCTTTATGTGGCCTCAAAGATACCCTGTGTGCTTTTTTCAAAGAAGCAAAATTCCTTGAAACCAGCACTAATTAAAACAAAAACACACTCACAAAACCCGAATAAGATCCATCATCTCAAAGTATGTCAGGGGAGGGAAGTTTCCTCTGTTTAACTCAAAGGAACAGAGTGGCAATGACATTAATTCAAAAGAAAACAAACTGAGAAACAGAAGTATAGATTGTACTATTACCCTAGATTCCTGCATTTAAAGGGCCTGAACTATTCATCAGAATACACTTTTAAAATGCCAAATGTAATAAGATATACTCGTCCCAGACTCTTGTTGGATTCTCCTATTTTTCCCTTGATGTTCCTTTGGCAGGGCCAGGCAAAATCTTACAGTAGGGGGCAGTATTGTCACACCACGCTCACGCTAGACCCACTGGAGGCCTAACCAGAGAGAGAAAAAAGACAATTATTCTTCATTAAGGTTGAACCATGTTGGCATAATTTCCTAATTTATTACAAACTTCTAGATTTTCCCCCCTGAAATCCAACTTGCTTTTGCATCACCTAACTATAATACTAAAATGCTTTAAATATAATACTAAAATGCTTTAAATGATACAAAAAGCAAATGCTTTTTATAAAAAACCTACCCAAATGTCTGAGACGTGCTGATTGCTACTTAACAGTGAAAGGAGAACTATTTATTGAATGTCATATTTCAAAAGCATGAAGACTTCTCCAATTGCAAATATCCAGATGTTCTTTATTTTAAATATAATATCACATTGGGAGACGGTAAAAAAAAAAATGAATGAATATTTCATCTTGGTCTAAAATGACAGAGACTTATAAACACAAGTCAATGTGACCCATGCTAATTGATGTTAATATAAGAAATATGGGATAAGAAAATATTTACAAGTATAAGAATGTATTCACATTTTCCAGAAATAAACTTTTTCTTTCCATTTGCCTAGGATGGCTGTTGGCTGGACTGATAGGAAATATGGAAACTGAAACTGTTTGTACTGAATGCTTGGCTTCCAATGACTTACAAGGCTTTGGGAGTTTGCGAGGAAAATAGCAAATTCTTCGCCAGCTTCCAAGAAAAAAGCCTATAGATACATAATGGGATTTTTTTTTTAACTGTGCATAATGATAACCTGTATGACATTCTCTAAATCCTGTAAATTAGATTAAAATTTTAATACTGGAAAAAAAACTTTAATACTGGAAAGCCTTAACATCATTAAATAAAAACTAATTATTTGACTTTAAAAGAATCAAGCCTCACACAGTCTTAACAAGTGCTTACACTTTTGTTTTTTAATTGCAACTCAGGTTTGTTTGTTTGCTTAAAACAAGAGAGTGAGATGCTATGGATTCCAATAAGAATTTTTTCCAAACTAGTAATTCTACTGAAAAATTCAATTTTAAAACTATTCCTTTATGTAATATAAGCTAATGTTTAAGTAAACAAAAAGAGATCCTAAAAAGCAAAACACTGTTGAGAAATCATAAGAGGACATCAAGAACTCACGCAATGTTAAATGCTATAAATGTTTTAAAAAGTGCTATAAATTCTACATTTTGGTACTTCAGGTTATATTGTAGCTTATTCCTTACTCTTTCTCTATCATTTCTGTTTAAATTGTTTTGGAGTTGGGGGTTTTTTGGTTTTATATTGCCAGAAAGTGTGTCTGTCTGTGAGTGTGAGAGAGAGAATGTGTGTGTGTGAGAGGGAGTGTGGGAGTGAGAGAAAGAGAGAGAGAGAGAGAGTGTGTGTGTGTGTGTTTATGTGTATGATTCTACAAGACTACTAGGTAAGCTTCCCGGAGAATGTGGTCTGTCTCTGCCTTTTCATCAAAGTCTTCTCAACTGTTCTGATAGTTTCCTTTCAAGACTTAACACAAAAACTGAGCCTATAATTACCACCAAGTTTCCCTCCAATTGAACTAAACAATGTACATTTGAGTTGCCAGTTGGGACATAATTCTTCATAATTGTTTTACGGAAGATCCTGTGACAGTTACAACAAAGTAATTGGCTAATGGAAGAGCACCAGGTATGCATTTCCCCAAAACATCTGTTGAAACTCTTGGTCATTTCAAGAGCATGTAAAATGGTCCCATCTTCTAATTAGTTTCTCACCAGCCAAAAAATATCACTGCCGAACTTGTTTTAAGCAGTATGCAGGGGCCAAAGTTCTTCTGTAGCAGAGCTGATGTACCCACTCAGTTCCTCCAAAGGTGAGCATTTATTTTACCTCTAAATGCTGGCAATTGTGGCAGAGGAGGGCACTGCATTTTTGCCCTACTAGCATATTTTCCTTATTATTTAAGCCATTTCTCTGTCACCTATAGTCAAAAAGCACCCTGACACACCACAGTGGCTTACTAGTTTTTTTTTTGTCTCCCTTCCTTCTTCTCATACCTGATGAATGACTGAGGAGCTGACCCACAAACATATGACCTTTGAAATGTGAAGTACAATAAAGAATTGTATTTGGTCTCTGTCCCAGATTCCTGGTACCAAGCTTCTACAACCCCAGGAATTTTCTGAGTGACAAAAGTGTCTATTCAGAACAAGCTCCTTTGCAGGGGTTATGCCTGAGTTTATATTAATGAGGTGACTTAGGTAGGGCGCTTAGATAGTCTCAGAATGGGGCTGGTCATCAGAAAGACCAAGGGATAAGAGGGTTGAAACTTTCTGCCCCACCTCCAGGCCGAAAGGAAGGGGAGAGGGCCAGAGAATGAGTTCTACAAAAATTCTTCAACAATAAGGTTTGATGATTTGATGGGTGTCTGGGTTGGTGAACAGATGCACTTGCTGGAAGGTTGGTGCACTGGAGAGGACATAGCAGCTCTGTGTCCTCCCAAACCCCCATGCTTTCCCTGCTCAGCTCTTCCACTTGGCTGTTCCTGAGTTGTATCCTTCATAATAAATTGGTAAAAGTAAAAAAAGGGTTTTCCCAGTGTTAGGGCAGTGGAAGGAACACCCTGTGGAACTTGAACTTCATCCCTTGACCTAAATGATTACAGAGTCCCAAGTCCGTGAATAGGGAATGATAGAGTAGGCAGTTAGCTAGACCTGAGCTGGAGCCAAGGATTCTGATAAGGAGGTTACACTATTAGAAGCTTAAGGGCATAACATCCTGACTTCATGGCTTCTAAGACCATAGGGCTAACAGACCAAGAGCTATAGCTGCAGGGCATGGGTTCTCTCCTCATCTACCTCTGACTCCGGATACCCCTAGACTCATTA
Organism: Mustela nivalis; assembly: GCF_964662115.1. Taxonomy (NCBI): domain Eukaryota; kingdom Metazoa; phylum Chordata; class Mammalia; order Carnivora; family Mustelidae; genus Mustela; species Mustela nivalis. The sequence continues at coordinate 25,598,511 of NC_139023.1, read as the reverse complement.
TAATGCATTTGCATTGTGGTTATAGTTCCTTCCCACCTGCACCAATAGAGGAAGGCTGTCATGATGGTTCTGGTACCAACCTTGTACAGTCAAAAATTCCCTCTCCCAAGCTGTGGGAGCAGTCTCCCAAATGATTAGAAGTAGCCACCTTCAATAACCACTCTGTCCATGACACAAGACCCTGCTCACATAAAAGGAAAGGACCCCTGTAGCCTCCAGCAGTTGCAACCTCTGGATCTGCCCAGGTTCCAACCTTGAGAGTCTACTGTCCTTAATAAAGCTTTTGCTTTCACTTTGGGAGCCCATCTCTAATTGTTTATTGCATTGGTGCCAAGCAAGACACAATGTTTTTCTCACTGACACTAAGTTCTGTAAGCCAGTCAAGCAAATTACTGAACCTGAAAGGGGGACATGGGAACTCTGATCTATAGCTAGTCGGTCAGAAGTACGGTTGGCGTGAAACTTGAAAGTTGCATCCAAAGTGAGGGCGGTCTGTAGGACTGAGCCCCTGTAACTTGGGGGATCTGCTGGTAACCCCAGATAGTGTCAGTAATGAACTGAATTACTGAGTCTCCGGCCATACCACCCTGAACGCGCCCGATCTCGTCTGAATTACTGAACAGCCAATTTGTGTGTGGTATTAAGGAGGCCATGTGTTGTCATGAGCACAGGGTGTTATATGCAACTAATGAATGGTTGAACACTACACCAAAAACTTATGATGTACAACATGCTGACTAACTGAACATAAAAAAAAATAATAAGGAAAAAAATATAGAATTGGTTCGTGTTAGAAAACATCCCCAGCTATATATCTGGAGTAGGAATGAGTTGAAGCCAGGTATCTCCCATACAACTAATTACAGCATTTTCCGGTGTATTATCACCCTGGGCTGCTATAATAAAATACCATAGACTAGATCACTTAAACAAAAGAAATTATTTTCTCACAATTCTGAAGGTTGGACATTCAAGATCAGAGTGCCAGCATAGTTGAGTTTTGGTGAGGACTCTGTTCCTGGCTTGCATGTGGCTGCCCTTTCATTGTGTCTTCACATGGCAGACAGAAAGCAAGCATGCCCTCTGTTTTCTCTTCTTATAAGGGCACTAATCCCATCCTGAGATCCACCCCCACGATCTCATCTAAAGTGAATTATCTCCCAAATGCCCCTCTCCAAATACCATCACACTGGGGGTTCTAACATATAAATTTTAGGGGGACACAATTCAGCCTATAGAACTGAGATTGTTGGTCAAAATTAGAAATACAATTTATAGTTGTGTAATATTTCTTTGTATGAGTGGGTGACTATTCTGCATGTAAAACCTTTAAACCAGGATATAAAAGACTGTGTCAACTCTAGATTCATTGTAATAAAGGTTCATCTAATTCCTACCAGCAATTTCTCCTGTTCCTCTTTCCACTTCTCCAACTCCACACTCACCCTCAACAACATATTTGTTGTAGGATGTAAAAAGTATTTATATATACATACACATACAAAAATATATATACACATATATACATATATATACATATACATACATATATGTTATAAAACATTCTTCTTATAAGAACTCTTAAGATTTGGGGTGCCTGGGTGGCTCAGTGGGTTAAGGCTTCAGCCTTTGGCTCAGGTCATGATCCCAGGGTCCTGGGATGGAGCCCCACATCAGGCTCTCTGCTCAACAGGGAGCCTGCTACCTCCTCTCTCTCTGCCTGCCTCTCTGCCTGCTTGCGATCTCCGCCTGTCAAATAAATTTTTAAAATCTTAAAAAAAAAGAACTTTTAAGATTTACTCTTAGCAACTTTCAAATATGCAATTATTGACAACAGTCACCATGGTGCACATTACATTCCCATGACTTATTTATAAATGGAAGTTTGTATCTCTTGACTTAACTTCACCCATTTTGCCAGTCTCCTCCCCAGCCCCCTTTGGTCTGAAACACCAATCTGTTCTCTCTTACCTTTTGTTGTTTGTTCATTTGTTTTGTTTTTTGGACTCCACATATAAGTGATTCAATCTCCTTACTTGTAAACGGTCTATTCAGATTTTCTATTTATGATTTAGTCTTGAGAGACTGTATGCTTCTAGGAATATATCCATTACTTCTAGACTAATTTTTGGTGTACGATTGTTCATCATGGTCTCTTAAGATCCTTTGTATTTCTGTGGTATGAGTTGTAACCAACTTTCATTTCCAATTCTATTTACCTGAGCCTTCTCTCTTTTTTTCTTATTGAGTCTAGTAAAAGTTGTTTATTTTTTCAGAGAAACAGCTCTTAATTTCATTGACCTTTTTTACTGTCCTGTTGGTCTCTCCTTAATCTATTTCCACACTGATCTTTATTATTTCCTTCCCTCAACTAATTTGGGGCTTTGTTTGTTCTTTTTCTAGTTCCTTTAGCTGTAAGATTAGATTGCTTTATCTGAGGTTTTTCTTGTTCGTTGAGGTAAGCTTAAACACTTCTTTCTTAGAACTGCTTTTGCTATATCCCATAGACTTTTAGCATTTCCCATTGTATGCTATATTTCCATTTTCATTTGCCTCAAGGTATTTTTAATTTCTTTTTTTGATTTTTCGCTGACCTTCGTTGGTTTTTTAGTAGGTTTTTAAAAAAACCTTCACTGACCTTCGTTGGTTTTTAGTAGCATGTCATTTAATGTTCACATATTTGTGATTATCCAGTTCTTTTCTTGTAATTGATTTCTGATGTCATACTATTTTGATTGTAAGGATCCTTGTTATAAGTTCAATCTTCTTAATTTTATTGAGACTTGTTTTATGGCCTAACACATGATCTGTCCTCAGGAATGTTCATGTGTACGTGAGAAGAATGTGTATTCTGTTCTTTTGGAATGGAATACTCTCTATATCTATTAAGTCCATCTGGCCTAAATTTCAATTAAGGCTGATATTTCTTTATTAATTTTCTGTCTGGGTTTATCTATTATTTAATGTAAACGAGGAATTAAAGTATTCTACTATTGTTGTGTTGCTGTTAGTTGCTCTCTTTAGGTTTTTTAATATTTGCTTACATATTTAGGTGCTTCTATGTTGGGTGCACAATTACAAACCATGCATCTTTCTTCCTGAACTTGACTTTGATCATTATGTAATGTTCATCTATGTCCTTTATTATGGCCTTTTCCTTTTAAAGTCTATTTTGTTTGGTATAAGTATAGCTATCCCAGCTCTCTTCTAGCTTCCATTTACATGGAACATCTTTTTCCTGTGTGTGTGTGTGTATATATATATATATACACACACACACACACTTAACACTTATTTTCCAGTACACATACACACACACACACATATATATATATAAAATTGCTATCAAGTTAAGCTTGTATGCATCCAAAAACTCTACAGTTTTATTCTCCCTCCCATACCCCCGCCCAGATTTTATGTTTTTGATATCACATTTTTCATATTTTGTGTGATCCTTAACTAATTATCATAGCTATAGTTCTTTTTGTACTCTTTTAATTTTTATACTAGCCTTATAAATAATCCACTACCTTTTTTCCATATTTACCTTTACTAGTGAGACTTTTACTTTCATATATTTTTTCATTGCTAGTTAGTGCTTTTCTTTTAAGCTTGAAGAGGCCCCTTAACATTTCTTGTAAGGCTGGTTTAATGGTGATCAACCCCTTTATCTTTCCTTTGTCCGGAAAACTCTTCCTCTCTTCCTTAATTCTGAATGATAATTTTGTTTGGTAGAGTATACTTGATTGGAAGGTTCTTACTTTTAGCACTTTGAATATATCATGCCACTCTCTTATGGCCTATAAGGTTTCTGCTGAAAATCAACTGATAGTCTTATGAGGGCTCCCTTACATGTAACAAGTTGTTTTTCTCTTGCTTCTTTTAGATTCTTTTTCTTGGGGGTGCCTGGGTGGCACAGTCAGTTAAGTGTCCAACTCTTGCCTCAAGTCATGATCTCAGGGTCATGAAATCAAAGCCCCATGTCAGGTTCTGTGCAGGGTGTGGAACCTACCTAAGATTCTCTCTCTCCCCCTTTCCCTCTGCCCTGCCCCCTGCTTGTTCTCTCTCTCTCTCTCTCTCTTTCTAAAAAAAAAAAAAAAAAATTCTTTTTCTTTAACATTTGACATTTTAATTATAATGTGTCTTGGTATGGGTCTCTTTGGATTCATCTTATTTAGACTTCTCTGAGTTTCCTGGAATTGGATATCTGTTTCCTTCCCCATGTTAGGGAAGTTTTCAGACACTATTTCTTCAAATAACTTTTCTGCCCCTTTCTCTCTCTTCTCCTTCTGTAATCCTTACAATGTAAATGATATTCTGCTTGATGTTGCATAGGTTCTTTAATCTATCTTCACTTTTTAAAATTCTTTTTCTTGTTGTTGATTTGTTTTGGTGAGTTCTACTGCCATGTCTTCCACACCACTGATCTTTTCTTTTCCTTCACTGAGTCTGCTATTGAATCCTTCTAATGCATTTTTTCATTTCAGTTATTTTATTCTTCTCCTCTGTGACTTCTGTTTGGTACTTTTTAACATGTTCTTTTCTTAGTTGAAGTTCTCACTGTGTTCATCCATTTCTCCCCTGAGTTTGGTAAGCATCTTTATGACCATTAATTTGCACTCTTTATCAGGTAAATTACTTATCTCCATTTCATTAAGTTCCCCCCCCCCGGGGTTTTATCTTGTTCTATTTTTTTTTTTTCATTTGGAACATATTCTTTATTCCTCATTTTGCCTCACTCTTTGTTTCTGTGTATTATACATAATATTTACCTCTCCCAGTCCTGTAGGAGAGGACCTGTGTACAGGAAAGTTATCATTCAACCTTGTCCTAGCTCTGGACTTGTCTTTTAAACTTTGTAATTCTCCAAATAACCTGATTCATTCTTGATAGGTCCCAAATGTAGAGCGTGTGCCAGGACCTATCAGTGTTCCAAAGAAAGGGATCTCAGTCAGCACCTAGTTTCAGACTCATTGGAAGTCAAATCTTCAGCCAAAAGCTTTAAAATATAAATATATACACAATCCTCTGGGACTATAAAAAATAACCCTATTTATACCATGTGTAGGTTAGAGTCCTAACATCCATGGGCCTCCAGACCTGGCAATCTGGAGATGTCCCCTGAGTAACAGTTGCAAAAATGAGGGCTTCAAACAAGTTTATAAGCTCTTTTTGGAGAAGTTTCAGTGAGCAGCAGCAAGGCCAAGGGAGAGCACAAAGATGGCATCCCCAGTCTATGCTACCTGAGAGTACTTCCATAGCCTCTAGATGTGTGGTAAACCTGAAGCATGCCCCTCAGACTGAAGCACCATGACAAGTAAATAGGCTTTTTTTACTGGAAGACCGAAGGGTATTTTTCAGTCTGCTATCTGGATAGTGACCTGCCAAGAACTGTTTTTCCAAATGTTTCAGGCCTGTAGGGCTAGAAACACAAGCCCCTCTGGCCATCAGAGCCAGGAGATAAAAGGGTATCTTCTGTTTGGACTGCACACACCTGCCAGCTTTGGCAAAGTGGCAGGAAAGTTCAGGGATGGATGTGCCCTCTGACTTAGCAAGGCAGAAAGAGAATGCAAGGCTGCGGCACACCAAATGCTTTCAGCAAGGGGGCAGTACAACAATATAGAGATGCTATGTCCCCAGGTTTAGTGGGAAAGCTGGAGGGTGCTGTGACTGCACACACCTACCAGTGCTCCCTTACACACCCACCAGTGCCTGTGTTCCCTGAAAGAGACCCAAGTAGCCCCTGGTTTTCCAGCAAATTAATCTCCTTCATAGCCTAAGTGTTTTCCAAACTGCTGCTTTTGCACTGGGTCCCAGGGCGAGTGAGTGTGTGCATAAGTTCTTTAAGAAGAGAACTTCTATGTTCCCTATAGCCCTTTGGGGCTCTTGGTTGTAAACCCCTTTGGTTTTCAAAGTGACACACTTTTTGGCTCATCTCTCCAGCACAAGTCAGTGCAAGTCCCAAGGGTTGGGGTGACTGAGGTGGGGGCATGAACCCCTTGTTTCTCAGGAAGAAGGTCTGTATTGTGAGATTCCTCCTAATTGTCGGCTGTCACACCAGGGGCTTTTGGCAAGACCATGTCTCTGCCTCTGTTACTCATCTCAGTGTGGTCTTTTTATCCTTTGTTGTGGTACAGATATTCAGCTAGTTTTCAGGTCTTTTTCAGAGGGAACTATTCCATAGGAAGCTGTAGATTTGGTGTGTCCATGGGAGGAGGCAAGTTCAGGCTCTCCCTACACCACCAGCTTGAACCACCCCACATAAGAAGTGTTATAAACATGAATCTTGAAAACTTTGAACTCTTGGAGTGGATTACAAATGAAAAGAATTACCACAGAATCCCATAATAATATTTGAAAGGAAAATGTAAGCACTGTCTCTCTCTCTCTCTGTGACTGATTACAGAGTTTTGTCTCTAAAGTGAAAGCTTTTTCTCTAGCAAGGTATATGTGGAAAGAAGATGGGGGGGGGTCCTCCTGTTCAGAAAGTTAGGATAAGATAGCTTGGAAAGATAGAATTAGTGCTCTGCTAACAACTGAAATAAATTTTCCTCCATAAAATAGAGTCTCTGGTTTCAGCAAAATGTGTTCAGATCAAGTTCTGACTATACGTTTACTAGTGAGAGATAAATGTAAGATAAAAGTATATTTTGTCATAAGGGCAAAAATTTAACCTATACTACAACATTTATAGCTTCTAATAAACTTAATGTCATCACACACACACACAAACACATACTCAGTGAATTCACTTCAATCATTCATCTCTGTGCACATTTTCCTGATATTCATCAGAGATATATAAATCCATTCTCAAAATCAAAAATTAAAAATTTAGTAAAGTTTGAGTATTTGCTAGAAAATACAGTTGATAATATAATTTATAAATAATAGAAACACGGATTTTTTTAAAAGAAAATGTTGCTTGGTCTGTATTTGACTCTTCTTAGATTGAGGAGTAGAAATTGAAGATTTAGGAATTTAGAATTAAGATGGCAGATTAAACATATACATGTAAATATGCTTTTCCCAAAACCCTACTAAAACTTTCCAAAAAAGAAAACAGGAAAAAAGTTTGTTTTTTCTTTTTAAATAAACAAACACACAAATACAAAGAAAACTGAAGAAATAATAGCAACAAATTTTGGAAGCTTGAAAGTCGATGCTTAAGTATTAAGGGCCATAGGAGAAACTAAGAAAGCCCAATCTTAACTGGAGGAAAAGTAGAAAAGCAACCTTATTTATACCACAGAAACCACAAAAGACCCAGGAAATAGCAGCAAAATGTTCCTCTGAACTTGGGAGGAAACTGGGGTACATTTATAATAAGTGGGTTGAAATTATTTGAGAAGTAGTTAGATACCTAAGTCCTCTCCAACAGTCCACATCATTTAACAACTACTCCACCCTTACCTTGGCTGCAGATGAGAGTTTATTCTGTGAGTGAGCAAAACAGAGAATCATGGTCTGGGGAATGAGTGGCAAAACCTGGGAATTAAGCGAATATACACCAAAAGCTGGATGCTGACACTACCCACTGGCTATGCTCTGAATGTTTATGTACCTCCAAATCTCTTATATTGAGATTCTAACCTCCAATGATGATGATACTAGGAGGTAAGACCCTTAGGAGATGCTTAAGTCATGAGGGTAAGGCTTGGCATATGGGATTAGTGCTCCAGAAACATCCCTAACCCTTCCTACTGTGTGCAGACATAGACAAGACATGCTGTCTATGAACCAGGAAGAAAACTTTCACCAGAATATAACAATGCTGACACTCTGATCTTGGACTTCCCAGCCTTCAGAATTATGAGAAACAAACTTTTGTTGTTTTTAAGATTCCTAGTATGTGGCATTTTGTTAAAGCCTTCCAAGTAGGCTAAGGTACATCCGTTCTCTTACATGGCTCTCATCCAGACCTTATCCATTTTATGCAAGAAATTGGAAGGATGCTCTTTGGGGGACTTCCTCTAGCTCAAGACAAAAGACCCACTACTGATTCTGATGGTTCACCAGCAAACAGTTCATCTGATTACCTATAGTAAACCTCAAATCTACAAACCCACCTTAGGTTCAGCATATCCAATCAGCCTTTTAGACATCTACTTTTCTTTTTTTATTTAATTTTATGTTTTCAGTGTTCCAGGATTCACTGTTTATGCTACTCTTAGTTCTTTAACTAGGAATTACCCAAAAAAGCTTCTAACATAGAACATGGAGGAAAAAAATAAAAACAAAAACATTTTTAAAAAGGCATCATGGAAAAACGATGCAGGGAGAATATATTGTATCCATAAAGCAAGAACAAAATGCTATTTTTAAAAATAATAACATACAGAATACACATATTTATACATATAAACATATGAAGAACTTTTGAAATTAAAAATATGATAGCAAAAATGTATAAAAATGCAATAAAAAGTGTGGAAGATAAAGTTGAGGCTATCTCCCAGAAAAGCAAAAAAGAAAACAAACACAAGAAAGAGAAAACAAGGGAAAAATACTTAAAAATGAGAAGACTAGTTAAGGAGGGTCAACATCCAAATGATAGGAATACCAGGAAGAAAACATGGAAAAAATGGAGAAATGGAATCACCAAAACATATACAAACAAAAAACAGGAACAAAAAACATGAAAACTACCCAGAGCTGAAGGATAGCAAAGCAGAGTACCAGGCAAAATAAATAACACACAACTGTGAAATTTCAGAGTACTACTAATAAAGATAAGACCGTGTACATTTCCATAGAGGAAAAAAAGAGTTACAATAAATTAGGAATCAAAATAGTCTCAAATATCTCAAAAGCAATACCAGCGGCAAGAAAATAGAGCAATACCTTCAAAATTCCAAAAGAAAATTATTTCTAAGCTGGGATTCTACATCTAGTCAAATTAGCAATATAATAGGAGGGTAACACACAGGCATTTTCAGCTATCCAAGGTCTGAAGAGATATACCTCATGTCCTCTTTCTCAGAAAGTTACTAGACTATGTACTCTACAAAACAGGGTGGGGGTAGGGAAGAGAGGAAGGCATGAGATACAGAAAAATATTAAGAGATTCAAAAGAGAGAAAAAGAAAAGGCAATCTGCTGATGGTATTGAAAGAACTTAGGATCACAACCATGCACTAAGCCATATATGACAAGCCACCCAGATTAGAGCGGTATGACTCGGGAGACAAGCATGGTGAAGGCTGTCATCAACATGCCATTGCCACTGAACCATCTTTTTTACGTGACAAAATACTAGAGGATGTGTTCTACTAAATGAAGGAAGTAAACCAGGAGAGATAAAGAGAAGAGATCCAAGAAAAAGTGACTACATTCCAGGAAAAAAACAAATAAAATTAAAATGAGAGCAACAAAGAGTGATGATGCCCAGGGTAAGAACTGGGCATAGCAAGAAAGAAAATGAAGGTTTAAAAAAAAAAAAAAAAACACTGCTTAAAACCCTCACTCTGATATGATTAATCTGATGGAAAATTATAGAACCCCCCCCAAAAAAGTACTGAAAGATGTGTAAGAATTAGTAATAAGTACAAATCAAATTTAATAAAAAATAGTTATTTCTTAACTCAAGAACACAAAAAGTGCACATAATCATAATATAAGGCTCACATGTGAACAATGTTTATCTAGGCATCATTAACACTAATTATTAACAGCAGTTCCCCAAAACACAGGTCAAATTTCAGTTTCCTTGGCATATTAACTGTAACTGTACAGAGTACAAATTTCACTGTTAGCTCCTCAGTCCAGAAATCACTACATAAATAACAGATGTGCAACATGACCAATGACCAATCAAATCACTTCTTTCAATGTCTGTCAGTGACTGGTCACTACACACCTGTCATTCAGTTCACACACAGACAACAAAGTATGTAGTTATGTTGCCTTCTTGTCTCCCAGTCATGAACTCACAGGACATTTTACAAAAATGAAAAACAGAAAATAGCTCCCCCAAAATACAGCAAATAAAAAGTGGTAATACTAGGGGTGAAATTCAAACAGAGTACAAACGTCATTACAGAAGAAATATCTAACTTAAGAATGTGACAATGCCACCATTCAAGAGATTCCACTTAAACTGCCAGAGGATCTTAGTGAGGGTGAACTTACATCCACATAAATGAGGAAAGTGTTTGTGATGAGGAGGTGAAGATGTTCCAAAAAGGCTAGTATTCAAAATATATAAAGAACTTATAAAACTCAAGACCCAAAACCCAAATAATCCAACTAAAAAATGGGCAGAAGGCATGAACAGACATTTCTCTACTACTTCATTCATTCATGGATGCGTGCCTCACTATGTTCTCAACTAGCACCCATTCAGTATCTACTATTGTCAGGCACTGTATTAAGAATAGGAAGAAGATGTGGTGAAAAATAATGAATACTGTTATGCTGAAAATAAAAAATAAATTAAAAAAAAAAAAAGAATAGGAAGAAGATGAGAAAATGGTCTCTGTACTTAAGAAACTACATTGTAGAGAAGTGACAGACGAGTGCTCATAAAGCTGTTGGATCCCTTTGAAGTTGACTTTAAGTTTTGACTGCATTTTTTAAAAAACACAAAATTGGAAATAGAAGATGATGCATCTTGAATGTGATTTATGCCAAAAAGAAAAAAACAGAAAAGAAAAGAGAACTCCAATCAGCAAATCCTTACTCAAGAAGAGACCTGGCACTACATCAAAAGATTGGATCAATGGATATACTATATATGTGAAAAGAAATGTTGATATGTGTATATGACTCCATTTTGAACCACTTTTTCAATTAACCTTCTCAATTATCGTCAGGGTCTGTACCATGGATAAGACTTCAACTACAGTTTTATTTTCAGAAAGTGGGTTCACTCATTCTCAATTAACCCTCCTGTTATTTTCTTAATACCTTGAGTTGAACACTTCTACGATACTCGTCTGTAGTAGGTGGACTTACTTAATGCTTTAGGTTCTGTTTTTAATCTGTGCCAGGAAAATGAATGGGTTGGGGTAGAGAGAAGAACAGGTTCTGTTTTTAATCTGAGCCAGGAAAATGAATGGGTTGGGGTAGAGAGAAGAACAGGCTGAAGTATTATACTAAAAGGCTACATGGGGGTTGACACAAGAGTGTGACAGGAAAGATGTATTTAGGCCAGCAGTTCTCCAACTGTGGTCAAGAGACCCCTAGGGAACTTTTTCAAGGGATCCACAGGTCAAAATTATTTTCATAATAATACTGAGACATCATTTGCCTTTTTTTACTCACATTCTCTCAGGAGCATACAGTGAAGTTTTCCAGAAGCTATGTAATGTGTGACATGACAACAGATTGAATGCAGAAGCAGATAGGAGAGTCCATCTGTCTCCTAGTAAGCCAGACATTTTAAAGAGATTCATGAAATGTAAAACAATACCACTCTTCTCACTAGATGTTTGTTTTGAACTTTTTTTCATTAAAAAATGTATTATTCATATTAACATGCAATTAATTTATTTTGTTATTTTTAACAAATTAAGTATTTTTATAATTTTGCAGGCTTAATTTCTAAGATGGCTAATTTTAACAGACATAACCTTATATAAACAAAAGCTCTGTGGGGCCCATAATATGTTCAAGAATGTGAAAGGGTCCTATGGCCAAAAAGTTTGAGATCCACTGGTTTAAAGCACATGCTAAAAAAATCAAAACTGCCAGGGTGCCTGGGTGGCTCAGTGGGCTAAGCCTCTGCCTTCAGCTCAGGTCATGATCTCAGGGTCCTGGGATCAAGCCCCATGTCAGGCTCTCTGCTCAGCGGGGAGCCTGCTTCTCCCTCTCCCTCTGCCTCTCTGCCTACTTGTGGTCTCTGTCTGTCAAATAAATAAATAAAATCTTTAAAAAAAAAAATCAAAACTGCCAACTAAGGGGTTCGAACTTTAGGCTTAATGAGGGTATTTTTTTTTATTTTCTTTTTTTTTTTAATTTTTTATTTTTTATAAACATTTATTTTTATCCCCAGGGGTACAGGTCTGTGAATTGCCAGGTTTACACACTTCACAGCACTCACCAAAGCACATACCCTCCCCAATGTCCATAATCCCACCCCCTTCTCCCAAACCCCCTCCCCCCAGCAACCCTCAGTTTGTTTTGTGAGATTAAGAGTCACTTATGGTTTGTCTCCCTCCCAATTCCATCTTGTTTCATTGATTCTTCTTCTACCCACTTAAGCCCCCATGTTGCATCACCACTTCCTCATATCAGGGAGATCATATGATAGTTGGAAAGAACCTAGATGTCCATCAACAGATGAATGGATCAAGAAGATGTGGTATATATACACAATGGAATACTATGCAGCCATCAAAAGAAATGAAATCTTGCCATTTTTTTACTTTCTATTGTTACTTTGCCCACAATTTTCCTTTCCTCCTTCTGTTCCATGATAATATTGAATGGGTGCTATACTCCCAAGATGAATTTCCTCCAGCTGAATTTAAAAGTATTGGGCATGGCATCTCCATTCCTCCTGCCAGGATGAAGTTTCCAGAACTCAACAGAATTTACTGTTGGGAAGACATGCTCCTTCCCACAAAACCAAATACTCCTTTCCTCCCCCAAAGTTGGTAAAGTCAACCACATATCATAGCTTAAAAAAGACTAAGACTTGAAGGAGACAAGGCAATACAAAACATGGGAAGCAGGGTACCTGGGTGGCTCAGTGGGTTAAAGCCTCTGCCTTCTGCTCAGGTCATGATCTCAGGGTCCTAGGATCGAGCCCCACATCAGGCTCTCTGCTTGGTGGATTGCCTAATTCCCCCCTCTCTCTCTGCTTGCCTCTCTGCCTACTTGTGATCTCTCTCTCGGTCAAATAAATAAATAAAATCTTTAAAAATTTTTTAAAAATTCAAAATGTGGGAAGAATATTTAGGTTGGTGTGTCAGTGAACCCAAGTAGCCATAATGCAAGAAATACCCTTGCCAGCAACTTATTTGCCCACCTCACTTCCCAAACCAACAACACAGTCTGCAACAGGCTCAAGAGAGTATCCAAATCAAAGCAAAGCATAAAGCTATTTGCACGTTAACAGAGAAGAGCATAATAAAGTATTAAGGAGATGAGGAGGGAGGGACAGAGAGTGTTGAGGTGAGGGAGAGGAGGTGAATTATAGACAAAAGACTAATATTCAGGGTGCCTGGGTGGCTCAGTGGGTTAAGCCACTGCCTTCGGCTCGGGTCATGATCTCAGGCTTGGATCGAGGCCCGCATCGGGCTCTCTGCTCAGCAGCGAGCCAGCTTCCTCCTCTCTCTCTGCCTGCCTCTCTGCCTGCTTGTGGTCTCTCTCTGTCAAATAAATAAAATCTTAAAAAAAAAAGACTAATATTCATTAAGGTACATAGAGAATGGTTCATATAACACATGGGGTTTTAGAGAAGTTATTTTTATACAACTGCTACATGGGAACACTTGTTCTCTTGAAATGATGCCAGTTTTTAAAAGGAAACCAATTGTATCATTTAAATTCTGCTTCACAAGTGAACCTTAACTCATTCGCAATGACTACACCACTAATTTTTTTAACCAGCATATTCTACTTTTTCTATCTTGCTAGCAAATATAGTTAATACAAAAAAAAAAAAAATTCTACCCATAACTGGGTGCAGGTAGACAGTGGGCCAAAGAAAATATTCAACTTGTATGTATCAGTATGGCTATTCCACTTATTAAAATACTGAAACACTTCCATAATAATGATAAATGAAGTGTGTGTAAACACATATGGTACATATAAATACTTTCTAGTAATGATGATTACACAAGAATTAGTTGTCTTTGTGTAAAAATCACTACTTTTTTACAAAGTTTAATGCATAAAGACAGTCCAAATGCATATCAAGACTTTAGATATAATAGTCTCTAGCATAAATGTGTAAAGGACTTAAGACCACTATCCTTTTATATTTTATTGATACAGATGTATGGGTGGAAAACTCCTCTTGGAGATGCAGAATGCCAAAACAAAAACTCCAAAATCTTCATTGGATTTTAATTAAAAAACTTTAAAAGTCTCTGACTTCATTCATTTCTCTTTAGGAACATGACTTTTTTTTCTTTTATTTATTTTCAGCATAACAGTATTCATTATTTTTGCACCACACGCAGTGCTCCATGCAATCCGTGCCCTCTCTAATATCCACCACCTGGTTCCCCCGACCTCCCACCCCCCACACATGACTTTTGATATAAAGAGAAGGCTGAAATGAAAAACAGAATGAGCAGGGTCTCCTCTTGAGTCAACCCACTTTCAGTCATGCCTGTAAAAAAATCTCTTTTGTCACAACTCTTAAGAAGAGCTCATACACAAAAACTGCATGCTCATTCAAGCAAAAAGAAAATTCAAAAATTAAGAGGTGTGACCAAATAATGCAGCATATAAGAATACCAGTGGAATTCTGCTTCAAAACGTACTTAAAATTTTCCCATCCATTCAACTAAAAGTACTATATGTTTTTTTTCAATGCTTAACATTATTATAAGACATACTAAGATCAAAATACCAAATGATAATAATAATGGTCAGTGCCAGGGCTTACAAGGCCTCAAGCTCTGCCCACCACCCTCCCCACCACAGCTCTCTGAGCTCTTGCCCCCTACTACCTGACCCTCACACCCCAGCAGTGGCATTCAACCTACCTCAGGGTTTTGGCCCTTTCCTCTGCCTCAGCCTAGAATACTCACTTCCTAGATGATACAAGATTCACTCCTTCTCTTCACTCAAGTCTCCATTCAAATGTCACATCTTTAGAAATGTCCAACCCTCTTAGTCGGGTAAATCTTCGACTCTTGGATTCAGCTCAGGTCACGATCTCAGGGTAGTGAGATTGAGCCCCCTGTCAAGCTCTGTACTCAAGGTGGAGTCTGCTTGAAGATTCTTTCCCTCCCCCACTGCCCTCCTCATATGTTCACTCATGCTATTCCTCTCTTTCTCAAATAAATAAACAAAATCGTTCAAAAACAGCCAACCTTGACCACACAGTACATGGCAGCTCTCCCACCCCTCCCGCCATTTACTATCCCCATGACCAAGATTTCGTTTTTGTCATCGCACTTATCACCAACAGTGATACTCAGATTATTTAGGAGCCACTACAGCAAAGGCACTGATCAGCGGAACAGATGCTTTTAGACAAGCTGATCAGTTTCTAAGCTCATTATCAGTTTCTAAGTATTATCATCTAGGCTACTACCCAGACATGCCTCATATATTTGTTTACTCTGTCTTCTTCACTTGAAAGTAAATTCTATGAAGGCAGGGACTTTGCAATATTCAGTCTTCTATTCCTACCACACGCAACAAGACTACTAGTCATACAGTAGATATGTATTAATTATTTGGTTTCTTTATTGAAGTGTAATTAACATACATTAGTTTCAGGTGTATGACATACTGATTTGAAATTTGTATGTATTGTAAAATGATGACCACCATAAGTCCAATTAACATCTGCCACCATACATAGTTAAAAAGTTTTTGTTCTTATGATGAAAACTTAAACTTTATTCCCTTAGCAACTTTCAAATATGCAACACAGTATTATTAAGTACAGTTGCCAATAATTATTTGTGGACATAAGTAACTGAGTACTTTCTGTGTGTCCATGTGTTAATATATTGTAATCATTTATCAAAAATGCAAAGAATTTCTTATATTAAACGTGGTACTGAATTATCCAAAGACTATATAAATGTACACATATGTATAGGTTTATAGCATTCGATACAATCAAGCAGTTAGTAGTAACATCTTTGTTACTTCCCCCTTTCTTTGGGAAAATCCACTACGGGCCATTTACCCAAATAAACCTCTTAATGCGTTTTTTTGTGTGTGTGTTGGTTCTTTGTTTTTTTTTTTTTTGGACATTTAAGTTTCTGAAATGGAAAAAGAAGTGCTGAATGTCCCACCCCGCCTCCCCCACCCACACCGTAATTTAATATCTTTGATGATTCGAAGGTTAGCTTCAGGCCTTCACATAAAAAAAGAGTCCCAAAGACTCCAACCAGTTCTGACTGTTTCTGCTGTTGAGAGTCTAGGGCAAATCTCTCTAAGAAAATAAATACGCTTTACTGAGATAAAAAAACTTTTTGAAAGCCTAATTTAAATTACATGCAGGGATATTTGAAAAAGCTTAACTTCGCTTTCCTTTCAATAAGCAAAACAAAATTTTGAATGCCAGAAGTGGTAGAAATGAATCTCAGCCATAGACTGGTGCTTAGTTTAAGCATAAGAAAGTATCAGTATTGATAAAGGACTGGCAAAGAAGAAGGTAACCCTAGTATTAGTAACAGCAGCAGGATAGCAAAAGTAATAGTAGTAATTACAATGGTCAAATGTATCTTTTCAGCATCCATAAGCTGCAAGGCACTGTGCACAGTACAATGTATACATTATTTCTAATGCCCAGAACCACCACAAAGTAACCCCAGTTACACAAAGGAAAAAAGGGATGGGAGGGCTTAGAAAGATCAAGCAACTCTCCCTGGAGACTTGAGAGTGAGGTAGTACCGACTGTCACAGACTCTGCTCAAGAAAGGGAGAGAAGAAAATATTCCCATTTGACTGATGAAGAAGGTGAGAAGCAAAGGATTTTAAAGACTGAAAATTAGGTCTTCTGATTCAGGTCTTTGGCAGTGGAGACAAAATTAATCCTACGCATTCTTGGTTTTTTCAAGACGTTGCCTTGTAATTAAAATTATAAAATTAAATGAATTAAATTACAAAATTAAAATTACAAAATTAAATGAAAGCCCCACCCAATCCAAGTGTTAGGAAATTAAAAAGACCTTCCTAGTAGCTATCTGTTCTCAACAATACCACCACAGTGTGGAATGTTTATGCCTCTCTGTCTCTGACTACATCTCCAATGGTGACTTACGATATGTATTCCACCTAATGGACATTGCCCCAATTTTAAATATAAGTTTTAGAATATGATTGCATGGATTGTTGTTTACTTTTTTCTTATTTCTCATTACTCATGTGAACTTCAAATCAAGACTATTGTGCTAGAAAAGAAAAATTAAGTTAAGATTAAAATGGCGTTGCCAGGAGACAGATTAGAGGAAGGCAGAACAGGACTACTATTGCTGGAAGATGTTGGTTAGGAGCTGACTAAGGAAGAGGGAGAACCCAGCAGCTCTCCCGCAGCTGGCGACACTTCCAGTCCCTGAACACCAGCCACACCATGAAAGGCTTGAAGACGCAGCAAAGGAACAAAACAAAACACTGTGTTTAACAACACATGGGACTGATTCTGCTCATTGTGTTCCTTTGTTCCCGGTACTTGACGTTACTTTGAAAGAGTTAAATTTCAGTTTCACCGGGTTTCCTGACCACATTGTTTTCCCATTAGGCTTATTACTAAAACAGCTTTTCACAACATCAGTTAACACTTTGAAAATCAGTTCCTATACTACCATCGTATGTGAATTATATCCTTCCCTGCTTTGTTTCTTTAACACAGGAAAAATGGTACAAATTTTTAATCATGTTCTCAAACAGTGAGAGAAGCACCAATGACTCAATGAGTTAAGAAGAGAAGAAAAACCTCTGTGTTGAAACACAGAATCCGGATTGTGTCACTAACACAGCACTGCACATGTATGTGCTCCAACATTCTTCTTGAAGCTTTGAGTGAAGAAATGAGTGGTTGCCAAAAAGCTTAATTGTCAATTTTTAATCCATGGGACAGCGGAAATCTGTCTAAAATGAATTTTTAACATATTGAGTGATAAACATTTGTTAATAATAGCTTGAACTTACTTTTTTATTTAAAGTTTTTATTTGGCTTATAACTTGTTGAGATAAGTACTTTAATGACAGGCCTGGAGGAAGAAAAAAAGACTTGAACATCAACACAAATTAAATTCATTAAAAGTAGAAGAGCTATTCCAAATAGCATATTTTTCCCCCTATAATATTGATTCCGAATGACTTGCCCAGTACAATAAGTCAGTACTAGTTCTGGTTACCATATTTAATCGTGATTTCAGAGATATGTCAAAACATCAAAGGGATATCAACACAAGTAATACACTGGAAGAAAAGAACTGGTGCCAAACAGTTTAAAGCCCTAATTTGTATTGTGTCTTATTTAATTACTGTTATCTTGGAAAAGTAATAAAACTTCAGCTTTATGCATTTGATTTGGGACCCAGATATTTGCAGATGTGGGCAGTAGCAGATTCTACAGAAATGTATTTATAAAGTACCTCGAAGGAAATTTATTTTTCCCCCAGAAGAGCCTTGACTGGTCACCAGATGTGGAGGCCATATGGCACATGAACATGACAGCCCTGGGACAATAAGAATGGAGCTAATGGCTCGACGGGCAGGAGCAACCGTTCTGAGATCATGGGCAAATGTTTGGTTCTATTGACTTTTTGAACAAGGATCCATATAAACCACTTTGTTTTAAACTTAGAGATAGAGCGTGGCTGGTCATTTTCTCCAACTCTTTATTTTTTGGGCTTGAAAGGAAATTGATCCATCTGTAGTTTATCAGTTGGTCTGAATTTTGTCCTTTTCACATACAATTCATGTTGAAGTTAAAAGAAAGGAAACTGAGTCAGGAACAGATAAATTTTACTTGCTGGAACTCTCAAGGAATTGTTACAGCTCATCAGTCACTAAGACCTGTATATCCTGTTTCTGGAGTAACTTAAAAAAAAGATTTTATTTATTTATTTATTTATTTATTTGTCAGAGTGAGAGAGAGAGAGCACAAGCAGGAGGAGTGGCAGGCAGAGCAGGTAGAGGGAGAAGCAGGCTCCCTGTTAAGCAAGGAGCCCCATGTGGGACTCAATCCCAGGACTCTGGGATCATGACCTGAGCCAAAAGCAGTGGCTTAACCAACTGAGCTACCCTGGTGTCCCTGGAGTAACTCTTTTTTTTTTTTTTTTAAAGATTTTATTTATCTATTTGATAGACAGAGATCACAAGTAGGCAGAGAGGCAGGCAGAGAGGCAGGCAGAGAGAGAGAGAGAGAGGAAAGCAGGCTCCCTGCTGAGCAGAGAGCCCGATGCGGGGCTCGATCCCAGGACCCTGGGAACATGACCAGAGCCGAAGGCAGAGGCTTTAACCCACTGAGCCACCCAGATGCCCCCTGGAGTAACTCTTGAATTTAATCCTTACTCCCCAAGCTTCAGCCCATTTCCCACAAAGGTGCATCTCCTATCTGAACCCTGCCATTCATTATCAGAACTCCCCGTCTTTGAGTAGGCAACTCCCACTACTTTCAGAGCCTTTCCTACCCTTTTCTACTTGGTAAACTCCATTTCACCTTCCAAAACATAGTTTAATTATCAACTGCTTATGAAACCTTGTTTGGCTTATCCAGGCAAAACTGTGCCTCTTGAATGCCTTTTTGAGCAAACCCCTGCAAATAAACCCACCAATACATTTCTATTTTAATAAGAAATGAATAAAGATAATACTGATGGCAGGGGCGCATTTATACAGGGCTCTATTTATGCCAGACACCATGTTAAGTACTTGATGCAAGCTATCTAATTCAAGGTTTATATATAAAGAGTTCTTATAAATGTACAAAGAATAATGCATTTGCATTAGAGACTTTGCAGAAACAAATAAAATAAAAATCACTCAATTCAACTGAGGCTGATTAAAGATGGCTACAGATTATTTGTTTCTCCTGCCCTTGAGAAGTGGAGTCCAATTTTTTCCCTGTTGTTTCCCAGCTGGTCAGTAGAAGTGATGCTCCAGGACTTCTGAGGCTAGGTTCTAAGAATAAGAAGTCTTGCAGCATCCACCAGTTCCTCTGGAACACTTTGGGATATCTGAGCCTCTGCCTCTGAGACTGCCATGCTGGAGAGGCCATGCGTAGACACTGTAACTGAGCCCATTGTCCCCACTCTATGCTACAGTGCCCAGACACATGACTGGCTCCATCTTGGGTCCTTTAGATCAGCCCCTCTTCCAGCCAAATGCTACCAAGTCACCTCCCATCTAGAGCTGAAGAACCACTCAGCTGAGCCCTGCTTGAATTCCTGCCACACAAAATTACAACCTAGTCACTAAGTTTTCAGTTAAGTTTCTGTGCAGCAATAGATAACTGGAAAACCCACTACTCAGAGAAAACAAAGATAAACATTTTCATATCTTTTCCCCCTTTTTTCCCCCTAATCTTGTCTAAGTACCTAACATCCCTTTACTCTGAATCTTTTTTTCTTGTTATGTAACAGAGCTGCATTCACACTATAAATGCAGTTTTGTTTTTCATACCCACATAAATAAACTTTTTCTACCAACATTACAGGATTGACATTTCCTGACCTTATTAAAAATAGTCATTACCAGGAAAAGTGTAAACCTTTTCAAGAGTCTTGTCATATACTGCCAAAATGCCATGACAAAATTCATTCTCCCAAAAGTAGTGTTTCTTGATGACCAGCTTGATGACCATTAAGCTATGCCCAACATTAAATTATCATTTGTCAAGCCTTGCTAATTTGAAGTGGTAAATTGCTTCTCAATGTAGTTTGAGCTTACGTTTTTTTGTTACTAGGAAAAGTACTCATTTTTTAATATCTTATTAGGCACTGTTATTTCTTCATCTTTAAAATGGCAGGACACATTTTTTTCCACCATTTTTGTTGGACAATTATGTTTTTCTTATCCACATGAATGGATTCTTCACATGCCATGTGTATCAATGCCTTTATGGCAATATTCTATTTTGTTTGCCTTTTATAGGGATTTGATTTATTAATATCCTATATAAAAATTATAAAGGTAATAATAATGGCTATTGTGTTTTCTATGTGATTGGCAAAGGGCAGGTCTTTTACATAAGTTTTTATATTCTGAAGGCTTACTAAGTTTGCTATTATTACCTCCTCTAATTTACAGATGAGGAAACTAAGGCTTAATGAGTAAATAAGTTCCCATAAGATCACTCAGTAAATGTTGGGGGTGCAACGGAAAGATGACAAAAGTTTTTGGTGGCATTCATAGATTTGACAAGATGAAATCCAAGTTACAGACATGATCAGGTATACCCTCTTCTATGACCTTTCACAATAAGGGAAGTCTGAGGTCAAATTCATGTTCTTAGAGTAGGTTTACCTATGACCCAAGATTGTCTCATAGGTGCATAAAAACACACATATATTCCTCCTGACCATAAATAATCATTTAAACTCTTAAACTTTTCCTTTTTTTATGCTTTTGCCATGGAATTATTCCCTTTTTTGGGTGTGGCAGAAATTAAGTTGAGATAAACCAGATGAAAATACCTCACTAACCATAAGATACTACACATTCACTGAACTAATGTGCACTGTGTGTTTCCTGTATGTTAGGAACATTCCAAGTGAAGGGAAAGCACGGATAAATAAATGATCAGATGCTGCTCTGTCAGTGTGGGGAGCGGCTGTGGCACAGGGAGACAGACACACAGAATGGAAAGCCATGCTACCACTGACACATTATCACAGATGCATGGATGCAGGGCTATGGCACACTAAAAAAGAAACCATTCACATGGTAAGACGTACATCCTCTATCAGTTGAAAAGCGCTTTTTAATAATTAATTAGCTGTTTCACACCCAACAGTTGCTCAAAATTTGTGCTGACTATGGTCCTTATCATGTAACTATCTAGAGCTTCTCTACTCACTATGTAATGTCAACTCCGCAATAGCAGAGACCTTCTTTTTCTCATTTACTCATGTAGCCTCAGAGCCAAAGAATGGTGTGTGGTGTCTGGTAGATGCTCAATAAATATTTGTTGGCTGGAAGGATGGCTTTTTACATTGGGACTGCGTAAGAAATAATCCCCATTTAGAGACTTTCACTAGTACTCTTACAAAAACAAAATATTTGCTTCTAAACTTTGATCTGTATTTTCCCTTTTTTGTTTTTTTGTTTTTTTTACTCTATTCTTTTGTCATGCTCAGAAGGAACACACTGAATTAGTCTATTTCCTATTCAGTATACTAATTACTTGTAAGAAGAATTTCAATCTGGTCAGTGCCACTAGGAACTATTCTAGTCAGTAAAGTGTGCTCACGACATGTGCCTTGGTTAGTGTATTTATCATATTTAAATGGGAAGCTTTCCTCTAAAGAGTTATATTTTTTTAAATCTTATTTTATTTTTCCAGTGTTCCAAGATTCATTGTTTAGGTACCACACCCAGTGTTATATTTATGGGGTTACTGTTAATATACCTCTTTCTCATTTAGACTATGATCTTTTAAAAAATCTCAATAGGAGAAAAGAAAACAAATCCATCAAACAAAAGTTACCTAAAAAAAAAAACCAAAACAAACAAAAAAACCCAAAAAACCTAATGATACTATATATATGTATATATAACAGAGGTATATATTTTTCTTTACTACCAAACCACCTTAATATGCCCTACATGTATAACTTCTGTAATGTTTTATATTTTGTTTTTCTATCAAAACTAAAGTGAAAGAATACAAAGTAAAAAAAGAAGAAGAGGGGTGCCTGGGTGGCTCAGTGGGTTAAGCCTCTGCCTTCAGCTCAGGTCATGATCTCAGGTTCCTGGGATTGAGTCCCGCATCAGGCTCTGCACTCGGTGGGGAGCCTGCTTCCCCCACTCTCTCTGCCTGCCTATCTGCCTACTTGTGATCTCACTCTCTTGTCAGAGAAATAAATAAAATTTAAGGGAAAAAAAAAGAAGAACAAAAATTCTATATTTTTCAGTAGAGTTAATAACCAGGAATGCCAAACCCAAATTTTTCCAATTTTATCTCATTTTTTCTAGTTAAAAATTATGAATCCAAAATGGAACAAGAAAAACAAACTTCCAACACTGGTAGTATATCAAACAAATAAAATAGCAGCACTAAACAAAACAAAACCATCACTAAGAAAAAGAAAAAACTATACCAACTTCACATGGACTAAGTACAAAAAAGGAACCTTCTGTACTGTTGTCAAACCACAATAAAGATTTAAAAAACAAAATCCCATGAGTGGATTATAATAGAAACAGCTCCATGTGGGAGGGTGGTAATTTATCAATTTTTAACAAATATTTCCCTTGAAATAGACTTTTTCACAATTCTGTTTTGCTCATTTGTTCCTTTTTTAAGAGCTCAAAATCAAGGTATTGAAAAAATTAAGAATACTATTTCTGCATGTGTTCAGAAAATATTCCTACCAACAACATAGGGTATGACCAGTGTCAAATTGGCTAGTTGCTGATTTTTTTTCCTACACAGACACAAAATGACATAAATTACTCTAGAAGAAATATTTCCCTACTGTCTGTAAAATAACACTGCAACACTATTCTGCAAATTAGAAGCTAGCACTGTCCCTGTTGGAGAACACTGAGGAAAGTGTGCTGAAGAGACCCATATACCCCTAAGGAATGTGTGACTGTAGGATATTTGGACCATGTGACATTCCTCATTCAACATTCATCACTTCCAGTGCTAACACATTCTGGAGAAAATGAGACAGGCAGACCGATCAGCTTCCATTCAGCACCATCCCACCTGCTTTGAGTACCTTCATTCAGAAGTAAGGGACGGGAGGAACAGAGGGGGGTACAAGGGCACTGATATTCAAGGTGCTTAGGTTGGCCAAATCCTCACAATGCCTCTCGCTCAAAAAAAACCTCAGATTCTGAACAATTATTTCTCTTACTTCCTTTTTTTTTTTTTTTGACCTTATATTTGGAGGTTTATTTCTGTTCTGTTCTGCTGATTTATGTGTTTATTTTATGCCAGTACCATACCGTTTTGATTACTGTAGCTGTGTCATCTAGTTTGAAATCAAGATGTGTGATGCCTCCAATTTTATTCTTTCTCAGACTCACTTTTGCTATTTGGGGCCTTCTGTGGATCTCTATGAGCTTTAGGTTTTTGTTTTTAATTTCTGTAGAAAATGCTATTGGAATTTTGATTGGGATGGCACTGATGTATAGATGGCTCTGGGGAGTATGGATTTTTTTTTATTAACATATAATGTATTATTTGTTTCAGGGGTACACGTCTGTGATTCATCAGTCTTACACAATTCACAGCAATCACCATAGCACATACCCTCCTCTATTTCTCTTACTTTTGAGGATTAGCAGCCTCTGGCCAAAAAAAAAAAAAAAAAGAAAGAAAGAGCTAAGCCTACTGTCTAATACTGTCTAATATCAGGTACCCACTAATATCAAGCTAACCTCTAGCACTCTCAGAATCCTTAGGTCAGAAGTAGAGTGGGGGGAGCCTCGGTGGCTTAGTTATTAACATCTGCCTTTGGCTCAGGCCATGATCCTCCTGGGATCGAGCCCCACATTGGGCTCCCTGCTTGGTGGGAAGCCTGCTTTCCCTATCCCACACCCCCTGGTTGTGTTCCTGATCTTACTGTCTCTCTCCCTCCGTCAAATAAATTAAAAAAAAAAAAAAAAAAAAAGTCTTAAAAAAAAAAAAAAAAGAAGTGAAGTGGTAAGTAAGGTCATGTAAATACTCAGCCAACCTCAGCCTTCAGAAAGACCTGCCCTTGGGGCACCTGGGTGGCTCAGTGGGTTGGGGCCTCTGCCTTCGGCTCGGGGCATGATCCCAGGGTCCTGGGATTGAGCCCCGCGTTGGGCTCTCTGCTCCACGGGGAGCCTTCTTCCTCCTTTCTCTGCCTGCCTCTCTGCCTGCTTGTGATTTCTCTCTCTGTCAAATAAATAAAATCTTTAAAAAAAAAAGAAAGAAAGACCTGCCTTTAAGTTATACCCAAGATTTCCTGTGAGTGAACATAAACAAGACTTGGCTTCTCTAAGGCTAACTAACATTACAAAAAAAAAAAAAAAAAATCAATTAAACAGTGTTATTTCCTTCCATTCTTAGGAGCCCAGATGTTTAAAAAGAAAAAAAAAAAAACAAACAAAAAAAAACTCCCAGCAACCACTAGGGTACTACAGCGTAGTACAGAGAGAGGGAGTGGCTCGGGACAGAAGGCTGTCAGCACAGGGAAGCACAGATCATTATTATGTCGCTTTTGGTCAAGCAAACCAGAATGGTTGTAGCTCTTGTTTTTTACCAAAGACCCACCCAGATGTGCCTTTGGCCACTGGCATAAATCTATATTTGAAACATTTTTGGTAGACCCACAAAACGCTAAGAACCAAAATTGTTAGCCTTAAGCTTACTTTGCCTGATTACTAACTCTGGCTTCCAGCTGGAATAACATATGATATCATTACTTGTAAGGCAAGCCCAGTTTAAAAGCGATCGTTTACTTAGCCTATATATTCAACTCTCGCTTTCTAATCAGATGGTTGGCACAAATTCACTTAACTCCAAAACCTGGCCATGTGCCGTCCCTAGACAAACAAACAAGAAATTCATGGGCGGGGTTCTTTTTTTCTGTTTTCCATTTGTCTCCTTTATTATTCAAAAATGCAATACTTTAAGGTGATAGAGGAGAAGAATGACATCAAAATAAAATATCCTGCAAGAGAAAAGTGAAATGAAGACAATGTATCCTTTATATATATATATGATGTATTATTAGCCCCAGGGGTACAGGTCTGTGAATCGCCAGGTTTACACACTTCACAGCACTCACCATAGCACATACCCTCCCCAATGTCCATAACCCCACCACCCTGTCCCTACCCCTCTCCCCCCGGTCACCCTCAGTTTGTTTTGTGACAGTAAGAAGGACAATGTATCCTTAAGGAGAAATGTACAAGTCTCCTGAGATTTCAACAAAAGGTTTGCTGGGGAGTAAAATTCAAGATGAAAATCTAACCTGGTTTCCAAACTTACAGATCAAGGAAAAATAAATTAGTGGACAAGGATCATTTTAATGATCTCAGTACTCACAGATGAAGTTATCAAATAAATGCATATAAACCAAACATTTAGTTAATGGGCTATGTAGGCCCTACTATGTTTTGAAAACTTTTTTATTTTACCCAAATGCCTGAGAACAAGAGTAAATGGAATGTGAGACAGAGTGGCTATTCATCTTGCCGTTTTGCCCCAGGACAAATATTCCAGCTCTACAGAGTAGTGAAGGGCATGGCTTCAATCAGACACATCTAGGTCTCACCCTGGCTCCAATACCCACGAGCCGTAAGACCACAGCCAAATTCATAACTTGCCCAACCTCTGCCATATGGTGCTCAAATCTGAATCAGCAGTTCCTAAAGTTTATTTATAAATTGGTTGATGAGAATCTAGGACTTACTTTTTTCATAAAGGCAACAATGTAAGTGCAGTACTCAGGGACTCAGACCAGCCCAGAAAATCCTATCTGGTCCCAGATACTTGAAAATGGCACAAACAGGACTCATGCACATGTGATAGGTAACCCACAGCACAAAATAAACTGTGTGTGCATCCAAGAAACCACAAATGGTCCGGTTGTGTCCAGCAGATAGCATGTGCTCAGTGATTGCTATTACATGGAATGAACAGAATATTTTCTTTTGAAAGAGGCTTTTCGGCTGATTTTCCCTCCACCATTCAGAAGCGACACCTCTCTTGGCAGAGAACTAGAAGGCAGGGGCTTCTCTGGGAAAAGACAGAAAGTGATGAAGAGATGATTTATATTTCTGAGAACCAGAAAAGCTTACTCTAGTAAGCTGTCTCACCAGGTGTTCTGAATTGTGAGGGAAAAGGAGGGGGAGGTCTTGACAATTAATAAAAGAGTCTAATCATCTGAGTCCCTGGGGGACCCCAACATGTTGGTCTATTCAGATCTCTCTAATTCCAAGTGTCTTTCATCTGGGACTTTTTTAGCAAACTTGCTCAGGTATTTTTAAAACTCTAACAATTTGTGGTAGCATTAAAATGAGCTAAATCTCATAGACCACTTCCAAATACTCCAGAATCTGGTGATATTTAAGAGGACAGGCATCGAGACAATTCATTACTTTGACTACATTCTCATGAGGTCATAAAATGACTGGAAAGACGAGGCTCACAGAACAAACTGCTGTGATGAAAACGGCAGCGAAAGGTGTCCATGTTAATCAGAATGTAGTTTAGGGAGGGTCACAAAGACCCCAAAGTATAGTGGCTTCGGCAAGATAGGAATGTATTTCTCAGTTACATAAAGTCCAGGTAGGTGATCCAGGGCTGGTAAGGTTTTTACAGCATCTTCAGCAAACCAGCCATGGTCCTTCCATTATTCATTCAAACATCTCCAACACACAGCTTCCTCTCATGACGCAAGACGGCCATCCTGGCTGATTTCAGCACGTGGGAGAAAAGGGTAAAAGGCGTGTACCTCCCCTTTCCATGCAAAGCCTGAAGGTGGCCCGTATCACTTCTGGTGTCTCATTCACTAGAACCTAGCTGCAAAGGTGACTGGGAAGTATATTTATTATTTTGGGGGCTATGTGCTCTGTAAGAAGTCAGAACAGGTGTTAACATAAAGAAGCCTCTGTCTTATGTCTGTCCATATAAGGCATCATTTTTGACTTTAGTAAAGCTCTTAAGTCTTCATGCATATTCAGGTGCTGATTTGTGGCAAGTGAACTCCATATTTATAACAAACTTCTCAAAGTTCCACAGGCAGGCAGTTAAGCCTGCTATGGCAAGCATGAAAACGAGGAGTGTACATTCTGGAACATACGCGCAAACAAGGTCAACAAAGATCAGATCACTTATCTTACAGTCTAGCAAGGGAGACACTGAATGTGTAAACAAAAAATGTCAGGGAAGGAGAAGCAAAATTAAAACAAAGTAACACACGAGGCTACTTAGGGAAGGCTTGGCTTCCCTGAGGAGACGGCAGTTAAGTTTGGATCTGGGTCAGCCGTGACAAAAGCTGGGGGAAAAAACACCTTAATATTTTAAAGCCTCAAGATTCCCCATTTATCAGAATCAAAGTTGCTTCAGCTCTGATTTTCTTTACATGAGCCTATTATGCATGGAAGAGAAGGAATGTGTGTGTGGACGCGTGCACGTGTTCGCGTGTGCCTGCGGGTGTGCCTGGGAAGAGGAGATGTTGGACTTGATATTGAAGTTAATACCTAAGAGCTGGAGCACTCCAACACCGTGAGAAGAGGCCTTGGAGCGATTTACAAAGAAAGGAGGATAAACAAAACCAATGGTTAGGAACGTTGAGAGACCATGCAACCTTTGTATTTGGAAGTTATTTTTTTCACCTGTTTTAAATAGTGCTTCTTAGTGTTTATATCTCTTAAACAAAGTTAACTAATTTCAGGTCTCTTGTTCTTATTAAATTTTGGTTCGAAATGAATGATCAGCAGTTGTGAATAAAATGTCTCGGGTGTTTTTAATCAAAATGAGTTACGTATAAAACAGGTAATAAGTAAATTCAATAATGAAAGTTTGTACATTAGTATTGCTTGAAGATACTAATCATGGGTTTATTTTAACTAAGATAATCTGTCATGATTTTTAATAATTTAAAGGCACTGTTTTTACATTTAAAATATTATACAAGTTATATTTCACTATGGAGACCCAAGTTAAGTCAACACATTGTTGAGCTATCAAGAATCCACTGAGAAAAACCTTAACCTAAGACCTCATAGTGCCAGCCCTAGAGGTCATCCCCAAAGCATCTACCCCTGATCCTCAAGCAGACTAGGCAAAAGTTCAGTGTCACTTAAATAGTTCTGATGTATTCACAGCATAGTTCACTAGGTACAGAGTTGATGAAAAAAAATTACCTCCTCAACTTACAAAAGGTGCTAAAGTGAAATGAATACCCCAATGAACCAACCTTTTGTCATACTCACAGCCAGCGAAGGCAAACTACCTCTCTAATGACACTATTTAAACCGCGGGCAATACGGCAGTCAGGAAGACACCAAGTCAGACCTAAGAGCTGGGGGATTTTCCATCTACTTCCTACCTTCAAAGCCCCCTTTTATTGACTTAAAGATAGCCCTGATGATAACACACACCATTATTTTATATGCTTCCAGCAAGAAACAGAATACTGCCACTAAACTAAGAAATACCATGAATTTCAGGATGCATTCTAATTTCAGAAATACTAAAATGTGAAAAAAAATGGACATCTTAGAATCCATGAGAAATGGTAGTATTCTTCTGACCAAGTCTGTCCCATTTGTTTTCAGGATGGAAAATTACCTTTGCTATTTTCAAACTAGTTGTCAAAAAAGAAAATTGTCTTCTGTATTATGTCACAATCTCCCTCCTACCTCTCTTTGTAACAACTGCTTAATACAAATGTCCAAAGAGGTAACTGATAAATCCCCATCTAACTCTTCTCCAAAAATACTGAAGACATTTCATTCAAAACAACTGCTGATTACAGTAGGGCTCTCCAAGGGGGCCACCAAGAAACCCAGCACCCCCCTTCCCAACCATGTTTCTGAACAAATTGGGAAATAAAGCAGACCTTAGTAAAGGCTGATTTACTAAGTCCAAACATCACTATTATTAATGATAAAGGCCAGTCTGGGTGGTAAAACGTTAGGTCTGTTAGTCAAGTTGCCTCGTTCCTTTGGAGCTCCAGAACCAGGCAGGCTTTTTCTCCAGGTCAGAGGCAAGCTCTTACAAGGTGAGGCCTCCCATGAAGACCCAGGGTACAGCACCTGCTCCTTGCCTGCCAGTGGGCTCTAAAGAGTAAGAGGAGTGGCAGATTCTGGTCCTGAAAGAGCAGAGTACCACAGTGCTCTCCATGGGCAGAGCCCCTCTTGAGAAGAGGAAAGGCAGAGTTGAGCCCGTTCAATCATCTCAAATTTGCCGACCAGAAAAACTACCCCTCTTCCCAAGAGGCTGTAAAGGGTCAGAAACAGACTAAGAGCATGCCTAGGAAAAGCCCTTCCTCATGGAAATTGGGAGTGGGGGAAACTTGATGCTTTCTAATACTTGCCTCTGTTGTCATTTTTGATGTGATACTGTGAAACCATATGATAATTACTGTGAAAATCACTGTGACATCATACAGAACATGCTTTTAGTCTCTTCCCCCAGTTCCTGGCATAAAGCTTCTAAATCCTTGTATTTTCCTGAGCAATAGAAATGCTAGGAGCATCGTTTGTTCTCATATTTGATCTTTGACCCTGGATCCTGGTACATGGACCTCCTAAATCCATTGGAATTTTCTGGGTGATAGGAGCATCTTTTGTTTTAATGAGGTAACTCTTGGTGGATTCCTAGATAGCTCCCAGGGACTGGTAACCAGAAAGACCAAGCCGTGAGTAGAAGCTTGGAACTTTCAACCTCATCCCCATCCTTCAGGGAAAGGGGGAGGGGCTAGAGACTGAGTCAATCAATCATGCCTATGCAATGAAGCCTCCATAAAAATCCCTCAAGTACACAGCTTTGGGGTTGGTAAACACACCCATGTGCTGGGAGGGTGGCACATCCTAACCGCAGGGGGACAGAATCTCCTGCACTAAACAGCCTCCAGACCTCATCCTAGATACCTCTTAATCTGAATTTCATCTTTATCCTTTGTAATATCCTTTAAAATAAACTGGTATACTTAAATAAATGTATCCCTGGGTTCTCTGAGCCACTATAGCAAATTATCAAACCCAAGGAGGGGGTCATGGAAGACCCAATATATAACTGGTTGATCAGAAGTATGAAAAGTCTAGACTTGCAATTGGTATTTGAAGTGGGGGGGGCAGTCTAGTGGGACCCACCCTGTACCCCAGGGGGTCTGCCCTGGCCCCATGTAGTTAGTATCATGACTGAAATGTAGGACACCCAATTGCAGTCTGGAGTTGAGAACTGATTGGTGTAGGAAAATCTCTACACGTTTGGTGCCAGAAATGTTGAGAATAGTATTAAAAGAAATAAGAAGTTTTCTTTTAAACATGGTCCACAATTTTCCTCCTCAGGAAAAACCCTATGAAAAATCTATAATCTATAAATGACACTCAGGTCTGACTTTGGGGATCATCTTTTTCTGCCTCTTACTCACTCTTTAGTTACATGATGTCACCAATACTTTTGCAAGTGAAAAGTGGTAACAAAACAGGACCTCCCATGGTGTGGGTGAGGTCAGGCATGGAACTGAAATGAGGCCACAAGGCTGGCGACAACATGCAAGCTCTGAAGGACTGGGAAGGTAAACCCCCAATGTGTTACAGCACAGGCAGACACTTACTTACTTAGGGAAATCTGATTTGTTGTAGCAGAGATATTCTGAAATTTAGTACGTCATAAAAAGAACTCACTCTATCCATTAAGAATTTCTTTGACAATTAGTGTAGTAGCATGCTTATTTTTCATTGCAAAGGCAGGTAGAATTTAAAACTAAGCAACATGTACCTGGGTTATCTTGAATGGCTTTGCAACTCATTTGTATTTAAAAATCACTTTCCAAGTTGGATTTTTTAACTTGTAAATAAAAATTATGCCTAAAGAACTAACTGGAGATAGATAACACATATGTAAAAGGCTGGTTTTTAGGTAGTATAAACCCAGTTCCCTCTTCTACACAGAGTTTGCTACTGTTCCATAGCCATGATAAATTACGGTCAATAAAGTTTTTCTTTGTGACAGTTACCATGAAAACATCAGGTTTGCATTGTAGACATGGGCGTTATATGCAACTAATGCATTATTGAAGACTACATCAGATACTAATGATGTACTCTGAGTTGGCTAATTGAACTTAATAAAAAAAGGATAAAGATATGCATTATAGAAACTATTGGACTTACATCTAGACTTATAAAGAAAAATGCTGTGAACCGTTATTGAACAGTAAATACAAAAAGTCAGCAACATTTTTCTAAGTAAAAACCTCATTTTTCCTGAACAAATTTTAAGTTAGAAATACAAAGTCTAGGTGAGAGTATGTTAAAGGCATTGCTCACATAAAATAAATTGGCATTTGTAATATTTCTGGTTCAACTGAAAGAAAAATAACAACTATTATTTACTGAGCAGTTACTCCATGCCAAACACTCCACTTAGTGATGGACATACATAATTTTATTCAGTCCTAACAATAACAAACACCAGGAGGTAAGCAATTTAATCCTAATTAGATGAGGTGACTAAATCAAACTTTCTTGCTATACTATGAAAATTCTTTGTAGGCTACCACCCAAATTAAGTAAATCCATACTTGGATTTAAAAAAAAAAAAGCAAAGCTACTCTTATAAGTGAATACATTCATTAATAGCATCAAAACTGTATCCATGTTCAGGTTAAATTTGCTCTTTTCTACATTTTAAACTTGAAACAGAAACAATTCTCTCTTAATGAGCACACATGTACCAAACGCCTAAAACACAGACTGTGATTTTGGACCCTGGAGATAAGGGAAAGGAAAAGGATTTGCGAGGATATTTTATCTCCTTTGGTTTTGAAAAGCACATTCACTGCTGATAAATATTAGATTTGTCCCAACAACACTCAAAATAGTTTCCCTTTTGAGAAAATAACACTCTCTTTCTGTCATTTTCGGAAGCCTCAGCCAAACATAAGTCTTATGAATTGTACTAGGATCTGTTGCTGATTTGTCACAAAATTGCCAAAACCACCGAACTGAGAGATGGTAGTGTAGCGGAAAGGCGGGACCTGTGTTTGATTATAGATTTCCAGGACCAATTTCTTTTTCTTAACCAAGATTGTCTATAATGTTAGTTATAAAGTCAACATTGAGGTCCTGGTGACAGTGGCCTGGTAGAGAGTGGTGGAAATGAGACACCAAAGAAATAAACAACTCTCCATGCTGGCTGAGATTTGCATCTAGGTGGCTCTCAAGGTCTTTGGGAAAAGCTAGGAGCCACCTCATGTTCAAAATAGACTTAGATGCTCTACTTTCAAACCGAAGTCCATAAAAGGAACAGCTCACCGAATATTAGGACCTGTTACACTAATGGCTAAGCGTAAACTATATAAAGTAAGCATGGCTGTAAACGAGGAGCAGTGGGGATGGCCCGTCGGCAAGTTTGCCTACGCTAAAGCACTAACTCGCAAGGACCCAGAAATGACCGAGAACACATGGCTTGCCTAGGCAATGTGCAATTACGATAAAAGTAAGGTTTTGGCATTTTAAATGCTTACTTCTTTTTCCCAGTGTTTTTATTCCTTTCTATTTGCTGAAAGAACCACACCAAGTCTTGTGGTCACATCTGAGGCAGTCTAATATGGACCAGGATTCTAAAAATTAATTATAAATATAAGATGGGTTAGAATTAAAAGTGTGTCAAGTTTCTTCAGGAACCTCTATTGAGTTGAAAGATTATTGTTCCTGAGAGAACGCTGCTCTGCCTTATTTTGAAACGCTTTTGTTAGATTTTGGAGCTGGGGGAAACAAAGGGTGAGGGCTTTGTCTGTGTGGTAGGGCAGTGAGGAGGAAAGGAGTTGGAGAAGAGGCCTAGAGCAGGTTATCAGAGCCCAAAGGAATGAAAAGGGTTTCCATGGGTGGGGTGGAAGCCCCAGTGCAGGCTGTCACCACCAAAGGAGGGTAAGGAAGGCATCTTTACATGATGGGTGGCAGAGCCCAGCAATGTTGGAACCTCAAGAGGATAGAGAGGACATCCACGTGGAAGCTGGAAGCAGTGAGGCCCCAGTGCAAGGTATAAGAACCTGAGCAAAGTGGATGGGAATGGGGGAATATGGTCAAAAAGTCTATCAAGGGGGCACCTGGGTGGCTCAGTGGGTTAAGCCTCTGCCTTCGGCTCAGGTCGTGATCCCGGGTCCTGGGATCGAGCCCCGCATTGGGCTCTCTGCTCAGCAGGGAGCCTGCTTCCCTCTCTCTCTCTCTCTCTCTGCCTGCCTCTTTGCCTACTTGGGATCTATCTCTCTGTCAAATAAATAAATAAAATCTTTAAAAAAAAAAAAAAGTCTATCAAGGCCCCTGTGCCATGAGGAGGGCATGGTGGGAAGGGGGGTGGGGACACAGGATGTGGGGTAAAATGAAGCAGCAGGCCTATATGAGTTGTCAGAATCAAAGGAGGTGAGAGAAGCATTCATCAGAGGTTGGAGGAGAAGAATATCCCCAAGACCCTGTCAGCCTGAGCAGGGAGGTGACAGCATCTAAACAGGGGAGTCGCCACGGCAGTATTGTAGGAGGACCAGAGCCTGCAGAGCGAGGAGGCATGAGTGTCAGGGGAGCAGCAGTGGGGCCTGCTGGGGGGTCATGGAGCCTCAGAGAGTGAGAAGAGCACCCATGTATGAGGGCGAGGCAGGGGTAGCACAGTGCACGATGGCAGAGCTCAAGTAACATGAGAAGGGCATCTATCTGAGGATTTCAGGAGGGCTGCCTGCATGTGAAAGGAAATGGTGCCATGGCCGGCAGCAGGAAGACAGAGCCCAGGTGAGGTGCAGAGGGCATGAGAGGGGAGGCACCGCCAATGGAAGATTGGTTACATGTGTGGAAATTTATCACATCATTAAGTATGTTGAGGGTCATGGGACACAGGTTCTTCACTGTCAGACAGGGAAGCTACAAATACAGAAAGGGAGAACACTACAGTAACCTTGTGGTATTCGGTTAGAATTGGGGCATTTGTATGAATTCCTGGCCTTTAACAGGTACAGGCAGAGGTACAGAGGAGATCGACCGATGCAGAGATAGATAGCTCAACTTTAGAATGATTCATAAAATTCTGCTAATACTGACCCAAATAAGACCAAAGTGAGCACAATAAAAATATTAGGCATTTAAAAATGGGACACAACTATGTATCAAAGGAGATTTAAATTCTTATGAAAATTCTATGAATAAATTTATGCCAATAAATTTGAAAATAAAAATGAATAGCTGATTTAAGCTAATATAAACTACCAAAATAATCTCAAGAGGAAACAGAAGAATTAAATAGGTCTAGAAACATTTAAATAATTAAATTGGCAATAAAAATCTAAATCTAACAAAAACAAAGCTATGTTGACATGATTCCTTAGAGATATTTCACTGCTGAGCAACTGTGATTCCTTTCTTAGATAAACAGCTCCAGAAAATACAAAAATGAAACTCATCCTGATTTTAAAAAACTACCATAACTTTTGTCAGCAGCACAATAAAGAAAAATTATATGTTAATCTCACCTATGAGCATAAATGAAAATAGCTAAGTAAAGTATTAGCAAACTAAATCCAGCTGTGTGTATGTGTGTGCCTGTGGGTGTGTAAGACCACGCTGAACTTATCCAGGAATGCAATAATAATTATTTAACATTAAAAAATTATAAATAGGGGCACCTGGGTGGCTCAGTCGATTGGGCCTCTGCCTTGGGCTCAGGTCATGATCCAGGGTTCTGGGATTGAGCCCCACGTCGGGCTCCCTGTTCAGCAGAGAGCCTGCTTCTTCCTCTCTCTCTGCCTGCCATTCTGCCTACTTGTGCTCTCTATCTCTCTGTCAGGTGAATAAATAAAAATCTTTAAAAAAATTATAAATAACTCCTCAAACTCAACACCCAAAAAAACAGATAATCACATCAAAAAATGGGCAGAAGACATGAACAGACAATTCTCCAAAGAAGACATATGAATGGCTAACAGACAGTGAAAAAATGTTCATCATTAGCCATCAGGGAGATTCAAATCAAAACCACACTGAGATACCACCTTATACCAGTTAGAATGGCCAAAATTAACAACAGTAAACAGTAAACAACAAGTGTTAGAGAGGATGTGGATAAAGGGGAACCCTCTTACACTGTTGGTAGGAAATCAAGTTGGTGCAGCCACTTTGGGAAACAGTGTGGAGGTTCCTTAAGAAATTAAAAATAGAGCTACCCTATAACCCTGCAATTGCACTACTGAGTATTTACCCCAAAGATACAGACGTAGTGAAAAGAAGGGTCATCTGAACCCCAGTGTTAATAGCAGCAATGGCGACAGTCACCAAACTGTGGGAAGAGCCAAGATGCCCTTCAATGGACAAATGGATAAAGAAGATATGGTCCATATAAACAATGGAATATTACTCAGCCATCAGAAAGGATGAATACCCAACTTTTGAATCAACATGGATGGGACTGGAGGAGATTATGCTGAGTGAAATAAGTCAAGCAGAGAAAGTCAATTATCATACGGTTTCATTTACTTGTGGAACATAAGGAATAACATGGAGGACATTAAGAGAAAGAAAGGAAAAGTGGATTGTGGGAAATTGGAGGGGGAGACGAAGCATGAGAGATTGTGGACTCTGAGAAACAAACTGAGGGTTTTGGAGGGGAGGGGGGGTAGGGGGTTAGGTGATCCTGGTGGTGGGTATTAAGGAGGGCACATATTGCATGGAGCAGTGGGTGTGGTGCATAAACAATGAATCTTGGAACATTGAAAAAAAATAAAAAATTATAAATTCACCATACTAACAATTAAGGTAGAAAAAACCTGACATAGTCATCTAAAAAAATTCATAATGAATTTAGAAATGAAATTCACACTCGTGCAAGATAAAAAAAAAAAACAACAAAAACAAAATGACTCAGTAAACTAGGTTTAGGAAGGAACTTTCTCAGCCCAATTAGAAAAAAATAGCACATACTATTTCATGGTAAAATTTTAGAACATTCTTTCAAGTCAGGAATAAGATGAAGAAGCCTCTTTTCACTGCCTCTTTTGAACAGTGTCCAAGTATCTGGCCAGAGCACTAAAAATGAAAGTGGTATCAAGAAAGTGTGGAAAGGAAGAGACAAACACAAATGTCAATGCGAAGTTGATGGACATGTGATCACCAGGCAGAAGTGAAGAGTATCCCTACATGCCAGCAACAGACAGTCAGAAAACTGAATTCAGTTCACAATGGTATTAAAATCTACTCACAAATAAATCTAATAATCCCCTCTTATAAAGAAAAGCGTAAAACTGGACATGTTGACTTTAAAACACTGTGGTATTAATTCTGTGGTAGATGAACTGGCCACTGGCACTGACTAGAAACTGAGAAATAAACCCACTGTTATGTGGTATTTTAGTATTTTACATATCAGTAGGAAAAAGATGAATATCTTTTGGCTCCAAATAACAAAAAAAAAAAAAACACCATTTTTTAAAAAGATCTTATTTATTTATTTGAATGAGAGAGAGAGAGAACACGACTGTAAGGGAGAAACAGGCTCCCTGCTGAGCAGGGAGACCAATGAAGGACTCGATCCCAGGACCCTGGGACCATGAAGTGAGCCAAAGGCAGATGCTTAACCCACTGAGCCACCCTAGTACCCCGAGAAAACCAAAATTTTTTAAGTGGCTCAAACAATGAGAAGAACAATTATTATGTCACAAAATAAGATATTTGAACTAGGGTTCAAAGTCATCAAAGATCCAGGTTCCATCTATCTTCCTCAGGATCTCAGTGAGTTCCCTTCATTATCACAAAATGCTCATGTCGTAAATGTACATCAAGAAGCAGAAAAAGGACATTGTTTCTTCATTATGTATATTCTGTCAAGGCAAAAGAAAATCTTTCCTAGAAATACTTCTAGCAAACTACCCTCTGCCTGTGTTTGGCTTGAACTGCTAAACTAATCATTAGGTAGGGAAATGACAATGCCAGCGTACTCTGAGAGCAATCAGGATTTGCTTGAATCATTTGAGAAAGGAGTAGACACTGAAACAAAACTGGTGTTCTGCCAACATGAGAAAGAGGAAAATGACTCTTAGATAAGTAACTTATGATACAGTGGAGTATTCCACAAATAATGTGGGGAGACTAGACTCTCCATACAGAAGAAAAGAAAGCTAGATCTGAATAACACCATAAACAAAAATAAATTCCATGTGGATTAAGATGTCAAATGTCAAAAGTTAATATTTAGCAGAAAATATAGAACAATATGTTTTGAAATTAGGAGTAGAAATAGATTTCTAATGTAAAATATAAATAAGCACAAATCATAAATGATAACATTAATCAGCTAGACTACATCAAATTTTTAAACTTTTGTACAATATACTGGCATTAAAGTTGAAAGACACACCACAGCCTCAGAGAAGTATTTGCATGACATAAGACAGTGCTTCTGTTACCCAACAGATAAAAATGGGCACAGTATAAGAATGAGCAATTGACAGAAGAGGAAAACTGAGGAGTCCATATATACTATAAAAGATGCTCAACCTCATCAGTAGTCAAAGAATTGCAAACTTATATAAAGAAATAGCACTATTAATAATAGACCCATGACTAATAATAGACCCACCATTACTAACAGACCCACTATTAAAAAATGTTCTAATTTGATAAGACTGATTCCTGACACTATGTGGGGAAACAAAATGTCATCCATGCCTAGCAGAAGGGTCGACTAGGTCCACCTCGTTGGTGATCACTTTATTAATATTTAGTAAATTCAACAATATACATGGTCAATAATCTAACATCCTTTCCACGATATGTGTCCTAGAGAAACTCTTTCACATGTACAGCAAAACACATGGTCTAGGATATTCACCACATTCTTTCTTCTTTCTTCTTCTTCTTTTTTTTCCTCTCTCTCCCTCTCCACACACACACATACAATCAAATACTATGGCATAGTTTAAATAAATGAACTAGATCTATATATGTCAACTTGAATTATCTTTAAAATAGAATGTTGAGGTGCGCCTTGGTGGCTCAGTAGGTTAAGCCTCTGCCTTCGGCTCGGGTCATGATCTCAGGGTCCTGGGATCAAGCCCTGCATCAGGCTCTCTGCTCAGCAGAGAGCCTGCTTCCCCCTCCCTCTCTGCCTGCCTCTCTGCTTACTTGTGATCTCTCTCTCTGTATAATATAATATAAATAAAATCTTAAAAAAATAAAATAAAATAGAATGTTGAGAGGAAAACACAGGTTGTTTAGGATTATAGTACAATATTACTTACATAAAAAGTAAAACCCAGAGCACAATAGTCTATATTATTTATGAATAAGGAAGTATTTAATAAAAATACAGAAGCAAGGAATCATGTTTATGATTACCTCTGGGAAAGGAAAAAGGAGAATCAGAGCAAGGAAGGGTATAAGTATCAGAGATGTTTCAACCTTATTTCTAGTTTTATTTCTTTAATGAGAAAGGATATAAAATAAATATTAAAAATGGATAAATTATATTGAGTCAGTGTGGAGAGTACAAATAGATATGTCATATTATTTTATCTCAGTTTGAAATGCTTTTTAATTTTTGTGTTTTTTTTAAGCTTTTATTTTTTCATGTGAGAGAGAAAGAAACAGAGCACAAGTAGAGGGAGGGGCAGAAGGAGAGGGATTTTTAAGTTTTCCATGAAAATATTTCATCAAGGTCCTCATTGTATAAGATGAAAAGGTCCTCATCCCATACAAATCACTTCAAATTCACTACATTCACAAGTGTAATTTGTCTTCCTCCATCTTTTATTAAGCATCATTTTAAGCCACGTGCTATATGTCGTTTGAAGATTAGAGACTAGCTAGTGTCAGAAGAAATGTAAATAGTAGTAATAGTCAGCAAGGAGAGTAGCAAAGATGGAAGAAAGATACCATGAGGGTCAAGAAAGGTCCAAATGGTATAAAGTTGAAAAGAGATTGCTTAAATGCTCAAAAAAGATTCTTGATAGTGAGTGAGATGCCAAAGATGTCACTGTCCAAAAACAAAACAAAACAAAACAAAACAAAAAACAAAAAAACATAGGTATGGAAAATTTCTACTGTAATTTTAATTTGGAGGCTCTTAGAGAATATGATATAGAGTATATGTCAACTATAAGACTTACTACTAAAACTACAACAAAAATCAAAGATCCCCCCCCCCCCCGGAAGCGACCATTTTAATTATTAATATCCCATGAACCTTCCACAGCAACATACCTGGAGGAGGAGTCTTTCAAAAGCCAGAAAGTTGTCCCACTTAGCAGTCTGCGGGTGTTTCAGAGTTTGAACTGTGGCTAGTCCAAGCTGTAGGAGCCCACAGTGATTCACTAAAGCTTGGAGGTTGTTCTTGAAGAGCTGAATATAGGACATGAGCTGTCCTGGAGTGACTCTCCCTGGAGAAACATAATAATCTATCAGTAGTAAACTCATGACAAGAATGCCATTAATAACATTACTGCTTCATATTGGCACAGAATTTCAGAGTTGGCTGTAAACTTTTTTAAGCTATTGTGATTCTTACAGCAACATGGTGACAGGAGCAAATGTGAAGCTATTTCCTGCCTTTCACAGGTAAAGAAACAGGGGAGCCTGAGTGGCTCAGTCAGTTAAGCATCCGACTCTTGATCTCAGCTCAGGTCTTGATCTCAGGGGTGTATGTTCATGGAGCCCACTTAAAAAAACAAACAAACTGGGGCACCTGGGAGGCACACAGTTGGTTAAGTGTTAAGCATCCGACTCTTGATCTCAGCTCAGGTCTTGATCTCAGGGGTGTATGTTCATGGAGCCCACTTAAAAAAACAAACAAACTGGGGCACCTGGGAGGCACACAGTTGGTTAAGTGCCTGACTCTTGGTTTCACTTCAGGTCGTGATCTCAGGGTCATAAGATCCTGCCTGAAGCTCCACGCTCAGCAAGGAGAATATGTGACACCCTCACTCCCTTTGTCCCCCTACTCATGCTCTCTTTCACTCTAAAAATAAATGAATAAATCTTTAAAATTAAATAAATAAAATTTAAAAAATTAAACACACACACACACACAAGGAAAGAAACAGATATTAAGTGATCTGGCCAAGGCCATATTACTAGAAGAACTTATTTTATAATTGTGCAATGCCCACAAGTAAGTTCTCAAAGTCATCCTATAAGTATCTGGTGAGCTCAACATGGCGTGGCTCCCCAAGAAGAGTGCATACTGATTTAAAAAGCAAAAAGGCAAAATTTCTAATGGTGTGTGTATGTTTAGAAAGTAAGAAGAGAAGTCTGTTACGACTGTGGCTCAAACCTCACCACTGAGATCAATGGGTTCATGACAAAATTCATGACGATCAAAGCTGGCTGTTGTATGAAATAAAAATCTATGGAGAACTGGGGTGGCAAAAACACTGAGAAATGAGGCATCAGAAGAAAATGCAGGCATGAGCTATACAGCACACGTGCCCCAATGGTCACCTAGACTAAAACAAGAGCCCCATCTCATAAAAGACTAGACATAGTACAGAAAAGCAAAACACCTGTTGAAAGTTCACTCTGTAGAACCTTTAAGTCCAAGGACTGCCTATGGCAGTCCTTCAAGTGAGTCACTTTGCATTGTCCAGTGTGTCAAACTGCATTCCTGCCATTCATGGCTGCTATGGACAAAACTCCAGAACACCAGAGTCTCTCCGTCGGACAGGGAGGCCGCAACGGGGCCAAACATAGATGCGAGTCAGGTAAATCTTTCCTACACAGCTTATCCACACTATGCTTGTGGGTTGTTCTCCAATGCCTGAAATCCAAGTTTGCTTATTACATCTAGGTTTAATAGTTGGCAATGAAATCCCCTATATTTGTTGAGCATCTTACAGTTCACATGGCGCAAGCAAGCCATCTTCTGATGATCATAGCAACTCTATGCAGTGGCAAGCAAGGCATGGGCTCCACCTGTGAGAGCCCCCTGAGGCACTGGGAATTCAGTGTCTTTCACAACGCTAAATACCAGGTATCTTAATAAACCGTTTTGACCACAATACACAAAAACTAAAGACCTCACCACAAGAAACGTATAAGCCTGCAACAAAAAAAAGAGTAGTGGGATGATAAGTGGTGAAGCAAGTCTCACTCATTTCTTTGGTTCCGTGATAAAGTCTGAGTTCATTCCTGAACCTCAAGGCGGCAAGCTACTGACCTACTGGCTTAACTACTGACAGAGAAGAGCCTCATCACCTTCTTCTTTGTCTGGTTTTGAGTCAGGTTTATTAAGGTGTAATTGA
Organism: Mustela nivalis; assembly: GCF_964662115.1. Taxonomy (NCBI): domain Eukaryota; kingdom Metazoa; phylum Chordata; class Mammalia; order Carnivora; family Mustelidae; genus Mustela; species Mustela nivalis. The sequence goes on along the minus strand of NC_139023.1, from coordinate 25,556,768 downwards.
CATACAGTAAAATCCACCCTTCTTTGGCGTATAGCTCCATGGGCTGTGACAAATGCATGTAGTTGGGTAAGCACCGTCACAGTCAAGGGACCAAACATTTCCATCATTCCAAAGAGCTTCCCCTCTTTGCAGTCAATTCTCCTTCTCCACCCCAGCCCTGATGAGCACTTCTCTGTGTTTATCTGATCTCTGTCCCATAGTTGAGCTTTTCCAGAATGTTCTATAAGTTGAATTACATAGTCTGGAGCCTTTTGACTCTGGCTTCTTTCACTTTAGCTTAATGCATTTGATATTTGTCTGTGCTGTTGCCTGTATTAATAGTATGCTCCCTTTTCTTGCTGAATCATACTCCATTGTATAAATATGCCATAGTTTACCTAGCCATTCATTTATCCATTCACCAGTTAGTGATCATTTGGACTATTTCCAATTCTTAGAAATTATGAATAAATTCTTCACAAATATCCAGGTTCAGGTTTTCATGGGCGTATGTGTGTGTGAACAAATGATTTCATTTTTCTTGGGTAAATTTCTAGACCTGGGATTACTGGGTCATATGCTAAATGTATGTTTAACTGTGTAAGAAACTGACAAACTGATTTCCAAAGCAGCCTGTCCCGCCAGCAACCTATGAGAGTTCTAGTACTTCACGTCCTCACCAGCACTTGCTACTACCACTTATTTTTATTTTAGTCATTCTAAGACATGGGTAGCAATATCTCACTGTGGCTTTAATTTGTATTTTTCTAATGATGAGTAATGCTGGCCATCTTTGTATGTGCTTATGTGCCATGCTATATGTTTTTTGGTGAGGTGTCTGTTCAAATATTTTCCCATTTTTTATTAGGTTGTTTACTTTCTTTTTTAAAAAATTCTATTTATTTATTTGACACAGAGAGATCACAAGTAGGCAGAGAGGCAGGCAGAGAGAGAGAAGTGGGGAAGCAGGCTCCCCATTGAGCAAAGAGCCAGATTCGGGACTCAGTCTTAGGACCCTGAGATCATGACCTGAGCTGAAGGCAGAGGCTTAACCCACTGAGCCACCCAGGCACCCAGTTGTTTACTTTCTTGTTATTAAATTGTGCCATTACTTTTATTAGGTCATTGATTCAACATATATTTTTATGACAGACACTGTTCTTGCTGTTAGAAATAAACCCGTGAACAAATCAGACAAAACTCTTTGTCCTCACAGTGAACAAATACAGAAGACAAATATATCTCCTTGATGCCCTTCTAATGAATTCAGTCTATTACATATCATTCTCATTTAGGGGTGGAGGCCTTTTGTGCAGATGATAACATGTTTACACAATGACATCTTCTAACGCCTATTTAATATTAACACTAAATACGTGAAAAAAATTTTCACGTGAAATGGGTTCAATTCACGATTGACATGACCCCCATGTACTTGTTTACACATTGTACTGCTGATGGTGGCAATTTCGTTCCTGGACACGTAGAGCTTAGTCTATAAAGAGAGATATTCATTAAACAATTATACAAAAAATTACTTAATCATGATTGCAGTAATACTGCTAAGGAAAAACACAAAATGTCTTGGAAGCATGAAAGGCCCTTTAAGATTCAAAACTGCCAAACTCGGGACGCCTGGGTGGCTCAGTTGGTTAAGCAGCTGCCTTCGGCTCAGGTCATGATCCCAGCGTCCTGGGATCGAGTCCCACATCGGGCTCCTTGCTCCGCAGGGAGCCTGCTTCTCCCTCTGACTCTGCCTTCCACTCTGTCTGCCTGTGCTCGCTCTCCCTCGCTCTCTCTCTGACAAATAAATAAATAAAATCTTAAAAAAAACAAAAAACAAAAAAAACAAAAAACTGCCAAACTCTCCAACCCTGTCTACTTAACTAGGGAGGCAGAATTAAGCTCAAAATACATACAACCTATTTGCAATTTAATTGTTGTTTAGAAAGACCACAAGAAATGAAAATCATGGGTGCCTGGGTGGCTCAGTGGGTTGAGCCTCTGCCTTTGGCTTGGTTCATGATCTCAAGGTCCTGGGATCAAGCCCCTCATCGGGCTCTCTGCTCAGCGGGGAGCCTGCTTCCTCCTCTCTCTCTGCCTGCCTCTTTGCCTACTTGTGATCTCTGTCTGTCAAATAAATAAATTTTAAAAAAAGAAGTGAAAATCATCAGAGAAAGTCATCAGAAGGTCTGTTTAGATTTCTATTATAACAACTCTATGTTCAATTCAAAGATAAGAGTTTCTTTGATTCAAAAACAGAGTTGAACTTTTTATCCAGTTAGCATTTCCTAGCTCGGCCTCTAGTCATCATATTTACGTAATGCTGCCTGCCCAGGTAAGGCGTGTGATCCAAAAGAACAAAGGAGTATAGAGAACTTGGTAACTGTAAATGCAACAACACACTACATTGTGAACTTAGTAGCTATTTGCATTTGCTGCCCTATTCTGTTCCCCTCTATATAGTTTTTTCTTACACACAAATGCTAGTAACACGTCATTAGGTATGTCTTGATACTCCATTAGCATGCTACTTGGAATTCAGTAAAAAAGTACATCATGTGGTGCTTTAAAATACAGGCTATATTCCTTGGTAGCTAGGAGACAGTATGTGCCCCCACTGATTGAATGGGCCCCACCCTTTGGGCGCCTTTTGGGTACCAATTCTGACCAAGGTGATAGGCTAGTTCAAATATCTACTAGGGTAAATTGTAATTCAATTGGTCACTTATTTGTGACCTCGCATGACTGTGGAGTTTTCTCTATGTGTTACAGTCTCATTGGTCACCTGTGCATGGCCAGGCACAACCACATGGCCTTTGCCCTTAAAAGCTAGTCTGTAAGGCAGAGAGAGGTCACCTCTTTGCAAGAGACGGTCCTGGCCAGTTAGTTTGATTCTCGATGCTTGGCTCGAAATAAAGCTTTGCTTGGCCTTCAAAAAAAAAATACAGGCTAGTGCAATTTTCAAAACTGGAAACTTAGTCACAACCTTACATGAAACAAATGGAAATCAACTAACTGACTACCAAAATGCTACAGTGAGACTGATGACCCGAGAAAGCTGACTAAAACAGCAAGCAACCAGAAGCAGGTGCTGAAAAAGTAATAGGAGGACATACTTACATCACAAAACAATCACAAAAGCGTTTCGTACAGACTTACATGGTGATTTTAAGATGTCCATTCAGAAGGCCTTGTAACACAATTTTTAAAGCCATAAAGACAAAAGTTAGTTGATATCAAGATTGCAGGAGATGAGATTAAAACTCATCCCAAAGGATGAGTTTAGTGTAGAAATAGGAAATTTATTCATTGGTGGAACCAAACCCCTTAGGGAGCTACCCAGAGAAATGACACAAATCCTTTATTTCAGGAGATTGTATTGGTTCCGCTTCTGGCACGCTAGTAGACTGAAACTATCCTAACTCATGGTTTTCCAGATTCCTCTCCAAATAAGATTTGTAGGGAGTAAGCAAAGAATTGTCATCTACCACTATCTCAGTTCTCGCTTCCTTTCTCCAGATCACCATCCCTGGCCACACATACAGATGAGTGCGGCTTTTATTGTGGAACTAACCTCAGCATGGCATTCTATGGAAATACCCTCAGAAAGGGTATTTCTTTTGTTTTCGCTCTTTTCCTATTAAAGGTATTTTCTAAAATATTTTCAACAATTATTCTCCAAAAGAAAAAGACTACATAACATATAGCAACTTCCTGAAAGATGATGATCTAAAATCCGAGAAATCGTTTTCAAGTAAGAAAAGCTATTGGGCTTTTTTTTATTTTTTGAGAGTTTTTAAGAAAGAGAAATAGGCTTCTTACTTAGATTTAGCTAAGAGAAAAACATAAAACTCTATCAACCATCAATTCTCTATTATATTTTAAATCCTCATTAAAATATAATTATCTCTTGAGGGAAAGTGAATACATTTGGAAAATAAAAGGATTTAACATTTTAATATTTGTGATCCTTATGATAAAGAATTCAACTGAATTCAAATGCATCATGGATCCTATTTTTTCCATTAACCTCATACACTTGATAAATTATAATTTTCTCAACTTGTTTTGTTAAAATATATTAAAATATATAGAATATTAAATATATTTGTTAAAATATCTACACATATCTACACATATATAATTCTTTGTTGATATGCTTAAAATAAAGAATATTCTGTCAATGTCAGGTTTGATTTAATCATAAAACTGTCGTAATGGTAGAAAACCACCACCACCAGAAATTTTGTCTAAAATAGCATATTTAGCTACTAAAAATTTTTAAAACCTCTTGGCATGAGAAATAATAAAAACTGTCATTGCACGTTTTTTATTCATCATTTTCATGAAAACCCAAATTGGAATAAACAAACTTAGGTGTTTCAAGTCTTGCATTCCCAGAAATCAGCATTTCATTTGTCTCTTTGTCAATCACTTTTCTAATATAATAAGGATGCAGGACATTAAAATATTTAAATATAAGAGGTCCTGCTGAAACTCTGGTTTATTTGTTCATACACAATTGGGAAACAGAATAATTTCAGTATTACACAAAAGTCACATCTGTTCATATGTTGCTTTTTTTCTCATTACTTCAACATTTTGTGCCACCTAATAACAGCAGCTGAACACAAAGTAAACAAACACAGCTGAACACCGCAAGCCACGAGAGGAACCAAGCACCACAGGCAGTGCCCCTGTGTCTCTAGCTCTTCCTCTTGGCTCCGCCTGGCCACGGGGCCTGTCTTGGAAGTGCTTCCTGTTTGATTCTCCCTGATCTTTAGTGCAACTAATAAGCCTCCACTCCTCTTCACATCCCCGTCCAGTGAGCTACTTTCAATGCTTTTGTTCACATAACGTCCTGTATAAGCTGTAACATTTATTTCTAGAAATTTAGCATATCTTTTTAATTGTGCTGGTATCTTATCAAGATTCTTACTGGTTTTGTCAGTTCTCTGATTATTGATCTGCAAAGATGTTTGAATGGGCCTCTGCTAATGGTATTTTTTTTTTGTCCTAGTATGTGATTTTGCAAAACAACTTTTCCAGGGATTTATACACATTATAGCAAAAATACGCACAACAATATATATATCAAAGGTGACAACTTTACTAAAGTTAAGCTTTTGAGTCTTTGGCAGCATCACCAGAGAAAATTTCGAGTGTAATTCAAGAGTTGACATAAGACAGCCAGAATCTTGTGCATGAAAGAGGGTTTAGGAGTTTTGTGAATAGCATACAAAAGGCTTAGGGGCGCTTGGGTGGGTGGGTGGTTCAGTCGATTAAGCATCTGCCTTCGGCTCAGGTCATGGTCTCAGGGTCCTGGGATTGAGCCACACTGGGCTCCCTGTTCCCTGGGGAGTCTGCTTCTCCCTCTCACTCTCCCTCTGTGCTCCCTCTTTGAATAAATAAATGAATAAATAAATATTCATTTATTCTAAATGAATAAATAAAATCTAAAAACAAAACAAAAACACAAAAGGCTCGGAGAGTAGACCAAGCACTCCATCAGAATGACAGAAAAAATAAAAAGGGATAGGAACACACAACAAAGAGATTGTGAGATAGTCTATAAGCAGACAAAAGATTTCAAACATTTTGCCCCATCTGTTGATTATCTTTGTAACCTACATTATATACTAAAACTTTCTGTTTTGGTCTGTCAAATACAGATGGTATCCTACGGCCTTTCATGTTCTAAGAAGAGAATCATAGCCCCCCTTACACATCCCCCTTACTTCTTATCTCCCCCTTTCATCTTGCAAATCATTTGTACTTTTATTTTTCCCTTGTCATGATGACTGGCATTTATATTTTGTTCTGTAACCATAATTTAGTCTTGCTTTTTCCATGATTTCATTAAAAAAAAAGTTCAGAATCAATCAATAAAGCCTACATCATTATAAACTATATAACTATTGATGACAGAAGCAAATTATGCGCTATGATTACACTTCCTTATGCATATAATACTTTGCTCCTAGAATGCTCTGTGGTGTATTTCCTTCCTTCCTCCCTCCCTCTTTCCTTCCCTTTCCTTTCTTTTCCTTCTTTCCTTCCTTCCTTTCTTCCTTCCTACCCCTGCCCTTCCTTTGCATTATCTACCTTGACCAAAGCTTTAACATGGAGGACATGGGGAGTTACAGTATTCTAACCTCAAATACAGTGTCCTATCTTTGGAATCTGGGAGCTTTTTCCCTCTCTGAATACTGCAAACCTTTCACTCTCCCATTCTAATATGGGCAAATTTTGTCCTAGGCCTTTCTGCATAGCCAGCAGCCTGGAACTCCTTTTATTGCTCTCCTCTGTTGGAACAGTTTCATTAAATCCCTGATTTTTCTTTCTTGGTATACTGCCTTTTCTTGCTGGACATTCTTATGTAACCTCAGAAAAGGAACTGTGAAGAAAGCAGTTTTTGTATCCCTGAAAAGGCATTTTCTTACCCTCAAAGCTTCATGGTAGTTTATTGGAGTCTGGAATTCTAGGAGGCTGATAATGTATTATTCACTATCCTCTGGTTTTCAGGGTTGCTGATAAACAGTGTGTGCTAGTCTCATTCCTGTTCCTTTGTAGGTGAGCTTCTTTTTTCCATCTTGGGACCTTTAGGATCTTACTCTCTTGTACTCTAAGGACTCATAGTGATCGTGTCTAATTTAGAGGTCTTTTTATTCTTTCCAATTTCATCTCAGTAGGCCTATTCAATTTGACTATGTCCTTCACATCTGGGAAAGTCTCACATTCGTTCTTTGCAAATTTCTTTTTTTTTTTTTTAAGATTTTATTTATTTATTTGACAGACAGAGATCACAAGTAGGCAGAGAGGCAGGCAGAGAGAGAGGAGGAAGCAGGCTTCCCTCTGAGCAGAGAGCCTGACGTGGGGCTCGATCCCAGGACCCTGGGATCATGACCTGAGCCGAAGGCAGAGGCCCAACCCTCTGAGCCACCCAGGTGCCCCCGTCCTTTGCTAATTTCTTATTCTCTGCTTTCTCTTTCTTTCTGAAACTTCTAATATAGTTCTTGGATATCCTGGATTGGTTCTCTTTATATTTTATCTTTTCTATCATATTTCAATGTCCTGTTTTCTTCTACATTATAGGAGAGTTTCTCAATTTATGTTTAAACTTTGGGTGAATTTTGTTTTGGTACATACCATAAAGTTCATCCTTAAATTATGTAATTGAGTGGTTTATAGTCTATTTACAGAGTTGTATAATTATCACCACCATACAATTTGAGAACATTTTCATCACACCAAGAAAAAGACCATATCCAAATTTCCTCAGTTATGAAAAAGATATACTGCTATAAATCTACATGTTGGAATAAAACCTGAATGAAATTTTCCATTGGGAGACACAATGGTGCTTAGTTATACTTATTTACAACTGAGAAAAGCAGAAATGAGAATATTCAAGTAATTATAAGTGAACTCTTTTTTAATATAGTAATACTACTGTCATTTTTATCATATTTAAAAAATTTTAACTAAAGTATAAATGCCTGGAAGATAAAAGAGGAAAAGAAGAGTACTAAAGGATGGAGGAAAACAAATAAAAATAATCCTCCTATCCCCAGCCACCCAAAAAGCCTTGGTCTAGAATACATGAAAAGGCAGTATGGTGGAGGGAGCCATGTCCCCAGGAGGAACCAGCAACTCCAGACTCAGGAGCCTCAGGTATGACGGAGGTAGAAAGTGAGGAGCATAATACAAAGCAAAGTATACAAATAGTAAGTGCATAGTTCAACTACTTTTTACATATGTATCTATCCATGTAACCCCCATCCAGATCAACATATGGAATATATCCAATACTCTAGGAGACTCCTTGGTATACGTATACTTACCCAGCCGGTAATCCCACAAAGGTAGACCATTACTTCTAGCTCTACTACCACAGACCATTTTTTTCTCTGTTTTGAGCCACATATAAGTGAAGTTATACATATGTACTCTTTCGTGTCTAACTTTTTTTCAACATTATCCAGAATCTCAATCTTTTTTTCTTTTTCCTGACCATGCTTTATTGCTCTGTATTACCATAGAAGTTTCTTCATCTATTCTGCCTTAAAGGATACTTAGATTCTACAGTTTGGGGCCATTATAGATAATGATGCTATGAACACTCTATTACATGCCTTTTGGTGAACACTAGCACTCATTTCTAGCGGTTATATGCCCACATGTTTGCTGGGTGAGTATATGCTTCACTTTAGTTAATAATGTCAAACAGTTTTCCATGGTTGTGTCAATATTTTCACACATTTTAAATTTGATTAAATTTAACAATTTACTATAATTTTGAAAGTATATAAGCAATGTCTGTATCACTAAGTTTCCTTCTGGTATTTTATATTTGGTAGCCAAAACACTAATAAAAATGAGAGAAAAGAATCACAGTGGAAAATACATGGCCATATGATACTATGCATCTTTGTTTCATTGTTCTCATACTGTTTTTACGTATTTACTTACTTACTTCTTACCTAGTTACGTAGAAAAAGGCCTGGAAAACAAGGTATTAATTTAGGAACAAAGATTATGTTGAAGAGCAAGATGGAGGGGAGGGAAGATATTTTATTTTATGTACATTGTGATTTGAATTTTCTAGAAGCATGTGCTAGTATTATTTTTTAATATATATTTTTTAAAGATTTTATTCATTTATTTCACAGAGAGAGATCACAAGTAGGCAAAGAGGCAGGCAGAGAGAGAGTGAGGGGGAAGCAGGCTCCCCGCTGAGCAGAGAGCCCGATGCAGGCCTCGATCCCAGGACCCTGGGATCATGACCTGAGCTGAAGGCAGAGGCTTAACCCACTAAGGACCAGGTGCCCACTAGTGTTACTTTTTAACCTCTTTATTCTGAAATTAAATCGTTTATCTCAGGTAAAATAAACAGATTTGTACAATGGATGAAGCATTGTCTTTCAACAGATTAAAGAAATAGAAAAGTAATAACTGCTTCCTTCCCACCTCTACTGAGGTCAAAGGGCAAAGAAATATGGTTAACATGCAGGTGGAGAGATTTAAGTCAGAATGAGAAACAAACTTCATGATGGCAATGACTAAAGATGCTGAAACAAGTTATTAAAGGAGGAAGAAGGAAAATGTTATAAATCTTCTCCCGTAGGGACTGAAGGACAGGATATACAGCCATCTGTATTGTGAAACCTGGACAAAGTACAGCTGGGAATTGATGTCCATTTTTATACTACCATATATATGAAGGTTTCCTGGGGTTTCCTTTAAATTGTGTATGTTTCTTGTTACACAAATTTTGAGCTTTACAGCATTATGAAGAGTAAGAAACTAATGTGAAAATAGCATTTTAATTATACAAATCAATTCAAATGTTTCCAAAATTCAGAAGTTTATTGTAAAATATGTTTTCAGAATAGCTTGGAATGAAGTATAACTGCTGAGGGACCATGGGTCACAAATAGAAAACAAACCGCTCTCTCTGAAAGTTATATAAAACACTGAAATATAAAATCACCAGAAGCATTTATGATTTGGTTTTCCTTGGAAATGTAGCCTTCCCGAGGCTAACTTAAACACTGAATCAACATTCATAAACTCAAGAGAAAGCAGGGAAGGGAAGAGATAGATTACCTCTGTTATCCGGAAGGCAGTATCCAAGGCTGCCGGGAAAGGCACATTTCCTCGGTGGGACCACTCTGACCCGGAAAAGAATTTCTGCTCTTAGAGGAGCCTCTAGGTAAATAAATCCCACCCTGTAGCCACAGACCTTCTCACCATATCATTCTCTTGGGTTTTTAAACTCCTAGCCCATAGTCTCATGTTGAAAATACCTTTTATGTTGAGAAAACATAAAAAGGAAGAAGAGGAAAAGGAAGAGATGGATGAGGAAAAAAGAAGAGAAAAAGATGCACCAATTTAAGTTGAAAATAGAGGGCCAGAGAGCAGATCCTTGAAGAAAGGATATTAGAAACTTAGATTCCCATTTTGCAGATGAGGAAAACAGAGAAGTGGAGACAATTTGAGGTCTGTTTTAAGTGATAGAGTTCAAGGGGAAGGCATTTGTTTAGTGGCCTTAAAGCATTCAGGCATTATTAATTATTAATTCAAAGGAAACTCTTTATGTTTCTGTATATTCCCTATCTTCATATCCCTAAATAGAGATATTCTTTAGGACTCTGGCCTCAGCCCTTTTTCTCAACCATTGTACCTTCTCTCTCTAGTTGATCAACCTTATGTTTCCTTTAGAAATTCACTACTTAGGTTTCAACATAATCATCAGGTAACTAAATCCCTAATCTCTATTTTCACTTCTGGAAATCTGTACTCTAGCCACACATTTTCCAACTGAGATGATCAGGGAACAAATCCTTTAGACGGAATAATTCTACCCCAACATGTGGTAGAGTAGTCTTCATATGCAGTTGCGAGACCATTGGTCATTATGTTTACAATGTGTCTTGCCTGCCCAGGAGATGATAAATAATTCCATCATACTATACCCTTCTTATACAGAACACCCTGTATTTCATAAACACTATGTTTCACATAAATCACCTCATCTAATTATCAGATTACCAGATAATCTGCTAACCCCCCCATTTTACACATGGAGAAACAGATTCAGAAAAGTTAAATGACTTTGAAGACAAAATAATATTTTATACATTTCTTATTCCCTATAAGGACTTAATATATAATATATGCAGATAATAAATATCTTTCAAATGAACAAAAATGACTATTAGCTGTAGATCTGAATAATATCTAGAAAAAAAAATGCCAGTGAGCTTTCTCCCCTTCTACTTGGACACCCAACTACAATTCCAACAATCTCTAGGAAATTGTGTCAATCTTATACCCCAGGGAATGTGGAGTTCTTTTAAATGATGGTTCTCAAAGATGTTCCACAGGCCTCTGGGCTCCTGAGACACTATCAAGTGGTCAAAAAAGCCAAAGTTATTTTCATAATAGTACTAAGATGTTACTGGATTTTCTTACTCTGCAAAGTAACTCTGAAAAGTTACTCTTGCTACTCTTGTTTACCCCCGGTACAAAAACACTGGTGGGTAAAGGGGTTGGGGCCATCATACCAATACAGGCAGTGGTGCTGAATTATACAAGTAGTCAGTTTCACTTCGGAATGATCTTGATGAAACTATAAATGTTGTTCATTATTTTTTTTTAAGGTTTTGTTTATTTATTTGACAGACAGAGATCACAAGTAGGCGGAGAGGCAGGCAGAGAGAGAGAGGGAAGCAGTCTCCCTGCTGAGCAGAGAACCCGATGCGGGGCTCGATCCCAAGACCCTGGGATCATGATCTGAGCTGAAGGCAGAGGCTTTAATCCACTGAGCCACCCAGGCACCCCAAATGTTGTTAATTTTATCAAATCTCAACCCTTAAGAAAACATCAATATCCTGCGTAAAGAAATGGGAAAAATACAAAAAGCGCTTCTGATACAAACTGAAGTATAATGATTGGCTTGAGGAAAAGCACTGAGGCAATTATTGAGCTATGAACTGAACTAACCCCTGTTTTCATGGCACACAATTTTTACTGGGAAAGACAAATGAAAAACTCTGATTCTTTATACATTTTCCAAAAAAAGAAAAAAGAATGAAGTGGGCTTGTTACTTCAAGGACAATGATTTGTCAAGAACAGAAGTAAGTTTTCATGTGAAAATTTTAATTTTGGAAAGCTTATATCTGCCCCTATATCCTTACATTCCAAATAACTAAATATTTTCTAATTATTTAATTGGGATAGCAACATATATGGTTTTTTAATATATGTGTCAACATCTAGAAGATCAGCATAATTTAGAGAACCAATATTTTCCAAGTGACTAATGCATATGGTATAAATAATTTGTGTATAAAAGATCCATTTATTTATTTTAGTTAGTTATGTTAGTCAACATACAGTACATCACCAGTTTTTGATGTAGTGTTCCATGATTCACTGTTTGCATATAACACCCAATGTTCCATGCAGTCCATGCCTTCCTTAATGCCAGTCATGGGGCTAACCCATCCTTCCACCCCCCTCCCCTCTGAAATCCTCCGTTTGTTTCCTGGAGCCCATTGTCCCTCATGGTTCATCTCCCGCTCTGATTTCCTCCACCTTCATTTTCTCCTTCCTTCTCCTAATGCCCTCCATGCAATACCTTACATTCCACATATAAGGGAAACCATCTGATAACTGCTTTCTCTGCCTGACTTATTTCATTTAGCATAGTCTCCTCCAGTTCCATCCATGTCGATGCAAAGGATGGGTATCCATGATAGCTGAGTAATATTCCATTGTATATATGGACCACATCTTCTTTATCCATTCATCTTTTGAAGGGTATCTTGACTCCTTCCACAGGTTGGCTATTGTGGACATTGCTGCCTTGAATATTGGGGTGCATGTGCCCCTTCATTTTCACTACATCTATATCTTTCAGGTAAATACCTAGTAGTGCAATTGCTGGGTCATAGGGTAGCTCTATTTTTAACTTTTTGAGGAACCTCCATACTATTTTCCAAAGTGGCTGTACCAACTTGCATTCCCACCAACAGTGTAAGAGGGTTCCCTTTTCTCCACATCCTCTCCAACATTTGTTGTTTCTTGCCCTGTCAGTTTTTGCCACTCTAACTGGTGTAAGGTTGTATCTCAATGTGGTTTTAATATGAATTTCCTTGATGGCTAATGTTGTTGAACATTTTTTCATGCATCTGTTAGCCATTTGTATGTCTTCTTTGGAGAAGTGTCCATGTCTTCTGCCCATTTTTGACTTGATTATTTGTTTTTCGGGTATTGAGTTTGAGAAGTTCTTTATAGATTTTACATACCAGCCCTTTCTCTGTAGTGTCATTTGCAAATATCTTCTCCCATTCCGTGGTTTGCCTCTTTGTTTTGTTGACTGTTTCCTTTGCTGAGCAGAAGCTGTTTTTCATTTTTTAACTGGGTTATGTTAATCACCATACAGTATATCAGTAGTTTTTGATGTAGTGTTCCATGATTCATTGTTTGCATATAACACCCAGTGCTCCATGCAATCCATACCCTCCTTAATACCCATCACCAGGCTCACCCATCCCCTCACCCCTCTCCCTTATAAAACCCTCAGTTTGTTTCCCGGAGTCCATAGTCTCTCATGGTTTGTCTCCCACTCCAATTACTCCCCCTTCATTTTTGCCTCCCCCTAATGTCCTCCATGCTATTCTTTATATGCAGAAGCTTTTTATCTTGATGAAGTTCCAAAAGTTCATTTTCACTTTTGTTGCCCTTGCCTTCGGAGATGTGTCTTGAAAGAAGTTGCTGTGGCCAATGTCAAAGAGTTTACTGCCTATGTTCTCCTCTAGGATTTTGGTAGATTCCTGTTTCACATTTAGGTCTTTCATCTATTCAGAGTTTATCTTTTAAAAGACCCATTTAAAGCATAAGAGACCAATGGCTTTTTATGTAACATGGTATGGAAAATCCAATGTTATGATTTTATATTCCACAATGTAATTAAATATAAGTAATTGCCTCTTGCAAAGCTGGTGCAGTATCAAAGAAGAATATCTTCAATTTTCTGAAAAGGTATTAAAATAGTCCTCCCTTTTCCAACTATATATCTTTCCGAGGCCATTTATTTTTATAAACTTCATCCAAAATACTACACCATAACAGATTATGAAGAAGCAAATAAAAGAAAACAGCTGGCTTCTATTAAATCAGACATTAGAGGTGCACAAAAATGTAAAACAGTGCTAGTCTACATTATTTTGTTTTAGGAATGAGATATTTTTCATAAAAACATTACTCATGTTCACATGCAATAGGTTTACCACATTTTTATATTAATAAATAAATATCTTTTTTTTTTAATTTTTTATTTTTGATAAACATATATTTTTATCCCCAGGGGTACAGGTCTGTGAATCACCAGGTTTACACACTTCACAGCACTCACCAAAGCACATACCCTCCCCAATGTCCATAATCCCACCCCCTTCTCCCAAACCCCCTCCCCCCAGCAACCCTCAGTTTGTTTTGTGAGATTAAGAGTCACTTATGGTTTGTCTCCCTCCCAATCCCATCTTGTTTCATTTATTCTTCTTCTACCCACTTAAGCCTCCATGTTGCATCACCACTTCCTCATATCAGGGAGATCATATGATAGTTGTCTTTCTCTGCTTGACTTATTTCGCTAAGCATGATACGCTCTAGTTCCATCCATGTTGTCGCAAATGGCAAGATTTCATTTCTTTTGATGGCTGCATAGTATTCCATTGTGTATATATACCACATCTTCTTGATCCATTCATCTGTGGATGGACATCTAGGTTCTTTCCATAGTTTGGCTATTGTGGACATTGCTGCTATAAACATTCGGGTGCATGTGCCCCTTTGGATCGCTACATTTGTATCTTTAGGGTAAATACCCAATAGTACAATTGCTGGGTCATAGGGCAGTTCTATTTTCAACATTTTGAGGAACCTCCATGCTGTTTTCCAGAGTGGCTGCACCAGCTTCCATTCCCACCAACAGTGTAGGAGGGTTCCCCTTTCTCCGCATCCTCGCCAGCTTCTGTCATTTCCTGACTTGTTTATTTTAGCCATTCTGACTGGTGTGAGGTGATATCTCATTGTGGTTTTGATTTGTATTTCCCTGATGCCGAGTGATATGGAGCACTTTTTCATGTGTCTGTTGGCCATCTGGATGTCTTCTTTGCAGAAATGTCTGTTCATGTCCTCTGCCCATTTCTTGATTGGATTATTTGTTCTTTGGGTGTTGAGTTTGCTAAGTTCTTTATAGATTCTGGACACTAGTCCTTTATCTGATATGTCGTTTGCAAATATCTTCTCCCATTCTGTCAGTTGTCTTTTGATTTTGTTAACTGTTTCCTTTGCTGTGCAAAAGCTTTTGATCTTGATGAAATCCCAATAGTTCATTTTTTCCCTTGCTTCCCTTGCCTTTTGCGTTGTTCCTAGGAAGATGTTGCTGCGGCAGAGGTCGAAGAGGTTGCTGCCCGTGTTCTCCTCAAGGATTTTGATGGATTCCTTTCGCACATTGAGGTCCTTCATCCATTTTGAGTCTATTTTTGTGTGTGGTGTAAGGAAATGGTCCAATTTCATTTTTCTGCATGTGGCTGTCCAATTTTCCCAGCACCATTTATTGAAGAGGCTGTCTTTTTTCCATTGGACATTCTTTCCTGCTTTGTCGAAGATGAGTTGACCATAGATTTGAGGGTCTATTTCAGGGCTCTCTATTCTGTTCCATTGATCTATGTGTCTGCTTTTGTGCCAGTACCATGCTGTCTTGATGATGACAGCTTTGTAATAGAGCTTAAAGTCCGGAATTGTGATGCCACCAACGTTGGCTTTCTTTTTCAATATCCCTTTGGCTATTCGAGGTCTTTTCTGGTTCCATATAAATTTTAGCATTATTTGTTCCATTTCTTTGAAAAAGATGGATGGTACTTTGATAGGAATTGCATTAAATGTGTAGATTGCTTTAGGTAGCATAGACATTTTCACAATATTTATTCTTCCAATCCAGGAGCATGGAACATTTTTCCATTTCTTTGTGTCTTCCTCAATTTATTTCATGAGTACTTTATAGTTTTCTGAGTATAGATTCTGTGTCTCTTTGGTTAGGTTTATTCCTAGGTATCTTATGGTTTTGGATGCAATTGTAAATGGGATTGACTCCTTAATTTCTCTTTCTTCTGTCTTGCTGTTGGTGTAGAGAAATGCAACTGATTTCTGTGCATTGATTTTATATCCTGACACTTTACTGAATTCCTGTATAAGTTCTAGCAGTTTTGGAGTGGAGTCTTTTGGGTTTTCCACATATAGTATCATATCATCTGCGAAGAGTGATAATTTGACTTCTTCTCTGCCGATTTGGATGCCTTTAATTTCCTTTTGTTGTCTGATTGCTGAGGCTAGGACCTCTAGTACTAGGTTGAATAGCAGTGGTGATAATTGACATCCCTGCCGTGTTCCTGACCTTAGCGGAAAAGCTTTCCGTTTTTCTCCATTGAGAATGATATTTGCGGTGGGTTTTTCATAGATGGCTTTGATGATATTGAGGTATGTGCCCTCTATCCCTACACTTTGAAGAGTTTTGATCAGGAAGGGATGCTGTACTTTGTCAAATGCTTTTTCAGCATCTATTGAGAGTATCATATGGTTCTTGTTCTTTCTTTTATTGATGTGTTGTATCACATTGACTGATTTGCGGATGTTGAACCAACCTTGCAGCCCTGGAATAAATCCCACTTGGTCATGGTGAATAATCTTTTTAATGTACTGTTGAATCCTATTGGCTAGTATTTTGTTGAGTATTTTCGCATCTGTGTTCATCAAGGATATCGGTCTATAGCTCTCTTTTTTGGTGGGATCCTTGTCTGGTTTTGGGATCAAGGTGATGCTGGCCTCATAAAATGAGTTTGGAAGTTTTCCTTCCATTTCTATTTTTTGGAACAGTTTCAGGAGAATAGGAATTAGTTCTTCTTTAAATGTTTGGTAGAATTCCCCCGGGAAGCCGTCTGGCCCTGGGCTTTTGTTTGTTTGGAGATTTTTAATGACTGTTTCAATCTCCTTACTGGTTATGGGTCTGTTCAGGCTTTCTATTTCTTCCTGGTTCAGTTGTGGTAGTTTATATGTTTCTAGGAATGTATCCATTTGTTCCAGATTGTCAAATTTATTGTCGTAGAGTTGCTCATAGTATGTTCTTATAATAGTTTGTATTTCTTTGGTGTTAGTTGTGATCTCTCCTCTTTCATTCATGATTTTATTTATTTGGGTCCTTTCTCTTTTCTTTTTGATAAGTCGGGCCAGGGGTTTATCAATTTTATTAGTTCTTTCAAAGAACCAGCTCCTAGTTTCGTTGATTTGTTCTATTGTTTTTTTGGTTTCTATTTCATTGATTTCTGCTCTGATCTTTATGATTTCTCTTCTCCTGCTGGGCTTAGGGTTTCTTTCTTGTTCTTTCTCCAGCTCCTTTAGGTGTAGGGTTAGGTTGTGTACCTGAGACCTTTCTTGTTTCTTGAAAAAGGCTTGTACCGCTATATATTTTCCTCTCAGGACTGCCTTTGTTGTGTCCCACAGATTTTGAACCATTGTATTTTCATTGTCATTTGTTTCCATGATTTTTTTCAATTCTTCTTTAATTTCCCGGTTGACCCATTCATTCTTTAGAAGGATACTGTTTAGTCTCCATGTATTTGGGTTCTTTCCAAACTTCCTTTTGTGGTTGAGTTCTAGCTTTAGAGCATTGTGGTCTGAAAATATGCAGGGAATGATCCCAATCTTTTGATACCGGTTGAGTCCTGATTTAGGACCGAGGATGTGATCTATTCTGGAGAATGTTCCATGTGCACTAGAGAAGAATGTGTATTCTGTTGCTTTGGGATGAAATATTCTGAATATATGTGTGATGTCCATCTGGTCCAGTGTGTCGTTTAAGGCCTTTATTTCCTTGCTGATCTTTTGCTTGGATGACCTTTCCATTTCAGTGAGGGGAGTGTTAAAGTCCCCTACTATTATTGTATTATTGTTGATGTGTTTCTTTGATTTTGTTATTAATTGGTTTATATAGTTGGCTGCTCCCACATTGGGGGCATAGATATTTAAAATTGTTAAATCTTCTTGTTGGACAGACCCTTTGAGTATGATATAGTGTCCTTCCTCATCTCTTATTATAGTCTTTGGCTTAAAATCTAATTGATCTGATATAAGGATTGCCACTCCTGCTTTCTTCTGATGTCCATTAGCATGGTAAATTCTTTTCCACCCCCTCACTTTAAATCTGGAGGTGTCTTCGGGCTTAAAATGTGTTTCTGGGAGGCAACATATAGATGGGTTTTGTTTTTTTATCCATTCTGATACCCTGTGTCTTTTGACAGGGGCATTTAGCCCATTCACATTCAGGGTAACTATTGAGAGATATGAATTTAGTGCCATTGTATTGCCTGTAAGGTGACTGTTACTGTATATGGTCTCTGTTCCTTTCTGATCTACCACTTGTAGGCTCTCTCTTTGCTTAGAGGACCGCTTTCAATATTTCCTGTAGAGCTGGTTTGGTATTTGCAAATTCTTTCAGTTGTTGTTTGTCCTGGAAGCTTTTAATCTCTCCTTCTATTTTCAATGATAGCCTAGCTGGATATAGTATTCTTGGCTGCATGTTTTTCTCGTTTAGTGCTCTGAAAATATCATGCCAGCTCTTTCTGGCCTGCCAGGTCTCTGTGGATAAGTCAGCTGCCAATCTAATATTTTTACCATTGTATGTTACAGACTTCTTTTCCCGGGCTGCTTTCAGGATTTTCTCTTTGTCACTGAGACTTGTAAATTTTACTATTAGGTGACGGGGTGTGGGCCTATTCTTATTGATTTTGAGGGGCGTTCTCTGAACCTCCTGAATTTTGATGCTCGTTCCCTTTGCCATATTGGGGAAATTCTCCCCAATAATTCTCTCCAGTATACCTTCTGCTCCCCTCTCTCTTTCTTCTTCTTCTGGAATCCCAATTATTCTAATGTTGTTTCGTCTTATGGTGTCACTTATCTCTCGAATTCTCCCCTCGTGGTCCAGTAGCTGTTTGTCCCTCTTTTGCTCAGCTTCTTTATTCTCTGTCATTTGGTCTTCTATATCACTAATTCTTTCTTCTGCCTCATTTATCCTAGCAGTTAGAGCCTCCATTTTTGATTGCACCTCATTAATAGCTTTTTTGATTTCAACTTGGTTAGATTTTAGTTCTTTTATTTCTCCAGAAAGGGCTTTTATATCTCTCGAGAGGGTTTCTCTCATATCTTCCATGCCTTTTTCGAGCCCGGCTAGAACCTTGAGAATTGTCATTCTGAACTCTAGATCTGACATATTACCGATGTCTGTATTGATTAGGTCCCTAGCCTTTGGTACTGCCTCTTGTTCTTTTTTTTGTGTTGAATTTTTACGTCTTGTCATTTTGTCCAGATAAGAGTAAATGAAGGGGGAAGTAAAATACTAAAAGGGTGGCAACAACCCCAGGAAAATATGCTTTAACCAAATTAGAAGAGATCCAAAATCGTGAGTGGGGAGAAAGGGGATAAAAAGAGGTTCAAAAAGGAAGAAAGAAGAAAAAAAAAAAAAAAGAAAAGAAAAGAAAAGAATTTTTTTAAAAAAGAAAACACCTTTCAGAAAGTGGTTGTTTTTCTGTTTCCAGAATTGCTGTTCTTCTTCTCTTCGATCTGCCGATGGATTTTCAGGTGTTTGCAATCTTTAGATAAGCTATCTAGCTGATCTCCGGCTAGCTGAAGCAGTCTCAGCTTGCTACTTCTCCGCCATCTTGACTCTTCTCAATATCTTTTTTTTTTTTAAAGATTTTATTTATTTACTTGACAGAGAGAAATCACAAGTAGATGGAGAGGCAGGCAGAGAGAGAGAAAGGGAAGCAGGCTCCCCGCTGAGCAGAGAGCCCGATGCGGGACTCGATCCCAGGACTCCGAGATCATGACCTGAGCCGAAGGCAGCGGCTTAACCCACTGAGCCACCCAGGCGCCCCTAATAAATAAATATCTTTAAAAATTATTCCTGCTTGAATTTCTAATGTAATATTATTTACCTACCAATGAATCAATAGATATAATCCATATAAACAAAAGCTTATGGGGTCCTCAATAATTTTTAAGAATGTAAAGGGGTTCTAAGACCAAAAAGTTTGAGAACCATTGTTCATAATCAATGTCACCCTTGGATTCCACAAGAGAATGATAGAAAAAACAATCCATTAAACAAGTATATAACAAATACCAACTGAGAGTATTAATTCAAAATGTACTTACTAACTTCACGAACATTTACTGGATATAGAGTAAGTTCAAGATCTTCTGTTAGATATGGATAATACCAAGAAGCATAGGCAAGAGTTCTCAGCCCCAACTACTCAGGGTCTGCTAGTAACTACTGCAACAGCAATATGAACAAAAAACAGTACCAACAAGAACATAAGATGCTGTCCATTAGAGAGCATGGGAGGGAATAAGAGATACGCTGGAGAAAGTGTTAGGTAAGATAAAGCCAGGAGACTGTGTATTTCAGTTTTTTGCAGGGGAGGGAGGGATAGAAGTAGGCTTTAAGATCAGCAGCAATCATTAACGGAGTACATATGCATAAGGTACAACAAAAGATACAAAAATATCTACAGTCATCTTGGAAGGTAGAAGTAAGGAACAGAAAGCATAAAACAACTATCAGAAAAAAAGAAGATAATCAGGGATAGCCTCCCAGTAGAATAGTACCAAACATTAAAGAAGAATTAATACCTATTCCCCTGAAACTGTTTCAAAAAATAGAAATGGAAAGAAAACTCCCTAATTCTCTATGAGGCTAGCATTATCTTGATCCCAAAACCAAAGACCCCACCTAAAAGGAGAATTACACACAAATATCACTGATGAACACAGATGCAAAAAGTCTCACCAAGATACTAGCTAATAGGATCCAAGAGTACACTTAAAGGATTATTCACCACAACCAAGTGGGATTTATTCCTGGGCTGCAAGGGTGGTGGGTGGTTCAATTTTCACAAATCAGTCAATGTGATATATCACATTATTAAAAGAAAGGACAAGAACCATATGATCCTCTCAACAGATGCTGAAAACGCATCTGAAAAAAATACAGCATCCTTTCTTGATAAAAAACTATCTGCAGTGTAGGAATAGAAGGAACATACCCCAATATCATAAAAGCCATATATGAAAAACCCACAGCAAATACCATTCTCAATGGGGGAAAATTGAGAGCTTTTCCCCTCAGGTCAGGAATACAACAGAGATGTCCACTCTCACCACTCTTGTTCAACATAGTAGTGAAGTCCTAGCCTCATCAATCAGCCAGGGGGGTAGAAAAAAAAAAAAAAAGGCATCCACATCAGCAAAGACAAACTTCCACCACTCTTTGTAGAGGACATGACATTCTATGTGGAAAACCCAAAAGACTCTACCCCAAAACTGAAAGAACTCATACAGGAATTCAGCAAAGTGGCAGGATATAAAATTAATGAATGAAAGTCAGCTGGGCTTCTATACACTAACAATGAGACAAAAGAAAGAGTAATCAAGAAATCGATCCCACTTACGATTGCACCAAAACCATAGGAAATACAAATAAACCTAACCAAAAAGGTAAAAGATCTCTACTCTGAAAACTACAGATCACTCATGAAAGAAATTAAGGAAGGTATTAAAAAATGGAAAAATGTTCTATGCTCATGGATTGGGAGAACAAATATTGATAAAATGTCTATGCTACCCAAAGCAATATACACATTTAATGCAATCCCTATCAAAATACCATCAACATATTTCACAGACCTGGAATAAACAATCCTAAAATTTGTATAGAACCAGAAAAGACCATGAATAGGCAAAGGAATGTTGAAAAAGAAAAAAAATCTGGTGGCATCACAATTCTGAACTTCAAGCTCTATTACAAAGCAGTAATCATCAAGACAGTATGGCACTGGCACAGAAACAGACACATAGATCAATGGAATATAATAGAGACCCAGAATTGGACCTTCAACTCTATAGTCAACTAATTTTTGACAAAGCAGGAATGACTATCCAATGGAAAAAAGACAATCTCTTCAACAAATGTGTTGGGAAAATTGGACAGCCACATGCAGAAAAATGAAACTGGACCATTTCCTTACACCATACACAAAAACAGACTCAAAATGGAAGAAAGACCTAAATGTAAGACAGTGATCCCTCAAAATCCTAGAGAAGAAGGCAAGCAGCAACCTCTTTGACATCAGCTGTAGCAAACTGCTACCAGATATGTCTCTAAAGGCAAGAGAAACAAAAGGAAAAATGAACTATTGGGACTTCATCAAGATAAAATCTTTTACACAGCAAAGAAAACAGCCAACAAAACCAAAAGGCAACCTTTGGAATGGAAGAGGATATTTGCAAATGACAGACATATCAGATAAAGAGCTGTATCCAGTCTCTAAAGAACTTGTCAAACTCAACACCCAAAGAACAAATAATCCAATCAAGAAATGGGCAGAATACACAAACAGACATTTCTCCAAAGAAGACATCCAAATGGCCAACAGACACATGAAAAAGTGCTCCACATCACTCAGCATCGGAGAAATGCAAATCAAAACCACAATGATAAATACCTAGCAGTGCAATTGCTGGTATTTACCCAAAGGATACAAACATTGTGATCCAAAGGGGCACCTGCACCCCAATATTTATAGCAGCAACGTCCACATTAGCCAAACTATGGAAAGAGCCCAGACAGCCCATTGACAGATAAATGGATAAAGGAGATGTGGTGTATATATATACAACTTAACCATCTAAAAAAATGAAATCTTACCATTCACAATGACATGGATGGAACTAGAGGGTATTATACTATGTGAAAGAAGTCAATCAGAGAAAATTATCATACGATTTCACACATATGTGGAATTTAAGAAACAGATGAACATAGGAGAAGGAAACAAAAAATAAAAGAAGATAAAAACAGAGAGGGAGACAAACCATAAGATTAACTCTAGGAAACAAACTGAGGGTTGCTGGAGGGGGTTGGGGGATGAATTAACTGGGGGATGGGCATTAAGGAGGGCACGTGATGTAAAGAGCACTGGGTGTCATACGCAGCTGATGAATCACTAAATTCTACCTCTGAAACTAAAACAAATAAACAAACAAAACACAATGAGATACCACCTCATACCGGTCAGAATGGCTAAAATTAATAAGTCAGGAAACAACAGATATTGGCAGGGATACAGAGAAAGGGGAACCCTCTTACAGTGCTGGTGGGAACGCAAGGTGGTGCAGCCACTCTGGAAAACAGCATGGAGGTTCCTCAAAAAGTTAAAAAGACGGGCGCCTGGGGGGCTCCGTGGGTTAAAGCCTCTGCTTTAGGCTCAGGTCATGATCCCAGCTTCCTGGGATCAAGTCCTGCATGGGACTCTGCTCGGTGGGGAGCCTGCTTCCCTTCCTCTCTCTCTGCCTGCCTCTCTGCCTACTTGTGATCTCTGTCTGTCAAAATAAATGAATAAAATATTAAAAAAAAAAAAAAGGTTAAAAACAGAGCTACCCTATGACCCAGCAATTGCAGTACTGGGTATTTACCATAAAGATACAAATGTAGTGATCTGAAGGGGCATGTGCACCCGAATGTTTACAGCAGCAGTGGGCACAGTAATGAAAACATGGAAAGAGTCCAGATGTCCACTGACAGATGAATGGATGAAATGGATAAAGAAGATGTGATGCACACACACACAATGGAATATTACTCAGCCACCAAAAATTGAAATCGTGCTATTTGTAACAACACAGATAGAACCAGAGGGTATAATACTGAAAGAAATACCATATGATTTCACTCATATGTGGAATTTAAATAACAGAACAGATGAACATAGGGGAAGGGAAGGAAAAATAAAGTAAGATAAAAATTAAAAAGGAGGCAAACCATAAGAGGTGCTGAGCTCTAGGAAATAAACTGAGGGTTGCTAGAGGGAAGGTGGGTAGGGAAAAGCAATAACTGGTTGATGGTCATTAAGGAGGGCGTTTGATGTATGAGCACTGGGTATTATATGCAATGGATGAATCACTAATCTCTACCCCTAAAACTAATTAAAAAAAAAAAAAAAAAAGAGGAAGATAATCAGAAGAGCAGAGTGTCATGAAGACCAAGGGAAAAGAACCAAGGCAAGCAGCTGGGTGGCTCAGTCAGTTAAGTGTCTGACTTTGGCTGGGTTCATGTTCTCAGGGTCCTGGGATCAAGCCCTGCATAAGGCTCCCTGCTCAGCAGGGAGTTTGCTTGTCCTTCTTCCTCTGTCCCTCCCCCAACTCATGCACATGCACTCTCTCACTCTCTCAAATAAATAAATCAATAAAAATCTTTAAAAAAAAGAAAAGAACCCAAGGGAGAAGACAGGATTGGATGTTACACACACATCAAGAGGAACAATTCCAAACAGGAATTTTGTAAATACAAATATTAATTCATGTGAGTGAAAGTGGAAATAGTCATTGTCACTCTATTACCCACCCACACTCATTAAGCAATCCATTCAGAAGCACTAAGCCATCCTCTATGCACCAAATTTAACAGCCAGGGAAGAATTTGATATGGACACTATGTAGCAAGATTTCAGATTAGCACAGATTTAACTACAATGCACTATAGTAAATGCTACAGGAAAAAGAGGTGTGGATCCTCAGAAGCTAGAGCAATCAATTCAGCCTGCTGAGGAAGGGCAGAAGAGCAGAGGGAGATTAGATATGGTTTCCCAGAGAGAGTGACTTTTGCATTAGATCCTGAAAAATAAGATGGGCTTTGACAAGAAAGATTGTGTGTGTGTGGGTGTGGGTGTGGGTGTGGGTGTGCACGCGCGCGCGCACGCACGTGCGCGCAAGGCATGCACACTTGAAAGTGAGTGGTATATTAGTCAAGGTCTTGGCAGGAAAGAGATGGCACATTCAAAGGAGGAAAAGAAGGCAAGCTTAATGATGGGACTTTTTACAAGAAAGCAGCCTAAGTAAATCAACAAGGGCCTAGTAGAAGGATGCAATCAATTGCAGCCTGAAAAGGTAGAAGACAGGTAAATGATACCCTAAGGACACTCTCCTTTCACCCTCTAAAACCCCTGCCCCTGCCTCCCATTGGCGGACTCTGCCTGAGAGGTCAAGGACAGGGAAGCCTGTTGAGGCAGTCCAAAATGGTTAGTCTCCAAAAGCACAGGTACAGAAACAGGGCAGTGGATCTGCTGAGACAATCAAATGGGGAGTATTTCAGGCAAAGACCAGAAAGATCTGGCTTTGTGGGAGTTTTTGCTGGGGTCTCGGGAGAAGGGAGGGAGGGCATTGGGAAAGGATCAGGGAAACATCCAGCCAGAGGGCAGAGGAAGTTTAAAATCATCATGCCCAGGAGTTTGGACACTCTCTTGAGGCAGTGGGGACACACCCAAGGGCTTTAAGTGCAGAATGCCATAGTCATCTCTGTGTGTCAGTAGTTTGATTCCTCTATCTAGAAAGATGCCTGGTATAGAAGTCCGCAGACCCAGGTTTGTATCCCGGCTTACTTGCTGTAAGACCGTATGAGTCTGGGTGCAGACAGGCAGAACACACCGCAGTTATCCAAACAGAGAAAATGTAGCATGAAAAACTGAACTGCATCACCGAAAGGGTAAAGAGAGCTCCAAGGGATGGGGGCTGCAGCAACCATCGGAAGCAGGTACCACCACTGCACTGAGGAAACAAAGGGCAGAGGTTGGATATTAAAACTGAGAATCACAGGAAAGTGTGGCTGACTCTCAGATGTCTGAGAAGGGAGCCCTCCCTGGCTGCGCGGACACCCCTGCGGGGGCAGGCCCACGAAGCTGCTCCCTCACATGGGGGCGGAACTGCACAGTGCCTGCCAACGGTAGTGCCAGTCTGACCCTGACAAGCAGAAGGAAAGGCCATGAGAAGCAGAGAGGAAGGGGCACGTGGCTCCTTCCCTGCCCGCCTTGCCGTCTCCCTTGATCAGGGAGTCAGCTGGAAGAGCACAGCGGTGGTCTGCAGAGTCCCAACGTTACCGAGCCAAAGAGTGAGGTGCGAGTGGAGAGACAGTAACTTCACTACTGGCATGGGAATCCTGGAAAAGAAACGGCACGTTCTGGGGCCTCAGTTTTCCTTGTCTGTGAAATAGGAGTAAAAAAAAAAAGTACCAAATTCAAAAGATTATTGAAAGGCTTGCATGAAACAAATTGCATAAAAACTATGTTAAAGTAAAAATCGGTTCCTTTCCCCATTCCTCAAATTGTGGGAACAGCTTCTATATGAAGACAAGGAAGTGTGAGAGTTAATAATCAGTGTATGTGTCCTATGTACCCAGATTTTCTCATCTTTTATAAACTACCCTATATCACATGGTATGTGGATTTTATTGGGTTTTAACCTATCCTTTTGGCAGTTTGACAATCTCCTCCACTCATTTCAACAACATACACACACACGCACACACACACGCGTGCGCACACACACACACACAGATGTGTATGCACACGTGCTCCCATTAGTCCCAGAAAAAATTCTCCAAAATGAAGGTGAAAGATATCAATGTGATTAAAACGTAGTTGTTATCCAATCAGAACTGGATGAACTCTAGCACCAGGAAAGGAAGCATAGTATCCTCGATGAGGCTGAAAAAGTATAGATTGAGTAAAATGGTAAAGTGCTTAGATTTATTCGTGTTTTTTACTTTTTTATTTTTTTTTTTAAGATTTATTTATTTGACAGTTCATAAGTAGGTAGAGAGGCAGGCAGAGAGAGAGGAAGGGAAGCAGGCTCCCTGCTAAGCAGTGAGCCCAATGCGGGGCTTGATCCCAGGACCCCGGGATCATGACCTGAGCCAAAGGCAGAGGCTTTAACCCACTGAGCCACCCAGGCACCCCTATTGCTGTTTTTTTAAGCCAGTAGTATGAAGTGGTAAAGGAGGAAATGATAGAAGCATTGGTGGCAAGCAACATTTACTAATCTCATTTGGAGCTTCATTAGAAGTATAGTATCCAAAAAGAGGTGAAGACCAAGACATCGTTCTTCCACTCTGGATGTCACATTTAGGGAGAGACATTAACAAACTGGGGCTTTTTGGCTCCAAACTAGAGGCAGTGGTGATGGTAAAGGTGGGAGAGGCTTGTCTCTTCACAAATGGTTGAAAGAGCCCATCCCATGTAATAGTGAGTGTATGCAGCAGACACTATGGCCCCCAGCAGTTGGAGAGTAAATTAATGTCTCAATGTAGTGGACCAGATTATTGTTTGGAAATTAGCTCAAGAGATTTTTCTCCAAAAGTGACCACAGAAGCTTGTAAATTCCAAATACGAGCAAGATGATTTCGGGGGTGAACAGAGTCAGGAACAAGGTAACAGAATGCAATGGTAACTAAGCTGAAAATGGGAAAACTACGTAGAATTCTGCATAAAGAGAGAATGTATTATCAACAAGGAGATACTCAGCATAAAGACCAGAGAAGGACACGTGAATTGGAAAGAGTGAGTAAGCATATTTCCCTTCCCAGAAGGACAGGGGAAAATCATCAAAATCAGTTTGTTTGCTTTGATTCCCCTCTCATCAAACCACCTCCTTTTAATCTGGTTTCCCATGTAGACTCCCTCTCCCAGACTCCCACACCAACCCCAGTCCGCTTCAGTCAGAACCCTCACTCTGCTCAAAGCTTTCTTTCTCCTTCAATATTTCAGGAAATAGGTATTTGCCCTACTTTTATGGACAGGGAAATTGAGGTTCGGCTCTTTGGTGACAGAACCAGACGTAGCTGGCTTTTTACCCATCACATGCACAAGCACAAGGCCACGGCGAGTCTAGAAGTGAATGTTGCAAAGAAGTCAAGAAGGATGAGGACGGAGGAAAACGAACTTATATTTAATGATCTCGGAGACTTTTCTGTTACAAAGTGTCAGAAGTCAGGCTGCACTAGACTAATACACAAGAAAATAATGAAGAAACAGAGGAATCAAGCGTAGAACGCTTTGCCAAGAAATCTGGCTGCAAAAGAAAGAATGATGTCATAGAGTCTGTTTTCCTTCAGCTCCAATGTGATCTTCCTGCCACCCATTAAACTCTGGGAAGTATGTCGATTCTGCAGACAGCAAGAGGACAAACTGTAAAGATTCTCCAGCCACAGAAGGACTCCAGAGAGACAGATTCTGTGTAAAATGTAGAAACTGAGACAGGCATCTTCTACCCATTTCTTCTGTAATTGGACATCTTGGAGCCAAATGAATGGGTTCTCAGAGTCTATTTCTTTTGTACTTTTGGGATACATTTTTCATCTTGAAAGCCAGTAGGAAAAAAATCAATTCAGTTTACAGGGTTTTAAAAATCACTTTTCTGGAACACATTTATTTAGCTAACTGACAATTTAATAACAAGCTCTTGGAAAGATGGCATGTGTTTATACGTGAAATGATAAAATGAATTTTTTTCTTTGTTTTAGCAATTAAACTTTTCTCCTTTCACAGACTGATGTGTCTTTCTACTGGTGTTCATAATGTCTTAACATGAGTTTACCTTGTACTGATAAATTTTATATTTAAAATCTGAGGTTGGAATCATGGGATCCCTCTCAATCAATTTAAATACAAGAGAATCCTCAATCTCGAATTAAAATTTCTATTTAATGTCTCAAAAGTATAAAAAGCCTCTATCACAGAAAAATTTATACTTCAGTAGAATTTATAGTGGGGGGTGGGAGAATAGTACATAGTTTAAAGCATATTTCATAGTTTTAAATGCTGTTAGAAAAAAGCATTCCAGCCATCTAAGAGACAAGAGCATGATTTTTTTATGATAAACTATGTGATAAGGAATTTTCAAATACCAAGGTTTCATTATGCTTAAGCTCTAGATCTTTTCCTTACTGTTCACAGTGATATATTTGTTGGTATATAAAAATGAGACATGCCAGAAATTCTGACTAGTGATATGAAGCAGAAACAAGGAGCCGCACTGCTAAGCTTTTACCAAATTATAGTTGGCACATGGGGAAAGTGTGATTTGGGCCAATGTTTTCAATCCTTCTTGGAACCAAAGTTTGCTAACAATTGTCTGTATCTTTCCCTTTTTTTTTTTCTCTCCCCATGTCTGGAGTTTGGGGAGAATGCAAATCATTTCATCTGAGGTTTTTTTCCCACCCTTTGGTCAACAGAAAACTCAAACATTTAAATTTGAATTCATGGGGTTACCTGTCTGTTTTTGAACAATTTATTTCTGGCTTTGATATTTTTTATTTTATTTTTATTTTATTTATTTATTTGACAGACAGAGATTACAAGTAGGCAGAGAGGCAGGTAGAGAGAGAGGAGGAAGCAGGCTCCCCGCTGAGCAGAGAGCCCGATGTGGGGCTCAATCCAGTACCAGGGATCATGAATTGAGCCGAAGGCAGAGGCTTTAACCCACTGAATCACCCAGATGCCCCTGGCTTTGGTATTTTTTAAAAAATCCTCTAGAAAGTAAAGTGTGTTGATCTTTCAAGAGTCCTATACTGAGCAATAAAAATGGATTCATGCTCCATGAGAGAGCATCATTAGGCTGCATCATTGAACTGCAATATAAATTAACCTTATCACAAAACATTTGTGCAGTCCTACTTTTCTTGATTCACAATACGAATCTGTTCTTGTTTTACCATGCTCATGGATAAGGAACTCCATACAGGAAACACACTTGTTATAAATGTGTATCTAGACCTGTGAAAAGAAAAAGAAAGGAAGAAAGGAAGGAAGAGAGGAAGGGAGGGAGGGGAGAGGGGGGTGGCAACGAGGGGAAGAGGGTGGGAGGGAGAGAGGGAGTGAGTGAGTTAGCTGGGTCTAAAAAATGGGGTCATAGCCGACCCCTGAGGGCAGTGTGTCCCTACTCCTTGCCCACTCTTTCAACAGTGTACAAATGGCTTCGATACTTTCACTGAGTTACATGCTGCGTAGCCTGGCCCACAGTTCAGAGAAGCTCAAATCAACGTCCTCAGAGCCCATGGTCACTGTCTGTCCTAGCTAGCGGTGGATGTGCTTACCCATACTCATCTTGATTGGCAGGTTTTCTCTGCTTGCTGCTTCCACTAGATGTCTCCGGACTTCCATCACTGCCTCTTTGTGCCTGGTGCTCAGTAAGGCTTCCCACAGAGCTCTGGCAGCTGTGTCACTGCAATAAAATCACAAAAGAGCTTTAGAATAAATGTCTACTGGATGATAAGAGTCAAAAGCAAAATAATTTCTTAAATATCCTTTCTGAGCACTAATATAGCCTTTCCTACTGATAGGATTCGGATTAAATGAAGAATATCTAATCCACTTTACTCAGCACAAAATATTGAAGAAATTAAGGAGATAATAATATCAACCGCCCCTTTTGGGGGTGTGGGGGGGGGAGCTACACTGTGCTATGACAAGTGTGAGAAAACTGTATGATAAAGTGTTTGGAGACTTGCATTCAAAAATATTTCAGAGTATAATTCAATATTGCTCGAGGAACATATAAATGGTTTGTAAGACAAAATTAAAAACCTGTCTAAAAATGATTTGTCAGTGATTGTAAGCATATCCGTTTGACATAGCATACTTATCAGGGAAACACAAAGCAATCAGCAATGAGAATTCCTGTTCCAAAACTACTCAATAGACTTCCTAATGAATGGGTTTTGTACTGAATGAAAGTCAGGAATTGGGCTAAGTGACTGTGGCCTTAAGTAGCCCACTTTGGGCCTTAGGTTATAAGGCCGGCACTTCGGAAGACTTTACAATTAACCGTTGATCCAGCACGAAGCGATGCATTATGCACGGTCTCATCTGGGCTCACTTTTCCAACAGCCCTCTGTCTCACCCACCATGCCATGCCCAAATTATAAAAGACTACAGTGTTCTTTCCGGAAGATCTCTCATGTAGCCAAGTACACACGTTTGTAGCAACGCTTTAAAAACTGAGTATAAAAAAACAAAGATGACGTCTGTCCTTTTCTGAGGACATTTTCCCTCCACTTAAAGCCCCACTAACATCTCCTACTATCCAGTGAGGAATAGTTTGAAAATGAATGCATTTTTTGAGGGGTTAGATTTAAAAAGTTATATATAATATGACATTAATTTAACTTTAAATTTATACCTAATGAGGTGTAGCTTTCAAGTGTGAATTTCATTTAGAATAATGGAATGATGGGTTCCAGCACTGAGTTTAATATCTGGCACACAATAATCTTTCATTAATTAGTACTATTTTTATGACCATTTATTTTTTCTGATTGAACTATCATCACTGCTCAATATACTCTACTTGTTTTGCTCTGATCAAAACTGTCATCATTATAACTCAGCATCCAATATTCTAAGTTTAATTTAAATGAGCCGGTAAACTATTATGAGCCAAGTGCTCATCTCAGTGGTTGCAACATAGATCAAAATGAGGCACAAGCTCAAAATGAGGCTGAAAAATTAATCTCCCCCCCCAAAAATGTGATAAGAAGCAGGTCCATGCTTGCAAAGATTTTCCTGGTAGCAGAGAGCAAGGGCTCTAATCCTGGCGAAGAGGACCGGGACTCAAAGAATGATTTCCACTGGAAATGATGAGCAAGTACAGAGATATGTAAGCTCTGAAAAGCAGCCATGGCAAAAAGTTGTTACTCGGTCTGGGAAGGAAAATGGTCCAGTCTTCAAGGAGGATATAAAAGCTTCATCACAAAACAAGAAAACAAGAGGGAGAAGGACATTTCAGACATTTTGTTGCAATACAAAGTCCCACATACATGGCACTTAAGAGTACTGTTTACTCCACGCCCGGATGCAGGGGAGAGGGCAGGAGAAGTCAGGGAAAAGGGGGAGGAAGGAGCTACTCTACATGCAGTCCTGCATTCCCTGCCAAGGCTTATCATTCCGCAGGTGACAGGAAGCCAAGGAGTGTGCAACAGATTTCACATTCTGAAAAGAGCTGCACAGCTTAGCAGTAATGAAAACAGTCTTTATCACCATTCAAAATGAGCTCTATATCCTATGGGGCTTTGGGAAGACTATATAACGTCCCCAAAACTCTGAAGGCAATAGAGAAACACTAAAGTATTCTGAGTGGGGGAGGTATACTTCCAGGTTCCCCAGCTACAGTGCACAATTGTTCCTTGTGTGTGTTCTCCCAAAGCACCTCTCCCCAAATCACACAGGTTTCTCATGTATCTTCAACTCGACACACAACTTCTAGAGTAGAACCTCACTGCCCGCCTCTTTTCTATGAGAGTATGCATTTTGCTAATACAGAGTGTCTCTAAAATCACAGTGGGTTATGTAATACTGTGGTTGCCCCATGGGATTAGCATAGTGGTTAAAATGTGGGATTTGGGAGGAGAAAAAAATCTGCATTCAAACTTTGACCATTCCCCCCTTTACCCCTAACATCTACACAGCCTCTCTGATCTTCCACAGGCACCCCAAACACAGGGACCCCTTCTCCTCCTTTGCCAGGAATGCTCTTCCTTTACAAAGTGTCTGCGAAATGTCGCCTCATCAGAGAGGTCCCCTTTACTATCTTGTATAAGGAAGTGACGACAGCCTAACCTGGCACCTTACCCTGGCACTCCTCCCCCTTCCTGGGGCTCACTGTTCTACATAATCTTTATTACCATCTGGCCGAGCATATCTTTCCATGTTTATCTGTTTGTTATCTATCTCCTTCTCAGAAGGTAAGGTCCATCAAGGAACGTAGGGGTTTAGTTTTACTTGTTGCTAAGTCCCCACTCCCTAGAACAGTGCCAGGCCCCATGGTAGGTATACTCAGTAAATACTGAATAAGTGAATGAATAAAGCGTGCTTTCTGTTTCACCTTGTGCATGTAACTAACTCTGATTTCCTCCATCTTTTCATCTGTGAGACAGAGGGCACAACAGGGACGACCTCAGATGACTGATGTAAGGGTTAAATCTGGTAAGGCACCTCCTGATTCATAATAAATGTAAGCTGATGTGTTTGTTGTGATGGTTGGGCCTATCACTACGATATTGTCTTAAAATTCAATGTGTTCAAGGGTTTGTAATATATTCAGGAACTTCACTTAATGACACTGAGCATTTTTTTCATACAATCCTAATTTGTTCATACCTATTAAAGTCACGTGGGGCTTGTAGTCTCTGGCTCTTTTCTGTTGAAACATTTTTACAAGAAATACATAAGTTTCCCATGATCTCTAATACTGATACAGAGTGAGGTCATGCTTCCCTGAAAACTGTTTTGCTGATATAAACAAACTTGATTATCTAGATAGTGTGATAGTTTCTAATGTTTCTTTCTGAATAAAACAGTTTCCTAACCACACCAAACTGTTACCCACATCATACTTGGTCATTTTAGGCTTACCAAGTTTAAATGCAGGAACTAATTCTAGCTCTCTGAGTGACTGGCACTGAAGAGGATTAAATTGTACTCACTGGCAGCTCTGCTGTGTCCTGCACCCACTTCTGCTCCAAGTCACTCTTTCATTGGTGTGTGATGGTTTACAAACTGAATTTTTTTTTAATTTTAAGCATAACAATATTCATTGTTTTTGCACCACGCCCAGTGCTCCATGCAATCCATGCCCTCTCCAATATCTACCACCTGGTTCCCCTAACCTCCAACCTACCGCCCCTTCAAAACCCTCAGATTGTTTTTCAAAGTCCATAGTCTCTCATGGTTCACCTCCCCTTCCAATTTCCCTCAACTCCCTTCTCCTTTCCATCTCCCCTTGTCCTCCATGCTATTTATTATGCTCCACAAATAAGTGAAACCATATGATAATTGACTCTCTCTGCTTGACTTATTTCACTCAGCATAATCTCTTCCAGTCCCATCCATGTTGCTACAAGAGTTGGGTATTCATCCTTTCTGATGGAGGCACAATACTCCATAGTGTATATGGACCACATCTTCCTTATCCATTCATCTGTTGGAGGGCATCTTGGTTCTTTCCACAGTTTGGCAACTGTGGCCATTGCTGCTATAAACATTGGGGTACAGATGGCCCTTCTTTTCACTACATCTGTATCTTTGGGGTAAATACCCAGTAGTGCAATGGCAGGGTCATAGGGAAGTTCTATTTTTAATTTCTTGAGGAATCTCCACACTGTTCTCCAAAGTGGCTGCACCAACTTGCATTCCCACCAACAGTGTAAGAGGGTTCCCCTTTCTCCACATCCCCTCCAACACAGGTTGTTTCCTGTCTTGCTAATTTTGGCCATTCTAATACACACTGAATTCTTAGATCAGCATATGAGTTGAGTGTGGAGTTAATCACTGCCTTTCTCTAATATACTCATAAAAATTGATCCAATAGGCATTTCATACCACTGAAGTTTCACATGAAATCAATTCCTGGTGTCAAATGTTGTAAGTCAAGAGAAGTTAATTAAACCCACATGATAATCATACTAGTCCATTTAATGCAATACTTTATCCTTTCCAACTGTGCAAATATTCTGTTTTCCTGACGATGAATAAACAATACACAGAGTACTATCACCACAGAGCCAGTGTAATAGACTAGTGGTAGGCAGTTCTGTAGAAGCATGCATTCTAGAACCAAACAAAAAAGGGTCTGGTTCTGTGCATTAGCCCAGGAGAGTTACTCAATGTATCTGTACATGTGTCCTCCTATGTTAACTTGGGGATGGTAACAGTACCCAGTCAACAGATTATTATAAGAAGGTACTAATATAACCAGAGCACCTAGAACAATGCCTGACACATATTAAGTGTTCAATAAATGTACCAGTAGCAGCAGCAGTGGAAGTGATAAGAAAAAAAAAAAAAAAGGTCAGAATTTTCTCATGAGATATAGAAGAAAGCTTTTTTAAAAATAAAATTGTCTTTTCCATCTATTTGCATACATGTATGGATAAACACCGCCTGTAGCTTCATTTTCTAATATGAAAAGGTTACAATACATAACACACAATTCATGATACACACACTAAAAACTCCAACTCAAGCAATCCTCGGGTATATGACATCCTGAGATAAAGAATTTTGATTTTCATAAATAAAATAGGAACCTTTTCTATAGATTACTTCAAGACTTACAGCTATAGTAAGCAAAAATTTTTTAAAGAAATAATCTAAAGAAATAATCTAGTTTTAAAACAGGCAGAAAACATGAATAGATGTTTTTCCAAGGAAGACATATGGATGGCCAAAAGACACATGAAAAGAGGCTTAACATCACTCATCATCAGGCAAATACAAATCAAAACTATGATAAGATACCACCTTACACCTGTCAGAATGGCTAAATTAAGTAAGGTTTTATGCAATGACTTCTGTGCCAGCTTCTTGCCTCATGAATTATATTGAAATTCTGTAGACTGCACACAACAGGATATTTTAAAACTAGGATTGCTACTTATAGGAGGAGTTCAGATTCCATAAATATTTCCAGACTGATTTACAAAGTGCATGTATGATTTCTGGGGTAGAAGTGAACATTAAAGGTGGTAGTAAATGAATCATCTTTATATCTTCAGCAGGACACTACTTCACCCAACACAAACATGAAAATCTGGTTTTGGTTTTTGAAGGCACCTAAAGAAAACTTTATAATATGCCTGAGAAAAACACTACAGCTGCAAACAAATCAAACTGCTATTAGATCCTACTCATACCTAATCTAAACCCTTTGCGCTTGACTGTTAACCTACCTCATCTAGCTTAGTCTACTGTCTTAAATTCAGGAAAAGCTGGGCAACATCTTTTAATCACCAGACCCACCCCAAAACAGTTTGTTGCTTTCTTTCATGGTTACCTTAAGACAGACTTCTGAAACGTAAATAAAATATAATATTTAAAAATACTTTTAAATACCACCACTACCTTTCTATTAGCACTTAGGAATCTACAAAACAATGTATGTCTCATTTGACCTTCGCATGAGCTAAGCCATGATTGCTGCCCAATTTAAAGAACCTCAGAGAATCCAAGTGACTTACGTAAATACACTTAACCTGTAAGTGACAAAACCAGGACTCACCCCCACCCAGACAACTAGCTTCTGAGCTTGTTATTTTTCTACTAAACCTTGTCATGCCTATGTTATGCAAATCGTCAAAGAGAATTGGTTACATAGAATGTCAGTAATTTTAAAGTCTTCATATTGGTTTTCTTTAATAATCCTTAATATATCCTCAATTCTCCTTGTAAGTTTATATGTAAGCCTCACATAAGATAGAATGGAATAGAGTGAAAAGTGAAGTAGATCCATATGACCTCATGAAACAGGAAAAGCTTGCTCTCAGGATTTGGCACTTTTTGTTTTAATCAATATTGTAAGAGAAAGGGGAAGATGGTGGAGGAATAAGGGACCCTAGTTTCATCTGGTCCTTAGAATTCTGCTAGAGAGCTATCAAATCACTGTGAACACCTGTGCACTCAACCAGAAGAAAGGAATCACTACAATTCTACAAATAGAAAATCGACTCTTTTGTGCAAAGAAGGAGGTACAGAGAAGTGAAGCTGAGGCCATATATTAGGAGATAAACTGGAGCAGGAGCATATCTTTCGACAGTTACTCTGAATATAAATGGGCTAAATGCCCCAATCACAAGACACAGGGTATCAGATCGGATAAAAAAAAACAAGACTCATCAATATGCTGTCTGCAAGAGAGTCATTTTAGACCCAAAGACACCTCCAGATTGAAAATGAGGGGGTGGAAAACCATTTACCATGCTAATGGACATCAAAAGGAAGTGGGGTTGGCAATCTTTATATCAGACAAATTAGATTTTAAACCAAAGACTTCAAAAGAGGTGAAGAAGGACACTATATCATACTTAAAGGGTCTGTCCAACAGAAAGATCTAACAATAGTAATTGTACGTATTTATACCTGTAACATGGGAGCAGTCAATTATATGAACCAATTAACAATAAAACTAAAGAAAAAAAAAACAATAAAACTAAAGAAACACATTAATAATAACATAATAATAGTAGGGGACTATAACATTCTACCTACAGCAATGGATATATAAGCAGAAGATTAACAAGGAAACAATGAGCCAGATGGACTTCAAAGATATATTCAGAGGCTTCCATCCTAAAGCAATAGAATACACATTCTTTTCGAATGCACATGGAACATTCTCAGAACAGATCACATACTAGGTCAGGTCTCAACCAGTACCAAAGATTAGGATCATTCCCTGTATACTTTCAGACCACAATGCTTTGACACTTGAACTCAATCACATGAGGAAATTTGGAAAGAACTCAAATACATAGAGGTTAAAAAGCATCCTACTAAGAAATGAACAGGTCAACCAGGCAATAAAAGAAGAATTTTAAAAATTCTTGGAAACAAGTTAAAATGAAAACACAACTGTTTAAACCCTTTGGGAGGCAGCAAAGGCAGTCCTAAGAGGGAATTATATAGCAATGTGAGCCTTTCTCAAGAAATAAGAAAGATTTCAAATACACAACCTAACCTTACATGTTAAAAAGCTGGAGAAAGAACAGCAAATGAAGCCTAAATGCAGCAGAGAAGAGAATTAGTAAAGATTAGCACAGAAATCAGTGAAATAAAAACTAAAAGAACAGTAGATCAATGACACCA
Source organism: Mustela nivalis (assembly GCF_964662115.1). Classification (NCBI taxonomy): domain Eukaryota; kingdom Metazoa; phylum Chordata; class Mammalia; order Carnivora; family Mustelidae; genus Mustela; species Mustela nivalis. The sequence continues at coordinate 25,519,694 of NC_139023.1, read as the reverse complement.
GGAGCTGGTTCTTTGTAAGAATTAATAAGATCTTCCTTATCCATTCGTCTGTTGAAGGGCATCTTGGTTCTTTCCATAGTTTGGCGACCGTAGTCATTGCTGCTATAAACATTGGGGTACAGATGGCCCTTCTTTTCACAACATCTGTATCTTTGGGGTAAATACCCAGGAGTGCAATTGCAGGGTCATAGGGAAGTTCTATTTTTAATTTCTTGAGGAATCTCCACACTGTTCTCCAAAGAGGCTGCACCAACTTGCATTCCCACCAACAGTGGAAGAGGGTTCCCCTTTCTCCACATCCTCTCCAACACATGTTGTTCCCTGTTTTGTTAATTTTGGCCATTCTAACTAGTGTAAGGTGATATCTCAATGTGGTTTTAATTTGAATCTCCCTGAGGGCTAGTGAGGATGAGCATTTTTTCATGTGTCTGATAACCATTTGTATGTCTTGATTGTAGAAGTGTCTGTTCATATCTTCTTCCCATTTTTTGATATGTTTGCCTGTTTCGTGTGTGTTGAATTTGAGGAGTTCATTATAGATCCTGGATATCAGCCTTTTGTCTGTACTGTCATTTGCAAATATCTTCTCCCATTCCGTGGGTTGCCTCTTTGTTTTTTTGACTGTTTCCTTTGCTGTGCAGAAGCTTTTGATTTTGATGAAGTCCCAAAAGTTTATTTTCGCTTTTGTTTCCTTTGCCTTTGGAGATATATCTTGAAAGAAGTTGCTGTGGCTGATATCGAAGAGATTACTGCCTATGTTCTCCTCTAGGATTCTGATGGATTCCTGTCTCACGTTGAGGTCGAATGGATAAGGAAGATATGGTCCATATACACTATGGATTATTATGCCTCCAACAGAAAGGACGAATACCCAACTTTTGTAGCAACATGGATGGGACTGGAAGAGATTATGCTGAGTGAAATAAGTCAAGCAGAGAGAGTCAATTATCATATGGTCTCACTTATTTGTGGGGCATAACAAATAGCATGGAGAACAAGGGGTGTTAGAGAGGAGAATGGAGTTGAGAGAAATTGGAAGGGGAGGTGAACCATGAGAGACTATGGACTCCAAAAAACAATCTGAGGGGTTTGAAGTGGCAGGGGGCTGGGAGGTTGGGGTACCGGGTGGTGGGTATTATGGAGGGCACTGATTGCATGGAGCACTGGGTGTGGTGAAAAAATAATGAATACTGTTTTTCTGAAAATAAATAAATTAATTTATTTTAAAAAAAAAGAATTAATAAGATCAACAAACCCCTGGCCGGATTTACCAAAAAGAAAAGAGAAAGGACCCAAAGAAATAAAATCATGAATGAAAGAGGAGTGATCACAACCAACACCAAAGAAATACAAACAATTTTAAGAACCTATTATGAGCAACTACATGCCAAGAAATTAGGCAGTCAGTAAGAAATGAATGCATTCCTAGAAATGTAAAAGCTACCAAAACCAAAACAGGAAGAAACAAAACCTGAACAGACCCATAACCAGCAAGGAAATTAAAACACTAATCAAAAATCTCCCAACAAAGATAGTTCAAGGCAGATGGCTTACCAGGGGAATTCTACCAAACATTCAAAGATACCTATTCCTCTGAAGCTGTTTCAAAAAATAGAAATGGAAGGAAAACCTTCTAACCTTTCTTCGAGGCCAGAATTACCTTGATCCCAAAACCAAAGACCACATTAAAAAGAAAAATTACAGACCAATATCCCTGAAGAACATGTATGTAAAAATTCTCACCAAGATACTAGTTAGTAGGACCCAAAAGTACATTAAAAGGATTCACCACAAACAAATGGGATTTGTTCCTGGGCTATAAGAGTGGTTCAACATCTACAAATTAATCAGTGTGATAAACCACATCATTAAAAGAAAGGACAAGAACCATAAGATCTTCTCAATAGATGCAGAAAAAGCCTTTGACAAAGTATCATCCTTTCTTGCTAAAACTCTTTATAGTGTAGGGATGGAGGGAACAGACCTCACTCAATATCATAAAAGCCATATACAAAAAGCCCACAGAAAACTTTTAGTTTTTCCCCTTAAGTCAGAAACATGGCAGGTATATCCACTATCACCACTGCTGTTCAACACAGTACTAGAAGCCCTGGTCGCAGCAATCAGACAACAAAAAGAAATAAAAGGCATCCAAATTGGCAAAGAAGAAGTCAAACTCTCACTCTGCAGGTGATATGATACTTTATGTGGAAAACCCAAAAGACTTCACTAAAAAATTTCTAGATCTCATACAGGAATTCAGCAAAGTGGCAGGATATAAAATCAATGCACAGAAAACAGTTGAATTTCTATGCACTAACAATGAGACAGAAGAAAGAGAAATTGGGGAGTCTATCCCATTTAAAATAGCACCAAAAAACATAAGATACCTAGGCATAAACATAACCAAAGAGGCAAAGGCACTATACTCAGGAAACTATAGAATATTCATGAAAGAAACTGAGGAAGACACAAAGAAATAGAAAAATATTCTATGCTCATGCATTTTAAGAACAAATGTTATTACAATGTCTATGCTACCTAGAGCAATTTATACACTCAATGCAATCCCTATCAAAATACTATCAACTTTTTTCAGAGAGCTGGAACAAATAATCCTAAAATTTGTATGGAACCAGCAAAGACCCTGAATAGCCAAAGGAATGTTGAAAAAGAAAACCAAAGTGGGAGGCATCACAATTCCAGACTTGAAGCTCTAATCATCAAGACAATATGGTACTGACTCAGAAACAGACACATAGATCAATGGAATAAAATAGAAAACCCAGAAATAGACCCTCAACTCTACAGTCAGCTAATCTTTGATAAAGCAGGAATGACTATCCAATGGAAAAAAGACAGTCTCTTCAACAAACGGTGTTTGGAAAATTGGACAGCAACATGCAGAAGAATGAAACTAGGCCATATCCTCACACCATACACAAAAACAGACTCAAAATGGATTAAAGACCTAAATGTGAGACAGTGATCCCTCAAAATCCTAGAGGAGAAGGCAGGCAGCAACCTCTTCCATATCAGCCACAGCAACTTCTTGCCAAAGGCATGGGAAATAAAGGCAAAAATGAACTATTAGGACTTCATCAAGATAAAAAGCTTTTGCACAGCAAAGGAAACAGTGAGCGAAACCAAAAGACAACTAAAAGAATGAGAGAAGATATTTGCAAATGACATATCAGATAAAGAGCTAGTATCCAAAATCTATAAAGAACTTATCAAACTCAACACCCAAAGAACAAATAATCCAGTCAAAAAATGGGAAGAAGACATGAACAGACATTTCTCCAAAGAAGATATACAAATGGCCAACAGACACATGAAAAAGTGCTCAACTTCATATGGCATTAGGGAAATAAAAACCAAAATCACAATAAGATACCACCTCACACTGGTCAGAATGGCTAAAATTAACCACTCAGGAAAAAACAGATGTTGCTGAGGATGTGGAGAAAGGGGAAACTTCTTACATGGTTGGTGGGAATGCAAACTGATGCAGTCACTCTGGAAAACAGTATGGAGGTTCCTCATATGGTTGAAAATAGAGCTACCCTATGGCCCAGCTATTGTACTACTGGGGATTTACCCCAAAGATACTCATGTAGTGATTTGAAGGGGAACCTGCATCCCAAGGTTCATAGCCGCAATGTCCAATATAGTCAAACTATGGGAAGAGCCCAGATGTCCTTCAACAGATGAATGATAAAGAAAATGTGGAATGTATATGATATGTGCATACACACACACACACACACACACACACACACACACACCAGGAAATACTATTCAGCCATCAAAAATCAATGAAATCTTGGAGGAGCCAGGGTGGCTCAGTTGGTTAAGTGTCTACCTTCAGCTCAGGGCATGATCCCAGGGTCCTGCAATCAAGCCCCCTGTGCAGCTCCCTGCTAAGCAGAGAGCCTGCTTCTGTCCCTACCCCTGCTCATGATCTCTCTTTCTCTGTCTTAAATAAATAAATAAAATCTTTTTTAAAAAATGAAATCTTGCCATTTGCAAAGACGTGGTTGGAACTAGAGGGTGCTATGCTAAGCAAAATAAGTCAATCGGAGAAAGACAATTATCACATGAGCTTGCTGATATGTGCAATGTAAGAAACAAAACAGAAGATCATAGGGGAAGAGAGAAAAAAATAAAGAAAGACAAATCAGAGAGGGAAACAAACCATAAGAGACTCTTAAGCATAGGAAACAAGCTGAGGGTTGCTGGAGGGAAGAGGGGTAGAGAGATGTGGTAACTGGGTGTTGGGCATTAAGGAGGGTACGTGATGTAATGAGCACTGGGTATTATATAAGACTGATAAATCACTGACCTCTAATACTAAAATCAATAATACATTATATGTTAACTGAATTTAAATAAAAATAAAAATAATTTTTAAAAGACCAATTAATCAATAAACTCTACCTCAGAAACTAATAATTTAATTAATTAAATTGAAATATTTAAAAAAATTTAAATTAAAAAAAATATATATTATAATATTCCCCTTGTAGGCCACCCCTAGCCATTGACAGCCATTTTGCTACACAACTGCAGTCATTTTCCAATTTTATTTAGCTTTCTTTAAATGTTTCCGACCATGGCTTTGCTCAGTTTTAAATCTTTCAGCATAAATATCATTTATATAACTGAAAAGGCAAAAAAACTAAAGTCTAAATTTCCTTAACATAGTACTTGTAATCTATGCTCTTATCTGCTGTTCATTATATCCTTGGGAAAAACATTCGGATAAATGGCTTCTAGCTATTTGACCACTGTAAAAAGACAAAATGAAGCCACTTGCCTAACACATCCATTGTAAGTAAGAAAGGAGGCAAGGTTTAGAGTTTTGGGCCACCACTCAAAGGGCTATGGGCTGCTTCTGAGACCTTGTGTAATTAAATTAATCTTTCTTATTATTTTCATTTGTTGAGAACTCACTATATAACATAGGCAATATGACTATATTATCTCATTGAATAGTAACCCACCAGAATAAGTATCACTGCCTCATTTTATAAGAAAGCTGATTCTTAGGGGCGCCTGGGTGGCTCAGTGGGTTAAAGCCTCTGCTTTCGGCTCAGGTCGTGATCCCAGGGTCCTGGGATCGAGCCCCACATCAGGCTCTCTGCTCAGCAGGAAGCTTGTTTCCTCCTCTCTCTCTGTCTGCCTCTCTGCCTACTTGTGATCTCTGTCTGTCAAATAAATAAATAAAATATTAAAAAAAAAAAAAGAAAGCTGATTCTTAAAGAGATGAAATAACTTGCCCAAATCACATAACAAATAAGTGCAGATTTGAACCCCGGTCCCTGTGAACTCCAAAATCCACTTACTAACCATGTCAGTACACTATTCTGTAAAATAAAAGGCTTGAACTAGAATGCTAATTTCTGAGATCCCTTAGATTTCTAACAAGTTATTATCTATATGGTTTCCATTATGCCCTGGTGCTCCAAGTTCATTTTTTTAAAAAGTATCTTTTTTTTAAAAAAAAAAGATGTATTTATTTGAGAGAGATTGAGAGAGAAAGAGTATATGTGTGTGTGTGTGAGAGAGAGAGAGAGAGAGAAAGAGAAAGAGAGAGAGAAAGAGAGGGGAGGGGAAGGGGCAGAGGGAGAGGGAGAAAAATCCTCAAGTGGACTCCCCACTGAGTGTGTAGCCCCACATGGGGCTCTATCCTAGGACCCTGAGATCGTGACCTGAGGCAAAATCCAGAGTTGGCCGCTTAACCAACTAAGCCACCCAAGTTCCCCCACAAATGTCAATTTGATTAACTCTGTGACACTCAAGTAAAAGATGAGTGAATATTCCATCCTCTTATTTCTTTTATTAAAACCCTTTTCTTTCTCCCAAATCCAGTGATAATAATAGTTAATAAAAGAATATTCCCAATAGCTTGTAGAATTTATTAAACAATTTCTAACCTTTTCTCTGTTTTTAAATCTAAGTTTTCCAATCAGAACAATTTTATTTCATTTTAGGTACTTGGAAACATTTTTTTTTCAATAGATTCCTTGAAATATACAATATAAGGCAAGATATTTGTCCTATGAAAAGATCTGTCTTATTACTATGAAATTTAATTAGTTTCAATATTGTCAGTAACTACATAAAATGTTACAAAATGCATGCTCTTTTTTGATAAACTGATTATCTTGTCATCTTACATTATCTTAAAAATTAAACTATTTGTCATGTTTGCAGAAGACTGTAAGCCAACAAGATATACATAATAATAATCTGCTAGATTAACTTTTCTGAATGTCAGGAAACTTCTGTACATGAAGATATGCTCCTTTCAGTTAATTCCTGGCTCTTTATTCACCAGAATTACTCAACTGTAAATGAAATCTTAGAAGCTGCCTTGGTTTGGCATGTATAAAATATCAAATGCAGTCTGCTAGAACCCAACAGGAAATATTCATCACCAAATAAAATATTAAGAGGACAGCATTAATTTTTAAGAGATGGCTGAATGTTGAATCACAGTGCTACCTCAGTCAAGTGGAAGGCATGCAATTAAGAGACTGAGGATGAAACGTGAATGCGCACCATTGTCTTGTGACTAAATGCAGAGAAATGGCTTCTTCATGGAGTGCACGGAAGTTATGCTCAGTCACAGGACTTGCAGTGATAGTCACAATATTCCAACAGAAAGTAAATGATAACAGCTACAACAACCACAAAACATTATCAAGTAAGTTTAAACAAAGAGCAGTCTGAGTCATAGTTCTCCACAGCAGGAAATAACAGCTTCCACCAGTGGTGAGCTTGATGAGCTCTGAAGGTAGGTTTGCTCATTAAGTTATTCACAGAGCTTTCAACAGTCATCTTTCCTCTTGACTACTTTTCTAAACAATTACCTCATATTTAACAAAACTGTCCATTAACCTTCATCTCAGTAGAAGAGAAAACAGTTAAACACAGAAAGATATATGAAATAGACCCTTGGCACTGGAAAGTAGCCCTTTCCCCATTCTTCCTTTCAGAATAGAAGCCCTTCTTGTGGGCCAACCACAGCTGCTAGTGGGCCTCCAGGGCCCTGCCTTCATGGAGCTAGCAATCTAGCAGGGAATCTGGAACTGAGCATGCTCCTACAGAGGAGACAAAGCAGAGAGTGGGAGCTCTAAGAGAGTACAGCACCTAACCAGGTCGGGGTGTGTAGACGGTAGGCAGAGGGTGGCTGAGGATGTGATAAAAAGCCCCAAAAGAGGAGTAGGAGTTGGCTAGTTAAAGACTGGAACAAGAGATGCCCTTCAACAGACGAATGGATAAAGAAGATGTGGTTCATATATACAATGGAATATTACTCAGCCATCAGAAAAGATGAATACCTACCATTTGCATCTACATGGATGGAACTGGAGGGGATTATGCTAAGTGAAATTAGTCAAGCAGAGAAAGACAATTATCATATGGTTTCACTCATATGTGGAACATAAGGACTAGTGTGGAGGACCACAGGGGAAGGAAGGGAAAACTGAATGGGAAGAGAATTTGAGACCTTTTCAAGAAAATGAGACGTATGAATGGAGCATAAAGATCTTATATGTCACTGTCTTCAGCTTATGGCAAATCCTACCCAAGGCCTGGTAATCCACATTAGGACTGTAGACGTTCTTCCAGGGAAACTGAAGGGTCCTCAGCAACAGACTGACCTGATCACATTTGCATTAAAAAGATCACTCACTGTAGAGAACAGATCTCAGTTCTGGATGAGAGGCTATTACATAGTCCAAGCAAGAACTGAGGATGGCTTGAACTAGAGAGATTTCCTAAAACTATCAGATCATATCATTTCTCCCCCTCAAAACCCTTCCACGCTTCCCATTACGATTACACTAAAATCCAAATTCATTATTTATGTACAACTTCATCTCTTACCTTCTCAGCTTCATCCATTAGGCTTCAGCAATACTGGCCCGATTTCAGCCTTTTGAATGGGTCAAAATGTAATCTCAACTCAGGCCTTTGTATTTGCTATTCCTTTGCCCACAACCTTCTTCTTCCAGATGTTTACTAATAAGGTCTCATTCATTCAAAAGACATTTATTAAACACCTATCAATTGCTAGTTCTGTTCTAGGTATCACTCAAGGGTTCACTCCTTGACCACTCTGGCTAATGTAGTCCTTTGTTTTTTTAAGGTTTTATCTTTAAGTAATCTCCACATCCAATATGAGGCTCGAACTCACAACTCCGAGATCAAGAGTTGCCTGCTCCACTGAATGAGCCAGCCAGGTACACTGCTAATATGGCCCTTCTTATTCCAAATCCCACCTGCCTTATTTATTTATAACACTAGTCACCAACTCGAATTACGTGTTATTAAAGAAAATTTGTTTTCATGACTTGGAAGAGGTCAAAGGGTGTTAAGAACAGAAGCATTCTGGCTTTATCAGAATGTCAGCATGGCCCATGGATGGCAGACCACCAACTCAGACCACCAACACCCCATGGGCCACAGACCATGCCAGGCACTAGAGGTGCAACAGTGAACAAGGATGAACAAGTCAGACACAGACCTTCTCTTAACAAGCTTCCTAAATCTGGTTGGAGAAGTAGACATTAAACTAATAATTTAAAGATAATACACTATGAGCTAATTTAGGAAATAAAAGTACTAACGCTGAATGCAAAGATAAAAATGGGGGTGGGGCAAAAGAAAGACTAAGATGTAGAATGACCAAAAGGTGGGACAGCATTAGTTTGATGACATGAAAGAAGTCTAGTGTAGTAGCTGCAGACAAGAGTGCGAGCATATAGAAGGGAAGGGAAGGGAAGGAAGGAAGAGGAAAAGATAAAGATGAAGTCAAAAATTACCAGGGAGAAGATCTACGAAGGCCTTCTAAAACAAATTAAAAATTGTAGTCTTTACCCAGAGAGCAATGGAGAGCCATTAAAGGATTTTTACCAGGGGAGGGTTAGAATCAGATGTACTACTATGTATACTACTGAATAAGAATATATATATATATATATATATATCCCCAGTCATAAAAATAATCCCCAACTGGACTCTAAAACTATAATGGTTTCAAAGTGTGAAGATAAAATATAATTTTGATGGAAAGATAATTCATCCATTTCTTCTTCTTAGAGGTTCTTATGTTGGGTTTCATCTATTTTTTAACAAGTAAGAGTTCTTACTAGGCACAGGCTCTATTCTTAGGTAACAGGATACAATAGTGAACAAAACAGACATAAAGCCACTATCCTCATGTAATTCTTACTCTGAACTTTATTTTCTGAACACAGCACATGGAAATTGTAAAGGAAAAGGAATTTGAATCAAATGTTTCTTAGAAATTACCCAGTATGTTTCATTTTTATAGAGAAGGAAACTGAGACTATGAAACATTAAGTACCTTGTTCAATGTCATGAGGTCTTGGTGGAAAAGCAGCTAGGGCACAATAGTGACTAGAAAATAAACACTGAACAGAAGGTCTGCTGAAGAACACACACACACACACACACACACACACACACACACACACACACACAAAATCAAATCAACAGAAAACAGTCTCTCATGGTTTAACTGAAAGGAGGACATTGCTTTAATGAGTCGTTGTATCTGCTGTTAGTTTTGTTAAAGAATATTCTCATAATTACCAAACACATTACTGAAAAAGATAAGATCACTTCAAAAATGTTTAACTCAAGTATCACCTTGCAGTACATTTGCAGGGCAAAGCAGAGTAGGATGGAAAGAACATGAGCCCTGATGGAGTTCACATTTGGAGCAAGTCACTGGTATCTGCCCCTCAAGTCTCATAGATATCATGTATCTCATACTACAGGAAAGTGATTTTCATTTTTCGTTCAGCAATAATAAAGCACGAACTTACTCAAAATTTCTTTATACCAAACAATAAATCACAGAAAAGACTTTTTTTTCTTTTTTGTTACAGGGTACAGTACTTTTATTTTTTTAATTTATTTTCAGCATAACAGTATTCCTTGTTTTTGCACCACACCCAGTGCTCTGTGCAATCCGTGCCCTCTCTAATACCCACCACCTAGTACTCTGACCTCAGATTGTTTTTCAGAGTCCATAGACTCTCAAGGTTCACCTCCCCTTCCAATTTCCCCCAACTCCCTTCTCCTCTCTAACTCCCCTTGTCCTCCATGCTATTTGTTATGCTCCACAAATAAGTGAACCACATGATGATTGACTTTCTCTGCTTGACTTATTTCACTCAGCATAATCCCCTCCAGTCCCGTCCATGTTGCTACAAAAGTTGGGTATTCATCCTTTCTGATGGAGGCACAATACTCCATAGTGTATATGGACCACATCTTCCTTATCCATTCGTCCACTGAAGGGCATCTTGGTTCTTTCCACAGTTTGGCAACCGTGGCCATTGCTGCTATAAACATTGGGGTACAGATAGCCTTTCTTTTCACGACATCTGTATCTTTGGGGTAAATACCCAGTAGTGCAATGGCAGGGTCATAGGGAAGTTCTATTTTTAATTTCTTAAGGAATCTCCACACTGTTCTCCAAAGAAGCTGCACCAAGTTGCATTCCCACCAACAGTGGAAGAGAATTCCCCTTTCTCCACATCCCCTCCAACCCATGTTGTTTCCAGAGAAGACTAAAAGACTTTACTTATTTATTTATTTAAGTGAGAGAGAGCGTGAGAGAGAGAGCAAGTGGGGAGAGGGGCAAAGGGAGAGAGAGAGAATCTCAAGAAGACCCTGCACTGTATGCACCCCACAGAGGGTTCAATGCCACCACCCGAGATCATGACCTGAGCCTAAATCAAGAGTTGGATGCTTAACCAACTGAGCCACCCAGGTACCCCTCACTATGAGGATTTTAAATTACTAACATAATTAGATTATTTAACAACCAAACACATATCCCCTCTATGCACATTTTTCTAACTCTGAGGATATATTTCAAGTTCCTGAAGGGTTACTTCCACGACAGTCCAAGGCCAGCACTTGGCTCAACTAGGGAACTCTACCTTGAGCTAGACCACATTTGTGTGTTTTGGCTTGAATTCAAGACTTGGAAAGCTAAAGATTAGTTCATATGGCAAGAAACTCTAAGATAAAGAGTCAGTGACAGTTTCATAGACGCTCTTAGAAGGAAACTCATCTGGTCACTTTATCCCTTCTCTCACTCTACTCCATGAAGAAGGGTCATTTCAAAATCTGCATAACCTTTTATTCTATTATTATACAGTGATTCTAGAATTTATTACTCTATCCACCATGAGCAACACCATTTTATCTATACATACACAGGTATGAAGTTTCAAAGACAATAAATTGGGAAAACTTGATCCATTAGTATTACTATAATCATATTTTATTCTTCACTGGTTTTGAGTTGTGGGTCTGGAGGAATGGGAATTTATGTAGCTTGTACTATTTACCATCTTAACTCCCATGTAATTCCCATCTCCCTTGACACCTTAGAAATACAGAACAGTGCTGAAGTGTTAATAGGGATGTAACTCTGAGGAGAACAGTACATAGAATAGTTCTTTTCATAGGAGGGGTTTAATGGTTGCCATTTGTTTAGGAGTAGAAAAGAGTTCTTATTTTAAAGTTGCAAAAGCAAAAATAAACTTTTGGGACTTCATCTAAATCAAAAGCTTCTGCACAGCAAAGAAAACAGTCAAGAAAACAAAGAGGCAGCTCAAGGAATGGGAGAAGATATTTGCAAATGACAGTACAGACAAAAGGTTGATATCTGGGATCTATAAAGAACACCTCAAACTCAACACACACAAAACAGATAATCATATCAAAAAAATGGGCAGAAGATATGAACAGACACTTCTCCAATGAAGACATACAAATGGCTATCAGACACATGAAAAAATGTTTATCATCACTAGCCATCAGGGAGATTCAAATTAAAACCACATTGAGATACCACCTTACACCAGTTAGAATGGCCAAAATTAGCAAGACAGGAAACAACATGTGTTGGAGAGGATGTAGAAAAAGGGGAACCCTCTTACACTGTTGGTGGGAATGCAACTTGGTGCAGCTTCTTTGGAGAACAGTGTGGAGATTCCTCAAGAAATTAAAAATAGAGCTTCCCTGTGACCCTGCAATTGTACCACTTGGTATTTACCCCAAAGATACAGATGTCATGAAAAGAAGGGCCATCTGTACCCCAATGTTTATAGCAGCAATGGCCACGGTCGCCAAACTGTGGAAAGAACCAAGATGCCCTTCAGTGGACGAATGGATAAGGATGATGTGGTCCATATACACTATGGAGTATTATGCCTCCATCAGAAAGGATGAATACCCAACTTTTGTAGCAACATGGACGGGACTGGAAGAGATTATGCTGAGTGAAATAAGTCAAGCAGAGAGAGTCAATTATCATATGGTTTCACTTACTTGTGGAGCATAACAAATAGCATGGAGGACAAGGGGAGTTAGAGAGGAGAAGGGAGTTAGGGGAAATTGGAAGGGGAGATGAACCATGAGAGACTATGGACTCTGAAAAACAATCTGAGGGCTTTGAAGAGGCGGGGGATGGGAGGTTGGGGGAGTGGTGGGTATTAGAGAGGGCACAGATTGCATAGAGCACTGGGTGTGGTGCAAAAACAAGGAATACGGGCGCCTGGGTGGCTCAGTGCATTAAGCTGCTGCCTTCCGCTCAGGTCACGATCTCAGGGTCCTGGGATCAAGTCCCGCATCGTGCTCTCTGCTCAGCAGGGAGCCTGCTTCCCTCTCTCTCTCTGTCTGCCTCTCTCTCTACTGTGATCTCTGTCAAATAAATAAATAAAATCTTAAAAAAAAATAGGAATACTGTTATGCTGAAAATAAAAATTAAAAAAAAATAATAAAGTTGCATTTGCACAGCAAGCACATTATTTTTACTTAAAAGGATGAAATAGGTTCTCATAAAGCTAAATTATTTGACTTAAAGTGTTTTCAATATTGTAGGATGAATAATCTGTGTGCATGTGTGTGCATGTGTATTGTATGGCAAAACTAGAAGACCTCACTTGACTAATAAAAGGTAGGAAGCTCTAGGTTGCTTAATTTCTCGTTCCATGAAATCCAAAAATCTGGGAACCGCTTCACAAAGCTCCACACCCAAGGAACAGAGTAAAAAGGAATCTCCAGGTTTTCTTCTAGATTTTGGCAGCCAAAATTACCCTGTTAGAAAAGAAGGAAGGAATCTAGGACTCCCTTCAAAATGAAGGGATTACAAGCATAAGTGTCTGGAACATATCCCAAAAGGAAGAGCCATCATGGAAATAATTCAGCCAAGAAATACAAATAAATGCTAAAGTCATTGGGTTAAAGTTTGATGAAGAAAAGCATATTTACATTATCTCAAAATGTCTCCTTGAATCAAGTGATAAAACTATCATCATGAATGGACAAGGTTAAATTGTGTGCCACCTGATAGGATGCAATGAAGAGAACACACCATCACTGGTTTGATATTCTTGCCAAAAATGTATAATCTGAATCTAATCATGAGGAAACAAGAGGTAGATCTGAACTGAGGGGCTTTCTACAAGATAACTGGCCTGTACTCTTCAAAAGTATTAAGGTCATAAATGTCAAGGAAAGATGGAGGAACTGCATAGATTAAAAGAGACAAAAGAGACATCGCAAATAATTGTAACATGCGATTCTAACAAAAATCCCTTTGTTTTTGTATAGGATATGGAGATAAGTGGAAAACTTGTGTATCAGATAGTAGTAGCTTACCAGTGTTAATTTCATGATTGTAATACATTGGAGAATAACCCTTTGAAAGATATAAATGCTAAAGTATTTGGAAATGATGTGCATAGGCAAATTATTCTCAACTCGTTCAAGGAAGAAAAATGTTTCTTTTACTATTCTTGCTACTTTTTTGGATGTTTGAAATTATTTGAAAAAAATTTAAGAAAGTATCAATCAGTTTAAAGAAGGATGTCAAGCGCGTTTTAAAAAGTTCAGTATGTGAATATGGTGCTCTCCAATTAACAAAGTTAATTAACACTGTTCTAAGTAAATGCAAGGAGAAAATGCAAGGAGAAAAATACCAAGTACCTAAATGCTCACAACCATCTTCCTAAGTTAAAAATTATGCTGGGAGCTGCTGAAACAATTTAAATTCAAAATGCTCAAGAGTAATCTTTGTATCAAATGTAGGTTGTGAGGACCTGTGGCTTCTTCCATGTGACACCTAACATTTTTTTTTAATGATTTTATTTACTTATTTGACAAAGAGGGAGAGATAGAGCACAAGTAGGCAGAGAGGCAGGCAGAGAGAGGAGGAAGCAGGCTCACTGCTGAGCAGAGAGCCCAAATGCGGGGCTCCATTCCAGGACCCTGAGATCATGACCTGAGCTGAAGGCAGAGGCTTAACCCACTGAGCCACCCAGGCGCCCCACACGTAACACTTTTTAAAGCATGGGAATTCTTAAAACAAAGAAAATCCTAAATTATAAACAAAGCCAAACTGTGGATTGGAAAAACCATCAGAACGGACATCGTGCTCCTCAGAGCAAAGGAGAAATTTAGTCACAGACTAGTGCTGGGTGTGAACAGATTTTGGCGGCCTTCAGAAAATCCTTTTTCTCATCCCACCATTAATATGGTTAATAAAGCAATTATCCAAATTTAATTCTAATATTGGAAAACCTATAATTGAAGTAGTTATACAGTATTACTTAATGAAAAGGTCCCAGCAGGATAAAAAAGTATAATCCTGGCAGAAAAAGAAAGTGATATTATTCTACATAGAATGTGTCAGCTTTCTGTAAGTAAAGTAAAAATACAGAGACAGCTTTTAATGTAAAATTTAAAAAGATGAGTTCTGGGCTCAAATACAGAGTACTCTTACTTGTTCTATAACCTTCAAGGTAACTAACTTTTTTGAGCCTCAATTTTTTCTTTTCTAACATAAAAATAATGATACTAACTTAAGGATTGTTTGGGTGATTTATATTAAGTGCATATGTAAAGCAGCTAATCCCTAATGCACACTAACCTTTTTTTTTTTTCACACTAACCTTTCTATAGTATTCTTTACTCTTCAACAGTAGAAAAGCAAAATATTTAAGTTGTGAAAAAATATAGAGAGATCTAAACTTTGAGGTCAATGTTTCTGCCCAAGAGTACAAAAAGTATAATTTAATAATCAGTTATGAAAATGGGCAAAACGTTAGAGAAGACCTTGCCTAGCTACATCAAAGTATTGGAAAATACTTGATAACTGAGTCATTAAGAAAACTAAATGTTCTAGAGGCACCTGGATGGGTCATTTGAAAGAGTCTGCTACTCTTGATATTGGAGTTGGGAGTTTTAAGTCCCATGTTGTGTGTTAGATATTACTTAAATAAACAAATAAACTTAAAAGAAAAACTCTAAGTATTTTAAGGTTATATTACTATAAAGAAAACAATTTGGAATTATAAATAGAGATAATCATAATTAAAAACTTAGAAGTGTTGGGATGTCTGGGTGGCTCAGTCGCTTAAGTGGCTCCCTTCAGCTCAGGTCATTATCCCATGGTCCTGGGATCCAGTCCCACATTGTGCTCCTCGCTCAGCAGGAAGCCTGCTTCTCCATCTTTCTCTGCCTGCCACTTTGCCTGGTTGTGTTCTCTGTCTCTGATAAATAAATAATCTTAAAAAAAAAAAAAAAAAAAACAACTTAGAAGTGGTGAGGGGAATACATTCAATCCATAAAATAATATTCCTACTCTCTATAAGTTCATTTTTATCCGTAAGGATATCATTAACAATTTATGGAAGATTACTAACAATAAATACTGTCCCTGACTATTTTTCAATTTTTTTAATATTTTTTTCACAATGAAAATATTTTTTTTCTGGAATGTATAAAGTCTATGTGATATTTTTAAAGAATTTGAATACATCAAAATAAAAGGAAATTAAAAGTCACCTGAAATTTTACACTCTGGGATTTTATCATCTGATATATTAATCAAGATAGACTAGGTTATCTTGTGGTAATAAATGGCTCCAAAAAACCTCAGTGATTTACAACAACAAAGATGTATTTACCACTCATGTTTCAGGTTTACTAAGCTCTGCCTCATCTCCACCCTAGGATCCAGGCTTAACATTGCCAGCTGTTGAGGCAAAGAGAAAACAGATATAGCATCTCTTAACACTCAATCCAATCATATATACAAGGACTTTTTTTTTTTCAATAAATTTATATAGTACTATAAATGTATTTTCTCTTCCTTATGATTTTCTTAGTAACTTCCTTATGATTTTCTCTAGCTTACTTTACTGTAAGAATATAGTGTATAATACAGATACAAAATAGTGTTAATCTACTGTGTATGTTATCAGTTAGGCTTCTGATTAATAGTAGGCTATTAGTAGTTAAGTTTTGGGAGAATCAAAAGTTACACACAGATTTCCAACTGCACAAGTCAGTGGCCCTAACTCCCACCTTGTTCAAGGGTCAGTGGCTATGCAGGCATGTAATTGTTATGGAACTGCTAAGTCATATGTTAGTCTATGTTTAACTTTTTGAGGAACTCCCAAACTGTTTGTCACAGTTGCCACATGATTTTATATTCCTATCATCAATGTATGAGGGTTCCAATTTCTCTATATAATACGTACACAAAAAAGTGCTTGGTATTTTTAGTCATCAGGGAAATGTAAATACAAAGCACAATGAGATATCACTTCAAACCCCAAAATAATATATTATCTCCTGGTATCTTTGGGGGGCAGAGTCCTAATCTTTTCCTTTTGTAAGATTAATCCTCTTATTGGATTAAGGCCTACCCTAAGGGACTCACTTTAACTTAATTACATACATAAATGCCTTATCTCCAAATAAAGGCACATTTTGAAGTACTAGGGGTTTGAAAAGAAACACATGAATTTGGGGTGTCGACACAATTTAGTCCATATCAATGGATAATACCAACTGTTAGCAAGAATGTGGGTCAACCAGAAATCATACACATTGTCGGAGAAAGAGGAAAACAGTGCAACCACTTTAGAAAACCATCTAGTAGGGTTCTTTTTTTAATTTAAACTTTATTTTATTTATTCAGTGTTCCAAGATTCATTGTTAAACTAAGTATCTACTAACTCTAAGTATCTACCAACTTTAGACATAGCAATTCTACTGAAATGAAAGAATAACCCAAAAATTCCACTGACAGGAATGACAATATATCTTCCCCAAAACACTTGTTTGATGATGTGCACAGTAATTTTATTCACAATAGTAAAAAACTGAAAACAGACAAGGTTTCCATCACCAGTAAAACAGCTAAGCAAACTGTGATATATTAATGTAATGGAGTAATACTACTCAGCATTAGAAAGGGATAAAATAATGTGGTGAATCTTAAAATCATTATGCTTAATGAATGAAGCCTGACATGAAGGAGTTTATACTATATGATTCCATTTGTGCATTTCACAATTTCATAAATTTTGCTCCAAAAATCCATTCAGGTGGGCCCAATGTAGTCACAATCATCATTTTAAGAGGACACAAGAGGAGTCAGTGTCAGAAGAAAAGGCAATGTGAGAATGGAAGTTAAGATTAGAATGATGTGGCTACAGGCACATCATTGGAGATGCAAGTGGCAAGAAACAGAAAATACTTGAACCAGCCCTGCCAAGACCTTGATTTTAGGCATGTAAGGCTGATTCTAGACTTCTGACCTCCAGAACACTGGAGAATAAAATCATGTTGTTTTTAAACCACTAAGCGTATGTATGATAATCTGCTACAGCAGCAATAGAAAACTCATACACCTATCACTGGTATCCCAGAAGAGAAGAAAGTGGATGGGGCTAACAAGGTAGTAAAAGAAATAATGGCTGAAAAATTCCCAAATAGCAAAAGACATAAACCTACAGAAAAATAAGCTGAGTGAACCCAAACAAGATAATCCCAAGGAAATCCATACCAGGACACACTGTAATTAAAATTTTAAAGAATAAAAACAAAGGCAACACATTGAAAGCTGTACAAGAGAAATGGTGCCTTAGTTTCAGAGGAAAAACAATTCAAATGATCATGGATTTCTCATTAGGAACCAGGGAGGCCAGAAGAAAGTAGCATCATTTTCAAGTATTGAAAGAAAAGAACCGTCTACCCAGAATACTGTATCCAATGAAAATATCATTCAACTGTGAGGGGAAATAAAAATCTTCTCAGACAAGTGAAAACTAAAAGTTTTTTATCCTGGGCAAAATTAGTATCCTAAAAGAATGGCAAAAGGATATTCTCTAAATGGAAAAAATCTTGAAACATCAGGAAGGAGGAATGAACACAGTAAGCAAAAATAGAGATAACTATAGCAAACATTCCCTCCTGTCTTAAGTTTTCCACGCTAGGTTTGATGGTAGAAACAAAAATTTAACACTGTCTGATGTAGTTCTAAGTGTATATAAGGAAATGTTTAAGATGATTTTATAAGTGTGGAGGGGTGCATGGGTGGCTCAGTCAGTGAAGCATCTACGTTAGGCCCAGGGTCCTGGGATCGAGGCCCACATTAGGCTCCCTGCTCAGCAAAGAGCCTGCTTCTCCTTCTCCCTCTGCTACTGCCCCTGCTTGCTCTCTCTCTCTCTCTCTCAAATAAGTAAATAAAGTCTTTTTTAAAAGATGATTATAATGGGGCACCTGGGTGGCTCAGTGGGTTAAGGCTCTGCCTTCGGCTCAGGTTGTGACCTCAGGGTCCTGGGATCGAGCCCTGCATCAGGCTCTCTGCTCAGCAGGGAGCCTACTTCCCACCCACCCTCTCTGTCTGCCTCTCTGCCTACTTGTGATCTCAGTCCATCCAATAAATAAATAAAATACTTTTTTAAAAAAAATATGAATCATAAGTGTGGAAAGGTAAAGGGAAGTAATGGGAGGCAAGCATTCTACACTTCATTTAAAACAGGTAAAATAACAACATCAGTGCCCTGTGATAAGCTATGTATACAGAAAATGAAAAAATTAATACAACCACTTGAAAAAAACATACAAAAAGATATGATCAAAAGTAATGCAGATGGGGTGCCTGGGTGGCTCAGTGGGCTAAAGCCTCCACCTTGGGCTCAGGTCATGGTCCCAGGGTCCTGGGATCAAGCCCCACATCGGGCTCTCTGCTTGCTCTGGAGCCCGCTTCCTCCTCTCTCTCTCTGCCTGCCTCTCTGCTACTTGTGACCTCTCTCTGTCAAATAAATAAATAAAATCTTTAAAAAAAAAAAAAAAAGTAATGCAGATAAATCACAGGGAATTCTGTGGGGGGAAAAAGTTCAAATAACTGACAGGAAGACTGAATAAAAGAAATAAAGAAATGAAAAATAGAGATAACAAACAGAAAAAAATGAAAATGGTAAATTCAAGCTCTAACAAATCAATAATTCCATTAAATGTAAATGGTCAAAAGATACCAATTAAAGACAGAAGTTCACAGAGTACATTTAAAACCATGGATCAGCCATATGCTTTCTATAACAAATTAACTTCAAACAGAATTATATTATAAGTTGTAATATAATTACAAATAAAATAATACAAATAAAATAATTACAAATTATATTACAAGTATATTATATTACAAGTTACAAATTATATTACAAGTTTATATTATATAAACTATAGAAAGCTTAAAAAAGTATAATGATATATCATCCAAACATTAATCAAAGGAAAGCAAGAGTAGATATATTAATATCAGATACTTCAGAACAAAGAAAATTACCTGAGGCAGAGAAGGACATTATATAATATATTATAATGAAAAAAATGATAAATGCACAAAGACAGAGCAGTCCTAAAGTGTATGCACTAAACAAAAGAGCTGAGAAATAAATATGAGAAGGAAAAACTGATAGAACTGAAAGGAAAAATAGACAAATTCACAATTATAGCTGTTCAATACATTTCATCACCCTTCTCTGAACAATTGATAGAAAAACTAGACAAAATCAGAAAAAAACATAAGAATTCAGCATCACCAATCAAAAGGATATAATCAACATTTATAGAACACTCGACCCAACAATAGCATTATACACTTTATTTTCAAGTGCCCATGAAGCCTATATACAGACCATATCCTAAGCCAGAAAGCAAACCTCAACAAATTAAGTAGTTGAAACCCACAAAGGGGGGGGAGGGGGATCCTCAAAAATCAACAATAAAAATATAATGGGAAAATCTCCAAAGTTTTGGAAATTTTTAAAAACATACAAAATAATGTAAATAATCCATCAGTCAAAAAAAAGTCTATGAAGATATATCATAAAATAGACTGAATACAAAAAAAAATGGCATATCAAAATTTGTGGAACACAACTAAAGCACTACTGAGAGGAAATTTTATAGCACTAAATGCATACCTTTAGTGTTTAGAAATATTTAGTATGAAAATCTCAAGCCAACAATCTAAGCTTCCACCTCAATAACCTAGTGAAAGAAGGGCAAAATAAATTCAAAACAAGCAGAAGAAAGGAAATAATAAAGAGTATAAAGCAATGAAATTGAAATCGAAACACAATATATAAAATCAGTGAAACAACCATTTCCTTGAAAAATGTCAATAAATTGACAAATTCTAGCAAGATTAATAAAGAAAAAAGAACACATAAATTACTAATGTGTGGAATGAAACAAAATGTAAGAACAGAATCTACATACATCAAAAGGGCAATAAGGGAACATAAGAAAAAATTCTATATATATAAATTTTATACTTTAGATGAATAGACCAATTCCTTAAAAAAACATTATCACCATTCACCCCAATATGAAATAGATAATGTGAATAGTCTTATAACTATATAAGTTAAATTTGTAATTTAAAACCACCAAAATAAAAATCTCTAGTCCCAGATTATTCCATTAGAGAATTCTACCAAAGATTTAAGAATTAATATCATCACTACACAAATTTCCTCCAGAAACTAAAAGAGGAGGGAACATTTCTCAAATAATTTTATGAAGCTAGTATCACCCTGATACAAAAATCAGAAAGTGCAAAAAAATAATCCTTTTGACCAATATCCCTCATAATTACAGATGTAAAAATCTCTAACAAAATATGAGCAATATTAGAACACTATACATAAAATACTAGCAAATGGAATTCAATAATAAATAAAAAGACTTATACACTGTGACCAAGTGGAGTTTACTGCAGGAATGTGAAGCTGATTTAATATTTGAAAACCCATCAATATAAAAACAGTATGGAGTTTCCTCAAAAAGTTAAAAATAGAACCACCCTATAATCCAGCAATTGCACTGCTAGGTATTTACCCAAAAAATACAAAAATACTAATTTGAAGGAACACATGTACCCTGATGTTTATGGAAACATTATCAAAAATAGCCAAGTTATGGAAAGAGCCATTGGTGCACTTACTGATGAATGGATAAAGAAGATGTGATATATGTATACAATGTAATATTACTAAGCCATAAAAGAATGAGATCTTGCCATTTGCATTGACAATGGATGGAGCTGGAGAGAAAGATGCTAAGCAAAGTAACTCAGTCAGAGAAAAACAAATATCATATGACTTCACTCGTATGTGGAATTTAAGAAACAAAATGAACAAACATAGGGAAAAGAAGAGAGAGAGAGGCAAACTAAGAAACAGACTCTTAACTGTAAAGAATAAACTTATGGTTAGCAGAGGAGCAGTGGGTGAGGGGATGGGATAAATAAGCAATGGAGATTAAAGAGTGCACTTGTGATGAGCACTGGGTGTTGTATCTAAGTGCTGAATAACTAAATTCTATACTTTAAACTAATATTACACTAATGTTAACTAATGGAATTTAAATAAAAATTTAAAGAAAAAAGAAACTGAAAAAAAAAATTCCATCAATGTAATCCAGCATATTGACAGGTTAAAAAGCGAAAATTACATAATTATATCAAACTGATGCAGAAAAACCTTCGAAAAGATTCAACACCCATTCATGATTTAAAAAAAAAAAAAACTTTCAGAGAAAATAGATAGAGACACCTCCTTAGTGGATAAAGAGCACCTTCAAAAAGAAAAAAAGAAAAAAATACAGAGAGCATTACACTTAATAGTGAAAGACTGAATATCTTCACCTTAAGTTTGAGAACAAGGCTAGGATATCTGTTTTCACCATTCTTATTTCAAATAATGTTGGAAGTACTAGCCAGAGCAAAAATGTTCAAAAGGAAATAAAACATCATGAAGGAATAAATAAAACTATCCCTATTTGCAGATGTCATGATTACCTACACAAAAAAATTCAAAGGACTCTACCAGAAAAATGCCTAGAACCAAAGAATAAATTTAGCAAAGTTTAAGGATTTAAGATGCACATACAAAAATTAATGAATTCTCTATATATCAAAAATATGTGGACATAGATATAAAATTATAATCATACAGTACAATCACTCAAAAAAGAAATATTTAATATAAATCTAACAAAACACTCAGAAGGCTTTAATGCTGAAAAGTATAAAAGACTGATGAAAAATAAAGACAATCTAAATGGAGTAACACACTGAGTTCACTGGTGTAAGACTCAGTGTAGCAAAGATGTCTATTGTCCCCAAATTATTATTAGCTTAATGTAGTTTCTATCAAAATCCAGTATTTTTACAAACATAGATAAGATTATTCTAAATTTTATACAGAAGGCAAAGGAACTAAAGTAGCAAAAATAATTTTGAAAAAGAAGTTAAAATAAGAGGAATCAGTGTACCTGACTTTGAGACTTATTGTATAGCTATATTTATCAGACTGTGTGGTATTGATAAAGGGATAGATATACAGATCAATGGAACAAAATAGAGAACCCAGAAATAGGTCCAAGGAAATGATTTTTGTCTAAGGTGCTAAAAGTGATTCAATGGAGAGAAAATAAATGGTACTACAACAACTGGACATGTATAGGCCAGAAAGAAACAAACAAAAAGGCGAAACAAAAGAAAAAAACCTCAATCCATCTATACTTTATAAAAAAAAAAAAATTAACTCACACTAATCACAGACTTGATAGGAGGAAGATGGCCAGGAGATTCCTAAGCTCACTCATCCCATCAATACACCTGGATAACAGTCACATCAGTGTAACTAACTAGAAAACAAAGCAAAACTGGCAGAACAGACTCTCCTCAGTCAAACACAGGGAGAAGGCCACATCGAAAAAAATGGTTTAAAAAAGAAAAACCAAAAAAGCAGAGTCCTAGTTAGGAACGAAACTAACCAGGTGGACTAACCACAGATGGCTTTTTGGCTTTTTCCACAGTTTGGCAACTGTGGCCATTGCTGCTATGAACATTGGGGTAAAGGTGGCCCTTCTTTTCACTATAAATGGATAAAGAAGATATGGTCCATATATACAATGGAGTACTATGCCTCCATCAGAAATAATGAATACCCAACTTTTATATCAACATGGACAGGACTGGAAGAGATTATGCTGAGTTGAAATAAGTCAAGCAGAGAGAGTCAATTATCGTATGGTTTCATTTACCTGTGGAGCATAAGGAATAACATGGAGGACACTGGGAAATGGAGAGGAGAAGTAAGTTGGGGGAAATCAAAAGGGAGACAAACCACGAGAGATTGTGGTCTCCGAGAAAAAAACAAAATTTTGGAGGGGCTGAGGGGTTGGGTGAGCCTGGTGGTAAGGTATTAAGGAGGGCACGTATTGCATGGAGCACTGGGTGTGGTGCATAAACAATGAATCTTGGAACACTGGAAAAAAAAAAAAAAGATTAACGACAGATGGCAGAGATAAGACAAGCACAAAAAAAGGAGAGGAACAGACACCAAACCTATCACTCCATACCCCAAGTCATGCATTTGGAAAATGAGTCTCTATAACATTTTGAAAATCAGACAGAGTTAATATCATGAGTCTTTATAATCAGTGGAGCTTAACACTGGGAACTTCAAAAATCAGTGAACTTGACTCTAGGAGAACCAGATGGCTACAGGAAACTGAGTCCCAACCCTTAAAAAGACAGCATAACAAACAACCCCACTGAGATACAGCATAGAAGCAACAGTTTATTTTTGATAACGGCTCTTAAAATCTTTAAAATACCCGCTTTATTTCATTTTGACTCTTGGAATTCTGTGCTGTTATAAACAAATCCAATATGATACATTTTAAGGTGGAGTGCAGTAAGATGTGTGGGTTTCTCTGTGTTTCTTTTCTTTCTTTTTTTTTTTTTAACAGTGGGAATCAATGCTTTTTCATTTAAGGCTACTGCATGCATCAAACACTTCTGCATTTATTGTAATTTTTTTTAAAAATCACCTTTTATAGTTGGGTGAACAGATTTTTGTCCTGCATCTGTCCAATTTATTTGCTTTTTAAACATTAGCCTATGGTAGTAATTTATGTAGAATAAAAGCATTAAAAAGAAGCAAATCATTTGCTGTACCTGGGGTACCTGGGGTACTTGGGAAGATTTATTTACTAATCTCAGAATGTATGCAGGAGGGGTAGGGATTTCTGGGGGACTTCTTCAAGAATAAAAGAGATGGCAGGTGCCATTTCTCCCCGCAGCCTACATACCTGGACACCTACAAGAACAAGCATGAATATTCTTGCTAACACTGTACACTTTCCCTGGAATTCTCCTGTGCATCTGCTCCATCCAATTCAACCCACTCTCCAGGAGTTCCTCCAAAGCAGCACCTGAAATGTTGCATTTTGTAAGCAGCCCCAGAATGGCCAGCACCACTCCAATTTGACTCTTCCCAGGGAAGAGGGGAAGAAAACCACATACACCAGTTCAACTGCAGCTCAATAATGGACTCGGGACAGACATCTGATCTGACTGCTGGCCATACCTATGAACAGAAACTTCACAGGGTGTAGCACAAAGAGAATACCATGCAGTTTGGGGTCACTGCAACCTTAACAGACCAGAAGCATACTTATATGTCTGCTGGCTCTGCCAACCAATATAAGCCTTCCAAGGGACAATCCAGGGAGAAAATCCTGTAGTTTCATGTAATTGAAGTTCTGGCAAGTTTAAGGCAACCCCAGACATTCCCCTTGACAGCACAGAGACCAAATCCTGCCCACAATGGGCAAAGAGGGCCATTCTAGCTAACTGGACTGAAAGCAAATATGGCTCAACCACAAAAGTGGGTGCATACAACACACAAACACATAGGCGAGATCTCTGATGTACCATGTTCTGGTGAACAGAAGACATTGCGCTACAGGCACTACTTTCAAGATCAGGAGATGCTGCTAACTTTCCTGACACATAGGAATAGACACAGAGAGTTACACAAAATTAGGAAATAGAGGAATACATCCCAAATGAAAGAACAGGAAAAAAACAAAATAAAACAAGAAAAGAGCTAAATGAAACAAGGTAAGTAAGATGCCTGATAGAGAATTCATAGAAATGGTCACAAAGATACTTAGTAGACTTGAGAAAAAGTGGACATTCAGAGAGAGATCTTCAACAAAGAAATATAAAATGTAAAAAAGAACCAATGAGAGTTGAGGAACTCAATAACTAAAATTAAAAATACACTAGAGAGAATAAATAGTACACTAAAGGAGATAGAGGCATGGATCAGCAAACTAAAAGACAAAGTAGTGGAAAGTAATTAAGCAGAAGGACAAAAAAAAAAATACAAAATGAAAACAGGTAAGGGAACTCAGTGACATTATCAAGCATAGTAACATTTGCATTATAAGGATCACAGAAAGAGAAGAGAAAGAAAAGGAAGAACACTGACTTTAAGAAATAATAACTTAAAAATTCTCAAATCAGAAGACATAGACATCCAATTCCAGCAGGCATAGAAAGATCCCAATAAAATCAACTCACCAAGACACATAATTAAAATGGAAAGAGTTGTGACAAAGAGAAGATTTTATTTGTTCTTATTTTTTTTTAAAGAGAGAATTTTTCAAAGCAGCAAGAGAAAAGAAAATAGTTACATACAAGGAAAACTCTGTAAGGCTGTAGGCTGATTTTTCAACAGAAACTTTATAGGCCAGAAGAAAGTGGCATGAAATAGTCAAAGTGCCAAAATGAAAAATCTTACAACCAAGAATACTTTATCCAGCAAGGCTATCATTCAGAATAGGATAAAGTTTCCCAGACATACAAAAGCTAAAGGAATTCACTACTACTAAACTACCTTTACAAAAAACATTAAAGAGAATTCTTTGAGTAGAAAGGCCATAAACAGGAGTAAGAAAATTAAGAAAGGAAAAAAAAATTTCACAGGTCTATACAAACATAATGAAAGTAGTAGATTAATCACTTATGAAAACAGTACATATGTTAAACCATAAAAGTAATAAAATCAATTATATCAATAAAAATCACTCAAGGGATTCACTAAATAAAAGGATGTAAAATATGATATCTTACTCATAAAACATGGGGAAGAGGGAATAAAAATTTTGTGCTTTTAGAATGGGTTCAAATGTAAGTAAACACCACCCTAATACAGACTATGTGTAAGATGTTATGTATAAACCTGATGGTAACCACAAATCAAAAACCAGAAACAGATAAGCACAAAATAAAGAGAAAAGAATCCAAGCCCATCACTAAAGAAAGCCATCAAACCATAAAAGAAGATAGCAAAAGAATAAAGGAAGAGAGAAGAACTCTAAAAATCACCATATAACGGGTATCAAAATGGCAATAAGGGAGTGCCTGGCTGACTCAGTCAATAGAGCAAGCAACTCCCAACTGAGGGTCATGAGTGTAAGACCCCATGTTGGGTGTGGAATCTACATAAAATTAAAAACAAAACAAAACAAAATGGTAATAAGTAAATACATACCAATAATTACTTTGAATATAAACAGCCTAAACACCCAATCATCAAGACATAACAGTATCTGAATGGATTAAAAAGCAAGACCCATCCATTTGCTGCCTTGAGTAAACTCCTTTCAGCCCTAAAGAAAAAGGGAGATTGAAAGTAAAGCAATACAAAAATATTTATCATGCAAATGGAAGCAAAAAGAAAGCTGAGGTAGCAATACTTAGACAAAACAGACTTTAAAACAAAGACTGTAACAAGAGGCAAAGAAACACACTACAAATCATAAAGGGTACAATCCAACAAGAAAACATAACAATTATAAATATATATGTACCCAACATGGAAGCACCCAAATACATAAAGTAATTATTAACAGGTATAAAGATAGAAACTAATAGTATACAATAATAATAGGGAATTTTAGCACTCCCACTTACATCAATGGATAGATCATCCAGACAGAAATCTACAAGAAAACAGTAGCTCTGAATGACACAGTGAACCAGATGGATCCAAAAGGTATATTCAGGGGCGCCTGGGTGGCTCAGTGGATTAAGCCGCTGCCTTCGGCTCAGGTCATGATCTCAGTGTCCTGGGATCGAGCCCCGCATCGGGCTCTTTGCTCAGCGGGAGCCTGCTTCCTCCTCTCTCTCTGCCTGACTCTCCGCCTACTTGTGATCTTTCTCTCTGTCAAATAAATTAATAAAATAAAAAAAAAACTTAAAAAAAAAAAAGGTATATTCAGAACATTCCATCAGAAAACAGTGAATTACACATTCTTTCCAAGTGCACATGGAACATTTGACAGAACAGACCAGATGTTATGCCATAAAACAAGTGTCAACAAATCCAAAAAGACTGAAATTATATCATGCACCTTTTATGACCACAACAGTATAAAACTAGAACTCTGTCACAAGAAAAAAATCGAAAGAACACAAATACATGAAGGTTAAATAACATGCTACTAAACACTGAGTGAGTCAACCCAGAAATGAAAGATATCAAAAAAATACATGGAGACACAAGAAAAAGAAAACATAATGATTCAAAATCTTTGGGATTCAACAAAAGCTGTTCTATTAGGGAAGATTACAGCAATTCAGGCCTACCTCCAGAAGCAGGAAAAAAACTCAAACAACCAAACTCTATACCTAAAGGAGCTTGAAAAAGAACAAACAAAGCCCAAAACTAATAGAAGGAAAGAAATAGATTACAGCAGAAATACATGAAATAGGGACTAAAAATACAGTAGAACAGATCATCAAAACTAGGAGGTCGTTCTTTAAAAAGATCATCAAGTTTCATGAATCTTTAGCCAAATTCATTAAAGAAAAAAAAAAAGAGGATTCAAAAAAATATCAGAAGTGAAAAAGGAAGGAAAATAACTGACACCACATAAATACAAAAGATTAAAATTCTTCTATAAAGGAAAATTATAGGGCCAAAAAATTAAACAAACTAAAAGAAATGGATAAATTCCTAGAAATATATAATCTCCCAAAACAGAATCAAGAAGAAATAGAAAATTTGAACAGATCAGTTACTGGCAATGAAATTGAATCAATAATCAAAAAACTCAAAATACAAAGTCCAAGGCCAGATGGCTCTACAGTTGAATCTGTCCAAACATTTAAAGAAATAATACCTGTTCTTTTCAAACTATTCTCCCCCCAAAAAAGAAGAGTATGGAAAGATTCCAAAGCCATTCTTCAAGGCCATCATACCCTGATTCCAAAACCAGATAAAGACACTACAAGAAAACTACAAGCCAATATCTCTGATGAACACTGATACAAAAATGCCCAACAAAATATTAGCAAACAGAATTCAACAATATGTTAAAAAAAATTCTTCACCATGATCAAGTAGGATTGATACCAGGGATGGAAGGGCGGTTCAATATTCACAAATCAATGTGATATATCACATTAACAAGAGAAAGGATAAAAACCAGATGATCATTTCAATATATGCAAAAAAGTATCTGATAAAATACAACATCCATTTATGACAAAAACCTTCAACAAAGTAGGTTTAGAGGAAACATACCTCAACATAAGAAAGGCCACATATGAAAAGCTTACAGCTAACACCATACCCAATGGGAAAAACTGGGAGCTTTTCCCCTTAAATCAGGAACAAGACAAGGATGTCTATTCCTAGCACATTTATTCAACATCGTACTGATAGTTCTAGCCTCAGCAATCAAACAACAAAAAGAGAAGGCATCCAAAATCAGCAAAGAAGAAGCAAAACTTTTACTATTTGCAGATGACATGATACTCTACATAGAAAACCCTAAAGAATCCACAAAAAAACTACTAGAACTGATGAATGAATTCAGTATGGATACAAAATTAATGTATAGACATCAGTTCCCTTTCTGTACACTAATAATAAAGTAACAGAAAGATCTTAGAAAACAATCCCATTGCCAACTGCAACAAAATAAAAAAAACTGGGAATAAACTTAACCAAGGAGGTGAAAAACCTGTACCCTCAAAACTATAAAACACTGATGAAGGGTACCTGGCTGGCTCAGTCAGTAGAGGATGCAACTCTTGATCTCAAGGTTATAAGTTCGAGCCCCACAGTGGGCACAGAACTTACTTAAAATAATAATATTATTGCTATTAAATAAATTTGTTTATAGAAAAAACACTGATTAAAGAAATTGAAAACACAAACAAATGGAAAGATACTCTATGTTCATGATTTAGGAGAATTAATATTACTAAAATGTCCACATTACCCAAAGCAATCTACAGATATAATGCAATCCCTATCAAAATAACAACAGCATTTTTCACACACAGCTAGAACAAATAATCCTAAAATGTGTATGAAATTACAAAAGATCCTGAATAGCCAAAGCAATCTTGAAAAAAAATGAACAAAGAAGTACCACAATCCCAGATTTCCAGATGTACTACAAAGTTGTAATAATCAAAACAGCATGGTAATGGCATAAAAATAGACACAGACATCAATAGAACAAAATAGAGAACCCAAAAGTAAACCACAATCTTGTGGTCAATTAATCTACAACAAAGGAAGCAAGTATATACAATGGGAAAAAGACAAATCTCTTCAACAAATGGTGTTGGGAAAACTGGACTGTGACATGCAAAAGTAAAAATTGGAACACTTTCTTATACCATATACAAAAATAAACTCAAAATGAATTAAAGACCTAAATGTGAGACCTAAAACAATAAAATTCCTGGAAGAAACCACAGGCAGTAATCACTTTGACATCAGCCAAAGAAACATTTTTCTAGATATGTCTCCTTTGGCAAGGGAAACAAAAGCAAAATTAAACTAATGGGACTACAACAAAATAAAAAGCTTTTATGTAGTGAAGGAAGCCATCAACAAAACGAAAAGTCAACCTATTAAATAGGAGAAGATACTTGCAAATGACATATCTAGTCAGGGATTAATATCCAAAATATATAAAGAACTTATACAACTCAACAGCATAGAAATAATCCAATTAAAATATGGGCAGAGGACATGAATAGACATTTTCCCAAAGAAGACATACAGATGGCTAACAGACACATGAGAAGATGCTCTTTATCACTAATCATTAGTGAAATCCAAATCAAAACCACAATGAGATACCACCTTACACCTGTCAGAATGGCTAAAATCAAAGCCACAAAAAGTAACAAGTATTGGCAAAGATGTGGAGAAACAGGAAACCTCATGCACTGTTGCGGGAATGCCAAGTGGTGAAGCCACTAGAGAAAACAGTATGGACACTCCTCCAAAATTTAAAAATAGGATTGCCAAATGATCCAGTAATTCTGATACTGGGTATTCACCCAAATAAAATAGAAACATTAATTCAAAAAGACACATGTGCCCTTATGTTTACAGCTGCATTATTATAGTAATCAAGTTACGGAAGCAAGTTTCCATCAATAGGTAAGTGGATAAGAAGATGTGGTATATATGTACAACAGAATATTACTCAGCCGGGTCTTTTTTCTCCTGGTATTTGCCAAGAATAGAGTCTGGCCTCTAACTGTGGTCAGAATTTTGGGAATGACTAAGAAACTATGCTCATGTATTGTATTCACTTCTGCAATCGAATGCTCTACCCCTGAGCTCTACCCCCACTTTTGGATAAATATTATAACTGCATTGTGATACTCAACTGACATCAATTAAAGAAAGCTTTGCAAAATGTTTTTTACCCTTTAATAGAGGAAAATTATTTATTTAAAACCTGTCTCCAGTGTTTATAGCAGCATTTTCAATAATGTCCCAGGGTATGGAAGAGCCCAACACCTGTTTACTGACGGATAAAGGAGATGTGGTGTGTATATATATATAATGAAATATTACTCAGCCATCGAAAAGAATGAAATCTTGCTATTTGCAACGATGTGGATGGAGCTAGAGAGCATTATGCCAAGCATTGTCAGAGAAAGACAAACACCGTATGATTTCACTTATGTGTGGAATTGCAGAAAATAAATGAACATCAGGGATTAAAAAAAAAAAAAGAAAAAAGAGAGAGAGAGAGACACAAGCCAAGAAACAGACTCTTAAGTACAGAGAACAAACTGAGGGTCCCTGGAAGGAAGGTGGGTGTTAAATAGATTATGGGGATTAAGGAGGGTACTTGTGATGAGCACTGGGTGTTCTATGTAAGTGTTGAATCACTAAAATCTACACCTGAAACTAATACATACACTGTATATTAACTAACTGGAATTTAAGTAAAAATTTGGAAAGAAAAAAAAAATAAAAATTTTTAAGGATTTAAAAAAAAAATACTACTCAGCCA
The DNA here is from genome assembly GCF_964662115.1 of Mustela nivalis. Taxonomy (NCBI): domain Eukaryota; kingdom Metazoa; phylum Chordata; class Mammalia; order Carnivora; family Mustelidae; genus Mustela; species Mustela nivalis. The sequence goes on along the minus strand of NC_139023.1, from coordinate 25,488,125 downwards.
TAAGAAAGAATAAATCTTCCCCTTTGCAACAACATAGATGAACGTACAAACTATAATGCTAGGTGAAATAAGTCAGTAAGAGAAAGACAAATACTGCAAGATTTCATTCACATGTGGAATTTAAAAAACAAAATCAACAAAAAAAAAGAGAGAGAGAGAAAACTAGACTCAAGTATAAGAAAACAAACTGGAGGTAACTGAAGGGGAGTACTTGGAGGGATGGGTGAAGTCAGTGAAGGGAATTATGAATATACTTATCATAATGAGTACCAAGTAATGTACAGAATTGTTGGAATCATTATATTGTACATCTGAAACTAAAATAACACTGTATGTTAATTTTACTTGAGTAAAGAATGTCCAAAAAGTTAATCATAGACTTAAATGTAAAACATAAAAGTATAAAACTTCTACAAAAAAATCAGATAATCTTCAGAATCTAAGGTTAGATAGAGCTCTTAAACCTGACACCATAAGCACAATCCATAAGAGGAAATCCTGATAAACTGAACTTCATACATCATCTTTAAGAGGATATGCAGATGGGAGGGAAGCTAAGATGGTGGGACAGTAGGAGGACTGTAGGCCGTAGGCAAGTCTTTTCCGTGGAACACAAGTAGAGCTCTGAGTGTACTCCCCTACTCCTGGAGAGAAGGCATGCAAGCCACCCGGGTACAGATGGTACCATCTGAGGATTACCTAAAGCACACAGGGAGAGACTGTTTGCTTTTCTTGGAAAGCATCTGTGAAAGGTGGGTTTCACAGAGATGCCTCTTCAGGGACAAAAGAGCTGGTGGGCACCATTTCCCTTGCCTGCCCTTCAGCACAGGCACAGAGATACCTGCTTGAGGGCATCTCGGGCCCAACACTGGCTCCCTAACCTGCTTGCTCCAAGTTCCACACCCCTGCACTCTGGCATGACTGTCCTTCTCAGTCAAATCTGTATCAGTCCTAGTGTACTGAATCCCTCCATCAGAAGTCCAGCACAGCTCCCTACTATACCAGGTCCCTAAAGTTCGGCGTTTTAAGTCAACAGGTTTGGCTGAGACCGAGTCCAGAAGGCACTAAGCTGCTCCTAGAGAGAAGGCAGGCAAGCGACCTATAGACAGACAAAAAATGGTGGAAAACGCCTGGGGGACACATAGGGGAGAGATTATCTGCTCTTTTGGGAGTGCTTCCCGGAGAGGAGCAAGCACAGAGACCCCTTTCTGGGGAAAAAGGAGCTGCTGGCACAATTTCCTGCCCCCACTCCGGAGCATAAACTAACTTCAGTAAACAGCACTGTGCCAAGACTAGTTGCCTAACTTGCTCACACTAAGTCCCACCCGACCCCACCCCCACACTCTGCTGGTACTGCTTTTCTTGGGCAAGTGTGCCTAAGAACCAGCACAGCAGGCCCATTCCCTAGAGGACCAGCAGAAACCCTTGTCCAAACCATACCTTCTGACCAGTTCTGCAAGGCTTCTACTCTAGTGGAAGCAGAATCAGGTCCCATTTAACAAGCAGAGCAGAGCACACCTAGGTAAATCTTGCCACACTCTGGCCAAGGTCCAAACACTGCCCACTGCATGCAAGAAGAGCCTCTGCAGACAGCTGGCCTGAAGGAGAGAGCAGCCAAAACACAAGTACCCTGATGCTTTAACAACATTATCTACAATAGCAATTATTATAAGAGCCCAAATGTCCATCAACTGATGAACCGATAAATGGATAAAGAAGATGTGAAGATACACACACACACACACACACACACAGTCACACACAATGGAATATTACTCAGCCATCAAAAAGAACAAGATCTCACCATTTGCAATGATGTGGACGGAGCTAGAGATTATTATGCTAAGTGAAATAATTTAGTCAGAGAAAAACAGATACCATATTATTTCATTCATGTGGAATTTAAGAAACAAAACAAATTAATATGGGGGAGGAGAGAGAGAGACAACTGAAGAAATAGACTTTTAACTATAGAGAACAAACTGAGGGTTGCTAGAGGGGAGATTGGGGGATGGGTTATATAGGTGATGGGTTGTAAGGAGAGAAGTTATTGTGATGAGCTCTGGGTGGTTTATGTAAGTGATGAATCACTAAATTCTACACCTGAAATTAATATTATGGTGTATGTTAATAAATTGGAATTTATTTTCTTAAGACTTTATTTCTTCAATTGACTAGCAGGGAGACTGAGAAAGCATAAGCAGGGGGAACAGCAGGCAGAGGGAGAGAAGCAGGCTCCCCAGGGAGCAAGGAGTCCAATGTGGGACTCGAACCCCAGACCCCGGGATCATGACCTGAGCCAAAGGCAGATGCTTAACACCCAGTGTCCCAACTAATTGGAATTTAAGTAAAAACCTGAAAAGAAAAAAGAAGTATATCTTTGAATTAATTATACAAATATATGTACTATGATAGGCTATATAGAAATATAGAGAGGAAAATAGAGTACTTGGTTACTTGTCAAAAAAAAAAGAGAGAATATGCAGATGGATCATAAATACAGGAAAAAATTAGCTATTGGGGGAAGCAAATTAACATCAAAAGTTATCTTTGAACAAGTAGTCCTTTCCTTAGGATGGAATGTTCTAGACCCAGATATCCACAAGGCTTATAATTTACTTCCCTGAAGTCTCTGTTTAAAAGACCTTTTCTATCCCCTCCATATACCTAGGAACCACCCCAGATCCTTAGTCACTCTTGATTTTCTTACATTGCTTTATTTGCTTCACAGCAGTTATCCCTGGCTACACTATATCCACTTATGTATCTGTTTGTTCTCTTTCCCCCATTAGAAAAAAATTCCATGATGGCAGAGAACTTGTCTTCATCAAGTGCCTGTCATACAGTAGGCGATGAATAAATATTCATGAATATTTATCATATTTATTCATGAGTATTGAATATTCACTTATTCATGAATAAGTAAATTACAACATACATTAACATGCTTGGAGGATTCACTTCCATATTTTCATCCACGATGAACTTCCTGAATTTTCACCCAAATGAGCTTCCTGGATTTCAGACCTCTCCTAACTTGGACCCCCAAAATGCCTTCTTTATTGCTAAAACCATCCCATTCTTATTTTCTTTTTCCTGGAAGAAGGGCATCTACCCCTACCCTATTGATCCCAGCCACCCTACCACCAGTCACAATCCCAGTGTGACCTGGTTCTCAGAAGGCAAAAGAAAAAGAAAAGAAAGGGGCCCTTGTGCAAGAACACCAGCCCACAATAGAGGAGAGAAGCTGTAGCCAGAAGTGTGGGAAAGTCCTGCCATGCTACTGAATACACTCTAGTCTACATAACCTAAGATTTAGAAGCCCTAATAAAGGCTGTGGTTGGCTAACTCATGAGGAGTTAGATATTTGGACCGGTTGACTTTTGCTTGGCAGTAAACATCAACCTAATCAGGAATTTGTCACTCAAATATAATGAGTCTTTCTATTCCTCCTTCTCGGTTTCAGCTGCCTTCAGAGAATTCTTAGCTTTTTCTAAAGGAGCCATAGTTTCCATATAAATTATGGATCCCAAAGCCACAATGACCCAGAGTTCAGTGTTCTCAAAACACAGAGACCACAAGCCACTTTAAATTTTTCAATATGGAAAAGATTCTGGGGATTGCTTGTACATTCCTTAGCTAACAGATACCATGACAGAGTTACAATATGTAAGCAATGATAGAAAAAGAATTTCTACCTTCAAATCTTCTTTTTTTAAATACACATTAAAAAGGAATTCTAAAAAATATAACAAACATAGTTCTGTATCAAGAACTAGAACTTAACTGTCTCTGGCTTATTATTTATTTCTTAGAAGATACATTTATCCCCTCATTTTCAGAAAAGAACCCTGCTCTATTTCACCCCCATCATCCACAAATTATTCATTGATTCTTTTTTCTAAATCTGTAACTGAGACCAAATGATCTTTAGAATTCCCCAAAAAAGTTAAATATAGCAAACTGTAAGCTAAGAATAGGTGGGTCTTCCTCCTACTCAATCTGCGATATTTACTTGAACAGCTTCTTCTGTTTGTTGGGGGGGGGGGGTAGGCTATTTCTTTGTTTTTAAAGTAGCCTCCATGCCCAATGTGGGGCTTGAATTCACAACACTAACATCTAGAGTCAGATTCTCTATGGACTGAGCCAGCCAGACATCCCAAATAGTTCTGTTTGCTTTTTTTTTTTAATATTGTTTATTTTTTGGTACAAGCTGAGGAAATGCCCATAGTCTGTACCTATGCCAAGGTCATTCACAAACTGCTATGTGATAGCATAGCTCTGTGACACCCTCTTGCGTGCTGGCTTTCCACCTCAAACTCTACATTAAATATACTTTGCATAATGTTCACATACAAGTTCGGTCATTCTATCTGCAGGTAAATTTAAAATCAGACTAGTACCTCTGGCTCTAAGAAAAATTACCTTTTTTCCCTCTGAAAATGATGTCTCTAATTGTAATATGTAATTGCTACTTGGAAACCAAGGAAAGGGTAGAAAAATGTATGTCTAGTAAGAGGTGATTTAACAATGTTTGATTTCAAGGGTCTAGTTAATGACTTTGATAAAAGCCACTATCACGTTACCCGACTTTGTGAAAGTTAACAACAAACTGGCTCATCATTGTTTAGGTTGAAACCACTGTGGCATTTATCTCTTTTCCATAAGATCTACTCCATTTATTTCATTGCTAAATAGTATAGGAAAAAAACACCCCCACCTCCCAAATAAAAACTAACAAGAAAACTGGATTTAAAGTATTGCTTTTCATAAACTAGGATACCCAATGTTTCTGAATTTATGGTTTATTTATACATTTACTCAAGTAAGCATCTATCAGAGTCATGATACAGTGGAAAAGAAATGTGCCCTAGAATTAAAAAATAATTTTGTTAAATGACCTAATTCGATCACTTAGGGACAGTTTGGCTTAGGGCAAATTACTTAAGTCTCCTTCTCAAAACTTCTACTGAAATAAAGAAAAGAATAATATCCACCTTGTGCTTTTAGAGCTGCTTTTAGGATTGTTAAAAGAAAAACTACAGGCCCAAAATGGCATCACTTAGGTTAAGGCCTTAAATCGGTAAATCAAGACTTAATACGGAACTTAATTGCAGTTCCAGCCCCTCAGAAATGTAACCTTTAATCAGTCAACATGAAAATTTCCTAGTGAGTACTAGGAAATACTGGCAGACCCCTTCTGTTCCCCTTAGGAGAGTAACCTTGCCTAAAACAATGGATTCTTTGCTAATAATTTCCTTTTTACCACTCCCTCTCTACCTTTTAAAACCTTTCCTTTTCTATAGCCCTTTGGAGCTCCCCTCCACTTGCTAGAGAGGATGCCGCCGGATTCATGAATCCATTAATAAAATCAATAGTTTTTTAGTGGGTGCCTAGGGGGCTTAATTGGTTAAGAGTCCAGCTCCTGAGGCACCTGGGTGGCTCAGTGGGTTGGGCCTCTGCCTTCAGCTCAGGTCATGATCCCAGGTTCCCAGGATGGAGCCCCACATTGGGCTCTCTGCTCAGCAGGGAGCCTGCTTCACCCCTCTCTCTCTCTGCCTGCCTCTCTGCCTACTTGTGATCTCTGTCTGTTAAATAAATAAGTAAACAAAATCTTAAAAAAAAAAAAGTGTCCAGCTCCTGATTTCAGCTCATGTCATAATCTAATGATCATGGGGGCTGTAAGATCGAGCCCCGCATCAGGTTTTGTGCAGGATGTGGAAGCACCTTAAGATTCTTTCTCATACACCCTCTCCCTCTGCCCTTCTCCCTCTTAGAAAATAGCTCTTAACAGAAATGTCTGTTCATGTCCTCTGCCCATTTCTTGATTGGATTATTTGTTCTTTGGGTGTTGAGTTTGCTAAGTTCTTTATAGATTCTGGACACTAGTCCTTTATCTGATATGTCGTTTGCAAATATCTTCTCCCATTCTGTCAGTTGTCTTTTGATTTTGTTAACTGTTTCCTTTGCTGTGCAAAAGCTTTTGATCTTGATGAAATCCCAATAGTTCATTTTTTCCCTTGCTTCCCTTGCCTTTTGTGTTGTTCCTAGGAAGATGTTGCTGCGGCAGAGGTCGAAGAGGTTGCTGCCCGTGTTCTCCTCAAGGATTTTGATGGATTCCTTTCGCACATTGAGGTCCTTCATCCATTTTGAGTCTATTTTTGTGTGTGGTGTAAGGAAATGGTCCAATTTCATTTTTCTGCATGTGGCTGTCCAATTTTCCCAGCACCATTTATTGAAGAGGCTGTCTTTTTTCCATTGGACATTCTTTCCTGCTTTGTCAAAGATTAGTTGACCATAGAGTTGAGGGTCTATTTCTGGGCTCTCTATTCTGTTCCATTGATCTATGTGTCTGTTTTTGTGCCAGTACCATGCTGTCTTGATGATGACAGCTTTGTAATAGAGCTTGAAGTCCGGAATTGTGATGCCACCAAATTTGGCTTTCTTTTTCAATATCCCTTTGGCTATTCGAGGTCTTTTCTGGTTCCATATAAATTTTAGCATTATTTGTTCCATTTCTTTGAAAAAGATGGATGGTACTTTGATAGCCAAACTATGGAAAGAATCTAGATGTCCATCAACAGATGAATGGATCAAGAAGATGTGGTATATATACACAATGGAATATTATGCAGCCATCAAAAGAAATGAAATCTTGCCATTTGCGACAACATGGATGGAACTAGAGCGCATCATGCTTAGTGAAATAAGTCAAGCAGAGAAAGACAACTATCATATGATCTCCCTGATATGAGGAAGTGGTGATGCAACATGGGGGCTTAAGTGGGTAGGAGAAGAATAAATGTAACAAGATGGGATTGGGAGGGAGACAAACCATAAGTGACTCTTAATCTCACAAAACAAACTGAGGGTTGCTGGGGGGAGGGGGTTTGGGGAGAAGGGGGTCGGATTATGGACACTGGGGAGGGTATGTGCTTTGGTGAGTGCTGTGAAGTGTGTAAACCTGGTGATTCACAGACCTGTACCCCTGGGGATAAAAATATATGTTTATAAAAAATAAAAAATTAATTAAAAAAAAAGAAAATAGCTCTTTAAAATTCACTTAGTTGAAGTTTTGTTAAAGAATTAAGTGAAATAACATACTTTAAAATACCTAGCATAATGCCTAACAAAATTCAGGCACTCAGTGTTACCTTCCTTGTTCTTACTCACCTAGACAATGAGGTAAACTTGAAGTACAAAGAAGAAACTTAAAGGAAGAAATAAGATAGATTAGCTAGATCCCAAGTAGCAATGCTAGAAAGCCACTTAAGTCAAGTGAAGTAGATAAGGCTTCTCATGGATTGACATAATCATTTTTAAACATGGTCTCAATCTATTATCAAGACTTACTCAATCATTTATTCATTTTTTTTATTCAATTTATTAACACCTCTTAAGAGTTTCAGGCACAGTGACTACCTTCAAGGAATTTACAATATAGTAGGGAAGACAGAACATGTAACAAATAATTACAGTGCTGCATTTTGGCTTTTTTGTTTTAAAGATTTTATTTATTTGATAGAAAAAGCTAGCACTAGCAGGGAGAGCGGCAGGCAGAGGGACAGAGAGAAGGCAGTGCTCCCTCTCAGTACCCTGGGATCACGACCTGAGCCGAAGGCAGTTAACTGAACCACCCAGGCGCCCCAGGTTTTGGCATTTTAAGAAGTTAAGCATTGCAGAGGTTCCAAAATAAAAGACAGCTACTTTCCTTCCTTGAAGCATAGAATCCCATCTTAAGTTAGCTTAAGAAAAAAATAGTGGTTTTATTTAAATCTAGTTTCTATTTTTAATAAAAAAATACATTCGCAGGATTGAAAATTCAAAGCACAGAAACTGGTATATGGAGTAAGATATGTGGCTCCTCCCTCTGTCTTTACTCATTTCACTAACTTCTCAGTGTGCCCCCAGACTGCAGCATTCCTCTACAGAAGAAGCCAACATCACCAGTTTCTTATATATTTTTCCATTTATATATTTTTTCCAGTGCATTTAGAAGCAAATATGTATATTTCACCCTTTTGTACAAATAGGCATGTTATACCTCACTTTTTTCATTTGAAATACGTCAAGCTCACTGCTTATCAGTATACAAACAACTTCTTTATTCTTCTTTCTATTTCAATAGATATTTGAAGTTCCATCACATGCATAACACAATTTACAGAACTGATTTGCAATTACAAATTAGTGATGACTGAATGTAATAGGTTATTCTATATGTGTGCAGAATACATCCAAGAAAGAATCCCACAAGTAAGTATTGCTTGGCCAATTTTTCTATGTTTTGCTAACACAATGAGAGCATTTAATATATACAAAAATTAGAATCTAGACATCTCCAAACTAATCTCTCCTATGCTCAGATTTGGCTTCATACTCTCTTAATTCAGCATCTTCATTCGACACAGGGATCCTGCCCTTATCACTTCAACAAATATCCTTTGAGTGCCAGGTAATTGTTCTAGGCATTGGGTACATTACAGTGAACAAAACAGACAAATCTTCTTCCTCTGAGGGAACTTCCTAGCAGGGAGTTTCTCTATAGCCCTCTAGGAAAGGAAGACACAAAAATACAACAGGGGGGCACCTGATGGCTCAGCTTAAGTTAAGCATCTGCCTTCAGCTCAGGTCATGATCTCAGGGTCCTGGGATCGAGCCTCACATCAGGCTCCCTGCTCAGCACGGAGTCCACTTCTCCCCCTCCTTCCTGTTCATGATCCCTTTCACTGTATCTGTCTCTCTCAAATAAATAAAATATTTTTTAAAAAATACAACATAGATAAGTATATTAGACAGTGCTAAGGAGCAAAACAGTAAAACAGAAGGGAAATGTGAAATGCTAGAGGTGCTAAGATGGAAGAAAGACCTGAAGGCATATGGGGAGCTTTGGGAGAAGTGGATAATGGACCAGGCAGAACGAGCAGCGACGTGGGTCATGGGTTTGCCTAGAGTCAGGGGCAGCAAGCCGGAAGTAGCAAATGCACCTGGGCAATCACCTGATCGCTACTTGAGGAACTGAACAAGTAACAGGTTAGACAGAGTGGAGTTAGGGCAGAGAATAGAAACTAATTTCAACAGAAGGAACACGTAAGAACAGAAAGGATTCTGCCTCCTTCTTGAACAAAAGACTCCATGTAATCCAGGGACCAATGGACAAGGACTGGAAAGCCAAATCATATAATTCATCTAAAGTTATCAATTTCTCATTTGCATTGGCAGTAACTTTAATCGCTAGGATTATACACAGCCTTTTATAAAAATTATATTAGTAAATTTTGATTATCAAGGATTATATCATAGTTAGAGATCTGCTTTCTAAAGATTATCCCATGCAGGCAGATTGTTTATTGCCAAGCACCCATCTGTTTTCATTTTAGCGCTAATTTTTTATCCTCATGCTCGTTTCCCTGAGAAGTTTTGGGGGGGGTGGTGTAGGAGGTAGTAATGGTTGTGATTATCTTGATGGGATTAGAGTTTATACTACAAAAGCTGTAATTCATTTCAATTCCTCTTTTGGAATTGAAATTGATCAGTACAATTCTCTCAGTATTCCAAGCAATTGTCAAGAAACTACCTAATTTTTCTCTTTATTGCTTTAAACCTTTATTTGTCACTTTCTCACTACATCTCTCTCTACCTTCTGCAGACTGACTCCTAGTCCTTCTACTTCACCAAATCTGCTCTCATGAAAAGTTTTCTTTATTCAGATCCTTCTAGAACTCATCCTTGCCTTTGACATTTATGACCATGCCCTTTTACTTGGATGGTTCTCAAAACTCATATTTTACGATAATACCCATTCAGAATCAAATGAGAGGAAAAGGCACCCAATGGAAATAAAGACTGGGGGGGGGGGGTTAATTAATATATGATTTTTTTTTTTTTAATTTTAAAAACCAAGAGCCTTAGAGGGCTCTTGGTTTTTAAATGAGGCCAATGCGCTCATTTTATAGATGAAATAAAGAGGTACAGAAAATGTATCAGTTAGGAAGATTTTGGTTGCGAGTAATAGAAAACAGAAACTCGATTTGGCTTAAACAATAAGGAAGCATACTCTCCTACATAATATGGGGGCCAGGCACAGTATCCCATCACTGCTCTCCTCTGTGACGCCTGTGGCCATGCCACCTTCCATGTGTCAGCTTCAACTTCAGGTTGTAAGCAGAATCCCTCAGCACTTTCAGGACTTAGTCAGAGTCCTGAGAATTGGGGGAGGTTTAGGGGAGGAAGAGGGGAGAGCACATATCTTTCTTGAGTCTCTCTCTTCAGAAGCAAAGAAACCTGATCAAGAAGCCCTAGGAAGACTTTTTCTCTTATCACCTCCCCATTTCTAAAGCCATAACTGACAAGGGAAATGGGATTCTAAGGCTGGTTTGGCTCAAGCCTTAGACTAAGCTTGGAGTAGAATGAATGCTGGGGAATCAAGATTAAATAAATTGATCACAATCACAATACAACTCGTAGATCTAAGAGATTCTTTACATTTGTCCTACTACACTTGTCAGAATTTGCTTGGTCCCACTCATTAACACTGGATTCAAATCTTCTCTCTTCTTGAAAACTTCTCTGGGGTGCTCACTTGTTTTTTTGTAATTTTCTTAGACTTCTGAGGAGTCAGCATAGAGTAATGGTAAGCACTGACTTTAGAGATAAACTACTGGGGTTCAAATACAGGTCCCACCAGTTCTGACTGTATGTGCCATCTTAGGCATGTCATTCAATCTCCTTCTTCATCTATAAAAGGGGATGGTAATAGAACCCACCTCACAGAGAGGTTGTGGGAATTAAACCAGTCACAATATATAAAGTGATGAGAACAATGCCTGTTACACAGTAAATCCTATATAAGCGTGCACTATTATTATTAAAGGGCATCTACTGCTTCCGCCTACTCAGCAGCCTTTCCCCTTCTTTGGATAAATGTTTCCACTTTCATTTGAAGAGCTACCCCTTCACCAGGCCATACAATCCTGGCACAATTCTCAACCAGTATGAACTGCTCCCAGTCACCACTGGGCAGAGTGTGGGCACAAAGCCTAAGTGAGGCCAATCTCACATTTTCCCTTAGAATCTGAAGCTTAAACAGAATGCCTCATGACCAAAAAGAGTTAAAATTCAGTCTCTCTGATCTCAAGGCCTTAAAGAGGTTTTTCCTAAATTCTAGACCCTGGAACTGCGTTGACCTTTCCAAAATCTGATTAAGAGTCCTTCCTTTAAAAGAAAAAAAAAGTCCTTCCTTTGATTGTGTCAGCTATCCAATCTCTTTAATAAACTCCTATTTTTGCTGAAATTAGCCAAAATTGATCTGTATTGCCAGTGTAACTGCTATGTTGAGTGAATAGGACTCTCAAAATTAAATTATCAAGTAACTTCATTTTTGTCTCTCACTGTCTCTTTAAATCTATTCATGAGCCCAGCTCCTCTCTCGGCCCTACGGAGATAGCATAGAAGTTTAAGAGCGTAGCTCCGAAGCCAAACCTTCTGGGCTCAAATTCTAGACCCACCCCCTGCTAACTATATTACTTAAGGTCTCTTTGCCTCAGTTTCCTTACTGGTAAAACGGGGGGAAAACAACACTTACCTCATTAGGCTATCATAAAATTTAAATGACTCCCCAAATGTAAAATGCCTGGAAATGCACTTAGTACCCAGTTAGTCCTGAAAAACATTACTGCTGATGACACTGGGGATTTGGTGAGGTGGTCTTTCTTCCTCACACCCCATCCTATCCAGCCCTGACCATTCCTGTTTCCATACCTATGCTCACATTAGCCCTTCTCTTGCTCTGAATTCTTCAAGATATAATTAAGTCAAGCATCACCACTTCCACAAGGCCCACATTGATCTACAAAGACCCTGTGGACCTGATCCTGTAGGATTTATAATCTGTAACAGACACCTGGGTCTTGACTTTATGTAATTTCTATTGTGTTTTGATTGAATCGGTGTGTAAAAAGGACTACCCAATAAGAAAAGTAGTGCCTGAAGGCAAAAATGATACTTTCCATTATTTTATGTCCTTCATATTACTTAGTCCAAAGAAGGCTCATAGTTAAGTCCTTGATAAGTAACATCTGACTGGCCCTCTAAACAGCTACAAACATCTCCAATCACAATTGCTTCCGGGTTTGTATAGCTTCAAGCCCATAGGCCTATGTTTTAGTATATGGACTACCAAAGTGAGCCCATGGCCTGTGCTTTTCATGTGTACCTAAGTCTACAAAAAAGACAGGGTGCAGAACTTTCCATTTTCATCCCACACTGGCCCATACACCCCAGGCACCCAATAAATGTTATGAACTGCCTAAAAAATAAATAAATAAATAATTTTTTTAAAAAGCTGAAAAATTTAAGAGCTGAAAACTAATTCCAGATATGATAGGAAATTCCTAATGTATTTGCTACTTTTAAGATTTGAAACTATAATGCAAAATACCCTGTTTTGTTTAAAAACAGAGAGATAAGGGAAACAGATCTCAGATACTTTTTCACCTTCTAATACTTTTTTTTTCTCATAAGAATTATTGATGAAGGACAGAGTAGAGGAGGTGACTATTGTAAGCTTTTTATTGCCATGTTTCTGGAAAAATGTTCTTCTATTTTTGAAACTCTGCATAACATGAAGTAATCCATCTTCTTTATCTGATTTCTCTAAGCATGTGAAAAATACCCACAGAAATAAAAACTCCTCTCCTTGATGTCCCAGAGCATATCCTTTACATGTAGAAAGATGGCGCTGGTTCATAGCTTTGTGTGAAAAAGACCACTGGGAAAAAGAAACTGAGTAAACCTGGATTCAATTCCATGTGAAACCATCTGAGAAATGGAGATGTATAAACTGACTCACCTAACTGATTCTCAGAACAAACTAATATTACATCTAAATGATATCTCTATAAATGACAATCCATACTTTTAGGTTTATTGTGGTTTAATCGGTATGGGTTATTTCAAAGTTGGGGGGGAAAATGAGTTTTTCTAAATGTCATCCACTGTGAATTTTTCAACCAGGCCAACTCGTCATTGTTTCCCTCTTACAGAAACAGGTGGCCTCAGGGAAATAGAAAAGAGAAGAGGGAGAAGGACGAAAGAAGGAAAAAAACCTGTATATCTTACTTGGATTGTGCAAGACAGCCTGGTGCAACCATACTCTGATTTTTCTCCTCATTCTGGAGTGCCGTAAGCTCCACCATGTTAACCATCACATCGTTGGTGTGGCCTGGAAGCTGGGGCAGAACTGAGATGATCTTCTCTACCAAGTTGTCTCCATGATGTCCAGTGGCTCCTGTTTAAGAAGACAAAACAATATAAACTCACAAAATGGGAGGGTAAAAACCTGGATTAATGTTTTATAATGGACCTTCTATCAAGATTAATATATATATTTTGTTTCTGTCACATAAGCCAATAACATAAGCCTAGCGTTTTCCCCTCTGTAACACTAACCAATCAACCTGTGCCTTGTGCGTTGGACTAAATGTTCCATGAGGGCAGATGCTGTGTCTGCTCTGCACTCTGGTTACTACTATATTCCTAGCACCTAGCACAGGGTCTACATATGGTAGGTATCAATAAACATTCAATAAATAAATAAGTAATCAGCATATATTCAGCCAGGAAAATAGTGTCATCGGAAGATATTGTTGTAAGATTTGACAGCCGAACTTTATTTTACTGATGAAGACATTAAGGCCCAGAAGGGCTTAGAGACTTGACCAATAATAGCAGACCTTCCCTCTGCTAGAATCCTATCTTCAAAATGGCAACTGTTTATCTAGTTCACCCTGAACCCAGCATGTCTAGCAGGCAACTTGGCAGCTAGCAGGCTCTCACTAAATATTTTTTAGATTATGGGTAAACTAAATGAATGAATGACAGAAACATTTAGAGTACTTTCTGTGTACCAGGTACTGTTCTAGGTACTTCACATGTATTAACTCTTCTAATAACAAATGACTTAGAACCTCAAGCTGAAATTCAAGACTTATGACATTGTGTAATATTTTTTCCATGAAACCAAGTTATCTTTCCAAAAAACAACATTGCTCAGGAGACCTCCTTCCAACAATGGGTGGGACTTGGCACATCTTGTTTTGATCCCACCCACTCCAAATCAATCAACCTTTTGTTTCCTGATGTCTATCTCTATCTATGTTATTTTTGCCATGTCATATTAATTGGACAGAACTAGGGACAAAACACCAAATCAGACTCCAAGGAATCATTGTCGCCACCACCATGATCTTCATCACCGGAGCTAACATTGAAAGCCTGTGATGAAGCAGGTATTAAGTTTCATACTGCATATTTATTATCCACTTAATTCTTACAACAACTCTAATAGATGGGTATTATTATGCTCATTTATAGAATAGATGATTCAGTTTAAGTAACTTGCTCAGTATTAGGTAACTTTGTAAGTTACAGCGCAAGAATGCAAACTCAAAAGGTAGAAACTGCCAAAACCACACTATTAACAACAACAAAAATCAGACCTATTAAAGTGACTTAAGACAGAGCCAACAAGGGCACCTGGATGGCTCAGTCAGTTAAGTGCCTGCCTTCAGTTCAGGTCATGATCCCAGGGTCCTGAAATCGAGTCCCACATCAGGCTCCCTGCTCAGTCGCAAGTCTTCTTCTCTAGCTCTGCTCTCCCCCATTGCCCATCCCTCTCCTTGTGCTCAGTCTCTCTCTCACACAAAAATAAATAAATAAAATCTTTAAAAATTAATTACCAAAAAAAAAGACAGAGACAACATGAGTGCACCTAAGATGACTTCTAGGGGCATCCTGGTGGCTCAGTCATTAAGCGTCTACCTTCAGCTCAGGTCCTGATCCCAGAGTCCCGGGATCACGCCCTGCATTGAGCTCCCTGCTCAGTGGGAAGTGTGCTTCTCCCTCTCCCACTCCCCCTGTGTTCCCTCTCTCACTGTGTTTCTCTCTGTGAAATAAATAAATAAAATCTTTAAGATTACTTCCTATGGTGAAGATGAAAGAGTTCATGTACCACTAGTCAATCATTCATTTGTTAGGCTTGGAAGGAACCACATCTTATTTCTGCTACGTATGGTTTATGGTTGTGCTCTTTAAATCCTTGCTGAATAAAAGCCTAGTGACTCTAAGTGTCCTGAGATCCAAATGGGGGTCAGAAGTCCCTAAGTGAATTATACTCTTCAGCCTGGAATGGAGATACTGGGATTACCTCATAGCATCATGAATTTCTCTCTCCACCAGTTCCCTTATGACTCACTAAAAAATCTCATAAATATCCACTCATCGCTAAAATAAAGTTTCTTTGAACTTGGTGCCCAAAGAATAGCTGCTTCAAGTTATTCTTAGTTTTCGACTGCTATTTTTTGACACATGGTACACACAAGTGGTCTATAAATGATACCATTCTTTCCTAACTTCTTTAATTCCTAGAGTCTTGCTGCTTTTCACTCCTCCCCCTATGCCAAAGTCAGGGAGGGGTCCTTTCTAAGTTCGAGTTCATTAAACCCTCTACGAACTGTTGACTAATCCAGTCCTCTTGAAACTCTCCCAAGAAGTCAAAACATAGCATACTTATTTTTTATTATGGCTTAAACCTCATAGTTATTTCTGCAGAACCAAAGTATCATTCATATCCTTAAAATATTATATACTAATATCTTAAAAGTTCAAAGGTAGGGCAAAAATTTTTTCGAATCATGGTATATTTATTGAAGCAGTTTTTATATTGTGATTTTCACTTTCTTCTAATTATTTATAGTCTCTAAACATGCTATGATGAAAATACATTCTTATTGTAATAAGAATAAAAAATGTGTTATACATACACATACACAAATATCCCAACATTTTAACAAGGTTTATCTTTGGATAGTAGAATATTTTGGTTGACATAAACTCTACAAAAAATTCATTATTTCTCAATATTTTCTAGAAGGAGTACATGACACTTATCTAATTGGAAAAATAATTAACATTCTATCAGGAACTGTTTCTAATATTATATTAGAAAGAGAGAGAATTAACAAAATGCCAAATTTATATGAATACAATCATTCAACTTCTTAGATTTAGTCAAAGGGTATGTATATTTAACAGGTTTGATAACGACAGATAAAGCAGATATGGACTTTCAACTAAGTGTCCTGCTCTTCTAAATACAGTTTCTCCCATCTCTGGCTTTTGAGGGTTCAGTATTTATTTTATAAATTTAATTACTTCCATTTATATGACTCAAACATAGACTAATAATTTGGGGCCTCTCAATGTAACAGTAGCTTCAGATTCTTTTATGAAATGAATAAAATGGTGAAATTTGTATCACATTTAGATTTCCAGAGAGCTTAATTTTTCCTTTATTACAGAAATTTTAAAATATTATTTGAAAAGCTTAAGATCAGAAGTTAGCCAAAATTGTTATTTTAGCCAACAGCAATGTAATTTAGTATGGTCAGAGAATGGTTTATTTTCCAATGCCATCTTTTCCAAGGGAGCGTAGGAAAAAGAAATTGGAGACACGGGTCCTAGTGGTCCCATCTTCCACTAGTTCCTTCTGTAATCTGAGATGACTTCCATAAATGTGGTCCCATTTTACCAAGTTAAAAACTCAGAGTTGGTCAAATGACACCTAAATATCTCTGAACCTCAAGATTTGAAATCCTAAGGCAACTGCTTTAAGGGCTAAACTTGTTTAGCTAACAGTATGAGAAAAGTACCAATTCTGCATTACTTTGTGGATCATATGTGAATGTATATGCTAGTATCATTATCATAAGGCAGGCAACATCTTCACTTGCCTCTTCTCACATAGAATAAAGTGAGAAGCAAGAATTTAGAAGCCCTCATTAATACCATATGTTAACTATACTGATATTAAAATAAACTATATATATACATATATATATGTATATATATACATACACACACACACATACATATATGGAAAAAAGGAATATGGGTTAAGATGGCAGAGCAGTAGGGGACCCTGTGATTGCCTTGTCCCTCAAAGATAGCTAGATAAATATCAAAACATTCCAAACACCCAAAAAATATATTGGAATGCTGAGAGAACAAACTGCAGACTAGAGGGAGAAAAGAAGCCACAACATAGAAGGTAAGAGCTGCAAAAATGTGATTCTGGGGAGAAAAGAATCGTGGGTGCTGCGGAGGGAGGGAGCCTTGATCTCAGAGAGAGAGAGAGAGGGAGATGGAGAAACAGAAAGCACAGAGCAGGGGATTGCCAAAAGAAACACTTCCCAAATCCACTGACTGGGAAAACTACAGCAGCTGATTACTGCAAGTTTTTACAAGCAGTGGAGCCCAAAGTCTGAAGTTTTAGAAATCCGTGCCACTGCCAGGTAGACTCTCATGGACATCAGTGCTCCTACGGGGAAGGAGGGCAGAGGCCCAGGAGCAGAGAGTGTGGTCTGAGGATCCCCTGGATCGCACTGGAAGATACAGTTCCCCTTTATGGAGTGGATCTGGGAGGGGTGGCACGGCTTCTCAGGAGACAAAAGAGATGACAGGTGCCAACATGCTGCCTGGTTCATAGGAACAGAAACACCTACTGAAAACAGCAAAGCTTCGTGCCGACTTTTTGTTGCACTTTATCATAAATTCGGAACCCCTGTGCAATCACGTGAATGCTTTTTCTGGACCAACTGGCACCAGCTGCAGCACAGCAAGACCCTCCCACAGAGGAACAGCATGGGTCCATAGCACAGTGGGTCTCTAAAATTTGGAGTGTTGAAACCCAGCCGCATAACTGAGCTAAAACACAGGAGTACTCCGCTGACTGGCAGGGAGACAGCTCAGACACAGGCAGGGTGAAGTCAGGGATCTGAAAGAATATGAGGACATGAGTGGAGATTGTTCGCTCTTCTGTGAGGGCTTTCTGAACAGCGGCAGGCATGAACTTCCTGCTCTGGGGATGAAAGAGCTGTGCATCACCATTCCCCCCGACCCAAACCCACCAGCACTTACAGACCTCATGAGCAACACAGTGCCCCTTCGAGGAGGCTGGAGCCACTCACACCAAGCCCCAGCCCCTGGGCTCTGCAGGTGCATCTTTACCAGGGCAAGTCAGCCTGAGAACCAGCACAGGACACCCTCCCCAGAAGGCCAGCAGAAACCCCTCACACACACCAAGTCCACTGATCATAGAGTGCTACAAAAATTCAGCTCTAGTGGAAGTAGGACCAGGCTTATTTTAATAAGCAGACCAAAGCACACCTAGTTAAAATGCCACACACAGTACAAGGTCCAAACACTGCCCACTGCAGGCAAGGAGAAATTGCAGAGGACTGACCTGAGGGAAAGAGCAGCCAAAACACAACAGCAGAGTGCACATTTAAAACACTACCCAAAGCACCAGGCCCTGGACAGTATAGGACCTCCTCTTAATATAGCCATTACTCTCGGGAGCAGGTATAACAGGCTTTCCTAAAACACACACAAAACAGTGACCTAGAAAAAATGATAAGATGGAGAAATTCACCCCTTAAAAAAAGAACAAGAAGAGTTCATGGCCAGGGATCTAATTAAAACAGATGTAAGAAATATGCATGAAACAGATTTTAAAACACCAATCTTAAGTATGGTAACTGGCCTTGAGAAAACCATAGAAGAGACACTAGAGAATCCCTTAGAAATAAAAGAAATAAAAACTAGTCAGGTTGAAATTAAAAAATGCTATAACTAAGATGCAAAACCGACTAGATATAATGACAACAAGGATGAATGAAGCAGAGGAATGAATCAGTGATATAGAAGATAAAATTATGGAATATAATGAAGCTGTCAAGAAGAGGGAAAGAAAAAGTACTGGATCATGAATATAGTCTTTGGGAACTCAGCCACTACATTCACATCATAAGAGTCCCAGAAGAAGAAAAGAGGGAAAAGGGGCAGAAGGTTAATTTGAGCAAATTCTAGCTGAAAATGTCCCTAATCTGCAGAAGGAAACAGACACCAAAGTCCAAGAGGCACAGAGAACTCCCACAAAATTCAACAACAGCCAGCCAACACCAAGACATATCATATTAAAATTTACAAAATACACAGGCAAGGAAAGAATCCTGAAAGTAGCAAGGGGAAAATATCCTTAACCTACAAGGGACTGTGAAGCAGACTCACACCAGATCTCTCCACAGAAACTTGGCAGGCCAGAAGACAGTGACATGATCTATTCAAATGCACTGAATGGAAAAAGATGTGCAGCCAATAATACTCTATCCAGCAAGGGTGTCATTCAGAATAGAAGGAAAGACAGTTTCCCAGACAAACAAAAACTAAAGGAGTTTGTAATCCTGCAAGAAATATTAAAGAGTAGTCTTTGAATGGGAAATAAAGACCAAAAGCAACAAAGACTAGAAAAAGGAAAAAAGAACATCACCAGAAACATCAACTTTACAGGTAACACAATGGCACTAAATACACATTATCAATAAGCATTCTGAATTTAAGTGGACTAATTGCTCCAATCAAAAGACATAGGGTATCAGAATAGATTTAAAAAAAAAAAGACCCATCCATATACTGCCTACAAGAGGCTTATTTTAGACTTAAAGACACCTCTAGATTTTAAGTTAGGAGATGGAGTACCATCCATCATGCTAATGGGCATCAAAAGAAAGCCAGAGTAGCCATACTAATATCAGACAAACTAGATTTTGAGACAAAGACTGTTACAAGAGAGGAAAGAGGGCACTGTATCATAATTAAGGGGTCTATCCAACAAGATCTAACAATTGTAAATATTTATACCCCCAATTTGGAAGTGCCCAAATATACAAATCAATAAATAACAAACATAAAGTAACTTGGTGGTAATAATACAAGAACAGTAAGGGACTTTAACATTCCACTTACAGCAGTGAACAGATCATCTAAGCAGAAGATCAAAAGGGAAACATCTGGTCCAGTGCCCTGAGTGACGCACTGGACGATGGACTTAACAGATACATACAGAACATTCCACCCTAAAGCAGCAGAATACACAATCTTCTTGAGTGTACATGGAACATGGTCCAGAATAGATCACATACTGGGTCACAAATCAGGCCTCAACAAGTACAAAAAGACTGAGATAATACCATGCATATTTTTAGACCACAACACTGAGAAATTTGAAGTCAAACACACACACACACACACACACACACAAACACACACAATTTGGAAAGACTACAAGTACCTGGAGTTAAAGAACATCCTACTAAAGAATGAATGGGTTAACCAGGATATCAAAGAAGAAATTTAAAAATACATGCAAGCAAGGATGCCTGGGTGGCTCAGCAATTAAGCCACACTGCCTTCGGCTCGGGTCATGATCCCAGCGTCCTGAGATCAAGTCCCACTTCGGGCTCTTTGCTCGGCAGGGAGCCTGCTTCTCCCTCTGCCTGCTAATCTGTCTGCCTGTGCTCACTCGCTCTCTCTCTCTCTCTCTTGCTCTCTCTTTCTCTGACAAATAAATAAATAAAATAAGATCTTAAAAAACAAAATACATGCAAACAAATGAAAATGAAAACATGACAGCCCAAAAGATTTGGGATACAGCAAAGGCAGTCCTAAGAGAGAAATATACAGCAATTCAGGCCTACCTCAAGAAGGAAGAAAAGTCTCAAAGACAGAACCTAACCTTACACCTAAAGGAGCTAGGAAAGGAAAAACAAATAAAGGCTAAAAGCAGCAACAGAAGAGAAATAATAAAGAGTAGAGCAGAAACAAGCAATATAGAAACAAACAAAAAACAACAGTGAACAGATCAATGAAACCAAGAGATGATTCTTTGGAAGAATTAATAAAATTGATAAATCCCCTGCCAGACTTACCATAAAGAAAAGAGAAAGCACCCAAAAAAATAAAATCATGAATGAAAGAGGAGAGATCAAAACCAACAGCACAGAAATACAAACAATTATAGGAGGATATTATGAATAATTATCTACCAACAAATAATCTCAGCAACCTGAAAGAAACAGATAAGTTCCCAGAAACATACAAACTGCCAAAACTGAAACAGGAAGAATAGATAATTTGAACAGACCCATACGCAGCAAAGAATTGTATCAGTCAAAAATCTTCCAACAAACAAAAGTGTAGGGCCAGATGGCTTCCCATGGGAATTCTATCAGACATTTAAAGAAGAGTTAATACCTATTCTTCTCAAACTGTTCCAAAAAACAGAAATGGAAGAAAAGCTTCCAAACACATACTGTGAGGCCAACATTACCTTGATTCCAAAACCAGACAAAGGCCCCACTAAACAGGACAATTACAGGCCAATATCCCTATTGAACAAGGATATAAGAATTCTCAACAACATAGTAGCAAATCAAGTCCAACAGTACATTAAAAGATTTATTTAGCATGATCAAGTGGGATTTATTCCTGGGTTGCAGGGGTGGTTCAATATCTACAAATCAATTAACATGATATACCACATTAATAAAAGAAAGGAAAAGAACCATATGATCCCCTTAATAGATGCAGGAAAAGTATCTAACAAAATACAGCATCCATTCTTGATAAAAACCCTCAACAAATAGGGACAGAAGGAACTTAACATCATAAAGACCATATATAAAAGACCCACAGCCAATATCCTCCTCAATGGGAAAAAACTAGAGGTTTCTCTCTACAGTCAGGAACAAGACAGGGATGACCATTCTCACCACTGTTACTTAACATAGTACTGGAAGTTCTAGCCTCACCAATCAGACAACAAAAAGAAATAAACAGCATCCAAATCAGCAAGGAAGAAGTGAAACTTGACTATTTGCAAATGACATGATACTCTATGGAGAAAACCCAAAAGACTTTACAAAAAAATGCTAAACCTAGTACATGAATTCAGCAAAGTTGCAGGACACAAAATCAATGTACACAAACCTGCTGCATTTCTACACACCAATAATGAAACACCAGAAAGAGAAATCAATGGATCAATCCCATTTACAATTTCACCAAAACCCATAAAATATCCAGGAATAAACCTAACCAAAGAGGTAAGGGGCACCTGGGTGGCTCAGCCTATTGAATGTCTGCCTTCAGCTGGGGTTATGATCCTAGGGTACTGGGATCAAGCCCTACATCAGACTCCTTGCTCAGCAGGGAGCCTGCTTCCCCATCCTCTCTGCTGCTCCCCCTGCTTGTGCTCTCTTGCTCTCTCTCTCTCAAATAAATAAATAAAATCTTTTTTTAAAAAATGAAGTAAAAAGATCTATACTCTGAAAACTACAGAAAACTTATGAAAGAAGTTGAAGAAGACATAAAGAAATGGAAAAACATTCCATGCTCATAGATTGGAAGAACAAATACTGTTAAAATGTCTATACTACCCAAAGCAATCTACACATTTATTGCAATATGTATCAAAATATAATCAGCATTTTTCAAAGACCTAGAACAAACCTAAAATTTATATGGAACCACAAAAGACCCCAAATAGCCAAAGTAATGTTAAAAAAGAAAAACAAAGCTGAGCTGGAGACACCAAATTCTGGCCTTCAAATGGTAGTCATCAAGGCAATATGATACTGGCACAAAAACAGACACATAGGTCAATGAAACAGAACAGAAAACCCAGAAATGGACCCACAACTATATAGTCAACTGATCTTCAACAAAGCTGGAAAGAAAATCCAATGGAGAAGGACAGTTTCTTCAAGAAATGGTTGGGAAGACTGAACAGGGACATGCAGAAGAATATAACTAGACCACTTTCTTACACCATACACAAAAATAAATTCAAATTGGATGAAATACCTAAATGTGAGACATTAATCCATCAAAATCCTAGAGGAGTACCTGAGTGGCTTAGTCAATTCATCCGACTCCTGATTTCCACTCAGATCATAATCTCAGGGTCCTGAGATCAAGTCCCATGTTGGGCTCTGTGCTAAGCATGGAGCCTGCTTAAGATTCTCTCTCTCGGGGCACCTGGGTGGCTCAGTGGGTTAAGCCTCTGCCTTCGGCTCAGGTCATGATCCCGGGGGCCTGGGATCGAGTCCCGCATTGGGCTCTCTGCTCAGCAGGGAGCCTGCTTCTCCTCATCTCTCTCTCTGTCTGTCTCTCTGCCTATTTGTGATCTCTCTCTCTGTCAAATAAATAAATAAAATCTTTAAAAAAAAAAAAAAGATTCTCTCTCTCTCAAAAAAAAAAAAAAAAAAAGATTCTCTCTCTCTCCCTCAACCCCTCCCCATTGCTTGCATGTGCAAACTCACTCTCTCTCTCAAAAGAAAAAAAAATTCTAGAGGAGAACATAGACAGCAACCTCTTTGATCTCGGCCATACAAATTCTTACTAGGACTACTGTGACTCCAACAAAATAAAATGCTTCTGCACAGGGAAGGAAATAATCAGTAAAACTAAAAGGCAACCTATGGAAGGGAGAAGATATCTGCAAATGACATATCTGATAAAGGGTTAGAATCCAAAATCTATAAAGAACTTACAAACTCAACACCGAAAAAATAATCCAGTTGAGAAATGATCATAGGACATGAACAGACATTTTTTCCAAAGAAGACTTACAGTTGGCTAACAGACACATGAAAAGATGCTCAACATCACTCATCATCAGGGACATACAGATCAAAACCATGGTGAGATATCACCTTAGACCTGTCAGAATGGCTAGAATTAATAATACAGGAAACAACAGGAGTTGGTGAGGATGTGGAAGAAGGGGAACCATCTTACACTGTTGGCAGGAATGCAAGCCAGTATAGCCACTCTGGAAAACAGTATGGAGATTCCTCAAAAGGTAAAAACAGAATGACCCCACAATCCAGCAACTGTACTTCTAGGTATCTTTGTATCCCAAAGGATACAAAAGGATACAAAAACACAGATTCAAAGTGGCACATGTACCCCAATGTTTATAGCAGTATTATCAACAATAGCCAAATTAGGGGGAAAGCTGAAATATCCATTGACAGATAAATAAATAAAGAAGATGTGGTTTCTATATACAGTGGAATATTACTCAGCCATCAAAAAGAATGAAATCTTACCATTTGCAATGATGTGGATGGAGCTACAGTGTATCACACTAAGTGAAATAAGTCAGAGAAAGACAAATACCATAAGATTTCACTCATACACAGAATTTAAAAAACAAACAGTTGAATTTAGATGAAGGGAAAAAGAGAAGAGGGAAGACAACCATAAGAGACTCAACCATGGGCAATAAACTGAAGATTGATGGAGGGAGGGAGAAAGAGGATAGGGTAAATGGATGATAGGGATTAAGGGCACTTGTTGCAATGACCACTGGGAATTATACATAAGTGACGAATCACTAAATTCTACACCTGCAGCCAATTTTACTATATATGGCCACTAACTAGAATTTAAATAAAAACTTGAAAAGAGGGGCACCCTGGTGGCTCAGTCAGTTAAGCATTGGCCTTCTACTCAGGTCATGATCCCAGAATCCTGGGATAGAGCCCCCAATCAGATTCTCCACTCAGTGGGGAGTCTGCTTCTCCCTCTGTACTCTCTTCCTCTCTCTCTCTCACTCTCTCAAATAAGTAAATAAAATCTTTTTTTAAAAAGACTTGTAAAGGGACACCTGGGTGGCTCAATTGGTTAAGCAGCTGCCTTCGGCTCAGGTCATGATCCCAGTGTCCTGGGATCGAGTCCCACATCGGGCTCCTTGCTCAGCGGGGAGCCTGCTTCTCCCTCTGCCTCTGCCTGCCATTCTGTCTGCCTGTGCTCACTCTCTCCCCCCCCCTCTCTCTCTGATAAATAAATAAAATCTTTAAAAAAAAAAAAAAAGACTTGTAAAGACAAAAGAATGTAGGAGCCCTCACAAAAGCTTAGTCACACTGTAGTATGGCTAAAAAGACAGAAATGCAACTATAGCATTCTCTACATTTCTAGGTTTCTACAGTATTTTTGGGTTGTGCATATTCTCTTTGCATTGACATAGAGCTACTGGACTCCTAGAATTAGTATATCCAAAACATCACTTCCTTTCTGATTCCCCACTATTCCTTCTCAAGTATCTGTGACTGTCTTTCACTAGCTTGAGATGTTTCAATATTTGATTATATTTCTATCTTGTAAGAACAGGATATTTATTATTCCTAATGTTCCCTTCTACGTAGATGGACAACAATTAGTATAGCACTCCTGAAACTGCTTTACCTTCTACAATCAATCACTTTTTCCCTGGACTATCAGCTTCTTCTCTACTTATTTTTCCTAAAATAGATTCTGCCCTTGGGAAGAGGGAAAAAGACTTGCTCTGGTTCAGTCTTCCTGCTGTGTGGGTAAACCTTTCAACTCCAGGATTCGGTATCAGGAAGCTCACTTGTCCATGGTAGTAAGCCACAATCCTAATGTTCACTGTATCCATAATATATCAAGTATTTTGGCCTCCACCTGACAAATTTTTTTATCTCATATTCAATTGATTCAGACTCTAGACGCGGAAAGGAGTGTTAGTTATTAGATCTCTAACACTACTCTTACTAGTACTATTAACACTACTATTTCTAAAACCACCTATGGCTGCCTCACATCAGTTAAATCTAGTACAAAGGGTGAATATCAGATATTGCATACTAGACAAATGCGTGCTTAAGAATGCGGAGGACAAGGGGTGTTAGAGAGGAGAAGGGAGTTGGGGTAAATTGGAAGGGGATGTGAATCACGAGAGACTATGGACTCTGAAAAACAATCTGAGGGGTTTGAAGTGGTGGGGGGGTGGGAGGTTGGGGTACCAGGTGGTGGGTATCATAGAGGGCACGGATTGCATGGAGCACTGGGTGTGGTGAAAAAATAATGAATACTGTTTTCCTGAAAATAAATAAATTGAAAAAATTAAAAAAAAAAAAAAAAGAATTCCATTTACCAGGTAGGACTTTGCAGGGGGTGGGGGGGGGGTGCTGGGGTAGAATAAGACACTAAATATATGAGTTTGTTCAATAAACACCTTTCCTACACACAGAAATTTTAGATAAGAGAACCACATAACATTCATTATATTGCTCCTAACTTGAATCTACTCCTACCTTCCCCATCACAGGGCATAGATTCTGAAATTGCCCAAGGTAGAAAACTTGGCATGTCTTCTCTTAACCCTCTACCATTATATCAGTTCATTCTCTCACATAAGTACTCAACTACTCCTTTCTTCATTCTTTCTATTATTGACTCAATTTAAACTCTATCATCTCTCACTTAGATATTACATCTCTCACTTCTGATCAATCTTCACAAAGTCTCGATTGTGTTTGTTTCACAGCTGTATGTTGTTTGACAAAAGTATGCACTAAAAATGATGAATATTACTGTATGTAAATTATGCTTTAAAAAACTGGACTAGAGGGAACAAAAGGAAGCAAAACTACAATAACAACAACAAAAATCCATCCCACCAGTGACTGACTCATTTCTCGGGTCCCACTTTGGAATCAATACATCTATGCACCACACTGTCCACCAGAGAACTCATTCAACAGGAAATGTGTTCATGTACTTTGCCTGCCTAAAAATTTGTTAAGACTCCTCACTAAGCATGAAATTCAAGGCTTTTGGAACATGGCCCCAACCTCCTTCCTCAGCATCCCCATCAGGTTCCTCATCTCTTACCACTCCTTCATGCAACCCAACCCTCATTCACGGTAAGCCCTAATAAAGAAAATGATCTAGGAGTGCCTGGGTAGCTCAGTTGGTTTAGCGACTGCCTTTGGCTCAGGACATGATCCTAGAGTCCCAGGATCAGATCCCACATCAGATTCCCTGCTCAGCAAGGAGCCTGCTACTCCCTCTGACCCTTCTCCTTCTCATGCTCTCTCTCTCACACACACACTCTCTATCAAATAAATAAAATAAAATCTTTTTTTAAAATGATCTAAAAAGAATTCTCAGAACAACGTATGCTCTTTCTTACATCTTTGCACATGTGGGGAGCTTTAAAAAGAATGCTGATTCTAGCATCTGCCCAGACCCATTTTTAAGAATCAGACTTTCTGGGATGGTTCTAATGTGAAGCCAGGTTGAGAACCACTGGTGTAGAAATGGCCACCCTTTCAAGGAGAATTTTGTACCTAAACCCTATGAGGGCACATATCATTTGCTGCGCTTTGTGCTTCTTCATTTGAATCTGAGGTCCTCGTGGACAAGAGCCTTGACTGCTTTTTCCATCAGCACTTCTCACATGTTATTGTACACGCAAATCACCTAAAGATGTTGTTAAAATACAGATTCTGATTCATAAGTCTCTGGTGAGGCCTGAGACTCTGTATTTTTAATCAGCTTCAGCTGAGCTAACACTTCCAGTCCCCAGGACATACTGAGTAGTGAGGTTTTATGTCACTATCACCTATCACAGAAAAGGCACATCAAAATTGCTCAAAAAACATTTACAAAATCAATAGGTATCACCCATACAATTCTTCGCACTTTCCTAAGTAACCAAAATTGTAGTGATCTTATAGGATCAGATAGGAGGAATCTCACTTATTCTGCTTTTTTTTTTCTCTAGGTATGACAGAATATAGTTCCTGACAAATGTTTCACTCTAACCAACTCTCATTTCCTTTAGTGGCAGTAAGAGGTCATGTAAGAGAATTCTTGCGGGTTACATGTATGGCAAATCATTCTCATATTTATACTCTTAGTCTTATACTTAGGGTTAGGGAGAAAACATGCATTTGAAGTAATAAAACTTAAGTAATTTTATTTTTTTATTATGTTATGTTAGTCACCATACAGTACTTTATTAGTTTTTGATGTAGTGTTCCATGATTCATTGTTTGTAAATAATACCCAGTGCTCATTGCAATATGAGCCCTTCTTAATACCCACCACCGGGCTCAGCCATCCCCCACTTCCCTCCCCTCTGAAAGTTGGCTTCCAGAGTCCACAGTTTCTCATGGTTCATCGCCTGCTCTGATTCCGCCACCTTCATTTTTCCCTTCCTCCTCCTCATGTCCTCTATGCTATTCCTTATGTTCCACACATAAATGAAACCCTATGATAATTTTAATTTTAAATGCATGTCATTACTTAATAAAAGTAAGAAACATTTCCCAGTGCCCGTTACACACCAGGCACTGTTTTAGAAGCTAGATGTGTTAACTTACGTTACCCCCTCAACAACACTGTGAATGGGTATCTTGATTTCACAGATTGGGAAACTGATTTAAAGCAGGCACTTGACCAAGGACTTACGACTAGAAAGGGGCAGAGCTAAGCCTACCATAAGTAACCACTCATGCCTATTACACAACCTAGATAGTAGTAGCAGCTACTATCAGGATCTACCTCAATCCCCTCACTCCGTCCATGTATGATCCCATATAACATAAGTCTGATCATGTCACATCACAACTCCAGACTCCCCAAGCTGCCTATCGTACTTTGGCTTATACATAAGTTCTTACTTGGCCCTACAGTGCACTGCCTCTGCCTATAGCTCTAACTTCATCTCCTCCCAGGGGAAGCTGAAGGAACCCATGCTGGCCTCCTATTGTTCCTCAAACATGTCAAACATATTCCCACCTCAGATCCTTTGCACCTGCTGCTGGGTCTCTATGGCCTGCACCAAGACAACTATACGGCCTGCTTCCTCTTTTTTTTTCCATCTCTGCTCAAATGTCACGTCCACAGAAAGGCCTTCACCTACTATGCTATCCAAAATGGAAACCCTATCACTTTTTAATCTTACCCACTGTATTAGTTCTATGTTGAATGAATGAAGGAATGAATTCATATCCTTACAACAGCACTTGAAGGTCACTATTTTGCTCACAAATGAGCAAACCCTCAAAAGGCTCAACGAAGACTGAACAACAACTAAGTTACTAAGTCAGGACTTGAAATTATTATACTGGCCTGGATCTAATACCAGCGATCTAATAAGAGTCTTAAAGGGCTTCTAAATCATGTCTCACACTTAATGTTTACTTTAAACAGTATCCACTGAACTCTAAAATGAAGATATTAGTTAATTACTTTGTATTTTGTGGAAAATCAAATTGGGGGAAGAATAAGTCATTTTTCTGAACACCACAGCAGCACCAGGGTCCAACTACTGTGTTTAGTCTGTGAAGCTGCTAGCTTCTGGACACCCTACCAGCAGCATCTGTGCTATTTAAGACAAGGCTTCTCAAACATTTCTCAGTAGTAATTTATATAAGATGGGTTCTGAGCATAAGCTCTGGAGTACTCTGCCAAGTTTCAAATCCTAACTGCTACTTACTAGCTGTGTGATCTTGGGCAAGTTACTTAACTCCTCAATTTCTCTGTTTCCTCATCTGTAAAATGTAAAAAAATGTGTAATACTTCAAAGAACCACTGAAAATTAAAAGAGCTTAGATAGGTAGAGTGTGAGAAAAGTAACGTTCTCTCAAACATTTAGTATTAATAGTCTCAAATTTCAATACTTTAACAAATAATATAAACATCTTAAAGCAAATATAAATGCATCAGTGTATCATAACCCCAGGAATAGGAGTGACCCTTTGTATCGGAAGTAAATCTTTTTTCTTATTAACATATAGTGTATTATTTGTCCTGGGGTACAGGTCTGTGAATCATTGGCTTACACATTTCACAGCACACTTTAATTGAATTAACTTAAAAGTTTACACAGAACTAAAATTCAGAAGAACTGAACCAGGAGAAGAAATTTAATTCCCAGAGTTACTGCCGCCTCCTACCTTTTTATTTTGGACTTGAAGCACTCTAGTCGATCCTAAGAGCCAAAAGAGAATGGAAAGGAAACCAGACTCAAACCTTTCAGAGATTCATAAATCACATCTACCTTTTAATTCTCTTCTGAAACAAATCAGAAGCCAGAACAGTCCATAGAATGTTGTACTTAAATCCCCTACGCAAACATGCCTAACGTACTCTGTCTTCAGAGAGAGAAGCTTCTGGGTGGTCTACACATGGTAAAAGTAAGCCACATACATCAGCGACCATTTACTTCTCAAATAATTACAACAAACTTTCTATGTTTTTAAGTGCTGAGAGCTTATCAACTGCTTCAGGAGAGCAAGGAAATTGTCTATCTTGTTTCCCTAGATCTGAAACAATACTTGGCATACAGCAAGCCTCCAATAAATGTTTGCTGAAAAAAATAAACCAAATATTAGACAAATTAATATTACTTCCTACAAAGATGATGACAAAAAGATGAGAAAGAAGTTTATCTGTACTGTAGGAGGATGTTAAGAATGTTGGATACTTATGAATTGTTGGAGGTTATTTTTCATAGTGCTAATTTTACATCTAAAAAGATATATCAGCATATAAATCTGCTAATGGTAAATTATCAAGGATGTATCCAAAATATTTAACAATAATAAACTAAATAAAATAATGTGTTTATTGATATTCACACCTAAATCAAAACCTAAAAATGTATTTCTTTTTGATCTCTATATTAAAACTGCTGTCAAGTTGAAATTCAGACCATTCAAATCATTCCAATAATTTCCAAATCAGCTTTTCATTTTTAGAAATTGGTGGTGTAATCTTTTGTATGCTGCAGTTATTACCGGCTAAACAATGCACTAATCTAAGTCACAGTTTGAGGTAAGAATCTATACCAATGGGGGCACCTGGATGGCTTAGATGTTAAGCATCTGCCTTTAGCTGAGGTCATTATCCCAGGGCCCAGGGATCGAGCCCCACACCAGGCTCCCTGCTCGATAGGAAGCCTGCTTCTCTCTCTCCCACTCCCCCTGCTTGTGTTCTCTCTCACTCGCTATGACTGTCTCTGTCAAATAAATAAATAAAATCTTAAAAAAAAAAAAAAAAAGAATCCACACCAAACTCTTGTAACAGTTCCTCCATTAAATTCATTGTTATGACTCGCCAGCTCCTTAGGCTTGTTACATTCAAGACAGATCAGAAAAAAAATTGAGCATGGTGATCAGGTGTGTTCCTGGACACCAGAATCTGGACCAAGGACAGAGAGCACCCATGGCCACAATTAAGGCCACCAAACCACCTACCTACCACCTGACTCAGTTTGGGGCCACGTTGGAGCAAAGGGCAAGTGCTGCATCTCCACAACTATCACGACCCACCCTCGCTGCCTCAGCACCCTCAGCAGCTCTGGAAGACCAGCTGTGTCCACCCCAGTACTCTCCGGGGCCCTAGCACTCTTCTCCACCAGGCAACAGTATTGGGCGACTTGTAGTCCCAAGAAAGAGGAGTTCTCTTTAGTCACTAATACAGAAGAATTTACATGTTTGAAAAACAGGCTTTACAATAAAGCTATGTACCAACTGAACATCAGCCCTGAATATTATCAACATGGGATGATAATACCACTTTGAAACATCTTTGACAAAAATGAATTATTAATCTTTTCATCTTGAAGATAGTTTGAGTGGTTATTCAAAAGGTATCCATTAAAAAGACTTTGATTTATATGTTACTAGGACCACAGGAACAAACTAATCCCAACCAGGGTTACAGAGTAGCTAAAGAAGGTGGTCAGGGAAGGCTGGTCTGAGAAGCAGAAATCTGAGCAGAGATTCAAAGGAAGTGAACGAGAAAGCCATAGAGAAAGCTGAAGGAAGAACATTCCAAGGTGAGCTGCAGAAAAACTCCAAAGGCTCAGAGGCTGGGATGTATTGGCATGTTGAGGGACGGCCAGGTGGACAGTGTGGTGGGAAAGTAATGTGTGAGGGGAGATGAGTGGGAGACGAGGTAGGAAAGCTACATACAGGCAGGTCACGTATGGCCTTGAAAACAATGGTAAGGAATCTGGATTTGATAGTAGGCGTGATGGAAGGCTGTGGGAGGGCTGTGAGCGAACAAATAACATGTCAGATTTACATTCTGATGGGGTTACACAAGAAACTGTGTATCTATATATCTTTTGTGCATCTTTTAATATTATTTTTTTAACTCTTTGCATCCTATACTCTGCTGTGTCAGATGCTGCTTTGAGCCTGAGCAAAATGAATCCTGCTAACTGAACACTGGACTTGGCAATATGATGGTCATTCATGATCTTGACAGAGGAAATTGCTGGGAAGTACTGCAGAGGAGGAATCCTAACTGAAGTGGGGCGGGGGAAAATTGGAGCAGATGATGGCAGAGACAGCAAATAGGGACAACTCTTTCAAGTTTGCTATAAAATGGAGCAAAAAATAAAACAAGCTGGAGGAGCATGAGGTGTTAAGGAAGGAGATGTTACATTCCGTTTGTATGCTGACCAGGAAAATCCAGTAAAAAATATTTTTTTCAAATGATGATCTAGGAACAGGGGAGGGTATATGACAGAGGTAAATCTGTGAGAGAAGTGAAAAGGGCAAGGAACACCTAGTCTGCAAAGGTGAAGAAGTTGGCATTAGATATAGCAGGGACTGTATATCCCTTTTTAAAACAAAGCAAGGAAAGAAAAAGTGTGGGTACAGATGTACAAAGGCTGGTAATTCAGTGATGGGAAGATATGAAATTTTTCTGATGACTTATACTTTCAAGAGTCATATACAAAGAAGTCATGCCTAAGACTTTAGAGAGCTGTTACCATGATGCTGGAGGACCTGAACTTTAATGTCTGCCTAACTGAAGTCATAGAGCACAACACTATGTGACCTTGATTAATTTTTAAACAATATCATATTTGGAAAATAAAGTAGAAGTATATAAAAAATAGAAGTATAAGTAGTATATACCACACACTCAAAAATTCAGCAAACATAAACTCCTCAAGCGATTTTTAATCCTCCAAGAGTTCTGGTATGTTACAATTTTTACTTATACTTAAATCACAATGACAGACTAGACACCTGTTTTTCCAGTCACATAATTAAGCTTACACCACGGTATTAGCACTTTGCTTACTTTCTATTTTATGATCTGAAAATTAATCATATAAGGTCAAAAACTCAAATACAGCTATGTGGGTTTTATAACTTCATTCTATTTTTTTCCCTGACCTAGTAAAGAGAATGATTACCTATGTCAGTTTCCTGATCATTCTCCCTGAAGTTAGGCGTGGCCAGGCTACACACCTAGCAGCATTATATCTACCTGATTAAAGAACAATAAAATTGACCTTTGAAAATAAGCATATGTCACTATCAGAAAGTGTTTTTTCTTCATCTATCTTAAGGGTTATGTTTGTTCTCTATGCATATAAATGATACATTATTAAAATATGAGATGATCTACCTAATCTTCAATAGAATGGCAGCTAAGAATAAATCAATGAACCCTTGAAAATATTTTCTACAATAGTATTTAATCTCAGTTTCTGGTAATACTTCAAGTTCATTTATTAACCTCTTTCAAAGAAGCCTAAAACTGAACTGTCTATGATAATTCCATGTATTGTTGTACAGTTTTCCTTCCACTGGTTCATATGTCAACATCTCTCCAACAAATTAGAGCCACATTATAAAGGATTACTGTGAATACTGCCATCTGCACATTTCTAAAAATTTCCCATGTGTGCAGTTCTCTTCAGTGTCAGCATAATTTCTCCAATACCTTTGGCTAGATGTAGTTGTTTAACAAAATAATGCATGTTCAAGATGGATTTACCACTACAGGATTTAACGAACTGACTCTAATTGCAAATTTGCTTGTCTGTATTCCCCTCTACATGACAAACTCTGTGAGATCAGAGACTGTGTCCATCTAATTCATCTCAGTATCCTCATATAGTTAGTGTCAATAAAATATATGCTGAATCAGTGAAAGTCCCAGAACTTTGGAGAGTGGTTAGGAAGACCCATAGCAATCTCACTTACCCGTTAGATCCAGAGTTCTGTCCACAAAGACCACGGATGCCCTGCCTGCGGCAGTCTTCCTCCTGTTCTTGGCAGGGCCATAATTAGCCAGATCTGCAGCGATGATACGACTGAGGGAACCTACAGCAAAACACTCCTCCCGCACCCCTAAATGCTCACACAAAGAACTGAGGCCTGACACCAGGCACCTGATCTGCAGAAGCAGCTCAGGCGGCAGGACGGTGGCATCCACCTCACTCAGGCTTCCTAGCCTCCTCTTGTCTGGTCGGGCACTGTTAAGGAGATGCACATCCTGGGGCAGCAGTGGAAAAAGGGAAGCAAAGGCTGGAGTCAAGGCAAGGTGGGGAGCAACAGGTGCGAGCAACAACGGGACGTGCAGCACCTCGGCGGTGTAGTTCATATTGCCCATCCACTCGCACAGTTTCTCCTCCAGTTGCTCGAACACCGGCTGCCCTTCCAGCTCCGCCGCGGCAGCCGCCGGCACGTGATTAGCGGTGAGGTGGACGGCGTGGTTCACCGCTGTGACCACCACACAATACTGGAAATGACTGCGACAGATGATATCCCGTAGGGTCTCTACCGTCCGGCCTTTCAGCAGGCAGCTCAGCACAAACACCGCCTTGGGCTGCTCGGCTCCACCACCGACAGCTGCGGGCTCGAACTCCCGCAGGTGACACGCAGGACCTCCCACCGCCTCCAGAAGCCGCGTGGAGCCGCAGCCCCAGTGCAGGCTCTCCGCGCAGGGGGCGTCCAGATAGACCAGAGCCCGTTTCATTTTGGCCAGCACCTGCTCCCAGCCTTGCTGGGTAAAGGAGAGCACTCCCGGGGCGCTCATGATTGGGGGGGTTCGCAGACTGGGAGCACTCGCGTACAGGAACTTCTTTTAGAACTCACAGCTTCCGGGAATTGGGTTCCTTGACGCTTTGACAGTCAACACAGTACACGTGGTGCTGCCTCTGACTTGTCCGGTGTCGGCAGCGCATGTTGATGACGTAGACGGAGCGTGATTGGCTAGGGAGGAGAACCGCGGAAGGACTGTGGGGCTGGGAAGAAGTGGGCGGGGCTCCGGGGCTCGGGTCTGGGAGGAAAGGTCTGTGAATAGCTCAACTGCTGTTCGTTTGTGTGCGCGCGTGTGTTTTTTTTCCTCTTCCTGTGCTCGGATTATCTTTCCCTGCATCTTGAAAAATCTCGGGAATGATAAAAGCTAATCTGAAATTTGACATTTTCCTTGGATCTCTAAAAGTGGCTTTGCCCATCTAAACTAAAAAACGCCAGAGAAGATAAAAACAACCAAGTGATGTGTAATGTTTCGTAGTTTATAGATGGCTGTCTCGTGCGTTATAGCGCTCAAATCTCATGAAAAACCGGCTGATCTCGTTTTCATTTTCTCCATCTCCCCTCATCTCATTGGCACCAGACCTCGATCTATTTCAGAAATCCTAGACTCCAGCCCCTTAGGCCCATCCGTCCTTGCCAAGTCAATGCCTTACTCTACCATCATCACTCAACTGGACAAGAGCAATGATCCCCTGTCATTTCCCAGTCTACATCTGTTCTCCCTCCGATTCAGTTTTCTAATGAACTAAGCTGGCCTGGAAAGTGGAACCATAATGGTTCAGGGGTGGCCCACATGAACCAGGGATGTGACAATGCTGCCTCCCAGCTCTACAGTAGAATAGGGTGAAGGGAAATGGTGGGCATCTGGTATAGAAAGAGTAGGAGAAGTGCTGCCCTTGGAAGGAAGTTAGATTTCAGCTTCAGTAAATGAGTAAAGACATCCTTCTGCTAAAAATCTTGAGAATATTAGACGTGTATATAAAATAGGCACCAAGAGGTAAATGTAGAGTTGGGATGTAGGCCTGAAGACACGGGGAGGGAATAAGCACAGAGAATGTGAGGGAATGATACTAAAAGTGTTGACAAAGAGTGACTAAGAATGAGGAGATGTGGAAGACCCTGGAATGTTGTATATTGCGTGACCAGTGAAACCAGGCCACGTGGAACCCCAGGGCTACCAGATCATGAAGGGACTCATAGGTCACATGGTAGGAAGTCTGAGTTTTACTTTATGTGTAACAGGAAGCCACTGAAATGTTTGTGTTACTTGAAAGGCAGTGAGGCAGTAGAAATGGAAGGAATTAGACAGATTTGGGATATATTTTATAGGGAGAAGAACTATGAGCCTGGCTAGTAGGCTTTCTTAGGTGTGAGAAGGACTCAAAAAGGAAAGAGAGGAATCAAGGGTCACTCTTTGGGTTTTGGCTGGAATAATGTTGGATGATGGTAATTGATACTAAGAGGGAGTGTGGGAGGGGGAAAGGACAGGTTTGAGAGGTCAGTTCACAAGTTCTGTTTGGGGATAAATTTCCCATGCCTATTAAATATCCAAGGGAGGCGTCCGTGAAGCATTGGAGTAAGCGCAAGGAAAAGTTGAGACTGCAGATGGAAAGCTGGGAGTCATTGACTGTCAATGACACATATCACATAGGTGGTATTAAAAGTCATGGGATTAGGGGTGTTTGGCTGGTACAGTCTCTTAAGCACCCAGCTCTTGATTTCAGCTCAGGTTGTGATCTCAGGATCTTTTTTTTTTTTTTAAGATTGTATTTATTTATTTGACAGACAGAGATCACAAGCAGGAAGAACAGCAGGGGGTGGGTGGATGAAGCAGGTTCCCTGCTGAGCAGACAGCCCAATGTGGGACTTGATCCCAGGACCCTGGGATCATGACCTGAGCCAAAGGCAGAGGCTTTAACCCACTGAGCCACCTAGGTACCCCACTGATCTCAGGGTCTTAAGATGGAGCCCCATGAGGAGACTGTGTCAGGATACATGCACAGTAGGGAGTCTGCCTGAGATTCTCTCCTTCTCTGCTGGTCCCTCCCTCTGCTCATGTGCTCCTTCTCTCTCTCTCTCTCTCCCAAATAAATAAATTAATCTTTAAAAAAAAAGTCACGGGACTGGATGAAATGACTCTGGCAGACAGGTTAGAGAGAAGAGAGAAGAGAATCCAGGAAAAACCCATTCCTTGCTGTCAGACATTATGGTGGGGTCAAATGGATTTCTGCTGAAATTGCTTGCTTAAGATAATCAGATTTACCTTATTCCAATGTGATATGTACTTCTTTGCTCAAAATAAATAACAATTATTTCCTATTCCTCATAAAATCAAGCACATCTCCCTTCACCTAATTTCTAAGTCCTTCACATTCAATATTTGGCTTAAGGATTTACTTGAGCACTTATCTGGTGACTACAGGAATAAATTTGTTCTCACCCTTAAAGAAAGTGCAGTTTATGTGATAGTATACATGCAAGTAGATGACACAATTTTCTAGAATGAACTAGGAATATAAGATTTTGTATTAAAATATATCAGAATGTAGAGGAAGATGGATAATTGGGGCTTAATTCCCCGTTGAAGTATCTAGAAAGGAAGGAAAACTCTACATTCAGGTCATTCAATGGATGAAAGGCCTAAACCATAGCATAGCACCATTTTGCCTCTAATATGTTAAATGTTTTGACATTTGAAACCTCATTTAGCTTTGTTATCCTTCCAGGAAGCAGGTGTAATATGTTATTTTAACGTATCAATTTACTGATGAAGAAACTGAAGAACATTGAGATTTAAGTGGCATAACTAAAGTTGTCAAGAAAGAACATAGTTGGGCCAAATGCCACATTCATACAAAACACATTTATGAGTACTCACTATCTATTAGCCACTGAGCAAGGCACTTTTATTTGATGTACACGTCTTGCCATCATTTTAATCATCACCTATTAAGCAACCCCTTTTGGTACTTCCCGGAGATAGATACATTAAAATTGATGCCTTGTTTTTGGTTTTGTCTTTTTTTTTTTTTTTTAAGATTTTGTTTGCTCATTTGACAGAGAGAGACACAGCAAGAGAGGGAACACAAGCCTGGGGAGTGGGAGAGAGAAGCAGGTACCCCACTGAGCAGAGAGCCCAGTGCAGGGCTCCATCCCAGGACCCTGGGATTGTGACCTGAGCCTAAAGCAGAGGCTTAACAACTGAGCCACACAGGCGCTTCTGCCTTTTTTTTTTTTTTTTGGCTGAGAACCAACAAACCGCGCGCGCGTGCGTGCACACACACACACACACACACACACACTGATAAAATGGAAAACAAATAAATACAGTCAGAATCTATGGAATATTGTAGTTTGATAAGTTCATAAGTTTATATAATATCTTCAAACTATCTATCTTTGAATTCTTCCCTGGTGAATAGAGAGAAAAAGACATTTTTAACTAAGGAAGTTTATCCAGGCAAAGAACTCAGTTTAAAAGCAAGGAAGGAAGAGGCCTTTTCAGAGTGGTTATTAGTGATTTATGGGCTTCTCTGCTTGTGAAAATCTTTATTTTCAAAGCTTAGCTGCAATGCTACCTCCACCATAAAGGTGATTCTGATGCTTCAGTAAATATTCATCAACTCTTCCGTTTAAGTAGAGCCTTGAAAGACAAGCTTATTTTGGGCAGCTGAATGGAGCAAGATGATTCTCAGCAGAAGGCAATTGTCTCTCCCGCGAAACCACCAAAGTTCATTATAGACTCATGCATTAAGAAATAGACAGGACTATGAGCTTGCGTTATGATACTGTGAAGCAGAATGTGAAATCTTCATTCCATTACTGTCAGTACATGCCAAGATCTACTGCGTGTTAGGTACCATATCACAAATAAGTGACATATAAGAAGATGCCCTGTTTGAAAGAGGACTTCATCTAGTGAAAAGTCCTAGGGAAACAGATACATAGTCAACTAATCACTAGAGGATGTGATGGGCACAGGCCATAGAAGCAACAGGGTGTTAAAGAGTATACTACCCTACCCACCTTCCAATCACGCTGACCTCTCTTATATCCTCTTTCTCACTTCTTCCACCTCAGTTCATTTGGGGTTCCTTGAATGTACCAAGTATGTTTCTGCCTTAGGGCCTCTGTACTTCCTATTCTTTCTGTCTGATAGGGCTTCACCCAGAAATCTACAATGGCTTACTTCTTTTCTCCATTTAGCTCTCTACCCTTAGATCACCTTATTAGAATAGTTTTCCCCTGACCTCTTGATATGAAATTGCACCTAATCCCTATTTATCATTTTTTCCTAGGTCCCCCATCCTACTCTTATTTATAATCCTTATCACAGCTTGGCATGCTGTACATGTATATGTTTATTTTCTGCCTTTCCTCATTAGAGTGAAAGCTTCACAAGAGGAAGGACTTTGATTTACTCACTGCTGAATCTACATAGCTTAGAAGAGCCCCTGGCACATGGTAGACTCTTCATAAATATTTATAGAACAAAGAAATGGAAGGAGATAAAATGGAATTCAGGAAAGATTTCACAATGTTGGCCATACCTTATTAGAGTTTCGAACTATGCAAAGGATTATCCTAATCAGGTAAGTGAGACTGGGCCTAGCAATTGAATCTTCAAAGGAAGGTGGTAGTGGGTGGGTGGGGGATTAAAACCACAGGATTTGTTTAAATAATGGGAGATGATGTGCCATTTTTGGGATGTAAACATTTCCTTTGTGTTTCTATTAAAGCATATCCACCTTTTACTCTTATAGGGGAGTGAATTAAGACCCTTCGGACTTTCTCAATAAAGTGAGAGCTCTTCAGGGGCAAGGACTATGCTTTACTCCTATCTTTACTTTCTGGGTTCTTAAACAGCAGATATTCAATAATTGTTATATGAAGAACAATATTTAGTGACTGGACAGCAAGTAAACCCATTGATTGATTTGTAAACTAGAATGAATTTCTCTCTGTTGAAAAGTGAGAGTCCTGTTTGAAAACTTTTGGACCAAAAGAAACTATAGAGATCATCAAATTCAGCTTTTCCATTTTAAGGATGAGAAAAGTGAAGCAAAGAGAAGTTAATTACCTGAGGTCATGCAACTAGGTAGTCGCAGTTAAGAACTAGAACACCAATTTTGACCCATCTATCGTCTTCTCCCTGAAAAATGTGTTCAAAAGTAGCCTGAAAATGTGGCATTATCTACTAAAATAAAAACTGCACAAACTTTATGGTCTTGGAGAAATACTTGTACAGACCTGCAAGAAGTCATTTACAAGGTTATTCATTGTAGTGTTTTGGTTTTTTGGTTAAAGTGAAAAGTTGAAAGCAATCTAAATGTACATCACTAGGGAAATAACCATATTCATTTTGTGATAGCCATGCTATAGGAATATTGAGAAGCATTTAAAAATGAATATAGTTTAAATATATTAACATGGAAAGGCTCTCCAAAACACTGTTAAAAAAAAAAAAAAAGCAATCCGCAGAATGATATACAGTATTGTACCCTTTAAGACTCTTTAATCTCAAGTTCTTCCACCAAAAGCACATAAAGTAAATGTATAGATTATCTGAGGATTCACACCAAACAGCCAACAAGGGATACTTCTGCAAGGGAGGGTAGTGTATGAGGGAGTCTTCGACCTTAACTGTAATGTTTTATTTTACCAAAGAGAATGCACTTTTCATTAGCTTGACTTTCGTTTGCCCTTAAAATTGAATTTTCAACAAAGTAGGCACGAATTATGCTTTCTCTAATAAGAAACCGGAGCGATAAGGTAACAATTCTGTATTAAGGCAGACACAACCCATGAAGAACGAAAACAAGAGCTTTCATAAGATTAAAAAACAGAAAAACAGTTGAGAAGAGAAAGAAAGCATCAGGGGGATGAGGAAACAATGGTGCACCGGCCAGCAAAGGCAATAGGATTATTAGAGGAAAGGTTGGGGGAGGGGAACCCTTGCCGACTCAGGACGCCGCCACGGGAGAAAACCACGCTAAAAAGGCAAAGCGGGCTTCCGCGGGGGCGGAGCCAACTACAGCGCGCAAGCGCAACCGGGCCCAGGTGGACGGCGCCGCGGAAGCGAAGCCTCTTAAAGACGCCGCGGCGCTTGGCTGCTCCTGCGCGTGCGCAGGCGGAGCGCCGCTGGAGCCGTCTTGTTTGCAGCCTCCAGCGCCGCGGCCGCCTTCCTGGGATTTGAGTCTCGCGCTTTCTTCGTTCGCTCGCCGGCGGGTTCGCGCCCCTCTCGCGCCCCTGGGCAGCGAGGCTGGGAAGGGGTTGGAGGGGGCTGTTGATCGCCGCCTTTAAGTTGTGCTCGGGGCGGCCATGTCGGCCGGCGAGGTCGAGCGCCTAGTGTCGGAGCTGAGCGGCGGGACCGGAGGGGATGAGGAGGAAGAGTGGCTCTATGGCGGTACGGAACTTCCTGTCCCTTCTCTCACTCCCGGGTTCTCTCAGGCCTTCCCTCGCGGCCCGCAAACGGCCGGCGTCCCGGGCCCCTCACGCCGCCGCTGGGGCCTCTCGTACGGAGCCTCCTCCGGCCTGACTTAGGCCGAGCGAGGCGTGCGCGTTCCCCGGCCTCCCCTCGGCCTCCCCTTCCGCGCCGCCCGCGCCCCCACCGCGCAGTCACCCGGGGGCGGTCGGGGTGGGCGCGGGGCCGGGCCCCCGCCTCGCCCTCCTCCCCGCGAGGGCTTCCCGGCCGCCCGGTCTCCGCGCTCTTTCCCCTACTGTTTACCTCCATTCTGAGCTCTGTTGGTGTGTCTCTACTTGCCCCTTGGCTGTAGGATGCCCTCCCCGTCCCTTTCTATCAGAAACAGTCTTTCTGTAATAATAGCTAAATAAAGTTGATGCTGTAAAACTAACGTCTTGTTTCTTGATGGTCAGTTTGTATGGAATGCACCTGCAAGGGTACCTCCTTGTCTGAAAGTCGTGCTTTAAAAATAATTAATTAAGAGAGAGAGAGATGGAATACATTATGGCCCATAAAGAAAACCCCGAATGTCTCCTGTATTAAGGTGAAGTTTTTCATTTTTAAGAGAGTGCTCTTTAACCCACATCATTAAAAGTATTTCATGTCCCTTAGCCTTAGAGTTTTCAGTTATTTCGTATGTATCTTTTTTTCCCCAAAATAAGTTCAGGGCACTTTATACTTCCCTCTTGAAAGGGACTTGATATCTGGTTTTTAACTTTTCATTAAGTCACAGTCTCTTCTTGTCTGTTACTGATAAGAAGATTTGAAAGTTAACATGTGTTCCTTGCCTAAAATGTATATTCTTTAGTGTAGTAAATGTGCACGTTTGGGCATCATGCAGCTCCTTGATGCTGTGACTTTGACAATCTTTGATTTTGACAGACTTGTAAAATTCATTACTTTTGGTGGAAAGATTTAACATTAGTCATGTTCTTTGAAATGTAAATGTGTAGGGTTTCCTTAACAAAGATCTAGAAATAGTTGATGCCTCTTAAATTAAGCTTAATTTTATACAAGTAAAGTCTGATTTTTTTTTTTTTCATAAAAGACATATTTTGTTAAGTCATTATAAGGTGATCTAACTTTGGATGTGCTTATAGGCCCATGGGACGTGCATGTGCACAGTGATTTGGCAAAGGACCTAGGTTAGTGCTTGTGATGATCACTTCAGATTTTCATAATACTGGTTTCTTTAATAGTGGTTTGTTTGTTAATTTTATTTATTTATTTATGTATTTTTTTTGGTAGATGAAAATGAAGTTGAAAGGCCAGAAGAAGAAAATGCCAGGTTAGTGGAATTTGTTGTTGATATTTATACAGATTGTATGATACAGTGGTTCTTCAACAAATTGTCAGAATTATTTCATTGTAATCATTAGCTTGAATACAGCATATTGACTGAAGGTTCAAAGACATTGAATCCTTTAGAGTTGATTTCTATTTCAGGACCTAATCAGTTCTGTTTATTTGCTAGTAGCTTAGGGGACAGAGTTTTTGAAGTAAGGGTTTGAACACTCTTCACTATTAAGTAACTTTGTACTCTTAAGTGAGCATAGTAGTGGAGTACCAACATAACCATTAGACTAATAAAAAAATTTCAAAAAAGATTTTTTGGTTAAAAGAATCCTTTAAATAACTTTTTGCAATTTATTAGTAAGGTGGTAGTGCACTTTGGTAATAATGTCAACATTTTGTATTTAAATTCAAAGTGGAATTAATGAATGTGTTACAAGATTGATTCCTTTTGTTAGACTGCTAGAAAAATTGGAGTTTCATTTACAGAACATGTAAACAGCATAAAACATCTAGATTTCAGAACAACTCACACAGACGAGTACAGGGATATGCTGACATTACTCATCAAATCTACTATCAATGACTTAATGTCACCTAATGGGGAAGGAGTGGTTAAAAAAAGATCTTTTAAAGAATATTTGGGTTTAGTAAGTAGAGGAAGTATCACTTTGCATCCATCAGAATAGGATGGCTACCATCAAAAAGAAAGTAACAGGTGTTTGGTGAAGATATGCAGAAGTTAGAACTCTCATACACTGATGGTAGAATTGGGAAAAGGTGCAGCTGTTTTAGAAAACAGTCAGAAGGTTAAACATAGTTACTATATGACCCAGGAATTTCACTTCTACAGATATGCCTTGGAAAATTGATAAATATTCACAGAAAAACTTATACATGAATATTCCTAGCAGCATGGTTTATCATAGCCAAAAAAATGGAAATAAAAGTCCATCAAATGTTGAATGGATAGATAAAATATGGTATATCCATATCATGGAATACTATGTGGCAGTAAAAAAGAAATGAAGTATTGATATCTGTTACAATGTGTGAACCTTGAAAACATTATGCTAAGCCGAAGAAGCCAGTTCCAAAGAACTGAATATTGTATGGTTTAATTACAATAAATATACAGAACAGGTAAATCTGTAGAGACAGCGTGGTTGCCAGGACTGAGGTCACGGGAAAATGGGGAGTGATTACCGATACATACAAGGTTTCTTATTCAGGTGATGAAAATGTCCTGAAGTTAGGCACTTGTAATGGTTGTACTATTCTGTATATTCTATAAATGTGAAAAGCCATTCAGTTGAATGTTTCAAATTGGCGGGTTTTGTGGTATATGAAATCTACATCAAAGCTGGTAGGGGTATACCTGAGAGATACTGTGGGATCAGTTCCACAGCAATAAAGTGAGTCAAATGAATTGGTTTCCAGGTGCATATCAAAGTTTTTATAGTGGAATCTCTTAAGTGTGATAGTATTATGTTGACAAAACAATGTATATACCTTAATTAAAAAGTATTTTCACACTAAAAAAAAATCCTAACCATTGTCTGAGCTTAGAGCAAGTCCTGTTTTTGCTGATTACAGGGTCTTGCTTTGAAATTGAACACTGCCGATGATCAGGGTGGTTGTTGCTGAAGGTTGGGGTGGCAATTTCTTATAAGACAACAGTGAAGTTTGCCACATTCATTGACTCTTCCTTTTATGAACAGTTGATTTCTCTATAGCAGTGATGCTGTTTGATAGCATTTTACTCACAGTAGAC
Organism: Mustela nivalis; assembly: GCF_964662115.1. Classification (NCBI taxonomy): domain Eukaryota; kingdom Metazoa; phylum Chordata; class Mammalia; order Carnivora; family Mustelidae; genus Mustela; species Mustela nivalis. The sequence goes on along the minus strand of NC_139023.1, from coordinate 25,444,027 downwards.
CCTCCTTCCGAAATGAAGTTAGTCCTCCCAAACTCTGCTGCTGTTTTTTCAACTAAGTTTAGGTAATATTCTGAATCCTTTTTTGGCCATTTCAACAGTCTTCACCGCATCTTTACCAGGAGTAGGTTCCATATCAAGAAACCACTTTTTTTTTTTGCTCACCCAGGGAGGCAACCCCTCATCTCTTCTAGTTTTATCATGAGCCCGCAACAATGCAGTCCCATCTTCAGGCTCCACTTCTCATTCTAGTTCTCTTGTTATTTCCACCACACCTGCACTTCCTTCCTCTGCTGAAGTCTGGAACCCCTAAAGTCCTCCATGAGGTTTGGAATCCACTTCTTCCAAACTCCTGTTCATGTGGCTATTTGGATCTTTCTCCATGAATCATGAATGTTCTTAAGGGCATCTCGAATGATGAAGATGATGAATCCTTTCCAGAAGGTTTTCAACTTACTTTGCCCAGATCCATCAGAGGAATCACTCTGTCTGTGGCAGCTGTAGTCCTATGAAATGTTTTTCTTCAGTAGTAAGACTTGAAAGTCTAAATGAGTCCTTGATCCATGCGTTGTAGAATGGATATTTTGTTATGAGGCATGAAAACATTAATCTATTACTGTATGTCTCAACAGAGAGAGAGCTCTTAGGTGACCGGGTGCATTGTGGATGGGCAGTAATATTTGGAAAGGAATCCTTTTTTCTGAGCAGTAGACTCCTCGGTGGGCTTGAAATGTTCAGTAAACCATGTTGTCAACAGATGTGCTATCGTCAGGCTTTGTTGTTCCATTTCTACAGCACAGGCAGAGTGGAGTTAGGTTAATTCTTAAGGGCCCTAGGACTTTCAGAATGGTGAGCATTTGCTTGAGCTTAAAGTCACCAGCTGCATTAGCCCCTCACCAGAGAGTCAGCCTCTCTCCTTTGAAACTTTGAAGCCAGGCCTTGACTTCTTTCCAGCTGTGGAAGTCTGCAATGGCATCTCCTTCCAACAGAAGGCTGTTTTGTCTCCATGAAAATCTGCTGTTTAGTGTGGCCACCTTTATCAATTCCCTTAGCTGGGTTTTCTGGGGAACTTACTACAGCTTCTACATCAGCACGTGCTGCTTCACCCTGCACTTTGTGTTCTGGACATGGCTTCTTTCCTCAGACCTCGTGCATCAGCCTCTAATGGCTTCACACTATTTTTCTAAGGCTAACTCACCTCTGTCAGCCTTCATAGAATTGAAGAGGATTATAAGGGCCTTGCTCTGGATTAGCCTTTGGCCTAAGGGAATATAATATGGGGGCTGATTCACTCTTCTCTCCAGACCACTCAGACTTTCTCTGTATTAGCAGTAAGGTGTTTTTACTTTCTTGGCATTGACGTGTTCGCTATAGTTTAGCACTTTTAATCTTCTCTAAGAACTTTTCTCTGCATTTACACATTTGCCAACTGGTGCCAGCCTTCGACATGCCTTCCTCCCTAAACTTAAAGTGAGAGGCATGTGGACTCTTACCCTTGAACTCTTAGACCCTTAGAGTGTTATAAATTGAACTAATTTCAATATTGTGCTTCAGGGACTATGGAGCCTGAGAAGAGGGAGACAGACAGGTGATGGTTGGCCAGTAGAGCAATCAGTACACACACAGTATTTAGTGATTAAGTTCACCATCTTAAATGGTTGCAATTCATAGCTACCAGAATAAGTACAATAGTAACATCAAGCAGATCGCCGTAACAAATACAATATTGAAAAAGTTTGAAATATTGCAAGAATTACCAAAATGTTACAGAGACACAAAGTGAGCAAACACTATTGGAAAAATGGCACTGATAGGTGATATGCTGTTATCACAAACTTCAATTTGAAAAACTTCGCTGGGAAGTATAATAGAGCAAAGCATGGCAACGTGAGGTATGTCTGCATTTTTAAAAAAGTAAATGGAGGGAAGATGTGAGACATGGAAATAGAATTAACATAAGGGATGCTGAAAGGGATTCTTCTTCACTTAAAAATATCCCCAAATTTGGAAGTTTTTTTCACTCATTGCTATCTTGTGAAATTTTATCATTAAAATCTGTGTATCCAACCCAGTTCCTAACCCTATTCTTACTCACAAAGTTGTAATTTGTGTAGCTTATAGTTATAAAAGTCGTTGCAATTTTTTCATACCCTGTTTTTTAAATTGTTCAAGAATCAATGTTAAATGCAGTTTTTTTGTGAGCTAATCTATTCCTTTCATTTTGTTGGTATAAGTTCTTGGTTGTAATTCTTAAAGCTTACTTTCTGATTGCACATTGTTTAATTTTTCTATATTCAGCTTGTTTAAATGTATTGGAGGGAAGTCTTCTATCTTCTCTGAGTATTACTGTCAAATGTCTTTGTATTTTTTACTAAAATTTTATTTGAAGAGCTTATAAGTTTATCTTATCCTATGGAAAATTTCAACCCATAACACTTAATTTTTCTAGGGAAAGCTTATAATTTTTTGTTTCTAGCATTTTAATGGTGATAGGGAATTAAAACTTAGAAAGTACTGGGGAAGGCATGTTCACCAAACCTGTGTTCTAGTATTTAGCTTGGTGCATCATCACCTTGCCCTAACTGAGAAGAGTCCTTGCTATGAGAGTTCTCCCCAGCTTTTTTGGTGTCTGGTTCATTGTTAAAACATCTTAACCATTGCATTATGCTGTCTCCAATTTTGTCATGTTTTATTTGTCCAAGTTTTGGCTAAATATACTGTTTTGTGGCAAACTGAACTTGTTTCTGGCTACCTAGAAACTTAATTAAGCAGGGGCTAAGTTTACTAAAGAATTATAGTTGTATATTTGTTTTCTTGGGTCAAGAAGTATCACAAGTAAAATAGCATTTAAATTTTCAGGTTTTTTTTTTTTAATAAGTACATATTAAGGTTTTTTTTTTGTTTTTGTTTTTAAAGATTTTATTTGAGAGAGAGAGAAAGAGAGAGCATGACGGGGAGAGGGTCAGAAGGAGAAGCAGACTCCTTGCGGAGCAGGGAGCCATTGTGGCACTTGATCCTAGGATTTCAGGATCATGACTTGGGCTGAAGGCAGTTGCTTCATCAACTGAACCACCCAGGCGCCCAATTAAATTTTCAGTTTTTAATCCTTCATTTTTGCTTTACATGAGGATTGTATTGTAAAATACCATGTAGGGATTAAATTCATGTATATAAAAACTGCTTGGCACAAAGTAGGGTGTAGAAGAGATAAGCAGAAATCTAATGAAAAGATGTTTGAACTATATAAAGATCTGGAGGTTTTTCGTAGAAAACCTACTAAATATGAGTTAGTTGCTTTGTCCTTGGGTTTTTTTTACTAGAAAGTGAGGTTAATGGCTAGTTGCCACTATAGAAATCATACTTATTAAAATATAAGAAGCCAGTTACACAACAGTACTACAAGTTTTATTTGGTAATTAATGACCATATGCTTTGAGTCTCATGAGAAAAGAGGGGTTTATTATTTTATATCAGTTTTGCTTTAATATGGCAAATTCAGGTATTGATTGGCCTTCAAAAAGTAATTTGTTTTTTAATGCATCAAAATTAGGCCTGGAGCTACTAATTGGCATCAAATGGAAAGGCAGTCTTATGTGAAGATAAACTTCTTTTAAATCTTAAAATGTGTCTTTTATGAAATAACGTATATCCAATAGTTAGGCTAAATAAAATGAAGTGTGATGCATATTTTTAAAATAATAAGAAAACTTGAATTATAGACCATTGTCAGATTTGCAATTTGACATCATTTGGCAGTTCTATTCTACTTTGAATGTTCAATATGGGTGTTATGCAAAGCAGTAGGAATAGCAGAATAGCACACAAAGTTTTTGCCATCCTTTTTCTTTTCCAGTGGAGACAGTAATTTTAGTAAACTATCAGAGCTTTTAAAAAATACTAGTATACTCTGTCTGTACTTCTGGAAAGTAATACCAGACTTGTGCGCTTATTTCTGTTGTTTGTAGTGCTAATCCTCCATCTGGAATTGAAGACGAAACTGCTGAAAATGGCGTGCCGAAACCGGTAACATAAGGCTTTAAAATTTAGTTACTTCTCTGTTTAAAGTCTTTATAGTAGTTTCCCTTTCACTTAGGAAGAAAGCCACAAATTGAACATGACTTTCAGTGTCCGGCGTGATCTGGACTGCTCTTATATTCCATCTCATCTGGTGCCATCAAAAGCAAAGTGCTGAGAGGCAGTAGTGGAAAGAGACTTTCCATGAACTAAGTGGAGCATGTGTGAAGGCTTGAAGCTGACTGCTATCAAGGAACTGAGTGATTGTAGCTCAACTAAAGAGATCATAGTGAACCTCATTTTCAAGGAAAACATTAAGTCCCACAGCCTAAATTTGATTGTCATAATTTTGGAACAATATGTTTTTACATAAATATGTGATATTCTCTAACTTCAGTCATGCCTGTTAAAAGTGTTGTTTGGGGGGGTAAACACGTATTATTGGTTTTACGAATATTTTAACATTCTGATCCTATGAAAGGAAGGAAATCATTATTCTGCAGGCTTGAACTTGTATACAAAAAAATAGTTTGCCTAGGTGACCTACTTTTTTGTTTACTATTCTGCGACTAACCACAAAATTGCCTTTTAGAGCCAAAACAAAGCCTTTGTAAATGGTCCCACTTTATGCTCATAGAAACAAAGTAGTTCCTCAATCATTTGCATCCAGGCACTCTTCTTACTGTAAATGAATGACAAGAATAACTGAACAGCTCCTTAACTGTTTGGTGTCTTTTAACCATGACTCTTAAAGTTAATTGTTTTCCTCTTCATATTCTTGATAAAAATTCCTCAGATACTTACTTTTTATAATTTATGTTCTAAATATCTTAGTACAATGCCTTAGATTTTTTTTTTCAGAGAAGCAGTTGTAAATCATAGGAAAAAATACGTGAGGTGTTATTTACAAAAAGATGATGCTAAGAAAAGATTTTACTTTACATTCTTATCCCTGTTTATCATGTATAACAGTTACACATGAGGTAACAGTGCTATGAAATTATAAGTTTTCTCTAAAACTGTACTTCAAAAAACACAAAATGGTTACTTTTTCAGTTACTCATATTAGATGTTGAGATGAATTATTGAATGTATTTTATAATTGTTTATGTTGGTATAGAAAGTGACCGAGACTGAAGATGATAGTGATAGTGACAGTGATGATGATGAGGATGATGTTCATGTCACTATAGGAGACATTAAAACGGGCGCACCACAGTATGGGTAAGTTGTTTTGTTTTGTTTTAAGATTTATTTATTTGAGAGAGAGAGAGAGAGAGAGAGAATGTGCACGCATATAGGCGGGAGGGGCAGAGAGAGGGGGAGACAATCTCAAGGAGACTCCCTGCTGAGTGTGGATCCCTACATGGGGCTCAACCTTATGACCCTGAGATGGTGACCTGAGCTGAAACCAAGAATTGGATACTCCACTGACTGAGTCATCAGGATTTTAAGTTATTTTTAACTAACAGTTGTGTGCCTAAATCAAGGGTAGCATGCTTATATCAAACCAGTGGTGGTTGATTCCATTGTTTTTACATATTTCCATCTTACCATGATGTGCAAGAAGTCTTAAAATTTCACTGTGAGTTTCTGGAAGAGTAGATCTTAAAAGTTCTCATCACAAGAAAAAATACAGAACAGTGTGGTGATGGGTGATAAGTAACTGTAATCATTTTTCAGAGTATACATATATCAGATCATTATGTTGTACACCTGAAATCAGTAGTGTTGTTTCAGTTCTGTCTCATGACAAAAAGGAATTTCACCATGAAAATATTTCTTTCTTAAAGATAGTTTATTAGATAAAATGCCATGGAAGCAGCTGTTTTTGATTTCTGAAATCAAGATGTTTTCATAAATTGAGGAGTCCAATTCTTTAGTTAGAGTTAGAAAACTTTAAATTACAGATTTCATCTACATTGTGCTTCCATTATATTATCCAAAACTGAGTTTAGGTTTTTTAAATTTTTTTGTCCAATAAAAACAGTATCAAAAGTTTTTTTATTTTTGCTCTTCATAGTGTGTTTTTGAAGTTAATTATTCTGTTGGCATTTTAAGATAATACATTGTCTTAAGTTTTATGGTCTGTAAAACTGAATCTAGTGAATCAACTGTCATTAGATCATTGAGCACATGAAGAATTTTAGAGAAAGGCTAGAAGGGAATATATTAAAGTACTGAATGTGATTTTGTTATGGTGGCAGAATAAGAGTGTTTTTTTGTGGTTTATCAGGTTAGATACATAATACAGTGCTTGTGCATTGGGAGCACAAACTTTTCATCAGTTGCATTATAATTCATTATACAGCCTTATCTGGAATCAAGCAATATATAGATAAATATTTTTGAATATTTTATTTTTATACTAAAGCTATTTTTTTTTCAAAAGTTATTTTAGGAGCTTAAAGGTAACTCAGTTATTCTCATGGTCCATTTCACACTATAGTAAGGACTCTATAATTTTATAACTCTAGAGATCAGGGTTGAGAAGAGACAGTAATGTTAGGGGTAGATAACTCTCAGTATTCTCATCACCGCTTAAAAACTTAATGTTGGGCTTACATATAATGACAGTAGACCTTTATGTTAATAGGCCTTTGCCATCTGCATTATGCAAAAGGAACACTGTAGTCATTGTGTATGTAGTAAATACTCTTCTGTAGTTGCAAATACAAATTTTATTTTTATTTATTTGTTTATTTTTTAAAGATTTTATTTTAATTTATTTGACAGAGAGAGATCACAAGTAGGCAGAGAGGCAGGCAGAGAGAGAAGGGAAAGCCGGCTCCCTGCTGAGCAGAGAGCCTGATGCAGGACTCCATCCCAGGACCTTAAGATCACCTGAGCCGAAGGCAGAGGCTTAACCCGCTGAGCCACCCAGGTGTCCCAAATACAAATAATTTTATTTAACAGTTAAAACAAATAGTGTTTATTTTATTAATATGACCAAATTTTTGGTAGAAATTACATTCAAATATTGAATGTACATAGACTCCCGTGGTACATTTTCTGAACTTAATTTTTTTTTCCTTCTTTTTTTTTTTTTTTTAACTGAGAAAAGCTAATAGTTTGTTACAATTTTATTATTTACCAATCTAGGAAGTTTGCAGCCATTAGCAGTTTCATTGCAATTTTAGGTGCAGCTGGGAATTCAGGAATCTCTTGAGTGGTTAGTGTAGTGAACCTTGTAGGTAAAATACACGCATACTTTCGATAGCACATGTGAAGAGATCTCTCTATTGACTTCATTAGTTTGTTCTCAGCAAACTGACCTGGGCCGCTCAACATGGCTTTTATTGTTCTGGATGGTAGTGTATGTTCTCTTTGTACAATAAATTCTTGACCATCCAAAGAGATCAATTGACATTCATGGCATCAGGGCCTTCACAGCCACCATTAAGTTTTTATGAAATTCTACTTTACTTCTATAGGTGTTTAGTAGTTTCTGGTCATCCCTGCAGCCACCGCAGTCCTGAACTTTATTTCTTACAGCAATTTCCAGATTCATGAAATGTAGTTATGTTGGTTCATGTTTATCACTTTAGACACCAAAGTCCTTGAGTAGAAACCATTGTTTATGTATTTCCCTTTTCCTCAAAGTGATTTACATATAGTAAATATTCAGTAAATGTTTGTTGACTAAACAGCTTTTCCTCAGTATTATTTCCTCAGTATTTCAACATGAAAAATTTCAGATTATCTAAGAAAGTTGAAAGAATTGTGTGAACACCCATCTTACCCATCATTTAGATTACACAATTCACATTTTGCTGGGTTTGCTTTACCAAATATACGTGTAAATGTATGTATCTCTGTCCATGCTTCTACCCTTCAGTTGATCTTTTTATTTTTTTTTTTTCTTTTTGCATTTCAGAGTAACTTACAGGTCTTTCTGAAGGGTGTAAAACTTAACCTTGATATTTCAAGATATATCTCTTGAAAACTGGAAGAGTCTATGAGAAAATAAAATTTGATGAATATTCCACTTTTTGCACAGAATTTTCAGAAGCAAATTTAAAGAGCAAATTATATTCCGGGAACAATACTAAATGGCTTTAGTGGTCAGAAAGTACAAAATAGCATTTTTTTTCAGGCAACATACTTTTGTCACAAAGTTCATTTTATCTGTAAGCTTGCATAGAAAAGTGGTTTCTTACCTTTGGGATTCCTCTTTTGCTAAACACTTAAAAATGTTTGTTGGCACTACATTAGTTGATGATGAGACTATGAAAAGTAATAAAGTCCTTATTTACTAGAAGTAGTGAGGAAGGTAGACATGTGAGCAAATACTTCTAGTGAGGTTTAAGTGCTGAAATAGAAATAGAATAGTGAATTGAAAACTTTGAGAGGAGAGTTGCTAAAAGCCTACACCTGTTTAGGAAAAGGTCCTAGAAGAGATAGTGTATGAACTTTGAATAATTCTTGAGTCAGGAGGAAGAGGACTGATGATTTAGCAGAGGACACTCCTGAGCTGTAGTTGAAGCATTGGCTTAGAGACACTACAGGGCTGGAGAATATGGAAGATGGGAAAAGGTGATTGGAACCACTTGAGGGAGTTAGTACCTTTAAAGGTTTTTAAGTAGGTTAGTTTATTTGAAAAGATAACTTGGAGCAGTAGTTGAGGTGGACTGAATAGAAAGAAATTAATACATTTGAATTGTCCGCATGAGATGATAAGCCAGACTAAGCCTGTGGCAGCAGTATAGGGATGGATGGAAAATGACGCATTGGAGTGCATAACAGCGGTAACATGGGTGACTGGTTGTGGATGCAGAGTGAAATAAAGGACTCAATGACTTAGAGCTTTGTAGAGCAGTTAATTGAGTCCCTAAAAGTATATTAGCATGTATGGGTAATGTAGAAGGAGTAGGTTAAAATACATTTTTTTGATGCATTTATTTTGAAGTTTCTTAAAAACCCAAATATGTAAGGTCTGGCACCTAGAGAATCCTGAGACCTCATGGGGGTCTGATGGAAGGCATCAGATCAGCTTAAGTGCAATTTTCCAAACAGCTAAGCTTCTTTACACACATGAATACCAAAGCCTTAGTTGTTTTGTTTTGTTTTGTTTTTAAGATTTTATTTATTTATTTGTCAGAGAGCGAGGGAGCACGAGCGAGCACAGGCAGGCAGTCAGAGGGAGAAGCAGGCTCCCTGCGGAGCAAGGAGCCCGATGTGGGACTCGATCCCATGACACTGGGATCGTGACCTGAGCTGAAGGCAGCTGCTTAACCAACTGAGCCACCCAGGCGTCCCAGCCTTAGTTGTTTTAAAAAAGAAAAGTGATGGTGTTATTTTTTTACATTTTATTTATTTATTAGAGACAGAGAATGAGAGAGCAGGGGGAGGAGCAGCAGAGGGGGAGGGGAGAGGCTGCACTGAGTATGGAGCCCTTCATGGGTTGAGCTCATAGGAGATTCATGACCTGAGCTGAAATCACAGAGTCGGACACTTAGCTGACTGAGCCGCGCAGGTGCCCTGAAAAGTGGGGTTTTAAAGGCAAAACACAGAAGGGAAAATAGCTGGGTGGGAATCAAGAGGTTCATTTATTAAACTTATCATTAAGACTTTTATGAATATTATTTTGTTTTATCCTTAGCAATTCTGTAAGAGGACCATTTAGAGACTACTTGATTTTTGTACATTTGGCTTTTTAAAAAAAAATTTTTAATTTTTATTATTTCAGAGAGAGCAAGAGCAAGCAGGGGGAGGGAGAGAGGGAGAGGGGAAAGCAGACTTTCCTCTGAGCAGGGAGCCCTACCCAGGGCTCAATCCCAGGACCCTGAGATCATGACCTGAGCTGAAGACAGACACTTAACCTTGACTGAGCCACCCAGGCGCCCCTATACATTTGACTTTTAAACAGCTAGAACTCAGATATAGATAACCCCAAAGTGCTTTTGCTGTGCTGGATTTAGATTGTTGAAGTGTAAGCATTGTGGGACAGGAGCTATATTTGCTCAGTTCGTCATTCTCATTCCTTAGCCTAGAACTATGCATGATGCATTCTTTGTATTTAAGCATTTACTGATGAATTAATGACCTTGAAATGATTTAAACACCTCAGGATTGTATGGTAGTACTACCTGACAGTGACAGTTTAATTTGGGTTATTTCATAGTTTCTGCATTTATAGCAGTGGAGCTTTCTACAATTATTTGAATATTTTATTACATTTATTTTTCACTTTTTATATATCATTTTTAAGCAGAAAACTGAAAAATGATGGTGCTCATGAAAGTGAATAACTTAAGTCTCATAATTTTAGTACATTGTAGATAAAAAGTGGAAATTATTAGGCAGATCAGAAATAGTGAATCTTTACAAGTCCAATTACCTGAACTTGTGAGAATAAAGAAGTAAATTAAATAACATGAATATAATGTGAGAAATATATCATTGAAAACATTGAGGTCTTATTATGTTTTAGTCTGTTTCGGTTAGTGTGTTTGATTTTCCTCTTCATATACGAGAATGCATTGTATGCAGAGGTAGAGAACTGTATGTAAACCCATGTTACAGAAAATTTATACAAAATCCATGAGGTCTTAAGTGACTTAGCCAGGGTTATACAAGTAGTAATTGACAAAACTTGTATTTGAACCTGGGTCTGACTTCAGATTTTCTATTTTTTTTCCTTTGTCATGTATATATTATATTACATTAAAAAAGTATAGCTCAGGGGCGCCTGGGTGGCTCAGTGGGTTAAGCCGCTGCCTTCGGCTCAGGTCATGATCTCAGGGTCCTGGGATCGAGTTCCGCATCGAGCTCTCTGCTCAGCAGGGAGCCTGCTTCCTTCTCTCTCTCTCTCTCTGCCTGCCTCTCAGTGTACTTGTGATTTCTCTCTGTGAAATAAATAAATAAAATCTTAAAAAGAAAAAAAAGTATAGCTCAATAATTTTTTCATATGTGTACATTCATATAACCACCCAGATCAAAATACGGGACTTTACTAGCATTCTAGGAATTTCTTTCTTATTTCTTTAGTCATTAACCACAGACTACTTCCAAACACTTTTCTACTTTATCACCCTAGATTTATTTTTAGATTTAGTATAAATGAATTCATTTTTATGGGTAAAAATACCCTATGGGTATTAGAAAGAGGGATTTATCAATAGTAACCAGTGCAGGGAGGATTACAGGGAGGTCACTGGACTTGGAAACAAGATGGAGAAATTTCTTTATTGCAGGATTGCTGCATATTGAATAACTAGGAGGTGAGAAAATGAAGACAAGGTATATAGACTTTTTTCCTCTTAGCCAAATTTCTTAAACGAAGTTTGGTACGGTGAGATACTGACTTCGTAGCAGGTAGGTTTTTTAGATGGAAAAAATGGTAGACTTTTAAAAAATATAATTTTTAATTAGTTTAGAACGTTTTCCGAAATGTGTGAGTCATTGTTAATTCATGTAGTTACTATGTGGGTGTATAATTTATTTGTACGCATTGAATATATTGCTGTTTTAAGTTTCTCAGTATAATTTTTATTTTGTTTTTAGGAGTTACGGTACAGCACCTGTAAATCTTAACATCAAAACAGGGGGAAGAGTTTATGGAACTACAGGTAAAACTTGTATTTGTAACTGTATAAATAGGAAAATAAGGCACATTATGAAGGTCATAAATAGGTAGAATTCTTTTTTTTTTTTTTTTTCTTCAAAGATTCTATTTATCAGAGAGAGAGGGGGGAGAGAGCAAGCACAGGCAGACAGAGTGGCAGGCAGAAGCAGAGGGAGAAGCAGGCTCCCTGCCGAGCAAGGAGCCCGATATGGGACTCGATCCCAGGACGCCGGGATCATGACCTGAGCCGAAGGCAGCTGCCTAACCAACTGAGCCACCCAGGCGTCCCAATAGGTAGAATTCTTAAAGCTCTGTGAAAACAAGTGGTTTTGACCATACATGACAGAGACGGACAAATTTTTTTTTTAAGATTTTATTTATTTACTAGAGATAGAGAGCACATGTATGAGCACACAGAGAGAGAGGGAGAAGCAGAAGCCCCTGCTGGGCTGGGGGCTTATTGTGAGGCTCGATCTCACGACCCTAGGATCATGACCTGAGCTGAGAGCAGATGCTTAACTGGCTGAGCCAACCAGGTACCCCTGGACACATTTTCTGTAATATTTTAGGCTGTGTGGGTCTCAGGATTCCAATCACATGCTTGGCTTTCTTGTTTGTTTTACAACCCTTTGAAAAGGTAAAGACTAAGCTCACAGGCTGTACAAAAAAGTGATTTAAAACATGGAAGTTAGCAACTTCCTGTTGGTACAGGAATTCCTTATAAGCAGCTAGCACCTAAACTCTCAGTCCAGTTAATTTTACAGCTGCTTCATAAAGTTTGATCTCACCTTTTATTTATGTTAAAAATAACTCTAATGCATTGTTTGGAACCTTTGCTGTATTTAGTGCTATCGGTAGTAAAAAGGAGTTAATGGTTTCCCTTTTCTGTGATATCTCTCAGCTTTTTGCTAATAACAGCTCCTTCACCATTTTGTAATTTTATAAAATAGGGACAAAAGTCAAAGGGGTGGACCTTGATGCACCTGGAAGCATTAATGGAGTTCCACTCTTGGAGGTAGATTTGGATTCCTTTGAAGATAAACCATGGCGTAAACCAGGTAAGATTATTGTGGATTGTATCTGTTTGAAAAGATTTTTAGTACAGATAGTCATTAGAAAAGTTTTTTTTTTAGCACCCATTTAGAATATTATTTTTAATGTAATTTTTCTTGTTTTAAGTAGATGAGGAATAAGAATGGCCTGTATAATTAAATCTTACTGTATCATACTAAAGTGGATTTGAATATTGTTTTTATTGTAATGCCGTTTCTAAAGGAAATATTTTTTTACCCCCTATGTTCGTTTGTTTTGTTTCTTAAATTCCACATGAGTGCAGTCATATGGTGTTTGTCTTTCTCTGACTTACTTTGCTTAGCATAGTACTCTGGCTTGAAGGAAATACTTTTGATCAAAAATTTTTATAGTACCATTCCTTTATGACAGTAAGTGGGAAAAATTAGAAGGGGTGATAAAACTGATAGAACACTAAATTTATATTATAGTTTCTTTTATATACTGCATAAAAATAGGATTGACATATTTGTACACTAACACTATGCTTTATCTTTAGGTGCTGATCTTTCTGATTATTTTAATTATGGGTTTAATGAAGATACCTGGAAAGCTTACTGTGAAAAACAAAAGAGGATACGAATGGGACTTGAAGTTATACCAGTTACCTCTACTACAAATAAAATTACGGTAATTAGTAAATATTCCAGAATACCCCAGGCTTTTCTACAGTCCCAAATTTTACTCCCCAGATAAATCACTTTTTCCCTGTTAAGGTGGTTAAATGCTCTAAGATAGTTTAAAATTTTCATTCTGTTTACCATGTTTGTTTTTTGCCCTTCCTTCCCTTTCAATTTCATATTAATGATTATCTGATGTTCTTAGTTTCAAGTCACAGACTAGCCACAGCTAGTTTTTCTTTATATGGCCTATCAATTAAAAATTATGTGGTATCTTAATGGGGAATATGTTATTTAACTTAGGCCGAAGACTGTACTATGGAAGTTACACCAGGTGCAGAGATCCAAGATGGCAGATTCAATCTTTTTAAGGTGAATTTTAGTAAATTATCCTTGGTTGCTCTCATTTTTTGTTCTTGAGTCTGCTCCCGTACCACTACTCAAAGGATCAGATTAAAGTGGAAATAGCTACCTTTTTTCCAAACCTTCAGCTTCCTGGTGACTTACAAATTTGCTGATTGTTGTTTTATCTCCACTTTTGCAAGCATGTGAATTTATAGCCTATTATACTAACAAATGCCAAGTAAAACTATTCTTGCTATATGTTGTAATTTTATTTTAAATTATAGTCTATGTTTGTTTGTAGGACGTTCACACCAATAGGCTAAGCTCTGATTATAGATTGTGCTATCATTCTACCAGAACTGGAGATTTATTTTTCTCAATTTTCTTTTAAAAAAGTGGTAAAGAAGATGGCATACTGCTTATTATCTGTATGACACTAAAATCATTGGTGCAATGTGTCTTAAGAGTTTAAGAGTCTCAAAAAGCTTATGCATTTTTAGGAGTCTCTAAGAAAGACTCAACAGAAGAGGATAAAGCTGTTGATTTTTAAAATTCGTAGCTTAAAAGAATTAGGCTTTATAGGGGCTTGCAGGTTGATAATCTCACTTGGAAATCAAGTCTGACTTCTGGCTTCTCCATCCCATAGATCACAGGCCCAATCCAAAGAGTAATGTCATATTTTCATACTTCTGCAATACACTGCAACCTGCAAACTTTTCTCAAAACCTGATTGTGTACTCTTTTCCTTTACCTTATTACTTCTTAGTTCTTAATTCTTGTATTGAACGACACTGGAATGAAGACTGGGAGTGGCTTTTAGATTGGGTTATGTACTCAGGGAACTTCTGCGGGCAGGCACTTTTCCTGTGACCCTTTTGGGACTGCAGCCCTGTCCACCGCAATACTGCCTTATGCAATACGTGTGCTATAGCCGCAGATGTAGCCGCTCTGCTGGACACAGTTGTGGGTAGAGAATTTAATTTTAATTTGCATCCTACTTTGGGTAAGTATTTGGTTCTTGTTCTGCTGTCAATCTTTTGAAAGTGTTTAATGATGTCTGTTTTATTTTAAATGGTCGTCAGGTGCTTTTTGGTGCTGTCTCCTTATTTAAGGAGTAAATACATTGTTACACTGGATTACAACAAATAGGTAGAAAAGTTGTCTTCTTAATGAATAGTTCATTTGCAGTGGCCCTTCTTATTTCTTCTAACAAATGAAAACAAGATGACCTTGTAAGCTGCCAGGTTCTGTGTATTTTTTGCAGTCAACTTCTGAAACTAAAGAATAAAAAACTCCCAGGGGCTGGTCTCTTACTGAAAGTGGTCGCCATGAGCGCATTTTTTATATGCATACTGTGTATCAAAATTATTTTGAAGTTTCTTTTGGCTATATGAGAGGAGGTTATTGTTCCATTCTCATTTATTTGGTTTTGAATGAATAAGGATTTGAATTTAATGGATATATTCTAATGCTTTTTCTTGCCTTGATAATGCACATTAAATATTACTCATCTGTTACAAATATTGATTTGGAAAGAGGGTGTGTATTTTTTTAATATTTATTTGAGAGAGTATATATGAGTCGGGGCGGGGGGGAATAAAGGAGGAAAACCTCAAGTAGATTCCCTGCTGAGCTGGGAGCCCGACTGGGTCGGGGTGCTTAACCTCCTGACTGATGAGATCATGAGCTGAACTAAAATCATGAATTGGACGCTTAACCGACTGAGCCACCCACATGCCCCTAGGGTGTATATTTTAATAATGTGTGAGGCTCAGACTTTTTATGTATATTGTGATCTGTAGGATATATTTTATTGATGTTGCTCAAAATCTGCAACTACTGGTTGTATGGGAGTGCTTGGCATTTTCAGGTTGCCGTTGACATTAAATTTCAGACAGGTTTCTGTTACCTTAAAATTTCCTTGTTCAAATTTCTCTAGGGCTATTATTCTTTAAAAAAGTCCGAGTTGTCTCTTACTATCTATCCTGCAACTCTGGAGATACAAAAAATATTTTAAGAATGTAATGGGTATCCCAAATATGCAGAGGTAAATTTCTTAGGTAGTATTAGGTACCAAGATGTTTATTTTAGACAAAATGCTACAGAAATTGGAGAATTGAGTGATGAGAAATTACCCTTGGAGAAATACAAATCAAACCCACAACGAGATACCACCTTACACTGGTCAGAATGGCTAAAATGAACATGTGAGGAAACGAAAGATGTTGACAGGGATGTGGAGAAACGGGAACCCTTGTGCACTGTTGGCGGGAATGCAAGCTGGTGCAGCCACTCTGGAAAACAGTATGGAGGTTCCTAAGAAGTTGAAAATAGAGCTACCCTGTGACCTAGTAACTGCACTATTGGTTATTTATCCCAAAGATAGGAATGTAGTGATCTGAAGGGGCACCTGTACCCCAATGTTTATGCAGTAGTACCCACAATAGCCAAACTGTGGAAAGAGCCCAGATGTCTGTTGACAGATGACTGGATAAAGAAGAGGTGAAGGTGAATATGTATACAGTGGAATATTACTCAGCCGTCGAAATGAAATCTTGCCATCTGCAGTAGTGTGGATGGGATTAGAGGATATTGTGGTGACCATGTCAGAGAAAGACAGTTAACGATTTCATTCTTGGAATTTAAGAAACAAAACAGGATCCTAGGGGAAGGGGGAGAAAAATAAAACAAGGCAAAATTAGAGGGAGGCAAACCATAAGAGACTTAATTATAGGAAACAGGGTTGCTGGAGGGGAGTGGGTGGGGGATGGGGTAACTGGGTGACGGACTTTAAGGAGGTCATGTGATGTAATGAACACTGGGCATTGTATAGGAGTGATTAATCACTGACCTCTACCTCTGAAACTAATAATTATATGTTAATTGATTTTAAAATTTTAAAAAGGCAAAAAGAATTACTCTGGGATTAGAAATAACTTTGAGTGTCATATATAGCTTCCTTTCTATTTCTGAATTTTTTTAGAAGTCTAAAGTTGGGGGCACCTGGGTGGCTCAGTTGGTTGAGCTGCTGCCTTTGGCTCAGGTCATGATCCCAGGGTCCTGGGATCGAGCTCCGTGTGGGGCTCCCTGCTCAGCAGGGAGCCTGCTTCTCCTCCCTGTGCCTACCTGCCACTCCCCCTGCTCTCTCTGTGTGTTACATTAAGTAAATAAAATAAATAAGAGTCTAAAGATGGGTTACTAGAGAAGCATATGCCATTTTAATCAGAATCTTGAGTATGGAGAACAGAAGAAAAAGTATTCTGGATTAGGAAGTAACTTGGGCAAAGAAAGAAACTCAACTTAATTGAGTAGATAGTAGATGAGAGTGTTTAAGAAATTAGCCTTATCGGGATGCTTGGGTGGCTCAGTCAGGTAAGCTTCTGCCTTCAGTTCAGGTCGTGATCCCAGGGTCCTGGAATCAAGCCCCGAATTGGGCTCCCTGCTTAGAGAGGAGCCTGTTTCTCCCTCTGCCTGCTGCTCCCCTTGCTCCCTTTGCTTGTGCTCGCACACACATGCTCTCGGTCTGATAAATAAATAAATCTTTAAAATATCTCCATGGGGGCACCTGGTTGGCTCAGTGGGTTAAAACCTCTGCCTTTGGCTCAGGTCATGATCCCAGGGTCCTGGGATCGAGCCCCGCATCTGGCTCTCTGCTCAGCGGGGAGCCTGCTTCCTCCTCTCTCTCTGCCTGCCTCTCTGCCTACTTGTGATCTCTGTCTGTCAAATAAATAAATAAAATCTTAAAAAAAAATAAAATAAAATATCTCCATGAATTTAAAAAAATTGAAATTACCCTTATCAGAAGAGTTCTTTTGGAAAGGAGTAGAGGAGAGGTGACTTTGCAGGGTTCAGTACTAGAAAGCCTTAGAAACAAGGACAAGTTGGAGGAGTTATTGCCTATTTGTACTGAATAAGTAACATAATTCTGGATGTGGCTTTTAAGTAATATTATTCTGGCATCGGTGTAAGGTGTAAAATCGTCTAAGATCTAATCTACCAATCCATTGTTTGAATTACAATTACTAGGGTTGGTGAGACAGACTGAAGGAAAAGGACTTCCCCAATTTTCCTGTTATGTCTGAGCACCTCTAATGTGCACGGCACTGTACCAGATTCTGTAGTAAGACCAGGATCTCTGTATTCAGGGAGCTCATGATCTGAGTGATGTATATATAGGAACTAGTCATGTTATATTTTGAGAATCGTTAGTGCTGTTACTAAAGTGCAGTAGGGAGTTCAGAAGATAAAGTAGGTTATCCTAATGTGCAGAGTCCAGAAGGATTCAGACATGCTAACTGAAAGACAGTGAGTTTTCATTAGTAGAAAAGAGATAGAAGGAGCAATATGAACAAAACCAGATAGCAGGAAAGGAGAGTTGGGACAGATGAGAGATACTAGAGGAGAGAAGCCTGGAAATGGTAGATGTGGGGCCATGATGGGAAAGACCTTAACCCTAAACTAGCCTATAGACATTTGTATCGGCCATAGGAAGCCATTTGAAAGTTCTTGAGTAGAAGGCTAGGCCTGAGCAGACTTGATTTTTAGAAAACTGACAAGTGCTCTTTAGAAGGGTAGGCTTTAGAATATAAGGAAGAGAAAGGGAAGTAAAACCAGATAAAGAGCTGTTGCAGCACTGTGGGGATGAAAGGAATGAGGAACCCATCTTAAGCTAGTGAATGGAAAAAGGAACAGATTGAAGAGTTGTGATTTAAGTTCTTGTCATGTCTGCTCCAAGTATACTTTTTAAACTCCTTAATCAACTGAGAGACAAGCCACCTACCAACCTCTCTAAAATAACCTTTTTTTTTTTTTTACTTTTTGTTAAGTAAATTTTCAAACATACTAACCAGTAGATAAAATAATAAAAATGAACCCCTGTGTGTTTACTATAATGCCTCAATGATTGTCTACATTTTGACATCCTAATAGTTTTCTATATACTTAAATAGAAATAAGGGGTTTTTTGTTTTGTTTTGTTTTTGTTTTTGTTTTTAGTGAAATGAAAGGAGATGCAGTTTAATAGGTTTAAAAATAAAAATCACCTATTTGGATGCAAAAACAATTGTGTAATTATATAATTTGGAGGGAGGGGCAAGGAAAGAGTGACTAGTGGGAAGGGGTAACGTGTAAGAAAAAATTGACCCACAACCTTCTGTGAAAATATTTTTATGTCTATATTTGAACACAAATGCATAGATGATTTTGTTTTCCCCCGTGGATGAGTAGAAGCTTTGTCACTATGTTTTGAAATTTCACAACCGTGTGTCTTGGTCTATTATCTATTGTACCAAGCATTCATTTATACTCTCTTAATCTGGGAGCACATATCCTCCCATTTCTGGGGGATTTTCCTCTGTAATGTTTTTACTTTTTCTCTGCTTTTTAATGTCTTTTGGACCTCCAATTCACATATTGGATCTCTTATGCTAGTCCTTCAATTTTCTTTTCTGTCATATTTTCTACCTGTTTGTCTTCTGTTGTCTGGGAGATTCCTTCGGCCTTAAAACTCTTCTATTCATTTTTTCATTTCTGTGGTTATATTGTGAATATCCAAGAAGGTTTTTCTTTGGTATTTAACAGTAGCATCCTATTGTTCATGCATGCAGTATTGGAGTATTTTTTTTTTCTCATCAGTCTCTCAGAAGATATTTTTATTAATGATAGATTGTTCATTTCGTTTCAATTTTATTTTCTTGTATAGTATGTTTGTTGTTTTGCCTTCTGACTGACTCTCCTTGAATGTTTGTTGATCCTTGGCCATAAGGGAATGGGCCTCTAAAAAGGTGATTGGAAACTCTGAATATAAATGAAATTTGATACAGTTTTTATTGTAGAGCTGAGCTTTTAACAGTTCCACATGTCCGAGTCATTGGGTTACTTTGTTTTTTCTTTTTGTGGCAATTTGATTTTTCAGGGAATAGATTCCAGTGGCCTGCTTAGAGAGTTTATACTTGGGTGATTCAAATGTTCTGGTAACTAGAGTTGTCAATTCCTGAACCTTTTGGGGTCCTGCCATGAAAATAATAGTATCTTTGTTTTCTTGTTGCTGACTTGCGATTCAGGTTCTTTGGTTTGCTCAATAAGTTACTGTTTTTTAATATGCTTTCAGAGTCCCAAATTTTATTGCTTTGTCAGTCTTTTTGTTTTTGTGGGTTGAAACAAAATTATAATTTATGTGGTTTGCTACTTTTCCTTTTCTTACCTTAACATTATGTGGCAAATGTTTTCCTAGCTTATTAAAAAGTTTTTTGATCAATAACATTTTAAGTAGTTGCCTAATGTATTATTTGGGTGTACCACACTTAAATTTCTTTTTAGGCATTATTTTGTTTGTAAGGTTAACCTTTTATAAATAATGCTATGAAGGGCAGCTAAAGGAAATTTCACAAACTAAGTTTTGGTACCATTGGTAGCATAAGTTGGGTAAATATTTAGTTTCTCAAGGTTACAAACTTCATTCAGCTTTTGTTTGGTTATGTAATACCTGACATGATTTTGCTTTTAGGAAATATGTCATGGTGGGGCACCTTGGTGGCTCAGTCGATTAAGTGTCTGCCTTTGGCTCAGGATATGATGCTGGGGTCCTAGGACTGAGCCACACATCGGGCTCACTGTTCATCAGAGAGCCTGCTTCTCCCTCTCCCTCTACCTGCTGCTCCTCCTGCTTGTGCTCGTGCTCTCTCTGACAAATAAATAAAATGTTTAAAAAAAAAATCGGTTG